>NW_026728053.1:451950-1051950 GCF_030684315.1 Stegostoma tigrinum
CAGCTTCCTCCTCCTTTTTCCCCCCCACGCCCGTCCTCCTTTTCACCCCCCAAACCCTCCTCCTCCTTTCCCCCCCATGCCCTCCACCTCCTTTGCCCCCCATGCCCTCCACCTCCTTTGCCCCCACGCCCTCCACCTCCTTTGCCCCACGCCCTCCACCTCCTTTGCCCCCACGCCCTGCACCTCCTTTGCCCCCACGCCCTCCACCTCCTTTGCCCCCACGCCCTCCTTTACCCCCACCCTCCTCCTCCACTCCTTTCCCCTGACACTCCTCCTCCTCTCCCCGCCTCCTCCTCTCCTCCCTCACCCCCCCTCCCTCTCCCCCCTCCT
This sequence comes from Stegostoma tigrinum, assembly GCF_030684315.1. Classification (NCBI taxonomy): domain Eukaryota; kingdom Metazoa; phylum Chordata; class Chondrichthyes; order Orectolobiformes; family Stegostomatidae; genus Stegostoma; species Stegostoma tigrinum. Next base: position 452,281 of record NW_026728053.1, read on the forward strand.
CTCCCCCCTCCCTCTCCCCCCCTGCTCCCCCCCAGCTCCCTCCCTCTCCCCCCTGCTCCCCCCCTGCTCCCCCCCCTGCTCCCCCCCCTGCTCCCCCCCCTGCTCCCCCCCCTTCTCCCCCCCCTTCTCCCCCCCCTTCTCCCCCCCCTTCTCCCCCCCCTTCTCCCCCCCCTTCTCCCCCCCTTCTCCCCCCCTTCTCCCCCCCCTTCTCCCCCCCCCTTCTCCCCCCACCTTCTCCCCCCCCTTCTCCCCCCCCCTTCTCCCCCCCCCCTTCTCCCCCCCCCTTCTCCCCCCCCCTTCTCCCCCCCCCCCTTCTCCCCCCCTTCTCCCCCCCTTCTCCCCCCCTTCTCCCCCCCTTCTCCCCCCCTTCCCCCCCCCCATCTCCCCCCCCTTCTCCCCCCCATCTCCCCCCCCCATCTCCCCCCCCCATCTCCCCCCCCATCTCCCCCCCCCATCTCCCCCCCCATCTCCCCCCCCACTCCCCCCCATCTCCCCCCCCCATCTCCCCCCCCATCTCCCCCCCCGATCTCCCCCCCCGATCTCCCCCCCGATCTCCCCCCCCTTCTCCCCCCCCTTCTCCCCCCCTTCTCCCCCCTCCTTCTCCCCCCTCCTTCTCCCCCCTCCTCTCCCCCCCCCTTCTCCCCCCCCCCTTCTCCCCCCCCCTTCTCCCCCCCCCTTCTCCCCCCCCCTTCTCCCCCCCCTTCTCCCCCCCCCTTCTCCCCCCCCCTTCTCCCCCCCCCTTCTCCCCCCCCTTCTCCCCCCCCTCTCCCCCCCCTTCTCCCCCCCCCTTCTCCCCCCTCCTTCTCCCCCCTCCTTCTCCCCCCTCCTTCTCCCCCCCCCTTCTCCCCCCCCTTCTCCCCCCCCTTCTCCCCCTCCTTCTCCCCCCCCTCCTTCTCCCCCCCCTCCTTCTCCCCCCCTCCTTCTCCCCCCTCCTTCTCCCCCCCCTCCTTCTCCCCCCCCTCCTTCTCCCCCCCCTCCTTCTCCCCCCCCTCCTTCTCCCCCCCCCCTCCCTCCCCCCCCCCCCCTTCCCCCCCCTCCTTTCCCCCCCCCTCCTTTCCCCCCCCCTCCTTTCCCCCCCCCCTCCTTTCCCCCCCCCTCCTTCCCCCCCCCCTCCTTTCCCCCCCCCTCCTTTCCCCCCCCCTCCTTTCCCCCCCCCTCCTTTCCCCCCCTCCTTTCCCCCCCTCCTTCCCCCCCTCCTTCCCCCCCTCCTCTCCCCCCCTCCTCCTTCCCCCCTCCTCCTTCCCCCCTCCTCCTTCCCCCCTCCTCCTTCCCCCCCCTCCTTCCCCCCCCCCTCCTTCCCCCCCCCCTCCCTTCCCCCCCCCCTCCTTCCCCCCCCCTCCTTCCCCCCCCCCCTTCCCCCCCTCCTTCCCCCCCTCCTTCCCCCCCCTCCTCCTCCCCCCCCCCCTCCTCCTCCTCTTCCCCCACCCTCCTCCTCCTCCTCTCCCCCCACCCCCTCCTTTACCCCCCCACCCCCCCTCCTTTACCCCCCACCCCCCCTCCTTACCCCCCCCACCCCCCCTCCCTTCCCCCCCACCCCCCTCCTTTCCCCCCACCCCCTCCTCATTTCCCCCCAACCCCCTTTTCCCCCCACCCCCCCTCCTTTACCCCCCCACCCCCCCTCCTTTACCCCCCCACCCCCTCCTTTACCCCCCACCCCCTCCTCCTTTTCCCCCCACCCCCTCCTCCTTTTCCCCCCACCCCCTCCTCAATCCCCCCCAACCCCCTTTTCCTCCCCACCCTCCCCTCCTTTCCCCCCACCCCCCCCTCCTCTTTCCCCCCCACCCCCTCCTCCTTTCCCCCCCACCCCTCCTCCTTTTCCCCCCCCCACCCCCCTCCTCCTTATCCCCCCCACCCCCTCCTCCTTTTCCCCCCCACCCCCTCCTCCTTTTCCCCCCCCACCCCCTCCTCCCTTTCCCCCCCAACCCCCTCCTCCTTTTCCCCCCCACCCCCTCCTCCTTTTCCCCCCCACCCCCTCCTCCTTTTCCCCCCCACCCCCTCCTCCTTTTCCCCCCCCCCCCCTCCTCCTTTCCCCCCCACCCCCTCCTCCTTTCCCCCCCAACCCCCTCCTCCTTTTCCCCCAACCCCCTCCTCCTTTTCCCCACCCCCCTCCTCCTTTTCCCCCCACCCCCCTCCTCCTTTTCCCCCCACCCTCCTCCTCTCCCACCCTCCTCCTCTCCCACCCTCCTCCTCTCCCACCCTCCTCCTCTCCCACCCTCCTCATCCTCTCCCCCACCCCCTCCTCCTCCTCCTCTTTCCCCCCATCTCCTCCTTTCCCCCCACACCCTCCTCCTTTCCCCCCTCTCCTTTTTCCCCCCCACCCCCTCCTCCTTTCCCCCCCACCCCCTCCTCCTTTCCCCCCCACCCCCTCCTCCTTTCCCCCCCACCTCCTCCTCCTTCCCCCCCCCACCCCCTCCTCCTTTTCCCCCCCCCACCCCCTCCTCCTTTTCCCCCCCCACCCCCTCCTCCTTTTCCCCCCACCCCCTCCTCATTTCCCCCCCCCACCCCCTCCTCATTTCCCGCCCCCACCCCTCCTCCTTTCCCCCCCCACCCCCTCCTCCTTTTCCCCCCCACCCCTCCTCCTTTCCCCCCCCACCCCCTCCTCCTTTTCCCCACCCACCCCCCTTTCCCCCCCACGCCGCCTCCTTTTACTCCCCACCCCTCCTCCTTTTCCCCCACCCCTCCTCCTTTTCCCCCACCCCTCCTCCTTTTCCCCCACCCCCCTCCTTTCCCTCCCCACCCCACCTCCGTCCCCCCCACCCCACCTCCGTCCCCCCCACCCCCGTCCACCGTCCCCCCCACCCCCGTCCACCGTCCCCCCCACCCCCGTCCTCCTTCCCCCCCACCCCCGTCCTCCTTCCCCCCCCACCCCCGTCCTCCTTTCTCCCCCCACCCCCTCCTCCTTTCTCCCCCCACCCCCTCCTCCTTCCCCCCCACCCCACTCCTCTGTTTGCCCCCACCCTCCTCCTTTCTCCCACCCACCCCCCTCCTTTTTCCCACCCACCCCCCTCCTTTTTCCCACCCACCCCCCTCCTTTTTCCCACCCCACCCCAGTCCTCCTTTCCCCCCCCACCCCAGTCCTCCTTTCCCCCCCCCACCCCGTCCTCCGTTTCCCCCCACCCCGTCCTCCGTTTCCCCCCACCCCGTCCTCCGTTTCCCCCCACCCCCTCCTCCTTCACCCCCCACCCCCTCCTCCTTCACCCCCCACCCCCTCCTCCTTCCCCCCCACCCCCTCCTCCTTCTCCCCCCCACCCCCATCCTCCTCCCCCCCCCCAGCTTCCTCCTCCTTCCCCCCCCCACCCCCGTCCTCCTTCCCCCCCCACCCCCGTCCTCCTTCCCCCCCCACCCCCGTCCTCCTTCCCCCCCCACCCCCGTCCTCCTTCCCCCCCCACCCCCGTCCTCCTTCTCCCCCCACCCCCGTCCTCCTTCTCCCCCCCACCCCCGTCCTCCTTCTCCCCCCACCCCCGTCCTCCTTCTCCCCCCACCCCCGTCCTCCTTCTCCCCCCACCCCCGTCCTCCTTCTCCCCCCACCCCCGTCCTCCTTCTCCCCCCACCCCCGTCCTCCTTCTCCCCCCACGCCCGTCCTCCTTCTCCCCCCACGCCCGTCCTCCTTCTCCCCCCACGCCCGTCCTCCTTCTCCCCCCACGCCCGTCCTCCTTCTCCCCCCACCCCCGTCCTCCTTCTCCCCCCACCCCCGTCCTCCTTCTCCCCCCACCCCCGTCCTCCTTCTCCCCCCACCCCCGTCCTCCTTCTCCCCCCACCCCCGTCCTCCTTCTCCCCCCACCCCCGTCCTCCTTCTCCCCCCACCCCCGTCCTCCTTCTCCCCCCACCCCCGTCCTCCTTCTCCCCCCACCCCCGTCCTCCTTCTCCCCCCACCCCCGACCTCCTTCTCCCCCCACCCCCGTCCTCCTTCTCCCCCCACCCCCGTCCTCCTTCTCCCCCCACCCCCGTCCTCCTTCTCCCCCCACCCCCGTCCTCCTTCTCCCCCCAACCCCGTCCTCCTTCCCCCCCCACCCCCGTCCTCCTTCCCCCCCCAACCCCGTCCTCCTTCCCCCCCCAACCCCGTCCTCCTTCCCCCCCCAACCCCGTCCTCCTTCCCCCCCCAACCCCGTCCTCCTTCCCCCCCCAACCCCGTCCTCCTTCCCCCCCCAACCCCGTCCTCCTTCCCCCCCCAACCCCGTCCTCCTTCCCCCCCCAACCCCGTCCTCCTTCCCCCCCCAACCCCGTCCTCCTTCCCCCCCCAACCCCGTCCTCCTTCCCCCCCCACCCCCGTCCTCCTTCCCCCCCCACCCCCGTCCTCCTTCCCCCCCCACCCCCGTCCTCCTTCCCCCCCCACCCCCGTCCTCCTTCCCCCCCCACCGCCCTCCTCCTGCCCCCCCACCCCCGTCCTCATTCCTCCCCCCACCCCCGTCCTCATTCCTCCCCCCCCACCCCCGTCCTCCTCCCCCCCCACCCCCGTCCTCCTTCCCCCCCCCACCCCCGTCCTCCTTCCCCCCCCCCACCCCCGTCCTCCTTCCCCCCCCACCGCCCTCCTCCTGCCCCCGCACCCCCGTCCTCATTCCTCCCCCCCACCCCCGTCCTCCTTCCCCCCCCCACCCCCGTCCTCCTTCCCCCCCCCACCCCCGTCCTCCTTCTCCCCCCCCCCACCCCCGTCCTCCTTCCCCCCCCACCGCCCTCCTCCTGCCCCCGCACCCCCGTCCTCCTCCCCCCCCCACCCCCGTCCTCCTCCCCCCCCCACCCCCGTCCTCCTCCCCCCCCACCCCCGTCCTCCTCCCCCCCCACCCCCGTCCTCCTTTCCCCCCCCCACCCCCGTCCTCCTTTTCCCCCCCCCCACCCCCGTCCTCCTTTCCCCCCCCCACCCCCGTCCTCCTTCCCCCCCCCACCCCCGTCCTCCTTCCCCCCCCCCACCCCCGTCCTCCTTCCCCCCCCCACCCCCGTCCTCCTTCCCCCCCCCACCCCCGTCCTCCTTCCCCCCCCCCACCCCCCTCCTCCCCCCCCAGCTTCCTCCTCCTTTTTCCCCCCCACCCCTGTCCTCCTTTTCACCCCCCAAAGCCCCCTCCTCCTTTCCCCCCATGCCCTCCACCTCCTTTGCCCCCACGCCCTCCACCTCCTTTGCCCCCACGCCCTCCACCTCCTTTGCCCCCACGCCCTCCTTTACCCCCACCCTCCTCCTCCACCTCCTTTCCCCTGACACTCCTCCTCCTCTCCCCGCCTCCTCCTCTCCTCCCTCTCCCCCCCTCCCTCTCCCCCCCTCCCTCTCCCCCCCTCCCTCTCCCCCCCTCCCTCTCCCCCCCTCCCTCTCCCCCCTCCCTCTCCCCCCCTCCCTCTCCCCCCCCCTCTTCCCCCCCCTCCCTCTCCCCCCCTCCCTCTTTCCCCCCTCCCTCTTCCCCCCCTCCCTCTTCCCCCCCTCCCTCTTCCCCCCCCTCCCTCTTCCCCCCCTCCCTCTTCCCCCCCTCCCTCTTCCCCCCCTCCCTCTTCCCCCCCTCCCTCTTCCCCCCCTCCCTCTTTTCCCCCCTCCCTCTTTTCCCCCCTCCCTCTTTTCCCCCCTCCCTCTTTTCCCCCCTCCCTCTTCCACCCCCTCCCTCTTCCACCCCCTCCCTCTTCCACCCCCTCCCTCTTCCACCCCCTCCCTCTTCCACCCCCCGTCCCTCTTCCCCTGCCACAGGCAGACAGAGACACAGAAGGAGGCAGGCAGGCAGACGGAATACAGGCAGACACAGACAGGCAAGCAGGGAGACAGGCAGACGCAGTCAGGCACAGTCTGTCAGACAGATACAGGCAGACAGAGACAGACAGGCAGGCAGACAGACTGACAGAGGCAGGCAGACAGACTGACAGAGGCAGGCAGACAGACCGACAGAGGCTGGCAGACACAGTCAGGCAGACGGAGACAGACGGGCAGAGACAGGCAGGCAGGCGGGCAGAGACAGGCAGGCAGAGACAGTCAGGCACAGGCAGGCAGTTAGGCAGAGACAGAGAGACAGGCAGAGGCAAGCAGACAGAGACAGACAGAGGCTGGCACAGACAGTCAGACACAAGCAGGCGGACAGACAGACAGAGACAGTCAGGCAGACGGGCAGAGACAGTCAGGCACAGGCAGGCAGGCAGAGACAGACAGTCAGACAGGGACAGGCAGACGGAGACAGTCAAACAGACAGGCGGAGACAGTCAGGCAGAGAGACAGACAGGCTGAGACAGTCAGGCACAGGCAGGCAGTCAGGCAGGCAGGCAGTCAAACAGACAGGCGGAGACAGTCAGGCAGAGAGACAGTCAGGCAGACGGACAGGTGGAGACAGTCAGGCAGAGACAGGCAGGCAAACCGACAGGCAGTCAGACATAGACTGTCAGACAGATACAGGCAGACGGAGACAGGCAGGCACACAGGCGGAGACAGTCAGGCAGGCAGACAGGCAGAGACAGTCAGGCAGTCAGGCAGACACAGTCAAGCAGAGACAGTCAGACGGAGTCAGACAGAGACAGGCAGGCAGAGACAGGCATACAGACAGACAGACAGTCAGACACAGAGAGACAGAGTCAGAGTCAGACAGAGACAGGCAGGCAGAGACCGACGGCAGGCAGGCAGACACAGACTGTCAAACAAACATAGGAAGACGGAGACAGGCAGTCAGACACAGACTGTCAGACAGATATAGGCAGACGGAGACAGGCAGTCAGACACAGACTGTCAGACAGATATAGGCAGACAGAGACAGTCAGGCAGGCAGGCAGAGACAGTCAGGCAGGCAGACAGAGACGGTCAGACAGAGACAGGCAGGCAGGCGGAGACAGTCAGGCGGAGACAGACAGAGACAGGCAGGCAGACAGAGACGGGCATACAGACAGACAGACAGGCAGACAGGCAGAGACAGTCAGGCGGACAGGCAGAGGCAGGCAGGCAGACAGAGACAGGCAGACACAGTCAGGTGGAGACAGGCAGCGACAGACAGGCAGGCAGACAGAGACAGGGCGAGGCAGGCAGGCAGACAGGCGGAGAGACAGACAGTCAGGCAGACAGGCGGAGATGGACAGTCAGGCAGAGACAGTCAGACGGAGCAGTCAGGCAGGCAGAGACAGACTGGCAGGCAGGCACAGACTGGCAGGCAGAGACAGTCAGGCAGACAGGCGGAGGCAGACAGACAGACACAAGCAGACAGAGACAGGCTGTCAGACAGATACAGGCAGGCGGAGACAGGCTGTCAGACAGATACAGGCAGGCGGAGACAGACAGAGTCAGGCAGGCAGACAGAGGCAGTCAGACACAGACAGACAATCAAACCAACACGGGCAGACAGAGACAGGCAGATGCAGGCGGAGGCAGGCAGACAGACAGAGACAGGCAGTCAGACACAGGCAGACTGTCAGACGGAGACAGGCACGCGGAGGCAGGAAGGCGGAGACAGACAGAGAGAGACAGTCAGAGACAGGCATGCAGAGACAGGCAGGCAGACAGAGGCAGTCAGATACAGACAGACAGTCAAACCGATACAGGCAGAGACAGACAGGCAGACGGATGCAGGCAGATAGAGACAGTCAGACACAGGCAGAGGCGCAGACGGAGACAGGCAGAGACAAACAGACAGAGGCAGGCAGGCAGAGGCAGGCAGAGACGGTCAGACAGACAAAGACAGGCAGGCAGTGAGACAGTCTGACAGGCAGGCAGGCCGCGGCAGACAGAGGCAGGCAGAGACAGTCAGGCAGGCGGAGGCAGACAGGCAGATGGAGGCAGGCAGACAGACAGTCAGACACAGATAGGCAGAGAGGCAGGCAGAGACAGGCAGGCAGGCAGGCACGCAGAGGCAGGCAGAGACAGTCAGACAGAGACGCAGAGAGTCAGGCAGAGACGCAGGCAGTCAGATAAACAGAGGCAGAGAGTCAGGCAGGCAGGCAGACAGAGACAGTCAGGCCGAGGCAGACAGAGGCAGGCGGGCAGACAGAGACAGTCAGAAGGCAGTCAGTCAGGCAGAGACAGGCAGACAGTCAGACAGAGACCGCCAGTCAGGCAGGCAGAGACAGTCAGACAGAGACAGACAGTTAGACAGGCAGAGGCAGACAGAGATAGAGAGGCAGGCAGAGAGTCAGGCACACACGCAGAGAGTCAGGCACACACGCAGAGAGTCAGGCAGACACGCAGTCAGTCAGCCAGGCAGAGACAGGCCGCCAGGCAGAGACAGGCCGCCAGGCAGATAGACAGACATTCAGGCAGAGACAGTCAGAAGACAGACAGAGGCAGGCAGACACGGACAGTCAGATAGACAGACAGACAGAGACAGTCAGTCAGGCAGACAGTCAGGCAGGCAGAGACAGTCACACAGAGACAGGCAGGCAGACAGAGGCAGTCAGACCGAGATAGGTAGGCAGAGACAGTCAGATAGAAAGACAGTCAGATAGAAAGACAGTCAGATAGAAAGACAGTCAGATAGAAAGAGGCAGGCAGGCAGGCAGACAGGCCAAGGCAGAGAGAGACAGGCAGACAGAGACAGTCAGAAGGCAGGCAGAGACAGTCAGACAGAGACAGGCTGACAGTCAGACAGAAACAGGCTGACAGGCAGAGGCAGTCAGACACAGACACCCAGTCAGACAGAGACAGAGAGACAGACAGGCAGGCGGCACCAGGCAGGCAGGCAGAGACAGTCAGACACAGACAGGCAGGCAGGCAGACAGAGACAGGCAGGCAGGCAGAGACAGTCAGACAGAGACAGGCAGGCAAACAGTCAGACAGAGACAGGCCGACAGTCAGACAGAGACAGGCAGGCAGGCGGCGCCAGACAGGCAGGCAGAGACAGTCAGACACAGACAGGCAGGCAGACAGACAGAGGCAGGCAGACAGAGGCAGACAGGCGGAGGCAGGCAGTCGGAGACAGACAGACAGTCAGAGGCAGGCAGGCAGACAGACAGAGACCTTTTTAAAATTAACAAGAACATGTGATTAACACACTTAATAGCTGCGACCGAGTGTGATTTAAAAGAATGCTGATTACCAGAAGTTAAATAGGGGTTGTAAGATCCACTATTTGAAACGAGTCAAGAGCCAATTCGATTGTACTTTGGATTTGGGTGTAATGAGAATGCACGTCGGTTGAAAGAGATTGATGTTTTAGTTTAAACTGTTCTGAGTCCTGCTTCATAAATATAAAGGAGGGCTTCATAACTTATAAAGCTGCTGTTCCTCCACCATTGTTCTGCAGAAATTACTGAATCAAACGACAGAATATGACCAGCATCATAAGATAGGAGTAGAAGTAAGGCCATTCGGCCAATCAAGTCCACTTTGCCATTTAAATCATGGCTGATGGGCATTTCAACGACACTTCCCTCAACTCTCCCTGTAGCCCTTGAGTCCTTTTGAGATCAAGAATTTGTTGATCTCTGCCTGAATTCACAAGCCCACCACTCTCTGGCTGAAGACGTGTCGTCTCGTTTCAGTTTTAAATTTGCCCCCTCTAATTTTAAGGCTGTGCCCACGGGTCCTACTCTCCCCGCCTAACGGAAACAACTTCCTAGCGTCCACCCCTTCTAAACCATACATTATCACTGACGGTTCCCTCGTTAGATTTGACATATTGCATTTGAGAAGGAAATGGCCTGTTTCCATCATTCCAGAGTACTTTTCTTAATCATTGTATTTATTTGTCGGCCCAATAAAGGAATTAATTTTATTTGATAGCTCAATAAGTTAAAACTGTAATCGAAGTTAGTTTTCTTCCTCCTTTGTAGTGGATCTGTTGGAGTTGCACACAGCACAACACGTCTTTGATCGACACAAATTGACACAAAACGAGCAACTTCTAAATGTAACTGAAGTAATCAACTGTTTAACGTCCATTTATGATGGTTTGGAACAAAATCACAAAGACTAGGTCAATGTGTCACTCTGTGTCAACATGTGTCTGAACTGGCTGCTGAACGTCTTTGATACGTATGTATGATTTACACTTGAATGTAGTATGTTTAGATTGTCCTAAGGTGCATTAAACTGCATCCTACATTTTGGATTTTGATCAGTTAAGTAAATGTGAAGATTGTCAACTGATTAAAATCAATCCTAGTATTGTTGACATAAGGTTTCAGTATGTTCTAATTTCATTTCAGTGCAAGTGATAAAGTAGTTGAAAGTTTTAGCGACTTTTGTTTTAAATCATAAAATTGAAACTGATATAGAACGTAGAACAGTACAGCACAGAACAGGCCCTTCAGCCCACGATGTTGTGCCGACCATATACTTTTGATTCCATTTGGTCAGATCTGTACAGGATCATGGAGACATCTTGACACTCTGATTGTAATGCTCTTCACGGTGACAAATGTGAGTGCTGCAGAAAGACGTGTATAAAGTACACAATATGAACATCATCCAGTTAATGTCAAGGAATAAACAGCCAGATGCAGAATAAGTTTTTATGTGACCCTCAATCTCGTAGAGTCATACAGCATAGAAACACCATGTCTATGCCTCCCAACAAACACCAAACTACACTAATCTCATTTATCTACACTTGGTCCATAGCCTACTTTGACCTAGCATTTTAAATGCTCATCCCAGATGCTTTTTAAATGTTGAGAATACCTGCCTCAACTACCCTCTCAGGCAGCGTGCTCCATATGTCCACTTTGTTGATGAAAAAGCTTTTCCTCAGACTTCCTCCAAAGCATTTAATCCTCACCTTAAACTTGTGCCATCTGGTCTTAGACACATGTGCCATGGGGAAAGGATTCTCACAATGTATTCTGCCAGGGCCTGTCATAATTTTTTCTGCCTCAATCATATCCCGACCCCCACCTCAGCTTCCTCTGCTACAAGAAACACAAATCCAGCATACCAGTCTATCTCGTAACTGAGACTTTTTAACCTAGCCAGTATCTTGAAGAGCATTAACTGTGCCATTGTGGTATTTTCCAGACTAATTGTCGTTCAGCTTATCTCAGTCAGATTGTTTAGTAAGCTCCATTTAGGAATAATGTTATGCACTTCACTTGGAAATGTATTAAGACTGTGACAGTATATTGGGGAATCCTTGCAAGTGGAGAGATTTTTATTTTCTTTCAGTCCAAGCTGGATATAATTCTAGGATTTGGAGATGAACGTCCAGGGTTAAACCTCCGGTGTCCTTCTATCCACCCCAAATCACCTCCAATTTTCCATTTATATAAAATTGAGCTTTGTTTGCATGAGGTGTGTTCCAATATTAAATCGTTATTGCGACTGTAAATTTTGACATTCTTCATTAGGTACGTACCCTTCATATTGATAGCGGCTCAAGGTGCTTCAGGGTGTCAAAACCAAAATGTTGCATTTTCCAGTGAAATTGTAGACATTAAGCTGAAATTCTCGCGAGGGAGCACTGAACGGCATGCATTATTTCTGAGTACCGCCCTCATTAATACTTATTCCATTTTTGTACCTGCCAGACAGAAACTAGACGCTCAGAATTAGCGAAATGAAATTCTGAGTGGGTGTGTGATGCTTGCACATTGCTCAATGCTCTTCTGGACCTCCAACTTGGGCAGTAGTCACCAGCATCTGCAGCCACACCCATCAGTAGCACCCCATGTCCACAGTTTTGACATGTGGCATGTTCCAGCCTCAGCACATCATGGCACATCTCAGATCTGCTTTCAGTACTCTTCTGTACTTCATTGCTGCATTTTGGATTGCAGCAGCCCCCCTCATTGCAGTGCTACTGCCAGGGCACTTTTATATGCAGGGACAGGCACCCATTCGTGTATTGGGCCACGTTACACATCAGGACACCTTGCTTGAGCTCTCCACTCTCATTTTGTCCCTGCATGAATGCTAACAGCTCCTCTGCCTTGTCTTCATTTGCTTTGTCTTTTTATGGGTTGCCCCCTCCGCCACATCTCTCAGACTCATAACACTAGTATGTTGATTAACCTTTTGGCATCGAGACAAAGCCAGACAGCTTGTCATGTTTGTCAGCAGTCATCAATCAAAGGAGTGGCTGTGTTGCCGTTTAGCACCGTGATATCTTGATCTCACACCTGCAGCATGTGCCAGCTGCAGAAGCACAGAACGCGTTGCATTGTCTCCAACCACATGGTCGTTCTTCAGGTTCTGAGGGGAATGGTCTGTAGTCAAGGGAGGCAGTTCCAGGCAGCAGATCGAGGTAACTCCAGGGCATTGTCTGATATCACTCGAGGGGCTTGGATGCAATCAGTTGGCTGCTCAGGATGATCATGGTCAGGACACTGTCCTCATAGGTTGTGAGAAGTCAAACGATAGACACCTCACTACCTGTGTTGGCTCTTTCTGCCCTACGGTGGGCTGTTTTTCCTGGAATGAAACAAAGGGAGTGATTGAGTGAGATGAAATGAGCTGGTGCATTTGTTAGTGCTCATGTATGTTTGGGAAGGGAGGTGAGGTCTCCTGGGTGAGAGCAAGAGGCACAGAGAACATAGAGGATTAATAGCCTTGGGCCCTCAAGTAGGCGAGAGCAAGTGAAGACAGACATTGAATGCTTTGGTGAGAATGGTATTACATGAGCTGTGCTGAAGGGTGGTGCAGAATTAGAGAGAGTGTGAATGTGAGGTAGCACAGACCAATGATACCAGTCACGGTTGGACATAGAGCAGTTTTTCCGCCATCTTCGTCTCCATGCCTACTTCTTCAACCGGGAACCTAACCCTCCTTCCACTGACCCCTTCACCCGCTTCCAACACAAGTCCTCCTCCTGGACACCACCCCTAGGCCTCCTACCCTCCCTCGACCTCTTCATCTCCAACTGCCGTCGAGACGTTAACCACCTCAACCTCTCCACCCCTCTCGCCCACTCCAACCTCTCCCCCGCAGAACGGGCAGCCCTCCGCTCCCTCCGCTCCAACCCCAACCTCACCATCAAACCCGCAGACAAGGGTGGCGCAGTGGTAGTATGGCGCACTGACCTCTACATCGCTGAGGCCAGACGCCAACTCTCCGACACCACCTCCTACTGCCCCCTCGATCATGACCCCACACCCACGTGACCAAACCATCATCTCCAACACCATTCACGACCTCATCACCTCAGGGGACCTCCCACCCACATCCTCCAACCTCATTGTTCCCCAACCCTGCACGGCCGTTTCTATCTCCTTCGCAAAATCCACAAACCTGCCTGCCCTGGTCGACCCATCGTCTCAGCCTGCTCCTGCCCCACCGAACTCATCTCCACCTATCTGGACTCCATTTTCTCCCCTTTGGTCCAGGAACTCCCCACCTACGTCCGTGACACCACCCACGCCCTCCACCTCCTCCAGGACTTCCAATTCCCTGGCCCACAACACCTCATATTCACCATGGACGTCCAGTCCCTATACACCTGCATTCCGCATGCAGATGGCCTCAAAGCCCTCTGCTTCTTCCTGTCCCGCAGGCCCAACCAGTCCCCCTCCACCGACGCTCTCATCCGCCTAGCTGAACTCGTCCTCACCCTCAACAACTTCTCTTTTGACTCCTCCCACTTCCTACAGACGAAGGGGGTGGCCATGGGCACCCGCATGGGCCCCAGCTATGCCTGCCTCTTCGTAGGTTACGTGGAACAGTCCCTCTTCCGTACCTACACAGGCCCCAAACCGCACCTCTTCCTCCGGTACATTGATGACTGTATCGGCGCCGCCTCTTGCGCCCCAGAGGAGCTCGAACAGTTCATCCACTTCACCAACACCTTCCACCGCAACCTTCAGTTCACCTGGGCCATCTCCAGCACATCCCTCACCTTCCTGGACCTCTCAGTCTCCATCTCAGGCAACCAGCTTGTAACTGATGTCCATTTCAAGCCCACCGACTCCCACAGCTACCTAGAATACACCTCCTCCCACCCACCCTCCTGCAAAAATTCCATTCCCTATTCTCAATTCCTCCGCCTCCGCCGCATCTGCTCCCACGATAAGACATTCCACTCCCACACATCCCAGATGTCCAAGTTCTTCTAGGACAACAACTTTGCCACCACAGTGATCGAGAACGCCCTTGACCGCGTCTCCCGTATTTCCCGCAACACATCCCTCACACCCCGCCCCCGCCACAACCGCCCGAAGAGGATCCCCCTCGTTCTCACACTCCACCCTAGCAACCTCCGGATACAACGCATCATCCTCCGACACTTTCACCATTTACAATCCGACCCCACCACCCAAGACATTTTTCCATCCCCACCCCTGTCTGCTTTCCGGAGAGACCACTCTCTCCGTGACTCCCTTGTTCGCTCCACACTGCTCTTCAACCCCACCACACCCGGCACCTTCCCCTGCAACCGCAGGAAATGCTACACTTGCCCCCACACCTCCTCCCTCACCCCTATCCCAGGCCCCAAGATGACATTCCACATCAAGCAGAGATTCACCTGCACATCTGCCAATGTGGTATACTGCATCCACTGTACCCGGTGTGGCTACCTCTACATTGGGGAAACCAAGCGGAGGCTTGGAGACCGCTTTACAGAACACCTCCGCTCAGTTCGGAACAAACAACTGCACCTCCCAGTCGCAAACCATTTCCACTTCCCCTCCCATTCTCTAGATGACATGTCCATCATGGGCCTCCTGCACTGCCACAATGATGCCACCCGAAGGTTGCAGGAACAGCAACTCATATTCCGCCTGGGAACCCTGCAGCCATATGGTATCAATGTGGACTTCACCAGTTTCAAAATCTCCCCTTCCCCTATTGCATCCCTAAACCAGCCCAGTTCGTCCCCTCCCCCCACTGCACCACACAACCAGCCCAGCTCTTCCCCCCCTCCCCCCCCACCCACTGCATCCCAAAACCAGTCCAACCTGTCTCTGCCTCCCTAACCTGTTCTTCCTCTCACCCATCCCTTCCTCCCTCTGCAAGCCGCACCCCCATCTACCTACTAACCTCATCCCACCTCCTTGACCTGTCCGTCTTCCCTGGATTGACCTATCCCCTCCCTACCTCCCCACCTATACTCTCTCCACCTATCTTCTTTACTCTCCATCTTCGGTCCGCCTCCCCCTCTCTCCCTATTCATTCCAGTTCCCTCTCCCCATCCCCCTCTCCGATGAAGGGTCTAGGCCCAAAACGTCAGCTTTTGTGCTCCTGAGATGCTGCTTGGCCTGCTGTGTTCATCCAGCCTCACATTTTATTATCTTGGAATTCTCCAGCATCTGCAGTTCCCATTATCTCCAATGAGGCTCCTCTTCTGTTGGAGCAGAGGTCACTGATCTTGCAGCACTGCTGTATGGCTCTTTTGGTGGTTGAGACTGCCTTGACACTGGACAGACTCAGATGAGTCTGGCCGAGTCTTGTGTCGTGGCCTCCTGTGCTTGTCTTTGGGAAAGAGGACAGTCCTCCACTGCACCAATCCATCCACCAGGATTTCCAGGTCTCCAACTGTAAAGTAAGGTGCTAATTTCCCCTTTCCTGCCCTGTCTGGGACAAATGCTATGAACTGTGTAAGGCAGTTCTGGATTCTGGGCATTTTACTGGTTCACAATAGCCTTTAAACATGGCACTAGTGCCAGTAATACCGGGATGTTTCAGTGGTGGCAAACACTTGCAGTTACGATGAGTGGAAAACTAACGAGCGTCGGCTGAGAGAGGCGCTACAGGAGCATTGTTGCTAGTTATTGAAAAGGTTTGCAACAACAGAGTAAGAAAATTTGTCAGGTGTTTTGGAGAGATACTGCCCTTGCAGTGCAATAAAAATAACACTGAACTGATTCACTCCAGTGTTTTGGACCTTCAGATTTCAGAACAGAATTAGACCATTCAGCCCATTGAGTGGGATCTATCATTCTCAACCTGCTGTGTCCTTACTAAGCAAGAACATGTCTATCTATGCCTGAAATCAACTCTGACTTGGCTTCCACAGCTTTCTGCATCAATGAGTTCCACAGATTCACAACTTTCTGACTGAAGAAATTCTTCCTCAACTCCATCCTGAAGGGTGGTCCCTTTGACTCTGAGGCTGTACCCTCAGGTCCTGGTCTCTCCTACTTGTGGAAACGTCATCTCCATGTCCACTCTATCCAGGCCTGAATTACCTTCAGTGTGACCCCCTTCATCCTTCTAAACTCCAAGTACAGGCCCAGAGTTCTCAGCCACTCCTCACTTCATCCCCAGGATTATGTTTGAGAACCTCATCTAGACACTGACAAAGGCCAGCACATCCTTCCTTAGATAGATGGCCAAAAACTGCTCTTAATATTCCAAATGCAATATGACCAGAGCCTTACACAGCCTCAGCAACACATCTCTGCTCTTGTATTTTTGCCGTCTTGAAATGAATGCTGACATTGCATTTGCCTTCCCAACTGCCAACTGAAACTGCATGTTAAAAGAATCCTGAATTGGGTCATCTTTGTGCTTCAGATTTCTGAAGCCTTTCCCAATTTAGAAAATAGTCTATGCCTGTACTTCCACTTCTCCACAGACTCTCTGTGACCTCCCCACTTCCTCAACACTACTTGCCTCTCCACCTATCATAGAACATAGAACACAGAAAATAGAACAGTACAGCACAGAACAGGCTCTTCAGCCCACGATGTTGTGCCGACCATTGATCCTCATGTATGCACCCGCAAATTTCTGTGACCATATGCATGTCCAGCAGTCTCTTAAATGACCCCAATGACCTTGCTTCCACAACTGCTGCTGGCAACGCATTCCATGTCCTCACAACTCTGTGTAAAGAACCCGCCTCTGACATCCCCTCTCTACTTTCCTCCAACCAGCTTAAAACTATGACCCCTCGTGTTAACCTTTTCTGCCCTGGAAAATAGTCTCTGGCTATCAACGCTATCTATGCCTCTCATTATCTTGTATACCTCAATTAGGTCCCCTCTCCTCCTCCTTTTCTCCAATGAGACGAGTCCGAGCTCAGTCAACCTCTCTTCATAAGATAAGCCCTCCAGTCCAGGCAGCATCCTGGTAAACCTCCTCCTGAACCCTCTCCAAAGCATCCGTATCTTTCCTATAATAGGGCGACCATAACTGGACGCAGTATTCCAAGTGCGGTCTAACCAAAGTTTTATAGAGCTGCAACAAGATCTCATGACTCTTAAACTCAATCCCCCTGTTAATGAAAGCCAAAACACCATATGCTTTCTTAACAACCCTGTCCACTTGGGTGGCCATTTTAAGGGATCTCCGTATCTGCACATCAAGATCCCTCTGTTCCTCCACACTGCCAAGAATCCTATCCTTAATCCTGTACTCAGCTTTCAAATTCGATCTTCCAAAATGCATCACCTCGCATTTATCCAGGTTGAACTCCATCTGCCACCTCTCAGCCCATCTCTGCATCCTGTCAATGTCCCGCTGCAGCCTGCAACAGCCCTCTACACTGTCAACGACACCTCCGACCTTTGTGTCGTCTGCAAACTTGCTGACCCATCCTTCAATCCCCTCATCCAAGTCATGACTAAAAATTACAAACAGTAGAGGCCCAAGGACAGAGCCCTGTGGAACCCCACTCACCACTGACTTCCAGGCAGAATATTTTCCTTCTACTTGTCTCTCTGTTATGCCCCGAGCGAAAAAGCAATGAAAGTGCCGCTAATTTTTTGCACGGCGAGCTGCTGAATATTAACCAGTCTCTCACCATTGCCATCACCTTGCTCTTGTGAAGACAGACATGGATAAAGTTCTCAAAGCTGATAGAAAATTGAAAGCCCTCACATCCTGTGACGATGGTAAGTTTCCTTTCTTTAAAAAAAAATGCTTGCAGTTTAGTTGGCATAATAAAGACCACAGTGGCTCTGGGTAACACTGCTGCCTCACGGCACCAGCAACTTGGGTTTACTTCCACCCTTTGGTGTGTGTGGAGTTTGCACGTTCTCCATGTGTCTGCATGGGTTTTCTCCGGGTGCTCCAGTTTCCTCCCACAGTCAAAAGATGTGCAACGTAGGTGGATTGGTCATGCTAAATTTCCCAAGGTGCTCAGTGATGTGTATGTTAGATGAGTTATAGGTGGATGGGTCTGGGTGGGATGCTGTGAGGGGCAGTGTGGACATGTTGGGCTGACGGACGTGTTTCCACGCTGTAAGGATTCTCTGATTCATGATTCTATGATCTTACTGAGCGCAAAGGTACAGTATAGGCTGGTCATATTTGTCTCACCTCTTTACACATGGACAGTAAAGCTTTAATTTCAGTTTCTATGCTTTTGCAACGTGTCTGCTGTCTATAACAAGGCTGGCTAGATCTCCTTCTCTAATGCGCATCTCCTGTCCCCTAACACCAGGAGGTGACACTTGCTTTTCACTTAGTACAATCAGTAAAACAATAGCCTCCATATTACATCCAGCGGCTTCTCTTAACGCTCACATACTGTTCTTTTTTAGCTCCAGGTATTGACTGCTCGTCATTTCTTATTCCTCATCTCATCTCTCTCTCACACACTGTCTCTCTCGCTCTCTGTCTGTATCTCTCCTCTCCCTATTCTCCCCCAACACTTGACTCAGGCACAAACAGAAGTTCACGGTCACACTATGTTGCACATGCATATCCTATCCCTCATGCACAAACGTACTATCCACACACAGACACAGACACACACACAGAGGCACACACGCACACAGTCACATTCTCACTCATTCATAGTCCATACTGTCACACAATCATGCATGGCCTTGCACACATTCCGTGGCACACTTGCATGCCCTGTCGTAGGATCTTTTGCCAATGTTCATACTCTCAACACACAGACACACGCACACTCCCACAAAACTCTCCCTCACACACTTAGGCTGACAAATTCACTTCCTCTCAAGCTCACTCGCTCTCACAGACACACTCACTCCCTCATGCATGCTGTAACACTCCCTTTTGTGCTGACTCTCGTTTACACACTCTCGAGCACAGTCACTGGCGCACACATTCTGTTGTGCGCACGCTCACACTTTCATGCACTGTCTTTGCACTCTTGAACACAATCATATGCTCACCTCTCTCTTGCACGCAGTCAATTTGATTTGAGTCATCATTATCACATGTGCCTAGGTACAGAGATCTGTCTATAGATCACGCAGTATAGACAGATCATACCATACAAGGTGCATTAGTGAAATGGAACATAATGACAGCTACAGAGAGCGAGATCAAAATTAGATTTAAAATTTTAAGTGTTCTATTCAGATGTGCAGGAACAGCGGTGAAGAAGCTGTTCTGGGATCTGTTCACACGTGAATACTAACTTTTTGACATCTTCCCTTCAGAAAAGGGTAGAAGAGAGTGTAATTGGGGGGTGAGAAAGGCCTTTGATTATGTCAGTTGCTTTCCTGAGGCAGCGGTAAGTATAGGTGGATTCAATGAATGGAAGGCTGATTTGCATGGTGGACTATGTTATTTTCATGACTCTGGAGTTTGTTGTTTTCTTCGGAAGAGCAGCTGCCATACCATGCTGTGATATGCATCCAGATAGGATGCTTTCTCTGGTACATCAATGAAAGTTGCCCTTTATATTTGAATTGCCTTAGCCTCCTTGGAAGTAGACACATTGGTGTGCTTTTTTGCCCATTGCGACAATCTGGGTGGACCAGATTTTTCACAGTCATTGATGTGACTCCATTATGGCGTGTTAACCAGGTCAACCATGTCATTCAGGGTATCCTGAAGGAGGAGGACCGTAAGACACAGCTCAATGTACACATTGGTAAGATGAGTGATGAGGTCTTGCATCAAGCGTTCCGAGAGCTAGGCAGTGGGTTAAATAGCAGGACCTGTAAAGTTGCAATCTCTGGATTATTCGTGGTGCCACATGCTGAGAAGGCAAGAAAAAGGGGAAGAAAACAGATGAATGCTTGGCTCAAGTGTTTGTGTTTGGGGGTGGATTTAGACACTTGGATCTGAAGGACAATTTGTGGGGATGGTATATCCTCTACAAGTGGGCTAGTCTGCAGCTGAACCAGAAAGGAACCAAAATCCTTGCACGAGGGTTTGCTAATGTGGTGAGGAATTTAAGCGAGAGGCCTGCAAGCAGTGGGCAATGGAAGAGCAGGTAATTCACTGAGGGGTGAGAAACTAATAAAATAAAGATTATATTAGGGGATTTGAACTTTACAACATTAATTGAGATAACATAAAAGTTTGACTTGGGAAATAATTCTTTAAATACATTTGAGAGATGATTTAACATCAACATGTCGACGAGCTTGTCAGGGACAGTGCAATGCTGGACCTATTTCTGGGACACAAAGCCAGTGTTCAGGGTGACAGTGGCTAAGTGCATAAGTCCCTGTGACCATGACAACAGACTTTTCAACATGGGAGAGGAGATCTGTTTAAAACAAATGTTTTTGGCTTAGGGTAAGGCATATTTTATTGAAACAAGGCAGGATCTGGGTAAAATATTTTGGGAAGTGACTTGCGGGCAAATCTACAGCTGTATAGTTGGATACGTCCAGAAAAGGAACTGGGAGAGTAAAGGCCAGTTATATTCCGTTTTGGGTGAAATTTATGATCAACAAGCCTGGAGAACCCTGGATCTTGAGGAATGTTCAGGACATGTTTATGACAAGTGCAAAGGGAGCAAATGAATGGATGACTAGTGACGTATAAAAATGAAGCGTGAAGAAACGGTGGTGGCCAAGATTGGAAAGAATATCGAGATATTCTACAGGCATATCAAGCAGGAGAATAACCAGGGAAAGAGTAGGGCCAATTAGAAACCGTGGTGTACGAGGGGTGATGGGGCAATCTGTGTTTGGAAGTGAAGGGCATTGATACAGTAGACAAGTGCCTCCCATCTGTCCTCCCTTCAAGGAGGAGCATTGAATTGTATAAAGCAGGAAGATGCAGTGTGAAATTGAAATTATTGGCTGGTTTAAAAGTGAACAAATCCCCAGTTGTTTCCAAGACTGCTGTGGGAGAAGAGAAAGAAAATCTCTTCAGAGATAGTAGGAACTGCAGAGGTAGCACAGAACAATGAGGCTCTTCCTCTGTTGGAGCAGAGGTCATTGATCTTGCAGCACTGCTGGATGGTTCTTTCGGTGGTTGAGACTGCATTGACACTGGACAGCCTCAGATCAGTCTGGCCGAGTCTTGTGTCGTGGTCTCCTGTGCTTGTCCTTGGGAAAGAGGACAGTCCTCCACTGCACCAATCCATCCACCAGGACCTCCAGGTCCCTAACTGTAAAATAAGTTGCTAATTTCCCCTTTCCTGCCCTGTCTCGGACAAATGCTATGAACTGTATAAGGCAGTTCTGGATTCTGAGCATTTTACTGGTTCACAATATCCATTAAACGTGGCACCAGTGACAGTAATACCGGGATGGTCCAGTTACGATGAGCGGGAGAACTAACTAGCGTCGGCTGAGAGAGGCACAACAGGAGCATTGTTGCTAGTTATTGAATAGGTTTGCCACAACAGAGTGAGAAAATTTGTTAGGTGTTTTGGAGAGATACTGTCCTTGCAGTGCAATAAAAATGACACTGAACTGATTCACTCCAGTGTTTTAGACCTGAAGATTGAAGAACAGAATTAGACCATTCAGCCCATTGAGTGGGATCTATCATTCTCAATCCCATTCTCCTGTGTCCATACTAAGCAAGAATATATCTATCTATGCCTGAAATCAACTCTGACTTGGCCACCACAGGTTTCTGCATCAACGAGTTCCACAGATTCACAATTTTCTGACTGAATAAATTCCTCCTCATCTCCATCCTGAAGGGTGGTCCCTTTGACTCTGAGGCTGTGCCCTCAGGTCCTGGCCTCTCCTACTCGTGGAAACATCATCTCCATGTCCACTCTATCCAGGCCTAAATTACCTTCAGTGTGATCCCCTTCGTCCTTCTAAACTCCATCGAGTACATACCCAGAGTTCTCAGCCACTCCTCACATGACAGTGCCTTCATCCCCAGGATTATGTTTGAGAACCTCCTCTAGACCCTGACAAAGGCCAGCACATCTTCCTTCGATAGATGGCCAAAAACTGCTCTTAATATTAAAAATGCAATGGGACCAGAGCCTTACACAGCCTCAGCAATACATCTCTGCTCTTGTATTTTTGCCGTCTTGAAATGAATGCTGACATTGCATTTGCCTTCCCAACTGCCAACTGAACCTGCATGTTAAAAGAATCCTGAACTGGGTCATCTTTGTGCTTCAGATTTCTGAAGCCTTTCCCCATTTAGAAAATAGCCTATGCCTGTACTGCCACTTCTCTACAGACTCTCTGTGACCTCCCCACTTCCTCAACACTACTTGCTTCTCCACCTATCGAAATGTCATCTGCAAACTTAGCAACAACGCCCTGTGGACAACAATACCATTAGTTCCTTTGTCCAGATTGCTGATGTATAACGTGAATGGCTGTTGTCTGAACTCTGATGAGTGCGGAACTCCTGTAGTTGCTGGCTGCCATCCTGAAAAAGACCCTTTTATTGCCACTCTCTGCATTCTGCCAGTTAGCCGATCCTCTATCCATGCCAGTACCTACTCCCTAACACCATAAGCTCATTTTTTTTTTATTTTGAAGCCTCCTGTGTGGCACCTTGTCAAAGGCTTTCTGGAAATCCAAACAGATAAAGTTCAATGGCTCTCTTTTGTTTTTCACTCACTGGTTACCTTCTCAAAGAATCTAACAGAGACCTTCCCTTGACAAAGTTGTGTTTTCTCAGCCCAATTTAGCATGTATTTCCAAGTATTACCATGTCCTTCCAAGTACTTTCCGGTCTCATCCTTAATAATGGATTCTAAAATCTGACCTAATGACCAGTGCTAGGCTAACAAGTCTATAATTTCTCACCTTTTGCCTCCCTCCATTTTAAACAGGGGTGTTATATTTGCCATTTTGTACTCCTTTGGGACCCACCCTGACTCCAGTAGTTCCTGAAAGATCATCAATACCTGCGTGGTCTTCTCACTGAACTCCTTCAGAACTCTGGGGGGCAGTCCATCTGGTCCATGTAATTTACCGTCTTCTCGGAATTATAGAATTCCTACAGTGCGGAAAGAGGCCATTGGGTCTGTACCATCTCTGCAAAGAACATCCCACCAAGACCCAGCCCTGTACTGTTTCCCCGCAAGCTCGCATTTGCCATGGCTGATCCACCTTGCCTGCACATATTTGGACTGTCGAAGGAAATCAGAACACCTGTCCGAGACCCGTGCAGACATGGGGAGAATGTACAAATTTCACACAGACCCTTGAGCTTCCCCTGTACCTTCTGCTTTGTGATGGCCACCACACTCACTTCTGCTTCAGACTCCCTTAAAGTTCTACTACTGGTGCCTTCCAACCTGAAGACTGATGCAAAATATTTGTTCAGTTCCTCTGGCATTTCTTTGTTTCCCAACGCTACTTATTTGGCCCCTCTTGAAATTTTCTTTGGATTTTCAGGGGTGTTTTACAATAAGAATATCTACTTTATTGTGTTGACAAATGGATTGTTCAGATCATCACAGAAACAATAAGCAAAATTCATCAGTATTCTCATTTAACAATCATATATATATTAATATCACAATCAATGCATTTCCATCAGGTAAGCACGTAGCTGGAACTTTCTAACCCGGCAGTTTTCACTTTTCATTTCTCAGATTTCACTCTGGGACAGAATAGTTGATGTTGACACACTGTTCATTAAAAATAGCATCCATTGTATTTTTCCCCATGTTGTAGCTCGTGGATTTGTGTAACCTTAACACATAGAGTCCATGTTCATTTTTTCTTACTTTAGTGATTTCAGGTGTTACGTTCAGAAGGGTACCATGCTGTAATTCTAGCCTGCTGTTTGCAGAGTAATCCCAATGTGGAAGATTTTGAAAAGGATGTAAATTTCCCTAATTTACCTGTCTTTTAGATCCAAACTGATGGAGACCACAGTCCAGATTACTGTTCTTAACAAGAATGCCTATTTATGACAACTGCATAGATTCTAGCTACAGACAGATATTTATAAACATTGGACACATAGCTGTACAAATTAAAGCTGTAAAGCCCCCTGTGAACTCATCTTGCTGCAAACGAACATCGATGGTAGAGGGATAAAATATTATAGGTGTAAAAAAAGCTTAAGTAAGCTGTTCAGTGGTCCCTGTTCACAGGATTTGCGAAGATGATCTTGAGAATATCAAGCAAATGAATAAATATCCCAGAGTGCCTTATTATCTATTAAAACATGTGTTGATGATATGGCATTGCTATGATCATAAAATAGAACATTGTCGAATTTCCTATGAACATTACCATAGTTTTCATTTGTATTCTCCATGTCGGGAACATACTTAATTGGTACTTTACTGACTAAGTGACCTTTGGTCATCTACAGTGTTCAGTTGCAAACAGCCAATATTTTATTATTCTAATTTCGTAACTTTGGTTTGGAATTTTGTCAGAGGAAATGTATTTCACTTATGTTACTCTGCGAAATTGTAGCCAATCCTCCATTGGCAAAGAAACACACAACTACAGAAGTTAATAAAAGAAAGAACTGCATTTATGTAGCACATTTTAAGGACTCAGGCATAAAATGTAGTTTATACGCAGCTAAACTGCTTTTGAAATGTCGTCACTGATGTAGCATAAGAAAACATGTCGTATTTAAAATAGTCAGAAGTAAAGAAATATGACATAATAAAGAAATAAAAAATAGTAAAATATGAAATTATGAATGTAAAGAAATATAAAATCTTCAGCCCCTTGTGAGTGGAGACATAGAATCAGGAGATGCAGAGTCAGTATGGAGCCCACCAGGGAGGAGGCAATTCTGGATCTGGTGTTGTGCAAAGAACCGGATTTGATCAGAGACCTTGAAGTAAAGAAGCCATTAGGAGGTAGTGAAGATAATATAATAATTTTTAATCAGCTATTTGAGACGGAGAAGGGAGAATCGGAAGTGTCAGTATTGTATGAACTATGGAGCTATGAGGGTGGAGCTGGCCAAAGTTCAATGGTTCAATACCGTAGCAGGGATGGCAGTGGAACAACAATGGCAGGTATTTCTGGATACAATGCAAAAGGTGCAGGATCAGTCCATTCCAAAGAGTAAGAAAGATCCTAAGGGGAGGCAGGGGCGGCCGTGGCTGACGAGGGAAGTTAAGGACTCTATAAAGATAAAAGAGAAGAAGTATGACAGAGCAAAGATGAGTGGGAAGCCGGAGGGCTGGGAAGCTTTTAAAGAGCAACAGAAGATCACTAAATAGGCAATACGCAGAGAAAAAAATGAGGTACGATCGAAAACTGACCAAAAATATTAAGGAGGATAGTAAGGATACCAAAGGGTCGTTTCGGGCCTGGGTGTATGGTCTTGGCCCGAAATGTCAGCTTTTGTGCTCCTGAGATGCTGCCTGGCCTGCTGTGTTCATCCAGCTCCACGCTTTGTTATCTTGGATTCTCCAGCATCTGCAGTTCCCATTATCAAGGAGGATAGTAAAAGGTATGTGAAAAAAAAAGGTTAAGACTAGAATTGGGCCCTTGAAGACAAACGAGTGAATTTATTATGGGGAACAAGGAAATGGCAGAAGAGCTGAATAGGTACTTTGGATCTGTCTTCACTCGGGAAGACACAAGCAATCTCCCGGTTGTAATAATGGCTGATGGACGTAGGGTAATGAATGAACTGAAGGGTATTTATATTCGGCAGGTAATGGTGTTGGATAGACTGTTAGGTCTGAAGGCTGATAAGTCCTCGGGACCTGATGGTCTGCATCCCAGAGTACTTAAGGAGGTGGCTCTAGAAATCGTGAACACATTGGTAATCATTTTCCAATGTTCTCTAGATTCAGGATCAGTTCCTGCAGATTGGAGGGTGGCTAATGTTGTCCTACTTTTCAAGAAAGGAGGGAGAGAGAAAACAGGAAATTACAGACCGGTTAGCCTGACGTCAATCGTGGGAATGATGCTGGAGTGAATTATAAAAGATGAAATTACAACTCATTTGGATAGCCGTAACAGGATAGGTCAGAGTCAGCATGGGTTTACGAAGGGGAAATTGTGCTTGACTTACCTTCTGGAATTTTTTGAGGATGTAACTATGAAGTTGGACAAGGGAGAACCAGTGGATGGAGTGGACCAGGACTTTCAGAAAGCCTTTGATAAAGTCCCACATATGAGATCAGTGAGCAAAATTAGGGCACATGGTATTGGGGGCAGAATACTGGCTTGGACTGAAAATTGGCTGGCTGACAGGAAGCAAAGAGTAGTGATAAACGGGTCCCTTTTGGAATGGCAGGCGGTGACCAATAGGGTACCACAAGGTTCAGTGCTGGGACTGCAGCTGTTTACAATATACATTAATGATATAGATGAAGGCTCTAAAAGTAATAATAGCAAATTTGCCAATGACACAAAGCTGGGCGGCAGTGTGAAATGTGAGGAGGATGTTATGAGAATATAGGGTGACTTGGACAGGCTAGGTGAGTGGACGGATGCATGGCAGATGCAGTTTAATGTGGATAAATGTGTGGTTATCCACTTTGGTGGAATGAGCAGGAAGGCAGATTACTATCTAAATGGAGTCAGGTTTGGTAAAGGGGAAGTACAACGAGATCTAAGTGTTCTTGTACAGAAATCAATGAAAGCAAGCATGTCGGTACAGCAGGCAGTGAAGAAAGCTAATGGCATGCTGGCCTTCATAACAAGAGGAATTGAGTATAGGAGCAAAGAGGTCCTTCTGCCGCTGTACAGGGACCTGGCTCAGAAGGATGAGAGTGGGTCTGATTGAGATGTATAAGATTATTAAAGTTTTGGACACTCTGGAGGCAGGAAGCATGTTTCTGCTGATGGGTGAGTCCAGAACCAGAGGACACAGTTTAAAAATAAGGGGTAGGGCATTTCGAACAGAGTTGAGGAAAATCTTCTTCACCCAGACAGTGGTGGATGTATGGAATGCACAGCCCCAGAAGGCAATGGAGGCCCAAGTCTCTGGATACTTTCAAGAAAGAGATGAATAGAGTTCTTAAAGATAGTGGAATCAAGGGTTATGGGGATAAGGCAGGGACAGGATACTGATTGTGGAGATCAGCCATGATTATAATGAATGGTGGTGCTGGCTCCAAGGGCTGAATGGCCTTATCCTGCACCTGTTGTCTGTTGTAAAAGTTAATTGTATAAGAATGATTAAGACGGTCCCATATTTCTGGTGTTGGCAGCTTGTTCAGATAGGGAAAACATGGTTGATCTTGATTCCGCTCCTATTTGTTACACAGAAGCCTCTTCGAGCAACAATTCTTGAATGTTGATGGGACGTTGAAACACAGGTAGATAATCGTGATCACTTGTTGAAAATGGATAGCAGCTAGTAGTTCACTTTCCTCTCAACCAGTGACCAGTAGGCAATGGTCCAACAGTACCTAACCCAGAGGCCACAAGCTCCCCTAAGACATGATGTCAGTTGAGCCTCATGAATAACTACCTGCAGATGGACTATCTGTAGATTAGACATGGTATTAAATCTCACATATACTACTCTCAACCGTTTCAATCGAAGTGTTTATCACTCGTTGCATCGAAACAGATCGCACAAACTGAAATGACATATGCACAAATACCAACATACAAGTTCTATATCGTGGCATTTTGTTCAAAGTTGTATTTATAAAATGATAGGGTGAAGTCTAATCTTCACATCATATTAAGATGCTATAGAAATCTATGGAAGTGAGAAATTTGTTTTTTGATTCAATACATGTCTGACAAATGACAATTCAAAGAGATCTTTGTTTCAGCTGGAGTGGGTAGTGGAGTCGGCCTCATTGGGGGCATTTAAGTGACTATTAGACAGGCATATGGATGGTAATATAAGATAGGGGTGGAGGTTAGATGGACCTGACGTTTCGGATAAAGGTTCGGCACACCATCGTGGGCTGAAGGGCCTGTACTGTTCGATGTTCTATGTATCTTATGCTGTATTCAAATGAGTAAAGTCAGTCAGTGACATTCTGCAACTTCCTTTTCCAGGGGTATGAGTGGAAGAATCAGAGTGCTTTCTTTGAAAATTTGTCTTGATGTGTCGATCCAAGGGTCATCTGGAGGAAAAATACAAGTGTCAGTACTAAATCTGTCATTGCTGATACACATGTAAACTGTAGGTTTAACTGGAGGTAAACTTTGTTTAACAAACTAGCACACTCAATAAACTGACAAAAATTATACACTAGATGTTTACTGTATTCTCCTAATCTCTGTGATGTCTGGTGAGGGTGCACGTGAGAAGGCTCTCTGCCAGTAAGTTTGAGTTAAGGCAAAGTTGCATCATTACTGAAGTTATTTATGCTGCAGATGAAGTATAACAATGATGTGTATATCCCATGCATCATGTTCCTATTATTGAGTGTGTGTTTTTTGTGTGTGTGGACCGATTGATCAAATGGAATTGTTGATTATTCAGCACATTCCTGGGACCACAGGTGCTGTTTAACAAAAGGTTTGCTGTATTAGTATATTTCTGTATTTAGTCACTGCCACGATGAATGTTAAGTCATAACTTGGTCTGTGCAGAATCTGCACAGTGCATTCCTGCAAGATAAATGATGCACTACATATGTATGATGCCATTGCTTCTCAACGACACCAACTTAGCAGCTGTTTTTGTGACCAATAATGTTTTCATCATTAGAATACTGGGAAAAGTATTTGGAAGTGTTGTATGACTCTACTGCTCACTTGCAGCAGTGATAACACTTAATGTGAGGTCATGTTTTTGCCCACTTGTTGTGCTGTTTGTCAACAATGCATCTCACAAACTAATGGGCATATTTTTTTGAAAGCTGGTACGTACAGGTATGGTCCAAGGAAGAACTGATTAGTTTTTGCCAGATCCAAATTTATTTCTCTATTTTTTAAAGCATCAGTTAAAATTGGTCGGATAGGCAAATGATCATCTTTCTGGAATATTGTTGATTGATTTCGAATGTTGTGGATTGTGTCAGCCCTGACAGTAGAATTTGTCATAACTATCAAAACATGAGCAGATTTTTGAGAGCAGATTATCAAATTGGCCTGAAGCTTTCTCAGTGAGGTAGAAGCTTCTAATAAAAGGATTTATTTTATCGGCCTTGCATTTACAAAGAATCAGTCAAGTGGAGAAATGCCTCCTAGAAAAGTTGTGTAATTCTCGACTCAAGGATATTTTTTGCACAGGAGGAGGCCGTGCGGTCTGTCGTTACTGCACTGCTCAACAAAGATCTGTCTACATTGAACTCAGAGTACATTGATTTCCTTTTTGATTGTTTGGCCCATAGCCCTGGAGCCTATGGCAACACAAGTGAACATCTAAATACTGCTTAAATATTCAGACACTTTCTGAATCAGTCACACTTGTTCAGTCAGTGAGCTCAGGACTCCCACCACACTGGGAAAATAGGTTCTCCTCAACTCCCCTCCTCGCCTTTTACCTGTGAACTTCAATCTGTGTCCCCTGTTTACTGACATGTCTACGAATGGAAAAAGCAGCTTCCAGTTATCCTTTCTATGCCCTTCAAAATCTTAAAAACCTTTACCAGGTCCCCTTGTCTGCTCCAATCTTGGCATCGGTCAAACGGGCAGGTCAGTGGCAGATTGATATAGCCTGAAGAAGGAATAATATAAGAGAGACTTAATGTGGCAAAACCTGTCGTGCCGGATGGAGGTCAGCAACGGCAGCCAGCAGTGAAGTCCACTGGCAAGGATGGGCGGGCCTCAGCCCAGCACAGGGGAACACAAACCGTCACGGGGGAAGCCTCGTTCAGAGTGTCTGCAAATTCGTGGCTTCAGAAAGGACTGTAATGTTTGACTTTTTAAATTTTTGTTTTTATTTTTCTACTGTTATACTAAGAAGACTGTCGTGCTGAACTTTTAAACTTATTCATTTATTTTTATAACATAGAGCATGGAACGGTACAGCACAGTACAGGCCCTTTGGCCCACGATGTTGTACCGAACTTTTACCCTCATCCTAACGTCTATCTAACCTCCACCCCTACCTTATAATGTCATCCATGTGCTTGTCTAATAGCCGATGAAATGCCCCTAATGAGGCTGACTCCACGACCCTCTCCGGCATTGCATTCCACTCCCCGAAGACTCTGATTAAAGAAAGATGGATAAATTTTCTACTTCTGCAACTAAAATTTCATACCTCGGGACTTTGTCCCTGAGGTGGCACCGTCTGAGGTGGCATTGTACTCATGTACGCTGTATTGAATACATGTGATAATAAAACCTAAATCTCAATCTAATGCATAGCAGGACACTGGGAAGCTTAGAGGAGAAAAGGGATCCTGGGGTGATTGTTCATGAATTCCTGAAGGGGTCAGGTCAGGCTAGTAAGGGTTGTTACAAAGACATACGGGACATCTCCCTTTATCATTCGTGGCATAGATTGTAAGAACGGGGAGGCCACTTTGGAGCTGTTTCAAAGTTTGGTTAGGCCACAGCTGGAGTCGTGAGTGGCGTTTTGGTCACCACCCATTAGGTAGGATGTGATTGCACTGGAGGGAATGAAAAGTATGTTGCATGTGTTGGAGCATTTTAGCTGTGAAGAAAGGCTGGAAAAAGTCAGATTATTTTCTGTGAAGCAGAGAAGGTTTGCGGGTTGAGTGGAGGTCCTGACAGAGGCATGTAAGAATATGAGAGGTATAGATAGGTTGAGTAGAAAGCATTGTTCCCCTTAGTTAAAGCATCAATAACAACAGGGCATAATTTTAAAGACAAAGACGGGAAATTTAGAGGAGGTTTGAGGAAAATCATTTTCATCCAGAGTGTGGTGAAGGTCTGGAATGCATTGCCTGGGAGGGAAGTTGAAACAGGAAACCTCACAACTTTTGAAAAGTACTTGGATGAGCACTTGAAATGTTGTAATATTTAAGAGAATGGTCCAGTGTGTAAAAATGGGACTAGTATATGTCGCAGTGTATTTTCAGAGGTACATCCTTAGTGGGCCGTGGGACCTCTTCTGTGCTGTATGATTCCATGAGAACCCCCAGCCCAGGCAGCATCTTGGTTTTTCAGTAATCTCCAGGATCACACCCTTCATAGTGTGATCCCCTGCCTTGTTAGCCCTCCCAAGTTGGTTAGATCACACTTTTCCTGGTTGAGTTCCAATTGCTGTGCCCAGCTGACCAGTCTGTTGATCTCCTCCTGAAGTTTATCCTTCCTGTCTGTCAACCAATTTTGGATCCAGTGTGCCACTTTGCCTTTGATCCCATGGCTGTTATTTACATGACCATTCCATCGATATCCTCCTCACTAAATTAGTCATTCGCTAGCGACACGGTCATACACACTGTGTTTAAGCCCAAACGATGAATCTAGTTGACAAATTTCAAGGGTCCTTGTGGCAAGCCCTGCACAAGCCCAATCAAAGCACACATCCTGTCACATAGATATCCCTTTACCATCAATCACCCTGTGCTCTCTGCCTCAGCCAGTTTTGGCTCCAGTGTGCCTCTTTGCCTTTGATTCGTTGACTGTTGTTTTCTTGATCAGTCTGCCAAGGGGTCTTTACTAAGTCCACATCGAATGCATAAGCTCATCAACTTTCCAACATCTCCTCAAAAAAGGATCAAATTTCTGAAATATGACCTCATCTTAACAAATCCATCCTGACTATCCCTGATTAATTCATGCAAGTACATTCTACCCCTAAGAATGCCTCTTTGTAGCTTCTCCAGTGCTGAGATTATTCTGACTGGCCTTTAATTTGCTGGTCTGTTCCTCTCTCTGTTTGTTAATAGTAGAACAATGTTCATAGACCTTCATTACTTCATTTCTGATTGGCAAGGGTTTGAAAATTGCTGCCAGGGGCCCAGATATCTCCTCCCTCACTTCCCTTGCGAGCTGGTATACATTTCAGTTAGGCCTGCGGATGTATCCACTTGTAAAGTTGCTAAACCAGCTGCGTCTCCCTGTGTCTTTACCTCTGATGTTCCTAGGTCCTCTGCCCTGATATCTATACTTACAGTGTCCTTTTCCATTGTAAAGATTGACACAAAATATTCATTGAGGGCAGTGCCCATGTTTTCCAGGTCCACACAAACTGTACATCTCTGTGAAACGAATGAGGAGATATTCGAGAGGTTTGAGATTTACAATCAAGAAAGAAATTGACCAAATGACTTCCTTGGACAACATACATTGTCCATTGTTGTAAACAAACAGAAGTTTTTGTTTCCACAGTTGTTTGCAAATAGCCAATCAAGATCATAAAATAATGTTTTAAGATAATTTACAAAGCAAGGCAATTGAGGAAGATGTATTGGATGTATTGAACTCTCAACTACCTCTCTTAAGTTTAGGAATATCAATATTTTTCTTCTGAATAACTTTTGCAGATCTCTTCAAACAAGTAGCTGAACCCACAGATTTATGTGACCAACGAAGCCTGAGCCTTTTGCTTCACAATGCAGTCCAGATCCCTCGGCAGCTCGGTGAGGTACCTTCATTTGGAGGCAGAAACATTGAACCAAGTGTCTGCAGTTGCTTCCAACATGTAAGTGTGCTCTGCGCCAATTCAATAGGTCAAGCGTGTCTACTTGCCAGTGTGAATTTTGTGCTCATTTTCGGTTTGAATTAGTTCCAGAGGCCAACATGTACCACGACTAATCCAAGGCTATCATGTTTATAAATAGTCAATGTTTGTATTAAATTAATGATTAAAAACAATGTCAGAAACCCCAGTGATAGTGTATTAGATATCACTGAGGATAGCGGATGTAAACTTGACATAATTAGTCATGCAGCTGATCTTTTATTTCCCTCTCGGGCCAGAACAAAAACAGAGATTGATATTAAACACTTTGTAGAGTGGGTGAGATTGGAGCCTCGATCCATGGTCTGGCTGCCTGTTCTACACCATGTGGCAGCTGCTGAAACTGCAAAACATCAGGCGAAGTGTAACATCTGCAAAGAGTACCCATTCGTAGGTTTCAGGTGAGATGTGCAAACCAGCAGAAAGTTAGTGGGAGTTAGTTTTTAAAGAAAGCTTTAACTTTAGATGTTCTATTAGAAACTCGATCAGTCAACAACACAACTGAAATCATCAAAAATCCCAACAAACTCATGGACCAGAGAAGTAATTAGGACAAATTAAGTATCAACTTCTTTAACTTAATTTTTTGTGAGAGGTGAGTGCTGCATGCTTTTGGTATTTTGTTCACCGTTGCATTGATCACAGACACTGTGGCTCAGAATGGATTGTGACTTGACTTCCGGTTGGTTCTGTAATTTGCAATTATTGAGAATTTACAGAAAGGCCTTTTTATTAGTCCTGTAATCAGTGTGTGTGCATCCTATGAAAGTGATTGCTGTGTTGTTGCTAAATGATCGATAAAACTTCTTGTCCATAATTAGTAAATTAAATTGCATATTTGGACTGGATTTCTAAGGGGTAAATTGACCCTTTTCAGTTAACTATTCTCCTACATTTCTAAGATTGGCCATCTTGGAGAAGGTGCGTGTTACTGCCATTGATCTGATCAAACAACTCCCTGTCTAAGAAGAACTGGAGTGAGACCCCAACTGTGGATGAAACTATGACTGCCATAACGAAGTAAAGAGCAACAGCCACCCGGAGTCAATTGAATTCCATCTGAAGCTTGAGGAATGGTGGCCTAACTCTGAAGGCCAAGATCTGTTAGCTTTTCATGGACTATGAGGAACAGGGAAGGATTTCACAAAATCTTTAAGATGCCATATCTTATACAAAACTGAAGGAGAAATGTCAGATTGCTCAAAGAACCATGGGATCACCAGCCTTTCCATTGCTGGGAAGATTCTGGCAAGGTTACTTCTGAATAGGTTTATACCACCATGGCAAATGAAAACCTTCCATGCGAAGGGAACTTTGTGAAAATGTTGGAGACAGAGCAGGACCAATTTACAATAATGATTCCAGGGTTGAGATATCTCATTATGAAAATTGATTAGAGGAATTGGGACAGCTTTCCTCGAAGATGCTGAGACTTAGAAGAGATTATTTTGAATCTTGCAAAATCATTTGAAGTCTGGTCAGAGTAGACAAGGGGAAGACTTTCCTACTTGTGACAGAATTGAGAATAAGATGCAGAGGTTTGAAGTGATTGACTACAGAAGTAACTGCAGTGTAAGAAATAGCTTTATCACAGTCTATAGAATGCATTACCTAGAGGAGGCAGTTTCAGTAAAAGATGCAAGAAAGCGTTAGTTGATTAATTAAAGAGAAATAATGTGCAGGTTAAGGAAAAGGCACTAATTTGTGACATGTATTTGGAGAGCTAGTTCAAACATGATGGACCAAATGGCTTCCTTTTACTGTGATTTGAACTTAAAATTCATTAAAAGTAAAGTGTGTTTGGCTCTGGGACACGGTGGAAAAGGATAAGGTAAACAGGACATGAGTGATCGGAGACTTGATAGTTGGAGGGGCAGATAGGAGATTTTGTAGCCGCAATCAGGAATCCAAACACAGAACTTGCATGAATGAACAAAGAAGAGGAATCGATTCAGTTGCCTCCAGTGAAGACTGTGACCACACCTTCACCCGCTGTGGGAGAATCTGCCTGATATGAATGAACCAACCACCAATAGGTCCGCAACCAATAAACACAAATTTCCTCGAGTGTTCATCCAGTGAGAAGCACCAAGAGGAAGGCAGCCTTTTTCCTACATTTGGTCAGCTTGACCATTTGGGAAGAGAGCCCCCCTTCTCTGACATTCTGTTCTATAAAGATCAAATGTATTGGTTCCTGATGTTGCGTGAGGCCAGTGAACTTCCACAATTCTACCACACTGTTACTTCCAAATCTATTTCTTTCTTTAACATCTCCTCAACGTTTCATCTTCTCAATCTACCGTCTGTCTGTATTTCTTCCGACTGTTGTTCAGAAAAGTAATTCCTTTCATCCCTTTCACTTCCAAATTATGTTTGTTCCTCACGGAAACTGGTATTCTGCTTCAGTTTATCTATTGCCTTGAAAATTCTGGACTAATCTGTAATTGACAGTGAGTTTCCTGTTAGCAGTGCTATTTATAAGAGGATTAACTGAACTTAACCACTTCAGTGCATAATTTAATATTGCCTTGCATAGCTCCAAAAATTTTAAGAGCCTGCTGTTTGTACTTTTATGTTGGTTTTCATGGCTATTTAGTTTCTGCTCATACATTTATGACTGCTTGCTGAGTCTCAGAGTTTGGCTTCATGACAGGAATCTGAAGGCAATATTCTCTGTTTTGCACCATCTCATCATATTGATGACCTGCATTCTGTATGCAGTTCCATCCATTCATCTGTTGATAATTTCACACGACATTGATCAAGTCCTTCCATTTCATTATGACATTTTCCATTCTTGCAAGGGATTTGGCTATCACCGGTGAAGTTATCATTTGTTGTCCTTCGCTAATTGCCGTTGAACTGAGTGGATGGCTGGGCGGGTGGTTCAGAGCTACCTACATTGCTGTGGCTCTGTAGCCACATGTAGATCAGATGGGGTAAAGATGATCGAATACTCCCCGAAAGGACATGAGTGGATCAGATGGATTTTTACCAACAATTGTTGATAGTTTCATGATAGCGTTACTGGAAATGACTCTTAGTTCTGGGTATTTTTTTAATGAAATGTAAATTTGACCAGCTACAGTGTTTGAACATGAACCTACATTCCCCAGAGCATCAGCCTGGGTCTCTGGATTTTTAGTTCAATGTATTTGCCACTTGCCCACTGTCTCTCAGCCATTATTACAGTTAATTTCTTGACTTTTTTTTCTCTTTGCTTGGAGAACTTCCCTTCTGCCGTCTGAGCTGAAAATGTGTATCCTCCTCGTTTATTGTGGCCTTTACAGCTTCACGTGTTACAATCGCTGCTCGTCAGATTTACCTTTTCCAGGAAGATTCTGGCAAGGTTACTTCTAAATAGGTTTATGCCACCGTGGCAGATGAAAACCTTCCATACAATGGGAACGTTGTGAATACGTTGGATGCAGAGCAGAAGCAATTTACAATAATTCCAGGGATGTGATATCCCATTATGAAAATCGACTGGGGGAGTTGGGACAGTTTTCCTCGACTTTGCTAGCATTTGTTTCTCCCCACATAATTTGCCGTTTCTTCAAAATAAAAAAAAATACATAATTTAACTACTTAACTTGCATTCCTTCGATGGTTAAAAATATCCAAACAAAAATGAACATTTCTCTTACTACTTGTTCTTCCTTTATAGGTACCGCAGCCTCAAACACTTGAATTATGACATGTGCCGAAGCTGTTTCTTTTCGGGGCGCACGTCAAAGGGGCACAAGTTACATTACCCAGTGGTGGAGAACTGCACTCCAGTGAGTAATATATTATTCCACTTGATAGAATTGTTCCAATCTGTCGAAACTTAGGGATTTTACCATTTAAATACAATCTTCCCTCAAAGTTGAAGTAGTTTGCTAAAATGATAAAAGGCCAACAGCTTAAATCAGGCTTCAATACCAGGAATACAATATTGTGCAGAAGCTCTTTGATGTCAAGTTGAGGCTCAAGGAGGGATATGTCATCATGCCCACCCTTTTCTCCAACTTTGTCACCACCATTCTTAATCTCATCAAGAACAAGCTTCCCAGTGACTTGGATAGGATGGATGGAAAACCTTTTCACCTCAACCAGTTAAAATCACGGAAGAAAATGACACTGACCTCGCTTATGGAGCTTCAGTATGTGGTTCACAATGTCATTTCCACTCTCAGAAGTCTTCAAATCTCCCTTCAGGCTTTTGCAAAAGTATACTGAAGAATTAGCCTCAACCTTAAATTTGCCACCCAGGTTGATGGGGTTGTTAAGAAGGCATACGGTGTGTTAGGCTTCATTGGTAGAGGGATTGAGTTTCGGAGCCATGAGGGCATGTTGCAGCTGTACAAAACTCTGGTGCAGCTGCACTTGGAGTATTACGTACAGTTCTGGTCGCAGCATCATAGGAAGGATGTGGAAGCATTGGAAAGGGTGCAGAGGAGATTTACCAGGATGTTACCTGGTATGGAGGGAAGGCGTTATGAGGAAAGGCTGAGGGACTTGAGGCTGTTTTCGTTCGAGAGAAGAAGATTAACAGGTGACTTAATAGAACCATACAAGATGATCAGAGGATTAGATAGGGTGGACAGTGAGAGTCTTTTGGCTCGGATGGCCATGTTTGACACGGTCAGGGGGCATAGCTTTAAATTGAGGGGTGATAGATATAGGACAGAAGTCAGAGGTAGGTTCTTTACTTGGAGAGTAGTAAGGGCATGGAATGCCCTGCCTGCAACAGTAGTAGACTTGCCAACTTGAAGGGCATTTAAATGGTCGTTGGATAAACATATGGATGATAATGGAATAGTGTAGGTTTGATGGGCTTCAGGTTGGTTTCACAACATCAAGGCCGAAAGGGCCTGTACTGGGCTGTTATGTTCTATGTTC
This sequence comes from Stegostoma tigrinum, assembly GCF_030684315.1. Lineage (NCBI taxonomy): Eukaryota > Metazoa > Chordata > Chondrichthyes > Orectolobiformes > Stegostomatidae > Stegostoma > Stegostoma tigrinum. The sequence goes on from NW_026728053.1 coordinate 489,572, forward strand.
GAACCTCAAGATGACTCAAATCCTTTACCAATCTCAAGTTGTGGCCCATTTTTTCATCAAAATTAATGTAGAAATCCTCCCAAATGTAGAACATTTCCCTTACATGGGTCGCTCTCTCTCTTTTAAGGCTGACATCGATACAGAGGTTCTAACATTACGTCCAATCTGCGAGTGGCACCTTTGGCCTCCTAAGGATGAGAATGCTCAATTGTGACATCTGTGCTGATCGCAAGATCCTTGAGTTCAAGGCATGCATCGTTCAGCCTCTCCTATATGACTGTGAAACCTGGATAACATCCAGCTGCCACTTCAAGACCCTTTCAGCACAGTTTTGTCATGGATTCTCCACATGAGCTAGGAGGAAAAACCTCCTAGCATCAGCATTGACGCCATGATGATTTGAAACAAACCCCATTGGGCTGGCCATGTACTTGGGATGCCTAAGTTATGACTACCAAAGTAAATTTTTGCCAACTGATTTCAAAGACCTTGAAATGTTCCTGCAAGAAATACTACATTGAGGTCAAAGTATGGGATATCCCCATTCAGAAGAAACCAACTTGGGGGAATCTCCTGTCTAAAGACACATAATTCTTTATGAACACAGGCAAGAAGTTGAAGTGTGGGAAAGGAACTGGAGAAAGGAATGCTAGTGTTCTCAAGGCCAAGACCACTTCCATCACCCTGAAAGACCTGCTAAACGTGTGGCTCTAGTTCAGGCTAATCAACCCGCACAGAGCTCATGACCCGTGATACGGAATTTCCTAGCTGGGCAATCATACTCATCAGCCAGTGATGGCTCTTAATATTGTGCAGAATATAATTTGATCTCAAACAAGTACTGTATGTAGCTTTGAGCATTGCTATGGAAAGACCAGGTTTTATAGAATAATCAGAATGGTGCTGCATGAGAAACTGGAATTAAGAGGAGGTAGGTGATACTTAATTTTTATTTGTTTCTGGGCCACTGGCATCGCTAACTGGGGCAGCATTTATTTGCCATCCTTCGTTAGCCTTGTAATTGTTGAATCATTGTAGTCCATGTGCTGTAGGTAGACTCAGTCAGTCAGGGGTGAATTTCCAGGACTTTGACCCAGTGATAGTGAAAGAACAGCAATATATTTCCAAGTTGAGATGGTGAGTGGCTTAGACACAGGGTCTTGTTGGTGGTGCTGTTCTCATATATCTGTTACACTTGCCCTTGCAGCTGAAATTTGTCATAGGTTTGGAAAGTCCGATCTCAGGATCTTTTGCAGATTTCTCAGTGCATCTCATAGATGGTACACACTGCTGCTAATGAGCACTGGAGGGAGTAGGCTGCTTTTTCCTGGATGGTGTTGAACTTATTGAGTGCTTTTGTATCTGCACCCATCTAGGCAAGTGGGGATTATTCCATCATTCTTCTGACTTGTTCCATGTAGCTGGTAGACAGGCTTGGGGAATCAGGAGGTGAGTTACTTGATGCAGTAATCCGAGCTTTGGGCCTGCTCCTGTAGCCACTGCATTTAAATAGGAAGTCCAGTTGAATTTCTGTTCACTGGTAAAACCTGGGATTTTGATAGCGGACAATTCAGTGATGGTTACACCATTGAATGTCAAGGGACAATTTATAGATTTTCTCCTACTGGAGATGGTCATTACCTGGTATTTGTGTAGTATAATTGCGACTTGCCACTTAGCAGCCCAAGCCGAGATATCGTTCTGGCCTTGTTGCATTTGGACATGGACAGGTTCAGTATCTGAGCAGTGGTGAATGATGCTGAATATTCTGCTATCACTGGTGAACATCCCCACTTCTGATCTTATGATGGAGACAAGGTCATTGATAAAGCAGCTGAAGATGGTTAGGCTTAGGACTGTACCTTCAGGACCTCCTGCAGCTGACCTCCAACAACCAAAATGCCTCCCATTAGGAGAGGCGATGACCTAATGGTATTATGACTAGACTATTAATCCAAGCACTCAGGTAATGTTCTGAGGACCTGGTTCAAATTCCACGATGGCACATAATGGAATTTGAATTCAATGAAAATCTGGAATTAAGAGTCTAATGATGATCGTAAATCCATTGCCAATTGTTGGAAAAACCCATCTGATTCGCTTATGTTCTTTAGGGAAGGAAACTGGGCTAGGCCTGGTGTGGCCTACATGGAACTCCAGATATCAGTTATGCAATTTGGGATGGGCAATAAAAGCTGGTCTAACCAGCAATGCCCTCTTTCCCATGAAAGAATGAAAAAGCATCGTCCTCTGTGCAGATATTATTCGAACCAGTGGTGAGTTTCTGCTGGATTCCCATCAGCTCCAGTTTTGGTAGCGCTCCTTGATGCCACACTCGGTCAAATGTAGCCATCCTTAGCTCACCTCCGGAATTCAAGTCTTTTGACCATGTTTGAACAACAGCTGTAATGAAGTCAGGAACTGATGAGGTAGCAGAATTGAGGATTTTGTATAGGGATCTGAGGGATGTGGCAAATCGAGATTTCCAGAAAGAATTTGACCAGTTGCTGCATAAAAAAGTGAACCAGAAGGTTAGATCCAAGGGGATTAAGGGTAAAATATTGGTTTGAATAAAGGCCTGGCTAACTGACAGAAAGCTGAGGGTCAGGATAAATGAGTCTTTGTCTGGATGGTGAATTGTTACAAGTGGGGTGCTGCGGGCTTCAGTTCTCTGACCTCGACTATTTGTAACATATACAAATGATATGTAAGCAGAGACAAAGTGTAATGTAACAGAATGCATGGATGATTCTGAAAGAGGTGGGAAAACAGCCTGTGATGTGAAATAGAACATACACAGCTGAATATTGATAGGCGAGGAGAATGGACCAGAATCTGGCAGGTGGTTAATGTGGATAAGCATGAGGCTTGCCTATTTTGTCCAGGAAAAAAAGGGCAAATTATTATTTAAATGGAGGGGAGATTCAAAGTGTGTCAGTGCAAAGTTGTCTGGCTGTCTTTGTGCATGAATAGCTGAAAGTTGGTATGCGGGTTAGGCATAGCACAAGGAAGGCAGATGGAACTCTGGCATTTATCACAAAAGGACTGGATCATTAAAGTAACAAAGTGTTTTTCCGAACACATTGGGTGTTGGTGAGACCAGAGTCTTGTGTCCAGTTTTGATCCCCTCACTGAGGATGAATGCGTTTGCACTGGAGGCAGTTCGGAGGAGGTTGAACTGATTGATTCCAGGGATGAAAGGGCTGTCATATGAGAAATGGCTGAGTAGCTTGGGCTTGTACTTGCTGGTGTTGGAAAGAATGAGCGGGGTGGTTCTGATTGAGGTGTATAAAATAGTAAAGGGGATTGAAAAGATTGGCATTGAGCAAATGTTCTGCATTGTGGGACATTCTTAAACAAGAAGCTGCAGCTATCGAGTGAGGCATGGCATGTACAAAATAGAGACGAGGAGTGGGTTGTGAATCTATGGAATTCATTGCCCCTGAATGCAATGGAGGCAGCACCAATCGACCGATTCAAGAAAGAAATAAATATGTTTCTGATGAAAAATAGGGAGAAAGGGCCATGGGGAGCAGGCAGGAGAGTGGAGTTGAGATCAGGAAAAGATCAGCAACCACGACTAACAAGATAAGTCAAGGACAGGATGAAAGCAAAAGAAAAAGCATAAAATGTGTTGCGGTTAGTGGGAAGCCAGTGAATTGGGAAGCCTTTCGAAAACTAGCAGCGGACAGGTAAAAAGGTAATAAGGGGGAAGATGATGAAATATGAGGGCAATATTAATGAGGGTAATATTAAAAAAAATTGCAGGAGTTTCTTTCAGCTATAAAAGGTAAGAGAGAGGCAAGAGTACAAATAAAGAGAACAAAGAGATTTACAGCGCAGGAACAGGCCCTTCGGCCCTCCGAGCCTGTGCCGATCGAGATCCTCTGTCTAACCTGCCATCTATTTCCTAAGGGTCTGTGTCCATTTGCTCCCCGCCCATCCATGTACCTGTCCATAAGACCATAAGACATAGGAGTGGAAGTAAGGCCATTCGACCCATCAAGCCCACTCCGCCATTTAAATCATGGCTGATGGGCATTTCAACACCACCTCCCCGCACTCTCCCCGTAGCCGTTGATTCCTTACGAGATCAAGAATTTGTCGATCTCTGCCTTGAAGGCATCCAACGTCCCGGCCTCCATGCACTCTGTGGCAATGAATTCCACAAGCCCACCACTCTCTGGCTGAAGAAATGTCGTCTCATTTCAGTTTTAAATTTACCCCTCTAATTTTAAGGCTGTGCCCACGTGTCCTAGTCTCGCCGCCTAACGGAAGCAACTTCCTCGCGTCCACCCCTTCTAAACCATACATTATCTCGTAAGTTTCTAAATCTCCCCTCAACCTTCTAAACTCTAACGAGGACAATCCCAGGATCCTTCGCCGTTCATCATACGTTAAGCCTACCATTCCAGGGATCATCCGTGTGAATCTTCGCTCGACACGAATCAGGGCTAGCCTGTCCTTCCTGAGGTGTGGGGCTCAAAATTGGATACAGTATTCTAAATGGGGTCTAACTAGAGCCTTATAAAGCCTCAGAAGCACATCGCTGCTTTTATATTCCAACTCTCTTGAGATAAATGACAACATTACATTCGCTTTCTTAATTATGGACTCGACCTTCAAGTTAACTTGTACAGAATCCTGGACCACACTCCCAGATCCCTTTGCACTTCTGATTTGCGAATTTTCTCACCGTTTAGAAAATAGTCCATGCCTGTATTCTTTTTTCCAAAGTGCAAAACCTCACATTTACTCACATTCAATTTCATCAGCCATTTCCTGGACCACTCTTCCAAACTGTCTAAATCTTTCTGCAGCTTCCCCACCTCCTCAGCACGGCCTGTCTGTCCACCTATGTTCGTATCATCGGAAAACTTTGCCAGAATGCCCCCAGTCCCTTCATCCAGATCATTAATGAAAATGGTGCACAGCTGTGGCCCCAACACTGAACCCTGCGGGACACCGCTCGTCACTGGTTGCCATTCCGAAAAAGAGCCTTTTAACCCAACTCTCTGCCTTCTGTCAGACAGCCAATCCTCAATCCAAGCCAGTAGCTCACGTGGAACACCATGGGCCGTCACCTCGTTCAGCAGCCTCCCGTGAGGCACTGTATCAAAGGCCTTTTGGAAGTCTAGATCGATCACATCTACTGGGTTTCCCTGGTCTAACATACTTGTTACCTCTTCAAACAATTCTAATAGGCACGACCTCCTCTGACTAAATCCATGCTGACTTGTTTTAATCTGACCCTGCACTTCCGGGAATTTAGAAATGTCATCCTTGACAATGGATTCTAGAATTTTACCAACTACCAGGGTTAGGCTAATCGGCCTATAATTTTCCATCTTTTGCCTTGATCCTTTCTTAAACAAGGGGGTTACAACAGCAATTTTCCAATCATTTGGGACTTTCCCTGACTCCAGTGAATTTTGAAAGATCACGACCAAAGCCTCCGCTATTTCCTCAGCCACCTCCCACAGAACTCTAGGATGTAGCCCATCGGGGCCAGGAGATTTATCAAATTTTAGACCCTTTAGCTTTTCTAGCACTTTCTCTTTTGTAATGCCTACCGTATTCAACTCTGCCCTCTGGCTCTCCCTAATTGTTGGCATACTACTCATGTATTCCACTGTGAAGACTGACGCAAAGTACTTATTAAGTTGTTCAGCTATTTCCTTATCTCCCGTCACAGGCCTTCCTGAATCAATTTGGAGCGGCCCAATATCTACCTTTGCCTCTCGTTTGTTTCTTATGTATTGAAAGAAGCTTTGACTATCATTTCTAATATTACGAGCTAGCCTACCTTCATATATGATCTTCTCCTTCCTTGTTGCTCTCTTTGTTATCCTCTGTCTGTTTTTGTAGCCTCCCCAATCTTCTGATTTCCCAGTGCTCTTGGCCACTTTATAGGCTGTCTCTTTTTCTTTGATATATTTCCTGACTTCCTTTGTCAGCCATGGCTGTCTAATCCCACCCCAGATAATCTTTGTTTTCTTTGGGATGAACCTCTGTCCTGTGTCCTCAACTACACCTATAAACTCCTGCCATTGTTGGTCTACTGTCTTCCCCGCTCGGCTCTGCTTCCAGTCGATTTTCATCAATTCCTCTCTCATGCCCCTGTAATTACCTTTATTTAACTGTAATACCATTCCATCCGATTTTGCCTTCTCTCTTTCAAACTGCAGACCGAACTCTACTGTATTATGATCGCTGCCTCCTACGTGTTCCCTTACTTTAAGGTCTTTTATAAAGTCTGGTTCATTACATAGCACAAAGCCCAGAATAGCCTGTTCCCTTGTGGGCTCCATCACAAGCTGTTCCAAAAAGCCATACTGCAAACATTCCAAGAATTCTCTTTCTTTGGATCCACCAGCAACATTATTCACCCAATCCACCTGCATGTTGAAGTCCCCCATGATCACCGTGACCTTGCCTTTCTGACATGCCCTATTTATTTCTCGGTGCATCTTGCGCCCCTGGTCCTGACCACTGTTAGGAGGTCTGTACATAACTCCCATTACAGTTTTTTTTGCCTTTGTGTTTCCTCAATTCCACCCACACAGACTCCACATCTTCTGACCCTGTGTCGTTTAGTGCCGTAGATCTAATTCCATTCTTAATTAACAAGGCAACCCCACCCCCTCTGCCCACCTCCCTGTCTTTTTGATGTGTTGTGAATCCTTGGATATTTAACTGCCAGCCCTGAGCTCCCTGCAACCATGTCTCTGTGATGCCTACCACATCATAATCATTCAAGAGGATTTGTGCTGTTAATTCATCTACTTTGTTGCGAATGCTAAGAGCATTTAGATGAAGTGTCTTAATGCTAGCTTTCTTATCATTATGAGAGAGGTTGGAAATCCCAAGATGTTTTAAGTTATCCTTCCTTTTTGCTGTATTCCTCATCTGCCTCGAGCTGAAATCCACCTGTACTCATGCTATCCTGTTGCTTATCTTTCCATTTAACTCCATACTCCCTGTCTCTTTCACTTTCCCTTCCCCTCCGACTCACGAGTTTAAAGCCCTACTGACCACCCTATTTATCTTTTTCGCTAGAACACTGGTTCCAGATCGGTTCAGGTGGAGACCGTCCCAACGGTACAGATCCCCCCGGTTCCAAAACTGATGCCAATGCCCCATGAAATGAAATCCCTCTTTCCCACACCAATCCCTTACCAATGTGTTGACTTGCCTAACTTTCTTTTCCCTACTCCAATTGGCACGTGGCTTGGGCAGTAATCCGGAGATTATGACCCTTGAGGACCTGTACTTCAATTTCTTTCCTCGTGTTTCATAATCCCTGAACTGGTCCTCTACCCTAGCTTTGCCCATGTCGTTAGTCCCAACGTGGACCACAACAACTGGATCCTCCCCCTCCCGCTCTAATATCCTTTCAACCCGGTTGGAGATGTCCCGCACCCTGGCACCGGGCAGGCAACACACCATGCGGGTCTCCCGATGCGGCTTGCACAGGATACTATCTGTCCCTCTAATTATAGAATCCCCTATAACACCTACCTGTCTTTTTGCTCCCCCCCCGCCCTTGAATGACCTTATGCCCCACGGTGCCATGGTCAGCTGGCTCATCCTGTCCACAGTCCATTCCCTCAACCGTACAGGGAGCAAGAATCTCATACCTGTTGCAGGTGTCTGTCCGGATAGATCTGAAAAGATACTGACGTGTCTGCGTCTACCACCTCCGCTGGCACCGCGTTCCAGGCACCCACCACCCTCTGTGTAGAGAACTTTCCACACATATCTCCCATAAACGTTCGTCCTCTCACTCTGAACTCATGACCCCGAGTAATTGAGTCCCCCACTCTGGGGGGGAAAAAGCTTCTTGCTATCCACCCTGTCTATACCCTCATGATTTTGTAGACCTCAATCAGGTCCCCCCTAATCACCATCTTTCTCATGAAAATAATCCTAATCTACTCAACCTCTCTTCATAGCTAGCATCCTCCATACCAGGCAACATCCTGGTGAACCTCCACTGCACCCTGTCCAAAGCGTCCACGTCCTTTTGGTAATGTACACAGTACTCTAAATGTGGCTGAACCAAAGTCTCATACAACTGTACATGACCTGCCAACTCTTGTCCTCAATACCCCGTCCGATGAAGGAAAGCATGCCGTATGCCTTCTTGACCACCCTATTGACCTGGCTTGCCACCTTCAGGGAACAATGGACCTGAACACCCAGATCTCTCTGTTCATCAATTTTCCCTAGGACTTTACCATTTACTGCATAGTTCACCCTTGAATTAGATCTTCCAAAATGCATCACCTCGCATTTGCCCGGATTGAACTCCATCTGACATTTATCTGCCACACTCTCGAGTCTATTTATATTCTGCTGTAATCTCTGACAGTCCCCCTCACTTTCTGCTGCTCCACCAATCTTAGTGTCATCTGCAAACTTGCTGATCAGATGACCAACACATTCCTCCAAATCATTTACGCATATCACAAACAACAGTGGTCCCAGCACAGAACCTTGTGGAACACCACTGGTCACAGGTGTCCAATTTGAGAAAATCCTTTCTACCACTACTCTCTGTCTCCTGTTGCCTAGCCCTTTTTTTTGTGTCCGTCGAGCGAGCGCACCCTTGATCCCATGCGACTTGACTTTCTCCATCAGCCTGCCATGGGGAACCTTATCAAACGCCTTACTGAAGTCCATGTAAATGACGTCTACAGCCTTTCCCTTTCAATCAACTTTGTCATGTCGTCAAAGAATTCTATAAAGTTGGTAAGACATGACCTTCCCTGCACAAAACCATGTTGCCTATCACTGATAAGCTGATGTGCTTCCAAATGGGAATAGATCCTATCCCTCAGTACCTTCTCCAGTAGCTTCCCAACCACTGACGTCAGTCTCACCGGTCGATAATTACCTGGATTATCCTTGCTACCCTTCTTGAACAAGGCGACAACATTAGCAAGTCTCCAGTCCTCCGGGACCTCACCCGTGTCTAAGGATGCTGCAAAGATATCTGTTAAGGCCCCGGCTACTTCCTGTCTCGCTTCTCTCAATAACCTGGGATAGATCCCCACCTTAATGCCTTTTAGGAGACCCAACACTTCCTCCTTCCTTGTGTCAACTTGACCGAGAGTAAGCAAATGTCTATCCCTCACATCACCATCTGTCATGTCCCTCCCCTTCATCAATACCGATGCAAAGTATTCGTTAAGAATGTCACCCATTTTCTCTGACTCAGTGCATAACTTTCCTTCTTTGTCCTTAAGTGGGCCAATCCTTTCTCTAGTTACCCTCTTGCTCTTTATATATGAATAAAAGGCTTTGGGATTTTGCTTAACCATGCTTGCCAGCAATATCTCATGTCTTCTCTTCGCCCTCTTAATCCCTTGTTTCAGATGCGCTCGAAATTCCCCGTGTTCTTCCAAAGCTTCATCTCTCTTAAATCGCCTCTAATCTATGCTTCCTTTTTCCTCTTGGCTAGTCTCACAATTTCACCTGTCATCCATGGTTCCCGAATCTTGCCTTTTCTGTTCCTCATTTTCACAGGAACATGTCTCTCCTGCATACTAATCAACCGCTCTTTAAAAGCCTCCCACATATCAAATGTGGATTTACCTTCAAACATTTTCTCCCGATCTAAATTCCACAGATGCTACTGAACCTTGGTATAGTTGGCCTTCCCCCAGTTTAGAACTCTTCCTTTAGGACCACTCCCATCCTTGTCCATGAGTATTGTAAAACTTAGGGAATTGTGGTCGCTATTTCCAAAGTCGTCCCCTGCTGTAATTTCAACCACCAGGCAGGTTCGTTCCCCAACACCAGGTCCAGTATGGCCCCTTGCCGAGTTGGACTACGCACACACTGCTCTAGAAAACCCTCCTGGACACACCTTACAAATTCTGCTCCATCTTGCCCCCTAGTTCTGAGTGAATCCCAGTCAATGTTGGGATAATTAAAATCTCCCATCACCACCACCCTGTTTCTCCAACACCTTTCCATTATCTGTTTACATATTTGTACCTCTATCTCACGCTCGCTGTAGGGAGGCCTGTAGTACAGCCCCAACATTGTTACTGCATCCTTCCTATTTCTGAGTTCTACCCATATTGCCTCAATGCTTGAGCCCTCCATGGGGCCCTCGTTCAGTACAGCTGTGATATGGTCTTCGACCAGTATTGCAACTAACATTAAATAGTAGACAGTAGATCACTGGAAAAGGAGGCTGAAGAATCAGTATGAGGAATGAAGAAATGGAAGAGGAACTGAACAGGTACTTTGTATCAGTCTTCATGGTGGAAAACACCAATCGCATACTAGAACTTTGAGAGTTAGGGGCAGTGGTGAATATAATAGCCGTAACTAAGGAAAAGGTGCTGGGGAAGCAGAAAAGTCTGAAGGTGGACCAATCACCCCTGGACCAGATGGACTGTACTGTAGACTTCTGAAGGAGATAGCTGAAGAAATTGTTGAGGCATTAGTGGTGATCTTTCAGGAATCAGTGGTGATAGGGAGGATCTTGGGGGTTTGGAAAATGGCTAAAGCAACACCCCTGCTTAAGAAAAGAGAGAGACAGAAGAAGGGAAATTATAGGTCAGTTAGCCTGACCTCAATCATTGGTAAGATTTTAGAGTCCGTTCTTAAGGTTGAGATTGCAGAGACCTTGGAAGTAAATGACAAAATCGGGCTGATTCAGCATAGCTTCATCGAGGGGAAGTTATACCTGACAAATCTGTTAGAATTCTTTGAGTAGAAAGTGGGCAAGTTAGACAAAAGGGAGCCAGTGAATGGGATTTGTTTGGATTTCCAGAATGCTGTTGAGAAGGTATCAAATAAGATGAGAGCCCATAGTGTTTGGGCAAGTTACTGCCATTGGCATTGAGCATTGGCTGACTGGCAGAAGGCAGAGAGTGTAGATAAAGGGGTCTTTTACAGGATGGCAGCTGGTGACGAGTAGAGTCCCACAGGGATCAATGTTGGTACCACAACAGTTCATGTAATACATTGATGATATGGATGAAGCAACTGAGACATTTTTGCTGAGTTTACAGTTGGCACAGTGACAGATGGAGGGAGAGATAGCAGTGAGGAAGTTGCAGAAGGACTTGCATAGACTCTGAGAGTGGGCAAAGAAGTGGCAGACAGAATACTGTGTGGGACACTGTGAGGTTATGTGCTTTGGTAGTAAAAATGGAGGCATAGATTATTTTCTAAATGAGAAAGGGCATTTGAAGTCTGAAGCACAACTGTCCCTCGTTGCCTTTGAGAAGGTAGTAGTGAGTTTCCTTCTTGAACTGCTACAAGTACATTTGCTCGAGATAGATACAATGCCACTAGGGAGGGAATTTTGGATTTTGACCCAGCGTGTTATCAGCTGAGCCTGAACATTGTCCAGGTCAATCTGCACAAAACAACCCTTTTTTTACCCCTGGAATTAACATTATGAACGTTCTGAAAACCGCTGTTGTAAGCATATCTTAATAGGCTTAATAGACCAAAACTGTAAGCTTGTTCAAAGTCCTCTTCAGGTTAACATGCAGGTTCAGTTGACAGTTAGGAATGTAAATGCAATGTTAGCATTCATTTCAAGAGGGCTAGAATACAAGTGCAGCAATGTACTGCTGAGGCTGTATATGGCTCTGGTCAGACCCTATTTGGAACATTGTGACCAATGTTTGGCTCCATATCGAAACAAGGAGTCTGCCACTTCTTTGCCCACTCACCTAGCCTGTCCAAGTCCTTCTGCAGCTTCCCCACTTCCTCACTACTATTTGTCCCTCCATCTGCTGACATTGGAGGGAGTCCAGAGGAAGTTGGCAAGAATCATTCTGAGTATGACGAGCTTGTCTTACGAGGAGTGGTTCAGGACTCTGGGTCTGTACTCGATGGAGTTTAGAAGGATGAGGGGAGAATGTGGAGAGGCCTGGAGAGACATGGATGTGGGGAAGATGTTTCCATGAGTAGGAGAGACTTAAATCTTCGGGCACACCCTCAGAGTCGAATGGATAACCCTTTAGAACTGAGATGAGGAATTTCTTCAGCCGGTGGATGGTGAATCTGTGGAATTCATTGTTGCGGAAGGCTGTGAAGGCCAAGTCATTGAGTCTGTTGAAGATATGAGTTGGATAGGCTCTTGGTTAGTAAGGGGATCAAGAGTTAGGGGGAGAAAGCGGGAGATTGGATGGTGGAGCAGAGAGTCAGTTGTAACTGCTAAAATATTGAGGCTGGGATTTCAGCAAAGGTAATGTTGAGGGGGGACGGTTAGATGCTCACTTGTCGGAGATGGTCATTATCTGTCACTTATATGGATGTTTTTTTTGAAAACTCTGTTGTGGATGTGGGCATCACTGGCTCGGCCAGCATTTATTATCTGTCCCTAATTGCCCTTAGGAAGGTAGTGGTGAGCTGCCTTCTTGAACTGCTACAAGTACATTTGCTTTCGGTAGATACAATACAATTAGGGAGGGGATTTCTGAGAACGCTGTTGTAAGCATATCCTAGCTTAATAGACCAAAACTGTACGCTGTGCACCTTGAGTGGCGTCACCAGTCTTGTGTGGAAAGATTTTCACTCCTCCCCTCCTTGAAATAAAGATTTGCACCTCACGTGCCTTCTAAAATACATGCTGTGCATAGAAGCTAAATTTTTGTGCTTCATGTACATGCCTCTTGCTGCGTTCTGCTGGGATCTTTTAAGAATCTAGAAAAGATTACAGCCAATACATCCATTTGGGCAGCACGGTGACTCAGTGGTTAGTTCTGCAGCCTCACAGCGCCAGGGGCCCGGGTTCGACTCCAGCCTCGGGTAACTGTCTGTGCAGAGTTTGCACATACTCCCTGTGTCTGCATGGGTTTCCTCCATGTGCTCCAATTTCCTCCCACAGTCCAAAGATGTGCAGGCTAGGTGGATCGGCCATGCTAAATCGCCGGTAGTGTTCAGGGGTGTGTGTGGGTTATAGGGGTGGGATGGGATGCTGCAAGGGGCGATGTGGACTTGTTGGTCTGACGGACCTGTTTCCACACTGTAGGGAACCGAATCTAATCTAATGTCTGCAGTCAACTCTTATAATCCTCCATGTTATCATCTAATATAGTCTGAAGGGATGCCTGACAACTAATGAAGTGAGGGAACAGGTTTTATGTCTGTATTAATTGAGGATGAATTGATTGTGAGTTGGCTGTATAAATATGGGAGCTAGTAATTAGGGGTTGACGTTTATGGAGTATTTTTAAAAGAAATAAAGCTCTGATGGTACGATGTTGGGTTGGACTCTTTGCGTACCTGGAATCCAATTCTTCAGGTCCAGGGAACCTATTAACTTAGTCTTCTCAGTTTTCCTCAATGTTTTCTTGAGGATTTCCTTCTCCCTTTCGCTCCCTACTTTTCGCCCATTGATTTTTTTTTTGTATGTTTTCTACTGTGAAATCAGACAGAAAATATTGGTTCAAAGCTTGTGCCATTACCTTCATTTCCCATCATCAATTCCCCAGTCTCACCCTCTCATGAGCCATTATTCACTGTATTTACTCTTTTCCTTTTTATAGATTTGTGGAAGCTTTTACTGTATTTATATTAATGTCTCCCTCATTATTATTTTGGTCATCTTTTGTTCACATCTGAAATAGTTTCAGTTCCACAATTTTCCAATCTTTCTTTCAATTTATACTATCTTTAACTTTCTTAGATAGCAACAGATGGCACCATGGTGCATTCTAGCTGTACATCCTTTCATTCTAAATTGACAATATTTTTGTTCAGAGTTATGAAATATCCCCTGAAACATCTGCCATTGCTTCTCTATGGTCTTACCTTTTAAACTATTTTCCCAGTTCAACTCTGCCTTTATACTCCTGAGTTATCTTCAATGAAAGTTAAAGATATTAAACAGTTTCAGACCAAATTCTCATCCTCGTCCTTGATGTAAAATTCTACCACATCCTGATCATTCTTATCCAGAGAATCCTGTACTATGTTATGGTTGATGAGTTGTATCTCAAAACATACTACCAGGTCTAAAATATCTTAATCCCTGCTTGGTTCCAGTGGTACAGTTTTAAGACTCCAAATGCACTCTATGAATATATCCTGAGGGGTAGATAACTGCTCTTAACATCAAGGTGCCGTTCAACCAAATATGACATCAAGGAGCCGTCGCAAAGCTGCAGTCAGTAAGAATCAGGTGAAAAACCCTCTGCTGGCTGGAACCTTACCATAAAGGAAGTGGTTGTGGTTGTTGGAAGTCAGTTGCCCCAACTCCAAAGCATCACTGCGGGGGTTACGTAAATTTGTGCCCTGAGCTCAACCATCTTCAACTGTTTCATCAAATGCCAAATGCCATCCCTCCGTCAGAATGCCATACGTGGGGATGTTCTCAGTTGATTGTGCCATGTTCAGCACCACTCATAGCTCCTCAGATGCTGAAGTAGTCCATGTCCACGGAACATAAGTGATGAGAAGCAAGTGTTAGTTGTGCTGTGCAACTTACGGGCAATGAACGTCACCATTAAGGAGAATCTAACCATTGCCCCATGACTTACACTCCTTTACTGCCAATATGCTGAGGCTTATCAGGTTTCCAGAAACTGAATTGGACCAAACTTGTAATTATTGTGACGACAAGAGCAGGTCAGAGGTTAAGAATTCTGCAGTGAATAATGAGCCCCCTACCTACACAAAGCCTGTCCACCATCTATAAAGCCCAAGTCAGGAATGTAATCTCCACTGGTCAGGACTGGTGCAGCTCCATCAACACTCAGGAAGCTTGAATCATATGGACAAAGCAGCCTGTTGGATTGGTACCCCACCCACCACCTTCAACATCTGTTCTATCATCAGTAATGTATAATTAGTGCCCCATGCAAGTTTCCCTCCAAGCCACACACACTATCCTGACTCGGAACTATATCGCTGTTCATTAATAGTCATTGAGTGAAGATTCTGGAGCTTCTTTCAGAACAGCACTACTCTAAGGACTGCAGTTATTCAAGAAGGCAGCTCACCACCACCTTCTCCAGGGTAATTGGGCTTAGCCAGCAACATCCACATCCCGTGAATAAAAAAGAATCTTCCAGGCTATCTGTGCCAATTGGATTCACAGTTTATGGTAACATCTTTCTTACAAGATCCCATTACTTCTTGGTCTATCGACTGTATGCTATCCTGGACTGTATCTTCTGTCAGGGGATCTATGAATCTGAAACTGTCACAGCTGTGACTTCTTTCCTTTGCTGTTCCTTATCTCTACCCAAACTGATTGTCCATTTTGCCTGGGAGCCAGTTGGCTGGTTTGTAATTCAGAGTGATACCAACAGCCTGGGATCCGACACTGTCTGAAGTTACAATCAAGGAATCTTCTTCTCAACCTCTCTCCTCATCTGAGGTGTGGTAACCTTCAATTTAAACCACCTCCAGTTATCTCTCTCGACTGTGAGAGCAGACCTGTGGTCCCATCTGGGACTAAAGTGACTTTGAATCTCCAAACCAAGATAATTTCTCACCAATGTATTGATGTCATCTTTGACACAAGACAAAAAAACAAACAAATTAAACCCAATGAGATGAATTTTGGATCACTGGATTACATAGCATAATTGGACAACGAAATGCACTATTGTTAAAATAATTCGGAATTCAACCAGAAAGGCCACTAATGTGAATCCTGGATCTGTGTATCATTTGAAATTATTTAATTGGATAGTTTCAGTATTTGGCCACAAGATGGAGAAATCTGCTGAGGTGATGTACCCAGAAGATAGAAAGATGATAGAAATGTTTGGAGAGATATGGGCCAAGCACAGGCAGGTGGAACTAGTTCAGTTTGGGATTGTGATCAGCATAGGCTGGTTGGACCAAAGGATCTGTTTTCATGCTGTATGACTCTATGAAACTCAAGCTTAATTGTCCGAAACTCACATTCAGACATATCTAACCTTGATCATAATCTTACACAAAGATAGCCGACTTTATCCCTCAGAGTTGCAGACTCTTCAATTTTACATCCTCAAAGACATTTAGCAGGAATAGCATGGATTATAGAGTGAGTTGAGCAGATTAGTTCATTATTAATTCTTAACTAAATTTGATTTATTTTACATTTTTAGACAACATCAGGTGAAGATGTGCGTGATTTCACCAAGGTGCTGAAAAATAACTTCAGATCAAAGAAATACTTTGCCAAACATCCTCGCTTGGGTTATTTACCACTACAAACAGTCCTAGAAGGTGAGAACCTTGAGATGTAAGTTTATTGATGTGAGATTTACTAATGTATCAATGCCCATTTTGGGGGTTGACAAATATTGCAGCATTATTCGTTCTGCAGCTTCGCAGGAGAGTGAGGTTGTCCATTTGCGCCGATATCAGAAGTACACAATACAAGAACAAGAGGGGCTTAACTGATATCATCGGCCCTCTCGCCTTGAAAGCAGTGTAGTTACTCAGAGTGCATCTGCTGTGGACTTGTTGATACTGTCACTAACGTGCAACCTTCCTTGATATCTTTCTCTGTCCTCCAGTTCTGTCTTTAAAAACTACAATCAATTACCCTCTCCTCAAAAGGAAAGAACCTTTGGCTGAACAGAGAACAAAGAACAGTACAGGCCCTTCGGCCCACGATGTTATGCCGACCTATTATCCCACTCAGATCAAACTACCCTGCATACCCTTCATTTTACTATCCTTCATGTGCCGATCCAAGAGTCGTTTAAAAGTCTTGAAATGCATCTGACTCCATTACCACTGCCAGCAGCGCATTCCACACACCCGCCACTCTCTGTGTAAAGAACCTACCTCTGACATCTCCCCTATTCCTTCCTCCAGTCACCTTAAAATTTCTCCCCCTCGTAATAGTCATTTCTGCCCTGGGAAAAAAAATCTGACTATCCACTCCAGCTATGCCTCTCATCATCTTGCATACCTCTATCAAGTCACCTCTCATTCTTCTTTGCTCCAATGGAAAAAGTCCTCGCCCCCTCAATGTTTCATCATAAGACGTGCCGTCCATTCCATGCAGCATCCTGCTAAATCTCCTCTACACCCTCTCTAAAGCTTCCACATCCTTCCTATAATGAAGCAACCAGAATTGAACTCAATATTCCAAGCGCTGCTCCATCCCCACAAACTAATGCTTGATTCCAAATCCCTTTTCTCTTGATGCTTTAAATTCAATGCTGTCTTTCGTGTAATTTCATATTTGAATTCACTGGTCCTGAGCCGCTCGCGGCGATGTGCCCCCGCGGTCCTGCTACAGTGCTTTGAGATGGAAACAAACATGACTGATGAAGGTCCACCAGTTGATGTAGTACGTTTAGATTTCAAAAAAGCGTTTGATAAATTACAACTCATAAGGTGACTCAAAAGAAAGCAGCCCATGGGTTCAAGGGTAGTATATTAGGATGGACAGAGGACTGCATCGCAAACAGAAGTAGAGAAGGGGCAGCAGGATGGTAACTTATAACTGGTGTCCGGCCACAGGGTCCCTGCTGCGGAGGCCGTACACCTAATGTTCCCTGGGTTGATTTCGGAAATGGAGGAGGGGATTGCCATGCTTAGGAATGTTGGGCGGATGGGATTTATAAGATTGAAAGAAATCTTATTTTTTCAGCATTTAAGATTCTTAAGAGGCTTGATAGTGTATATCCGTAGAGAATGCTCCCATTTGTGAAATATTTTATGACCAGAGGCCACATTTTCATATTAGTTGCCTGTTAATTCAGGGGAAGAATTACTTCTTTCAGGTGGTAGCAATCTATTCAACACTTTAGCAGAGAAGGTTTTCGAGGTAATGCCATCAATTATATGCTAGGCTGAGATGGCCCGTTTAATTTTCAAATCAAGAAACAACAATAATGAGGAAAGGGTAGTCTTCACAGTGGAAGATACTTCAAGGATCCCCTTATCCCTGTATTCTTTAGTAATGAATTAAATACATCACTACCACACCATCACTACCATTACAGAAGTAGTAGTAGACAATCTAATGGAGTAAAAGCAGATCAGACTCTTTGCCCTGATGGTTTACTTTCTATGATTCCAAACAAAGGAGCTTCAGAGTTGGTGTATGCATTGATTGTAATTTCTGAAAAAGGTTTCGATTCTCGAGAAGCATCTGAGGGCTGGAAAACTGCCGATGTGACATCCCTATTTAAAAAGGAGAGAGGCAAATTGTTGGAAATATGTGGCAATCAACTGTGAAGAAAATAATAGCAGGACATTTGGAAAATCAGAATCTAATCAAACAGAATCACCATAGCCTGACGAAAGAGAAATTATGTCTGGCTAATTTGTTTGGGTTTTTGGAGGAAGTCCCAACCAGAATTAGTAGAGGAAAACCAGTAAATGTGTTGTATTTGGACTTTGAGCAAGCATTTAAGAATGTACTCAAAAGTAATAAGCTAAGAGCTGAGGTTTTGAAGGTAGTATATTGCTATGGATCAGTATGCTTTGCATGGCCAGGAAGGAGAGATCACATCTACAGTGAAATGCACCAAGTGAAGAGATATTTTGGGGAATTTGGTGGCAATGTGGTAAGTCAGTGCAGAGGGTAAGAGGTGCTATTTGCTTGCTTTTTTTGCCTGATAGTTGGTAAGCTTTTCTTTTGAGACAGGGCAAATTGAAGCCAGAAGCGGGGACCCAGAAGGTGAACCCGGTTCATTGGTTGGTGATAGCTACTGGTTTAAGAATCTATTATCGGTAACTTTCAGATTGAAAGTAAATCGGAGAAATATGTACAGGCTACAAACTAATGTTTTTAAATCAAATTAAGATTTAAGTAATTGAAATGGAGATGCCGGGCCAATGATGATTTAAACCTCCATGACGGGGGAGTGGTCAGACACCATACTCCAGCTCAGGGTTGATGAACTGGAATCTCAGTTTCGACCAATCAACAAATCATGCGGGGGAGAGTGACCAGGGAATGCTCTGTTTCCGGAGGCGGTCACACACCTTAGATTAACTACCTGAAGCTCGGTCAGTGGCCAGGGACGTGAGACTGTGACTAAGGACAGGGCAGGTGGAAGGATCCAGGATGTCGTGCAGAAGGAACCTTGGCCTTTGATCTTATCGAACAGGTTTGAGATTCTTTCTTCCTGTGTGGATGAGAGGTCAGGGTATATGGAAGATGAGTAAACTGACTATAGCACGGTGGTACAGGGGGACATTCAAGAGGGGATAAAAAGTGAAATGTAGTTATAATCAGAGGTAGTATAGTTAGCGGAATGAACATTGTTGGTTGTGACTAGGATCGAGAGTCTCGAAAGTAGTGTTGCCTGCCTGGCGCCCAGGTTTAGGATATTCCGTCTTGGCTACCAAGGAATTTGAAGTGGGAGGTGTAGAAATCCAGCTATCGTGGTGGACGCAGGTACCATTGATATGGAAGAAAGAGGAAAGAGGTTCTGCTGAGGGATTATGAGCACTGAGGTGCTGAGTGAGAAGGCAGAACCAAAAGGTAATAATCTCGGGATTCTTATCTGAGCAATTTGGCACGGTGTGAACAAAACTGAAGATGTAAATGCATTGTTCAAATGATGGCATGGCAGAAATGTGTTTGAATTCATGGGACATTGGCATTGGTATGGGGAAGGAGGGAGTTGTTCCGGTGGCATAGGCTTGATGAGAATCATATTGGGACAAGTATCCTGGCAAAAGACATAGCTAGGTCTGGGGGTAGGGCATCAAAGTGAAAAGTGTGGAGTGCGTGAGTCCAGTTGCATGGAAAATTATGGAAAAAGTTAGAAGCTAGTAAGTGCTCAGCAAAGTTTCCAGAGCAAGTAATAGGACAAAAAGTATGGAAATAGTCAGGAGTCTCATTTCAGGTGCAGCAGATAAGAAGGGTGGCCGTAAATGCCAGACTGAAGGTCTTTTATTTAATTGTAGGGAGTGTATAAAACAAAGTGAATGAGTTTGTGGTGCAGATTGAAATTGACAGATGTATTGTTCTGGGTATCACAGACATGTGGTTGTAAGGGGATAAGTGTTGGGAACTAAATAGCCAATGATTCATGTCCTATAGAAAGAACAGACAAATGGACAGAGATGCCAGGGTTGGCTTGTGAGTAAGAAATGGGGCAGCGCTGAAGGAACCACAGGTCTTGAGCTTGTTTATTAATGACTTGGAGGAAGAGGTGAATGTGCTGTGGCTAAATTTGTAGATGACTCAAAAATATTTGGAGAGACAAGGCATGGCACAGAAACAGAGATTTACCAGGATGTTACTTGGATTGGAATGTATTAGCTTTCAGGAGGGCTTGGTGGAAATGTTGTATAATAATAAATGTAATGAGATCAACCATGATCTCACCGAATGGTGGAGGAAATTCAATGGGCCAAATGACTTTTTGAGTGAGTCTTGTTGTTTGACAATGAATTCGTAAAGGTGTTTTTTTTTGTCTCTTGGATGAGATGTAAAAATGAAATGTGTACGCTTCCTTTTCATCTGGCAATAAATAATCGTTTTGAACGATTTCCATTGACTAGTGGCAATCTGACAAGCATCACGATGTAAAGAGATTCTTAGCTTCTTTTTAATTGTAAAGTTATTCTTTGGAATTAATTAAGCATATATTATTTGCATCTCAGGAATTATATTCATCACTGCATCTCACAAAGCACTCTGTTGTATGATAACAGCATTTTAAAGAACACTCTTCAATGGTTGTGATTTTCAGTTGCCATAACACACATTAAATTACATTGTTGGCCAATCTGTCCATGATTATTTCATTGTCTTACATTTCAAACAGACAAGGAAATATTGGTGATGCAATGAAGAGTTTGATGATAAAATATAATTACTGTTACGGTTTCCTCTTGGACGAAATATTCTCATCAAATTGACTGGTCAAGGAAATGGGACACTGACTGTGAGTACTTTGAGTGTTTAAGTGATTCCTAAAATGAAAATTATGACCTTGATTTCTCTTGCATGCAGATATGAAGAGACTATTTTAAAAATCCTCTCGGTTCGTGGTTCAGGCATAAAGGTGTCACTTGTATATTTATGTATATACATGTACATGTGTAATCTGAAAAGAAAATGACGATAAATCACTTGTTACAAGGTGAGAATGAGTTATCCAGATAGTAAGAACTGCCAAAGTTGGTGTCTGAGATAACACATTGTGGAGCTGGGGGAATGCAGGCAGCATCAGAGGCTCAAGAAAGTTGATGTTTTGGGTCAGGACCTTTCCTCCAAAATGGAGGGTGGACGGGAGCTCAGAAACAAATAGTGTGGAGAGGGAGGAGGTGCTGGGGAAGGTAGGTGGGATGGTGATAAATGAGTACTATCCAGATTGGAACAGATTTACCCCAGAAGGTATTGAATACAAGTTCCAAATCACTCTCAAAATCCTAGTGACTGTTAACATTCATGTTTTTTTTGTCTGTGTGTTTCAGTAGTTGCATGTCAGTTTGAATGGTTCATTGAGAGTGAGGAACCTATGGACTCACACACACCAACATGGAATTTAATTCAAAGAGTGACTCCTCTTCAAAGTACTTAGTCGCTTTTAAAATCTTGACCATTTCTGCTGTCTAGTTGAGCAAGTGTAGCTGAATACTGCTTCGATAGGAATTAGTGTTTAATAGGAACATATTTGTGAAACTTACAGTTCCTCAAGCTTTAGCATAAACTGGTGGAGACTTTCGGCGCTTGCAAAAAGGCTCACCTCTCTGTTAATACTAATGGAAAATTGGAGTTTAAAAGTAAGTTCATCCGGTGTCAGGGAATGAAATGTTAATGTTGACTTGAATATAATTTTTAAAAAAGTAATATATTTGTGTAGCACTAAACTCAAATTAAAATTTGGATATGCCAGTTGACTCCTGTTTGACACTGTATGGAATGGCGGTGACATCAGATTCAGTGATGATTGAGAATCTAAAGAATATGAGGATAAGATTTAAAATCCAAATATCATTGAACTCTTCAAGGAATGTATTACTGGAAAAGGGGGAAAGCATGTATGTCTATTAGAATTGAATACACTCTGAAGGCGGTGGCACAGATGAAACAGACCTGTGTGCTAAAACTTATCACAAATTTCACATTGAATGGAGCAGTTTAAACAGGCTGGAGGAAGCAGACATGCCAGCGCAAACTTTTGAATTTGTGCATTCTGTTCATAAACATCAGCAAAATTGTGGGAACCTGTTTATTCTTTCTCTTTTATTGCACAGAACCATACGATTACACTTATTTTGATGAGGAATTTAAAGATTACGAGCCCCGTCCGTTTGACTCGCAGTTTGGTACCATAGGTTGGTACGATCTTCGTTCGAGAAGGAAGAGGGATGTTCCAGACACAGAAAATCGTCAAACCATTTACTACAAAGTCTGTTTCTGCTTAGTATTAATTAATGCAGTTAACATTTTCAGATCGACATGATTGCAGAGTGGAGTCAATAAAACAAATTCCATCGGATATTCAACATAAATTTTAAGTTTAGAATAACAAGCTCACAAGAAAGATGACCTGGTTTTAGATATCACTTGGGACCACAGACTAACAGACAAAGGAACAAAGCAAAACGACTCTGCGATTTGATGTAGAAACTCCTGACTCCGAAGCCTGCAGCCGCCCTCCAATTCTCAAGTCAGAAGTGTGTCAATGATGGTGCAGATCCAACAACACTGGAAACGATCTTGAGTCTAGACCAAAGCAGCCCCTTGATTGGCACCGTATCCATTCTCTCCACAACCAACTCCAAGACACAATAATGTGTCCATATACAAGATGCACTGCCACATTTTTTTCCAACTATTCTTACACCCGCCTTTCCAGACTTAGAAAACTCATCTTCAAGGTCAAGGACATCAGACATGGTAGCACTAATCCCAGTAAAAATCACCTCCAAGCTACTCTCAAACTTATTTGGAAATGAATGATTGTTCCTGAGTCAATATTAGTAATCTCTTTTGGAACAGCATTGTGGGTCTGTGTACAGCAACATGAAGCTGTTCAAGAAGTCAATCTGTGCTGGACAATTAGCAACAGCTATGTCTCATTAAAGAATAAATAAATCGGAAAGAAATCCATCTGAGAGTCACAAGCAAATGGGTAACTTTTTTTTGTTCACTCTGCAGCTCGTGGGCTATTACCAATTTTGACAATGACAAATGAAGCTTTTGTTTGGTTTGCTATTGATAGCAGCTGTCCACAAAATAAAAACAATTGGCATCAGAGATAATGGGAAGTGCAGATGCTGGAGAATCCAAGATTACAAAGTGTGGAGCTGGATGAACACAGCAGGCCAAGCAGCATCTCAGGAGCACAAAAGCTGGCGTTTCGGGCCTAGACCCTTCATCAGAAAAGAGGGAGGAGGAGAGGGCTCTGAAAGAAAAAGGGAGAGGGGAAGGCAGATTGAAGATGGATAGAGGGGAAGATAGGTGCAGAGGAGACAGACAAGCAATAAGGAAGGAGAGGATCAAATATGAAGGTAGGCTAGCTAGTCATATCAGAAATCATAGTAACAGCTTCTTTCAATACATAAGAAACAAACGTGAGGCAAAAGTAGACACTGGGCCACTCCAAATTGATGCTGGAAGGCAAGTGGTGGGAGATAAGGAAGTAGCTGAAGAACTTAATAAGTACTTTGCGTCAGTCTTCACAGTGGAAGACATGAGTAATATGCCAACAATTAGGGAGAGCCAGGGGGCAGAGCTGAGGATGGTAGGAATTACAAAAGAGCAAGTGCTAGAAGAGCTAAAAGGTCTAAAAATTGATAAATCTCCTGGCCCCGATGGGCTATATCCTAGAGTTCTGAGGAAGGTGGCTGAGGAAATAGCAGAGGCTTTGGCTATGATCTTTCAAAAGTCACTGTAGTCAGGGAAAGTCCCAGATGATTGGAAAATTGCTGTTGTAACTCCCTTGTTTAAGAAAGGATCAAGGCAAAAGATGGAAAATTACAGGCCGATTAGCCTGACCTCGGTAGTTGATTAAAATTCTTGAATCATTGTCAAGGATGAGATTTCGAAATTCCTGGAAGTGCAGGGTCAAATTAGAACAAGTCAGCATGGATTTAGTCAGGGGAGGTCGTGCCTGAAAAACCTGTTAGAATTCTTTGAAGAGGTAACAGGTATGTTAGACCAGGGAAACCCAGCGGATGTTATCTATCAAGACTTCCAACAGGCCTTTGATAAGGTGTCTCACAGGAGGCTGCTGAGCAACGTGAGGGCCCATGGTGTTCGAGGTGAGATACTGGCCTGGATTGAGGATTGGCTGTCTGACAGAAGGCAGAGAGTTGGGATTAAGGGCTCTTTTTCAGAATGGCAACCAGTGACGATTGGTGTCCCGCAGGGTTCAGTGGTGGGGCCGCTGCTGTTCACCTTATATGTTAATGATCTGGATGAAGGGACTGGGGGCATTCTGGCGAAGTTTTCCGATGATACGAAGATAGGTAGACAGGCAGGTAGTACTGAGGAGGTGGAGAGGCGGCAGTAAGATTGAGACAGTTTAGGAGAGTGCTCCAGGAAATGGCTGATGAAATTCAATGTGAGTAAATGTGAGGTTTTTCACTTTGGTAAAAAGAATAGAGACATGGAATATTTTCTAAATGGTGAGAAAATTCGTAAAGCAGAAGTACAAAGGGATCTGGAATTCTTGGTCCAGGATTCTCTAAAAGTTAACTTGCAGGTAGAGTCCATGATTAAGAAAGCGAATGTAATGTTGTTGTTTATCTCAAGAGGGTTGGTATATAGAAGCAGTGATGTGCTTCTGAGGCTTTATAAAGGTCTAGTTAGGCCCCATTGAGAATACCGTGTCCAATGTTGGGCCCCACACCTCAGAAAGGACATACTAGCCCTGGAGCGTGTCCAGCGGAGATTCACACGGATGATCCCTGGAATGGTAGGCTTGACATACGACGAACGGCTAAGGATCCTGGGATTGTACTCATTAGAGCTGAGAAGGTTGAGGGGAGATCTAATAGAAACTTACGAGATAATACGTGGCTTAGAAGGGGTGGACGCTAGGTCGTTGTTTCTTTTAGGCCAGGAGACTAGGACCCGTGGGCACAGCCTTAAAATTAGAGGGGGTAAATTTAAAACGGAAATGAGACGACTTTTCTTAAGACAGAGAGTGGCGGGCTTGTGAGCCACTGAGTGCAGTGGGGGCCGGGACGTTGGATGCCTTCAAGGCAGAGATCAACAAATTCTTGATCTCACAGGAATCAAGGGCGACGGGGAGCGTGCAGGGAAGTGGAGTTGAAATGCCCATGAGCCATGATTTAAATGGCGGAGTGGACTTGATGGGTCGAATGGCCCTACTTAGACTCATATCTTATGGTCTTAAGTTAAAGGGTCGGACATGAAGCCAATAGAGGTGAGTGTAGGTGGGGAGAGGTCAGTCTGGGGAGGACAGACAGGTCAAGGGGGCGGGAAGCGGTTAGTAGGTCAGGAATGGGGGTTTGGCTTGAGCTGGGAGGAGGGGATCGGGGAGAGGAAGAGCAGATTAGGAACGTGGGGACGAGCTGGGCTGGTTTTGGGATGCAGTGGTGGGAGGGGAGATTTTGAAGCTTGTGAAGTCCACATTGATACCATTGGGCTGCAGAGTTCCCAAGTCTCAGTTAAGGAAGGACAATAAACACTGGTCAGTCAGTCATACATCGAACAAAAAAAGTTTATTTTTTAAAAAAAATAGGATGCATCTGTCAATCAAGTGGCAAAGTATTATCGAGTTTTGAGAAGATTTTTAGCTCAGGATTGAGGTTTTGGATGTAAGATTGCTCACTGAGCTGGAAGGTTAGTTTTCAGATGATTCGTCACCATTCCAGGCAAAATCATCAGTGAGCCTCCAGTGAAGCGCTGGTGTTCGGTCCCGCTTTCTATTCAAGTGTTTAGGTTTCCTTGGGTTGGTCATGTTATTTCCTGTTCTTTTTCTCTGAGGATGGTAGATGGATTTGGAGCCAATGTGTTCTCCCGAGTGTAGTTTGTGTATGGAATGAACTGCCAGAGGAGTGCCAGAGGCTATTATAATCACAGTATTTAAAAGTCACCTGCATGGACACATGAATAGGAAGGGTCTGTAGGGATATGGGCAACATGCTGGCAAATGGAACTAGTCATTTACGATATCTGGTCGGCATGGAGGAGTTGGACTGAAGGGTCTGTTTCCCTGCTGCACAACTCTACGACTCTGTCTTTGTCTCTTTGTGTCTCTCTCTCTCGCCCTCGCTCCCCCCTCCCATTTTCTCCAAACCCACCCCTCGCCACACACACAATCTCTGTCTCTCCATCTCTCTGTGTGTGCCTCACTCTGTGTCTCTGTCTCTCTCTCTCTCTGTTGTCTTGTCTCTGCCACCTCGCTGTGCACTTCTGTCTCTCTTTCTTTCTCTTTCACTCTGTCTCTTGTGTGTGTGTGTGCGTGTGTGTGTGTGTGCGCGCGCTCCTCTCTGTCTCTCGTCTTGTCTCTGCCTCCCTCTGTGTGTGTCTCTGCCGTTGTCTCTCCCCTGTCTCTCCGTCTCTCCCTGTGAACTTCTCCCTCTCCCCTGCCCCCGCCCCCGGCGCTCTGTGTCTCTCTTCCTCTCGCCGTGTGTTTATCTATCCGTGCATCTCCACCCGCTCAGCAGGGAGCATTGAGTTTTTTTTTTAAAAGTTTAAAAATCTGTTTCAACCCAACCCATCCGCAATCAGACTGCATTTCTAATTATCTCTCTCACACACACAGTCTGTCTCTTTCTCCCTCTCAGTCAATCCCCTTCCTCTCCTGTTCCTACTCATGCCTTTTCCCCCCACTCTGCCTCGGTGACGAGTCCACTGTCTGGAACCCTTTTCGCGGGAGGGGACTGAGGACCCAGCTGTTCTGCATCGGGATCAGCGTACCACGATCCCGGACCCCTACAGCCTCCAGCATGACCACTGGGCGAGGAGCAGGCATCCAGGCTGCTGGAGCGCTCGCTGCTCAGTGGCTCGGCCCTGCGCCGCCTTGGCCGGGAGCGGGGATCCGAGGTGGGAGAAGGCCTCTTCGCCCGGCTCCTGGGCACAGCTACCTGCCTGAACAATAAAATGTGAGACTGGATGAACACAGCAGGCCAAGATCTTGGATTCTCCAGCATCTGCAGTTCCCACTATCTCTGGTACCTGCCTGAACAGCTGCCTGGCACCGAACCCACCCACTCTCCTCCCGACGGAACCCCGCCCACGGCCGACGACATCATCGCTCCGCCCACAACCTCCACAGCCTGCAACCCCAGAGAAGACAGCCACACTGAGCCCTGCCGAATCTTCACCATCCCCCCAGACCTCCCACTGACTGAGGACGAACGGTCAGTCCTGAGCAAGGGGCTCACCTTTGTCCCCCTACAACCACACATCAACGAATACCAGTCACGGTCGGACATAGAGCAGTTTTTCCGCCGTCTTCGCCTGCATGCCTACTTCTTCAACCGGGAACCCAACCCTCCTTCCACTGACCCCTTCACCCGCTTCCAACACAAGTCCTCCTCCTGGACACCACCCCCAGGCCTCCTACCCTCCCTCGACCTCTTCATCTCCAACTGCCGTCGAGACATCAACCGCCTCAACCTCTCCACCCCTCTCACCCACTCCAACCTCTCCCCCGCAGAACGGGCAGCCCTCCGCTCCCTCCGCTCCAACCCCAACCTCACCATCAAACCCGCAGACAAGGGTGGCGCAGTGGTAGTATGGCGTACTGACCTCTACATCGCCGAGGCCAGACGCCAACTCTCCGACACCACCTCCTCCCGCCTCCTCGATCATGACCCCACACCCGAGCACCAAACCATCATCTCCAACACCATTCATGACCTCATCACCTCAGGGGACCTCCCACCCACAGCCTCCAACCTCATTGTTCCCCAACCCCGCACGGCCCGTTTCTATCTCCTTCCCAAAATCCACAAACCCGCCAACCCCGCACGGCCCGTTTCTATCTCCTTCCCAAAATCCACAAACCCGCCTGCCCCGGTCGACCCATCGTCTCAGCCTGCTCCTGCCCCACCGAACTCATCTCCACCTATCTGGACTCCATTTTCTCCCCTTTGGTCCAGGAACTCCCCACCTATGTCCGTGACACCACCCACGCCCTCCACCTCCTCCAGGACTTCCAATTCCCTGGCCCCCAACACCTCATATTCACCATGGACGTCCAGTCCCTGTACACCTGCATTCCGCATGGAGATGGCCTCAAGGCCCTCCGCTTCTTCCTGTCCCGCAGGCCCGACCAGGCCCCCTCCACCGACACTCTCATCCGCCGAGCGGAACTCGTCCTCACACTTAACAACTTCTCTTTTGACTCCTCCCACTTCCTACAGACCAAGGGGGTGGCCATGGGCACCCGCATGGGCCCCAGCTATGCCTGCCTCTTTGTAGGTTACGTGGAACAGTCCATCTTCCGCACCTACACAGGCCCCAAACCCCACCTCTTCCTCCGGTACATTGATGACTGTATCGGCGCCGCCTCTTGCTCCCCAGAGGAGCTCGAACAGTTCATCCACTTCACCAACACCTTCCACCCCAACCTTCAGTTCACCTGGGCCATCTCCAGCACATCCCTCACCTTCCTGGACCTCTCAGTCTCCATCTCAGGCAACCAGCTTGTAACTGATGTCCATTTCAAGCCCACCGACTCCCACAGCTACCTAGAATACACCTCCTCCCACCCACCCTCCTGCAAAAATTCCATCCCCTATTCCCAATTCCTCCGCCTCCGCCGCATCTGCTCCCACGATAAGACATTCCACTCCCGCACATCCCAGATGTCCAAGTTCTTTAAGGACCGCAACTTTCCCCCCACGGTGATTGAGAACGCCCTTGACCGCGTCTCCCGCATCTCCCGCGACTCATCCCTCACACCCCGCCCCCGCCACAACCGCCCCAAGAGGATCCCCCTCGTTCTTACACACCACCCTACCAACCTCCGGATACAACGCATTATCGTCCGACACTTCCGCCATTTACAATCCGACCCCACCACCCAAGACATTTTTCCATCCCCTCCCCTGTCTGCTTTCCGGAGAGACCACTCTCTCCGTGACTCCCTTGTTCGCTCCACACTGCCCTCCAACCCCACCACACCCGGCACCTTCCCCTGCAACCGCAGGAAATGCTACACTTGTCCCCACACCTCCTCCCTCACCCCCATCCCAGGCCCCAAGATGACATTCCACATTAAGCAGAGGTTCACCTGCACATCTGCCAATGTGGTATACTGCATCCACTGTACCCGGTGCGGCTTCCTCTACATTGGGAAAACCAAGCGGAGGCTTGGGGACCGCTTTGCAGAACACCTCCGCTCAGTTCGCAACAAACAACTGCACCTCCCAGTCGCAAACCATTTCCACTCCCCCTCCCATTCTCTTGACGACATGTCCATCATGGGCCTCCTGCACTGCCACAATGATGCCACCCGAAGGTTGCAGGAACAGCAACTCATATTCCGCCTGGGAACCCTGCAGCCATATGGTATCAATGTGGACTTCACCAGTTTCAAAATCTCCCCTTCCCCCACTGCATCCCTAAACCAGCCCAGTTCATCCCCTCCCCCCACTGCACCACACAACCAGCCCAGCTCTTCCCCCCCCACCCACTGCATCCCAAAACCAGTCCAACCTGTCTCTGCCTCCCTAACCGGTTCTTCCTCTCACCCATCCCTTCCTCCCACCCCAAGCCGCACCCCCAGCTACCCACTAACCTCATCCCACCTCCTTGACCTGTCCGTCTTCCCTGGACTGACCTATCCCCTCCCTATCTCCCCACCTACACCCTCTCCACCTATCTTCTTTACTCTCCATCTTCGGTCCGCCTCCCCCTCTCTCCCTATTTATTCCAGTTCCCTCCCCCCATCCCCCTCTCTGATGAAGGGTCTAGGCCCGAAACGTCAGCTTTTGTGCTCCTGAGATGCTGCTTGGCCTGCTGTGTTCATCCAGCCTCACATTTTGTTATCTCTCTCCCTCTCCTCCCCTCCTCTCTCCCCGCCCCCTCCTCCCTTCCCCACCCGCCCCTCCTCCTTCCCCCAACCCCCTCGTCCTACCCCCCGCCCCCTCCTCCTGCTCCCTCCCTCCATTCATCCATTCCTTCCTCCTGTCAGTCCTCGCTCCCTCCCTCCAGCCATCCATTCCTCCCTCGCTCGCTCCCTCCAGCCATCCATTCCTCCTTCGCTCCAGCCGTCGCACCCTCCCTCCCTCACTCCAGTCAGTCAAAACAACAAAGAAAATTACAGCACAGGAACAGGCCCTTCAGCCCTCCAAGCCTGCGCCGACCAAGATCCTCTGTCTGACCAGTCACCTATTTTCTCACGGTCTGTGTCCATTTGCTCCCTGCCCGTCCGTGTACCTGTCCAAATATATCTCAAAAGATGCTAATGTGTCTGCGTTGCCCACCTCTGCTGGCAATGCGTTCCAGGTGCCCACCAACCTCTGTGTAAAGAACTTGCCATGCATATCTCCCCTAAATTTTCCTCCTCTCGTCCACGTCCTTTTGGTAATGGACACAGTACTCTAAATGTGGCCGAACCACAGTCCAATACAACTGCAACATGACCTGCCAACTCTTGTACTCAATACCCTGTCCAATGAAGGAAAGCATGCCATATGCCGCCTTGACCACCCTATTGACCTGCATTGTCACTTTCAGGGAACAATGGACCTGAACACCCAGATCTCTCTGTTCATCAATTTCCCCCAAAACTTTTCCATTTACTGTTTCGTTTGCCCTTGAATTTGATCTTCCAAAATGCATCACCTCGCATTTGCCTGGATTGAACTCCATCTGCCATTTATCTGCCCAACTCTCCAGTCTATCTCTGTTCTGTTGTAATCTCTGATAGTCCCCTTCACTATCTGCTTCTCCATTCCTCCCTTGTAGTGCGATTAGGCAAGACTTAGGAGGCATAGAATGGGTTAGCAAAATGCAGGGGATGGGGACAATTGAATTGTGGAGCTGGTTTAAGGAACAGATATTGCGTGTCCTTGAGAGGTACGTCCCTGTCAGGCAAGGAGGAAGCAATAAGCTAAGGGAACCGTGGTTTACGAAAAAAATTGTATCTCTTGTTCAGCAGAAGAGGGAGGCTGATGTGACGATGAGACCAGATGGTTCAGATGAGGTGATGGAGAGCTACAGATTAACTAGGGAGGATTTAAAGAGAGAGTTAAGAAGAGCAAGGAGGGTACATGAGCAGACATTGGCAGGTAAATAAAGAAGAGCCCTAAGCTTTCTATAGGTCTGTGAGGAATAAGAGGATGACTGGGCTAGGCAAAGGGCCAGTCAAAGACAGAAGTGGGAAGTTGTGTGTGGACGCTGTGGAGATTGGAGAGGTGCTAAATGAATATTTCTCATCTGTTTTCACTGAGCGACAGGAGAATATTGCAGAGGAGGTGACTGAGTTACGGGCTACTAGAATTGAAAAGGTTACAGTTAGTAAGGATGAAGTGTTATCAATTCGACAACGTGTGAAGGTAGATAAAACCCCTGGGCCTGATGGGATTTTTCCAAGGATTGTCTGGGAAGCTAGGGAGGAGGTGGTGGAGCCTTTGGCCTTGATCTTGGAGTCCTCATTGTCTACAGGTTTCGTACCAGAGGACTGGAGAAGTGCAAATGTTGTGCCCTTGTTCAAGAGGGGCAGTAAGAATGACCCAGGCAATTAAAGACCTGTGAGCCTTACGTCTGTTGTAGGAAAAATTTTGGAAAGGATTATAAGAGATAGGATTTATAATCATCTAGAAAGCAACAATGAGATTGGAGATAGTCAACATGGATTTGTCAAGGGCAGGTCGTGTCTCACAAACTTCATTGAGTGTTTTGAGAAGGTGACCAATCATGTGGATGAGGGTCGGGCAGTTGGCGTGGTGTACATGGACTTGAGTAAAGCCTTTGATAAGTTTCCCCATGGTAGGCTATTGGAGAAAATACAGAGGCACGGGATTGAGGGAGATTTCGCCATTTGGATTAGAAACTAGCTTTCAGTAAGAAGGCAATGAGTGGTGGTTGATGGAAAATATTCAGCCTGGAGTCTGATTACTAGTGGTGTGTCTCAAGGATCTGTTTTGAGACCACTGCTGTTGTCATTTTTATAAATGACTTGGATGCAGGCATTGGTGGATGGGTTAGTAAGTTTGCAGATGACACTAAAGACAATGGAGTGGTGGACATTGTGGAAGAATGTTGCAGGTTGCAGGGAGACTTGGATAAACTGCAAAATTGGGCCGAAAGGTGGCAAATGGAGATTGATACGGATAAATGTGAGGTGATTCACTTTGGGAGGAATAATAGGAAGGCAGGACACCGGGTCAACAGAAAGATTCTTGGTAGTGGAGATGAACAGAGGGATCTTGGTGTCCATGTACATAGGTTCCTGAAAACTGCCCCCCAGGTTGGTAGTGCTGTTCAGAAGTCTGATGGTGTTTTAGGTTGCATTGGTAGAGGGATTGAGTTGCGGAGACGTGATGTCATTCTGCAACTCTACAAAACGCTAGTGCGGCCTCGCTTTGAATATTGCATGGTCGCTCCATTACAGGAAGGATGTGGAATCGTTGCAACAGGTGCAGAGGAGATTTACCAGGATGTTGCCTGGTCTGGAGCGAAGGTCTTATGAAGAAAGGCTGAGGAACTTGGGTGTGTTCTCATTGGAGAGAAGGAGGCTGAGAGGGGATTTCGTAGAGACATACAAGATGATCAGTGGATTAGATCGGGTGGACAGTGAGAGTCTTTTTCCGAGGATGATGACTTCAGCTGGGTCAAGGGGGCACAGCTACACATTGAGGGGTGATGGATTTAAGACAGATGTCAGAGGCAAGTTCTTTCCTCAGAGAGTGGTACGGGGGTGGAATGCTCTGCCTGCCAATGTAGTTAACTCAGCCACATGAAGGGCATTTAAACAGCCCTTGGATAAGCATATGGATGCTGATGGGATAGTGTAGGGGAATGGGCTTAGATTAGTTCACAGGTCAGCGCAACATGGAGGGCCAAAGGGCCTGTTCTGCGCTGTGTTGTTCCATGTACTATTACAGTTCACAGATCACATTTAACACTAAAATGAGTGGTAGAGTAAAGAGGATAATGAAAATCTGCAGATGGACACAAAGTTTAGGTGAATGGACAAGGGTCTTGCAGATGGTGTGCAATGATGGTAAATGTGAGGCTATCCATTTTGGTAGCAATTAGGGCAAAATGGAGTATTACTTAAATGGTGAAAAATTGTAGCATGCTGCTATGCAGAGGGAGCTGGGCAACCTTGTGTATGAATCACAGAACGTTTGCAGATGCAGCTGGTAATTGAGACAACAAATGGAATAGTGTCCCTTATAGCTCGGAGGGGATGCTCCAGTTGTATAGGGTGCTGGTAAAGCTTGATGTAGAGTAGTTTGTACAGTTTTAGTCTCCTCACTTTAGAAAGGATGTGCTGGCACTGGAGGGGGTGCAAAGGAGCTTCACAAGAATGACTCCAGAATTGAAAATGTTGCTGTATGGGGAGAGATTGAGGAGACTAGAATTGCACTCACTGAAACTTCGAAGAATGAGGGGTGTTCTAATAGCAACTTTTAAAATGATGAAAGAAATAGATAGGAAAGAAACACGGAAGTTGTTTCCACTGATGGGTGAAATTACAACTGGGGGGCACAGCCTCAAAATAAGGGTGAACAGATTTAAGACTGAATTGAGGATGAGCTGCTTCATCCAAAGGGTTGTGAATCTGTGGAATTCTCTGCTCAGTGAAACAGTTGAGGTTCCCTGATTGAATGTTTTAAAGGCCAAGACAGATAGATCTTTGAACAGGAAAGGAATTGAGGGTTATGGTGAATGGCTGGGTAAGTGGAACTGTGTCCGCACAAAGATCAGCCATGACCTTATTGAATGGCGGAGTGAGCTGAAAGAGACAGATGACCTACTCCTGCTTTATTTCTTATGTCCGTATGTCCTTAGATTGCCATCCTTGTCATTCCTCCTTCCCTGGAATAGGCCAGTTCTGAACGCTGATCAGTAGGTCTTTAAATAACTCCCGCGTATCAAATGTCGACTTGTTCAATAAAAGCTCCTCCCAATGAATACTGCTCAGCTCCTACCTAATACCCCTTCCCCCAATTTAGTAGCTTCCCACAAGTTCCTGATTGTTCATAGCTATCTTAAAATGTAAGGAGAGGCGATCACCCCGTTTGAAGAAGCTCCTGGTTCAGTGTTTTTCCCCATGTGGGAGTCAGCTGCAGGTTTTCTTGTTCCAAGATTGGGGAGGAAATGGCCCAGTGGTGGTATTGCTGGACTGTTAATTCAGAGAGTTAGATAACATTCTGGGGACCTGTGTTCAAATCACAGCACAGCAGATGGTGGAATTTGAATTGAACATCAAAGAAAATCATGAATGAAGTATCTAATGATGACCATGAATCCATTGCCAAATGTCAGAAAAACCCAACTGCTTCACTGATGTCCTTTAGAAAAGCAAACTGCCATCCTTACGTGGTCTGGCCTACTTGTGACTGCAGACCCACAGCCATATGATTGACTCTGAACTGTCCCCTGGGCAACGAGGGATGGACAAGAAACACTGCGTAGCTAGTGATGTCCTCCTCCCATTAACAAATAAATAAAATTGGATTCTACATCTTCTGATTGAAGATTGTTTCTTGTTCTCTCAGTAATTTCATCACTTACAGTCAGTTTCCCTCCTGCCTGTCTTTTTGGAATGTCACGTAGCCCTGCACATTTACCTCCAGTGTTGATCTCCTTACAGCCATGTCTTTGTAATAGCTCTCAAATCATGCCCGTCAACCTGTATGTGTGCTCTTAATTTGTTGATTTTGTTCTGAATACAATGAGCACGCAAGCAAAGAGTCATTAATTTAGCTTTATAACTTTATTTGACCTCTTGACACTATTTACAGCTGTTTTCTGTTTCTACATGCAGTCTTTTCCAGTCCCATGCTGAGTATTGTTATCCCAATAGTTCTTTAATGTCAGTGTGTGTGTATTCCTGGGCGAATATGCTCGTGTGGTCTATGGAGTTGTGGAGGTCGCAGTTCTAGGACAGCCATTTCATAGGCCTCTGCTGCAGCTAAGAAGAAAAGACAATCTCTTGCTCTGAGCTCTGCAAACCAGGGCGATGTCAAAAAGAAACAAGGTCAAAAGAGTTTCAAAAAGAATCTCAAAATTAACTGCTGAATTCATATCAGCATTACAGGGATCGCCCAACTTAGTGGCCACAACATCCCACTTTCTATTCTTCACAAACAATCCAAATTCTGAACTATCCGTATCCCTCTTAACTTTTATGTTTTTTGAGCTAATTTCTTGTGTCTAACTTGTGCATATTTGTGGTGCCTTATGACTTCTTGCGTTTAGCAATTGATAAACTCACTCTCTCTTGAATTGAGTAAAACCTCGTTTTATAGGATCCCCAGTGTGGAAACAGGCCATTCAGTTCCACAAGTCCACAGCAACCCTACAAAGAGCATCCCACCCAGACCCATCCCCATTCCCTACTCTATCCCTGTCAGCCTGCATTTCCAATGGCGAATATACCTAACCTCCACATCCGTGGGCAATGTGGGTAATTCAGCATTCCCAATCCACCTAACATACATGTTTCTGGACTGGTCAAAACAATGATTCGATATGAATTAGTTAGAATGCAGCTGTTGACTGTCATCTTCCATCCCTGCGTTGGAGCGAGATTTAACATTCAAGATCAAAAATGAAACACTTGAACAAGGTAGTTCAAATTGCGGTTGTTGACTTGCTCGCCGAGTTGGCTTGTTTTCATTGAGACGTTTCGTCACCATGATCAATGACATCATCACTAGAGCCTCCAACAAAACAATGTTACTCTACTCTGTCTGGAATTTATACTGTCCGGTCTGTTACCATGAGTACTGTCATTTCGGGTTTTGATCTGTATGGGTTTGTATGTGGGGGCCCAATTGTATCTGCTTGTTGGTTGCATTATGGGTGGAGAATCACGCCTCTCATACAAAACTGGGACAAGGTAACCATAGTAGCCCAAGCCAAGCATAGACATGCAGAGGAATCCTAGAGGCATGGTTCTCAACCCATTCTCCAGCCTCACATTCTTGGTCTCTTCTATTTGAATATGATCACTCAACCATATCCTTTATGACAAACAACAGAGTCTTACATCACAAAATCTTCAGACAGGACTGTCCAGACAGATCCACTTGTTCTCATGATATCATCTTTTGCTGGAGGGATTCCGAAATGTCTACATTCTTCCTCAACTGAGCATCCTTGCGTTCGTGGTTGACAGAGATCTCAGCCATGTCCGACCCATGTCCTCCACTTTGGCCTCACCCCTGATGAGGTACCCTGGTCCTCAATGACCAACCCATCAATATCCACATCGAGAAGAACATCAGCCACGATTTCTAACAAGATCCCACCACCAGGCATATATTCCCCTCCCCTCTCTTGTCAGCCTTCCGCAGGGTCCATTCCGTCGGGACGCCTCGATCCACTCCTTATCCATTCTCAACAGCTCCCCATAACCCAACAGCACTTTCCATGCCACCACAGAAGGCATAACATCTGCCCATTTACTTCCTCCGGCTTCACTATCCAAGGCTTCCAGGGGAAGCAGCGATTTACCTACACTTCACTCAATCTAGTCTACTGTATTCACTGCTCACAATATGGTCTCCTTCTGCATCGGGGAGACGAAACACAGACTGACCAACCGCTTGGCAGAACACCTATATTCTGGCCGTAAGAATGGCCCCAGGTTTCCAATTGCCTGTCACTTGAGCGCCCCATCATGATCCCTGTCCAAAATCTCTGTCTCAGGCTTGCTGCAGTGCTCCAGTGAGTGCAAGCTAGAAGAAAAAAGCCTCATGTGTGCTTTGCAGAACACCTCCGCTCGGTTCGCAGTAAACAGCAGCACCTCACAGTCGCGAACGGTTTTAGCTCCCCCTCCCATTCCTTAGACGACATGCCCATCATGGGCCTCCTGCAGTGCCACAATGATGCCACCCGAAGGGTGCAGAGGAACAGCAACTCATATTCCACTTGGGAACGCTGCAGCCCAATGGTATCGATGTGAACTTCACAAGCTTCAAAATCTCCCCTCCCGCCACTGCATCCCAAAACAAGCCCAGCTTGTCCCGCCTCCCTAACCTGTTCTTCCTCTCACCTATCCTCTCCTCCCACCTCACGCTGCACCTCCATTTCGTACCAACTGACCTCATCCCATCTCCTTGACCCGTCTGTCCTCCCTGGACTGACCTATCCTCTCCCGACCTTCCCACCTATACTCTCCTCTCCACCTATCTTCTTTTCTCTCCATCTTCGGTCCGCCTCCCCCTCTCTCTCCCTATTTATTTCGGAACCCTGTCCCCATCTCCCTCTCTGATGAAGGGTCTCGGCCCGAAACGTCAGCTTTTGTGCTCCTGGGATGCTGCTTGGCCTGCTGTGTTCATCCAGCTTCACACTTTGTTATCTTGGATTCTCCAGCATCTGCAGTTCCCTTTGTCTCTGAATAAAGGAGAAGGTAGGTGAAGAGGAGACAGACAGGTTAAAGAGGCGGCGGATAGAGCCAGTAAAGATGAGTGTATGTGGGCAGTTAGGGAGGGGATCGGTCAGTCCAGGGAGGACGACCAGGCCAAGGGGGTGGAGCTGAGGCTGGTAGGTAGGAGATGGGGGTAGGGCTTGAGGTGGGAGAGTGGATAGGTGGGAGGAATGACACGTTAGGGAGGTGGGGATGAGCTGCGCTGGTTTTGGGATGTAGGTGGGGAGGGGAAATTTTGAAGCTTGTGAAGTCCACACTGGTACAATTAGGCTGCAGGGTTCCCTAGCAAAATAAGTGGTACTGTTCCTGCAACCTTTGAGTGGCATTGTTGTGGCACTGCAGGAGGCCCAGGATGGGCAGATGGAATTATGGTGTTGAAGGTGGAGATGTGGTCAATAAGTAGGAGCTTGACGTAGATGCCCTTGTTATCTGGACGTTCCAGAGATGTGTGTAAAGCCAAGGAGAGGGCATCTGCCATGGATCTGCTGCATCAGTAGGTGAATTGCAGTGGATCAAGGTAATGTGGGAGGCTGGAGTTGATGTGACCCATGATCAACCTCTCAAAGCACTTCGTAGTGATAAATATGGATGTCAGAGCCACTGGGCAGTAGTCATTGAGGCTTTTGAAAAAAATTGCTGACATTCAGTGCGGGGATCTTAAAGCATTAGCACGAACATCAGAAAATTGGAGAAGCCTCGAGCATATGAGCACAGGTAGCTGAGGGTAGGGAGGGCGTGAATTACAGAAATCAAAGAGGGCAAGATACAGAGAGAGAGAGAGAGAGACAGAGAGAGAGACAGAGATCATAGTGAACAAATGATTGGCCTGGTAGGCAGTGGAAAATACATGATTTTACATGGAACATGCAGATATCTTCGAAAAACAGGACATTGAGTTTTGGAAATTAGCGTTATAGTTGATTTGGAGTGAACCAAGAAACTGTTCAGTTTGGTTGTGGCTTTTGATGAAGGGATGGTCCATCTGAGATTGAAATTGGAGGAAGATTTCAGGATTTTTTCATGTTCTTGTCTTTCTGTTATGCCCCGAGGTAAAAAGCATTGGAAATGCTGTTAATTTTTTGCACGGCGAGCTGCAGAATATTAACCAGTCTCACACCATTGCCATCACCTTGCCCTTGCAGATGCGGATAAAGTTCTCCAAGCTGACAGAAATTGAAAGCACTCGCATCCTGTGACGATGGTAAGTTTACTTTCTTAAAAAAAAATGCTTGCAGCTTAATGAGCATAATAAAGAGCACAGGGGCTCTGGTTAACACTGCTGTCTCATGGCACTAACAACTTGGGTTTAATTCCGCCCTTAGGTCACTGTCTGTGTGGAGTTTGCACATTGTCCATGTGTCTGCATGGGTTTTCTCCGGGTGCTCGAGTTTCCTCCCACGGTGAAAAGATGTGCAAGTTAGGTGGATTGGCCATGCTAAATTTCCCAAGGTGTTCAGTGATGTATAGGTTAGGTGAGTTATAGGTGGATGGGTCTGGGTGGGATGCTTTGAGGGGCAGTGTGGACGTGTTGGGCTGACGGACCTGTTTCCACATTGTAAGGATTCCCTGAATCATGATTCTATCATTTTACTGAGCGCAAAGGTACAATATTAGCCGGTCATATTTGTCTCACCTCTTTACACATTGACAAGAAAGCTTTAATTTTAGTTTCTATGCATTTGCAACGTGTCTGCTGTCTCTTACAAGGCTGACTATATCTCCTTCTCTAATGGGCATCTCCTGTCCCCTAACACCAAGAGGTGACACTTGCTTTTCGTTTCGTACAATCAGTAAAACAATAGCCTCCATATTACAGCCAGCGGCTTCTCTTAATGCTCACACACGGTTCTTTTTTTC
Organism: Stegostoma tigrinum; assembly: GCF_030684315.1. Classification (NCBI taxonomy): domain Eukaryota; kingdom Metazoa; phylum Chordata; class Chondrichthyes; order Orectolobiformes; family Stegostomatidae; genus Stegostoma; species Stegostoma tigrinum. The sequence goes on from NW_026728053.1 coordinate 528,874, forward strand.
CTCCAGGTATTGACCACTCATCATTTCTTATTCCTCATCTCATCTCTCTCTCATGCACTCTCTCTCTCTCTCTCTCTCTCTCTCTCTCTCTCTCTCTCTCTCTCTGTCATTATCTCTCCTCTCCCTGTTATCCCCCATCACTTGACTCACAGGCACAAACAGAAGTTCACAGTCACACTGTGTTGCACATGCATATCCTATCCCTCATGCTCAAACATACTATCCATACACACACAGAACCAGGAACACAGTCTCTCACTCACACATTCTGTCACATTCTCACTCATTCATACTCCGTACTGTCACACAGTCAAGCACGGTCTTGCACACATGCTGTGGCATACTTGCATGCACTGTCGCAGGATCTTTTGCCACTGCTCATACTCTCAAGTACACACAGACACACACCTTCCCCCCCACCCCCGACAAATCTCTCCCTCACACACTTATGCTTGCAAATTTGCTTGCTCTCAAAGTCACTCGCTCTCACAGACACTCTCACAGCCTCATGCATGCTTGTAACACTCCCTCCTTGTGCTAATTCTTTTCACACACTCTCAAGCACAGACACTGGCACACATATTCTGTCGTGCGCACACTCACGCTTTCATGCACCATCTTTGCACTCTTGAACACAATCATATGCTCACCTCTCTCTCGCACACAGTCAATTTGATTTGAGTCATCATTGTCACTTGTGCCTTGGTACACTGAGAAGTTTTCTTATGCATGCAGTACAGACAGATCATACCATACAAAGTGCATTCGTGAAATGGAACATTGTACATCTTCTCTGTAGCTGTCACTGACAGCGAGATCCAAAGGGCCTGTTCTGTGCTGTACTGTTCTATGTTCTATGTTCTAGATTTAAAATTTTAAGTGTTCTATTCAGATCCCCAATAACAGCGGTGAAGATGCAGTTCTTGAATCTTTTCACACATGTATACAAACTTTTTTACATCTTCCCTTCAGTCAAAGGTAGAAGAGAGTGTAATTGTTGGGTGAGAAGGGCCTTTGATTTTGTCAGTGGGTTTCCCGAGGCAGTGGGAAGTACAGGTGGAATCAATGAATGGAAGGCTGGTTTGCATAATGGACTATGCTGTGTTCACGACTCTGTAGTTTCTTATGACCTGAGGAAGAGCTGTTGCCAAACCATGCTGTGATAGGTTGCTTTCTATGGTACATCAATAATTGTTGTCCTTGTGGACACACTGAATTGCCTTAGCCTCTTGGGGAAATAGAGACATTGGTGTGCTTTTTTGCCCATTGTGACGATCTGGGTGGACCAGGAGAGATCGTTGGTGATCAACACTCTCAACTATCTCCACCTCAGCAACATCTCTCTCACTGTCTGATGCAGGCGCGCTCACACTCACATTTGGTCGCCCATTCTGTCTATCTGTCTGTCTCTCTCTCCCTCATCGCCCATCTCTCTCGCTCTGTCTGTCGCGCGCTCGCTCTCTCCAATTCTGCCTGGAAGAAGAAAGACAAGAGCCATAATAAATAGGGATTGTTCAGCTAGAGGAACCATGCTGTGATATGCATCCAGATAGGATGCTTTCTCTGGTACATCAATGAAAGTTGTCTTTGTGGACACACCAAACTGCCTTAGCCCCCTGGCAAGTAGAGACAAATGGTGTGCTTTTTTGCCCATTTTGTGGGTGGACCAGATTTTGCACAGTCGTACCAGTGACTCCATTGTGGCATATTAACCAGGTCAACAATGTCATTAAGGGGATCCTGAAGGAGGAGGACCCTAAGACACAGCTCGATGTACACATTGGTCAGATGAGTGATTTGGTTTGGGGTCACGCTTGCACCAAGCGTTCTGAGAGCGAGGCAGTGGATTAAATAGGAGGACCTGTAAAGTTGTAATCTCTGGATTATTCCTGGTGCCACATGCTGAGAAGGCAAGAAAAAGGGGAAGAAAACAGATGAATGCTTGGCTCAAGTGTTTGTGTTTGGGGAGGGATTTAGACTCCTGGATCTGAAGGAGAATTTGTGAGGATGGTATGTCCTCTACAAGTGGGCTGGTCTGCAGCTGAAGCAGAAAGGAACCAAAATCCTTGCACAAGGGTTTGCTAATGTTGTGAGGAATTTAAGCTATCGGCCTTGCAAGCAGTGGGCAGTTGAAGAGCAGGGAATTCACTGAGGGGTGAGAAGCTAATAAAATAATAATTATATTCTGGGATTTCAACTGCACAACATTAATTGAGATTAGACAAAAGTTTGACTTGGGAAATAATTCTTTAAATACATTTGATAGATTATTTTACATGAACATGGAGATGAGCTTGTAAGGCACAGTGCAATGCTGGACCTATTTCTGGGACACAAAGCCAGTGTTCCTTTGGCCCTCGATGTTGCGCCGACCTGTGAACTAATCTTAACCCATCCCCCAACACTATCCCATCATCATCCATATGCTTATCCAAGGACTGTTTAAATGCCCCCAATGTGGCTGAGTGAACTACATCAGCAGGCAGGGCGATCCTTACCGCTCTCCGACTAAAGAACCTGCCTTTGACATCTATCTCAAATCTATTATCGCTCAATGCGTAGCTCTGCCCCCTCAGACAAGCTGATGCCACCATCCTCAGAAAAAGACTCTCACTGTCCACACTATCTAGTCCACTGATCATCTTGTATGTCTCTATTAAATCCCCTCTGAACCTCCTTCTCTCCAATGAGAACAGACCCAAGACCCTCAGCCTTTCTTCCTCAGACCTTCGCTGCAGAGCAGGCAACATCCTGGTAAATCTCCTCTGAACCTTTTCCAATGCTTCTACATCCTTCCCGTAATGGGGTGACCAGAAATGCACGCAGTATTCCAAGTAAGGCTGCACTAGCTACATCTTTTAATTTACTAGCACAGAGTACATCGCGTGCAGGATACCTATTGACCTTTAGCCCCATTAGTTTCCCTAGCACCTCTTCTCTGGTGATATTTCCTGTCTTCTTTTTGCCCCTTGTTAATTAAGTAATTTTGAGATGCTATTTGTGTCTTTTGCTGTGCAGACTGGTATAAAGTATTTATTTGTCTCATTTGCTATTTCCTGATTCCCCATTATTATTTTTGCCGCCTCCATTCTTTAAGGGATCTGCTTTCACTTTGACCTCTTCCTTCATTTGTTTAAATAAGCTCTTATTGTCTGTTTCTTTTCTATTTCTCGGCTTTGAAATCTTTCCTTATTTCTGGTTTTTACTAACCTTGGGCACTGACTGTTGAATTGGCAGAACATTGGAGAGAATGCTTAGGATATGAAATTTTTGGTCTGATAAATAGTACTCGACATGGTGCTGTTGCCTCCGCTCCTGCTCAGGTCTCTCCCAGTTGAAATGCCAAATGTGAGCCTGCCCATGCTCTTCACAGCTGCCCTGCAGCATTAAATGGCTGGAGGCAGGACAGCGGGCACCCTCTTGGATGGAAGTTCTATCTTGTAGAACTCCGGCCACTTAGAGCCCAGAAGAGTCTGAAGTTGCTGATGGCTGGATGGTGGGTCCCCGACTAGAGGTGCGGAGTGGTCGAGGGTTGTTAGGGGTTTTTAAAAGGTTGGATGAGAGTTTAAGGGCATGAAGTGCCTAGGATCAGGCCAAGGGGCCTGTGAACGATGTTCCCCTACCAACTCACTTTTTCTAGACTGGATTGTGCATGTAAAGCTGACTGTCTTTCTGATTGACATCTATCTCCTGACACAATAGAGGGGATCCCTTAAATTGCCATCAATTAGTCTCAGGAGGTCAAAGGATAGGCAGGCTGCTTGACAGTTCCCCAGAACTTTCACACATGTACGCACAGTGCCCTCCAGATTTTGTGTGTTCTTCCCACCTTCGTATCTGTGGGATGGGGCTGTATAATCGAGCTCATAAGAAGTTATCCTGAGCCTTGAAATCGGACTGGAATGATGCAGCCAAATCTGGTGACTAAACTTCAAGACTAATAATTTTGGTAGTCTTGAATAATAATCATGAAATTTACCCAACTTGTTTTAAGAATGTGACATTTTATCATCAAATTTAGCTAATGCTGTTTTCATTGGAGTACAGGGGATTAATAAGTAGTGAATCGAGACATGAGGGATTACGATAGGTTGGGATAAGATAAACGTGGAAAAGCTGTGTTCCCATGGCTAATGGATGATGTTACAAGGAGAAGGGAATGCATTCATGTTTTGGGGAAAAGATGTAGGGGGATGTAAAGAGGAATTTTTTTTTAAAGCAGTGAATGTTTCTGCCTGGCATTCGATGTTTTGACAATGTTTGCCAGATTTTGTTGGCATCTTGTGAACTAACATTGAATTGATACTTGCTTAACTACTAATTGTTTTTGGTAGACACTGTAGAACATACCATATGTATGGCAAAATAGCAAAATTACAAGAGAAATCTAGTTCAAAACCTAGGTAACAGAGCACCTTTTTAAAATTAACAAGAACGTGTCATTAACACACTTAATAGCTGCGACATAGTGTGATTTAAAAGAATGCTGATAACCCGAAGTGAAGTAGGGGTTGTAAGATCCACTGTTGGAAACGAGTGAAGAGCCAATTAGATTGTACTTTGGATTTGGATGTAATGAGAATGCACGCCGGTTGAAAGAGATGGATGTTTTAGGTTAAATTGTTGTGAGTGCTGCTTCATAAATATCAAGGAGGGCTTCATAACATATAAAGCTACTGTTCCTCCACCATTGTTCCACAGAAATTACTGAAGCAAACAACAGAATATGACCAGCATCACTGACGGTTCCCTAGTTAGATTTGACATTTTACATTTGAGAAGGAAATGGCCTGTTTCCATCATTCCAGAGTACTTTTGTGAATCATTGTATTTATTTCTAGGCCAAATAAAGGAATTAATTTTATTTAATAGATCCAATAAGTTAAAACTGTAATCGAAGTTAGTTTTCTTCCTCCTTTGTAGTGGATCTGTTGGAGTTGCACACAGCACAATGTGTCTTCGATCAACACAAATTGACACAAAACGAGCAACTTCTAAATGTGACTGAAGTAATCAACTGTTCAACGACCATTTATGATGGTTTGGAACAAAATCACAAAAACTAGGTCAATGTGCCACTCTGTGTCGACATGTATCTGAACTGGCTGCTGAACGTCTTTGATACGTATGTATGATTTACACTTGAATGTAGTATGTTTAGATTGTCCTAAGGTGCATTAAACTGCTTCCTGCATATTGGATTTTGATATATGCATGATCAGTTAAGTAAATGTGAAGATTGTCGACTGATTAAAATCAACCCTGGCATTGTTGACAGAAAGTTTCAGTGTGTTCTAATTTCATTTCAGTGAAAGAAATAATGTAGTTAAAAGTTTTAGCGACTTTTGTTTTAAATCATAAAATTGAAACTGATATACTTTTGATTCCTTTTGGTCAGATCTGTACAGGATCATGTAGACATCTCGACACTCTGATTGCAATGCTCTTCACGGTTACAAATGTTAGTGCTGGAGAATGACGTGTATAATGCGCACAATATGAACATCATCCAGTTAATGTCAAGGAATAAACGGCCAGATGTTGAATAAAATTTTGTGACCGTCAATCTCGTAGAGTCATACAGCATAGAAACACCATATCTATGCCTACCAACAAACACCAAACTGCACTAATCTCATTTATCTACACTTGGTCCAGAGCCTACTTTGACCTAGCATTTTAAATGCTCATCCCAGATGCTTTTTAAATGTTGAGAATACCTGCCTCTACTTGCCCTCTCAGGCAGCGTGCTCCATACGTCTACCAGTTTTGACATGAAAAAGCTTTTCCTCAGACTTCCTCACCTTAAACTTGTGCCATCTGGTCTTAGACACATGTGCCGTGGGGAAAGAATTCTCACAATGTATTCTGCCTGTGCCTGTCATAATTTTCTATGCCTCAATCAGATCAGAGGAATTGAGTATAAGAGCCAAGTGGTCCTTCTGCAGCTGTACAGGGCCCTGGTGAGACCACACCTGGAATACTGTGTGCAGTTTTGGTCTCCCAATTTGAGGAATGACATTCTTGCTATTGAGGGAGTGCAGCGTAGGTTCACAAGGTCAATTCCCGGAATGGCGGGACTATCATATGTTGAAAGATTGGAGCGACTGGGCTTGTGTCCTCTCGAGTTTAGAAGGATGAGAGGGGATCTGATTTAGACGGATAGGATTATTAATGGATTGGACACTGTGGAGGCAGGAAGCATTTTTCTGCTGATGGGTGAGTTCAAGAGGGAGAGAGAAAACAGGAAATTGTAGACCGGTTAGCCTGATGTCAGTGGTGGGAAAGATGCTGGAGTGAATTATAAAAGATGAAATTACAACTCATTTGGATAGCCGTAACAGGATAGGTCAGAGTCAGCATGGATTTACAAAGGGGAAATTGTGCTTGACGAATCTTCTGGAATCTTTTGAGTATGTAACTATGAAGATAGACAAGGGAGAACCAGTGGATGTAGTGATCCTGGACTTTAAGAAAGCCTTTGATAAAGTCCCACATAGGAGACTAGTGAGCAAAGTCAGGGCACATGTTATTGGGGGCAAAATACTGACTTGGATTAGAAATTGGCTGGCTGACAGGAAACAAAGAGTCGTGATGAACGGGTCCCTTTCGGAATGGAAGGCAGTGGCCAGTGGGGTACCACAAGGTTCGGTGCTGGGACCACAGCTGTTTACAATATCCATTAATGATAGAGATGAAGGCATTAAAAGTAATCTTAGCAAATTTTCCAATGACACAAAGCTGGGTGGCAGTGTGAAATGTGAGGAGGATGTTATGAGAATACAGGATGACTTGGAATGGCTCGGTGAGTGGACGGATGGCTGACAGATGCAGTTTAATGTTAATAAATGTGTGGTTATCCACTTTTTTGGTAGCAAGAACAGGAAGGCAGATTACGATCTCAATGGAGTCAAGTTGGTAAAGGGGAAGTACAATGTGATCTTGGTGTTCTTGTACATTCGTCAATGAAAGCAAGCATGCAGGTACAGCAGACAGTGAAGAAAGCCATTGGCATGCTGGCCTTCATAACAAGAGGAATTGAGTATAGGAGCAAAGACGTCCTTCTGCAGCTGTACAGGGACCTAGCTTAGAAGGATGAGAGGGGGTCTTATTGAGATGCAGAAGATTATTAAAGGATTGGACACTCTGGAGGCAGGAAGCATGTTTCTGCTGATGGGTGAGTCCAGAACCAGAGGTTCTGTTCAAAAATAAGGGGTAGGCCATTTAGAACAGAGTTGAGGAAAACCTTCTTCACTCAGAGAGTGGTGGATATATGGAATGCTCTGCCCCAGAAGGCTGTGGAGGCCAAGTCCCTGGATAGTTTCGAGAAAGAGATGGATCGATCTCTTCAAGATAGTGGAATCAAGGGTTATGGGGATAAGGCAGGGACAGGATACGGATTGTGGATGATCAGTCATGATTATAATGAATGGTGGTGCTGGCTTGAAGGGCCGAATGGCCTACTCCTGCACCTGTTGTCTGTTGTAAAAGTTAATTGTAGAAGAATGATTAAGATGGTCCCATATATGGTGTTGGCAGCTGGTTCACATTGGGAAAACAACATGGTTGATCTTGATTCTACTCCTACTTGTTACACAGAAGCCTCTTCGAGCAACAATTCTTGAATGCCACAATGATGCCACCCGAAGGTTGCAGGAACAGCAACTCATATTCAGCTTGGGAACCCTGCAGCCCAATGGTATCAATGTGGACTTCACCAGCTTCAAAATCTCCCCTTCCCCCACCGCATCCTAAAACCAGCCCAGTTCGTCCCCTCCCCCCACTGCACCACACAACCAGCCCAGATCTCCCCCTCCACCCACTGCATCCCAAAACTAGTCCAACCTGTCTCTGCCTCCCTAACCTGTTCTTCCTCTCACCCATCACTTCCTCCCACCCCAAGCCGCACCTCCATCTCCTACCTACTAACCTCATGCCACCTCCTTGACCTGTCCGTCTTCCCTAGACTGACCTGTCCCCTCCCTACCTCCCCACCTATACTCTCCTCTCCACAAACTATCTTCTTTACTCTCCATCTTCGGTCCGCCTCCCCCCCCTCCCTATTTATTCCAGAACCCTCACCCCATCCCCCTCTCTGATGAAGGGTCGAGGCCCGAAACGTCAGCTTTTGTGCTCCTGAGATGCTGCTGGGCCTGCTGTGTTCATCCAGCCTCACATTTTATTATTCTTGAATGTTGATGGGACGTTGAAATGCAGGTAGATTATGGTGATCACTTGTTGAAAATGGATAGCAGCCAGTAGTTCTCTTTCGTCTCAACTAGTGACCAGTAGGCAACGGTCAAACAGTACCTAACCCAGAGGACACAAGCTCCTCTGAGACATGATGTTAGTTGAGTCTCATGAATAACTACCTGCAGATGGACTATCTGCAGATAAAGCATGGTATTAAATCTCACATATACTGCTCTCAACCGTTTTAATCAAAGTATTTATCACTCGTTGCATAGAAACAGATCACAAAACTGAAATGGCATATGCACAAATGCCAGCATAGAAGTTCTATGCAGTAGCATTTTGTTTAAAGTTGTATTTGTAAAATAAAAGGGTGAAGTATTAACTTTCACAAATCATATTAACATGCTGTAGAAATCTGTGGAAGTGAGAAATTTGTTTTTTGATTCAATACATGTCTGACAAATGACAATTCAAAGAGATCTTTGTTTCAGCTGGAGTGGGTTGTGGAGTCGACCTCATTAGGGGCATTTAAGTGACTATTTGACAGGCATATGGGTGTTAATACAAGATAGGGGTGGAGGTTAGATAGACCTGAGGTTTAGGGTAAAAGTTCAGCACAACATCATGGGCTGAAGGGCCTGTACTGTTCGATGTTCTATGTATCTTATGCTGTATTCAAATAAGTAAAGTCAGTCAGTGACATTCTGGAACTTCCTTTTCCAGGGGTAGAAGTGGAAGAATCAGAGTGTTTCTTTGAAAATTGGCTTGATGTGTCTGTCCAAGGGTCATCTGGAGGAAAAAATACAAGTGTAAGTACTAAATCTATCATTGCTGATACACATGTAAACTGTAGATTTAACTGTACGTAAACTTTGTTTAACAAACTAGCCCACTCAATAAAGTGACAAAAATTACACACCAGATGTTTACTGTATTCTCATCATCTCTGTGATGTCTGGTGAGGGTGCAAGTGAGAAGGCTCCCTGCCAGTAAGTTTGAGTTAAGGCGAAGTTGCATCATTACTGAAGTTATTTATGCTGTAAATGAAGGAGAACAGTAATGTGTATATCCCATGCATTATGTTCCTGTTATTGAGTGTGTGTTTTTTGTGTGTGTGGAAATATTGATCAACTGGAATTTTTGATTATTCAGCCCATTCCTGGTACCACGGGTACTGTTTAACAAAAGGTTTGCTGTCTTAGTATATTTCTCTATTTAGTCACTGCCACTATTAATGTTAAGTTATAGCGTGGTCTTTGCAGAATCTGCACAAAGAATCAGTCAAGTGGAGAAATGCCTCAAAGAAAAGTTGTGTAATTATTGAGTCATGGATGTTTGTTGCACAGGAGGAGGCCGTGTGGTCTGTCGTTACTGCACTACTCAACAAAGATCTGTCTACGTTGAACTCACAGTACATTGATTTCCTTTTTGATTGTTTGACCCATAGCCCTGGAGCCTACGGCAACAGAAGTGAATATCTAAATACTGCTTAAATATTCGGACACTTTCTGAATCAGCCACACTTTCAGTCAGTGAGTTCATGTCAACTAATGGAAAAAGCAGCTTCCAGTTATCCTTTCTGTGCCCTTCAAAATCTTAAACACCTTTTACCAGGTCCCCTTGTCTGCTCCAATCTTGTCATCGGTCAGATGGGCAGGTCAGTGGCAGATTGATATAGCCTGAAGAAGGAATAAGATAAGAGAGTACTTAATGTGGCAAAGCCTGTCGTGCCCGATGGAGGTCAGCAACGGCAGTCAGCAGTGAAGTCCACTGGCAAGGATGGGCGGGTTTTAGCCCTGCGCAGGGAATACAAACCATCACGGGGGAAGCCTCGTTCAGAGTGTCTGCAAACTCGTGGCTTAGGAAAGGACTGTAATAGAACATAGAACATAGAACAGAACAGTACAGCACAGAACAGGCCCTTCAGCCCACAATGTTGTGCCGACCATTGATCCTCATGTATGCACCCTCAAATTTCTGTGACCATATGCATGTCCAGCAGTCTCTTAAATGACCCCAATGACCTTGCTTCCACAACTGCTGCTGGCAACGCATTCCATGCTCTCACAACTCTCTGTGTAAAGAACCCGCCTCTGACATCCCCTCTATACTTTCCACCAACCAGCTAAAAACTCTGACCCCTCATGCTAGCCATTTCTGCCCTGGGAAATAGTCTCTGGCTATCAACTCTATCTATGCCTCTCATTATCTTGTATACCTCAATTAGGTCCCCTCTCCTCCTCCTTTTCTCCAATGAAAAGAGACCGAGCTCAGTCAACCTCTCTTCATAAGATAAGCCCTCCAGTCCAGGCAGCATCCTGGTAAATCTCTTCTGAACCCTCTCCAAAGCATCCACATCTTTCCTATAATAGGGTGACCATAACTGGACGCAGTATTCCAAGTGCGGTTTAACCAAAGTTTTATAGAGCTGCAACAAGATCTCATGACTCTTAAACTCAATCCCCCTGTTAATGAAAGCCAAAACACCATATGCTTTCTTAACAACCCTGTCCACTTGGGTGGCCATTTTAAGGGATCTCTGTATCTGCACATCAAGATCCCTCTGTTCCTCCACACTGCCAAGAATCCTATCCTTAATCCTCTACTCATCTTTCAAATTCGATCTTCCAAAATGCATCACCTCGCATTTATCCAGGTTGAACTCCATCTGCCACCTCTCAGCCCATCTCTGCATCCTGTCAATGTCCCGCTGCAGCCTACAACAGCCCTCTACACTGTCAACGACACCTCCGACCTTTGTGTCGTCTGCAAACTTGCTGACCCATCCTTCAATCCCCTCATCCAAGTCATTAATAAAAATTACAAACAGTAGAGGCCCAAGGACAGAGCCCTGTGGAACCCCACTCACCACTGACTTCCAGGCAGAATATTTTCCTTCTACTACCACTCGCTGTCTTCTGTTGGCCAGCCAATTCTGTATCCAAGCAGCTAAGTTCCCCTGTATCCCATTCCTCCTGACCTTCTGAATGAGCCTACCATGGGGAACCTTATCAAATGCCTTGCTGAAGTCCATACACATCACATCGACAGCTCGACCCTCATCAACTTTTCTAGTCACATCCTCAAAAAACTTGATAAGGTTTGTGAGGCATGACCTACCCCTCACAAAGCCGTGTTGACTGTATTTGATCAAGCCATGCTCTTCCAGATGGTCTTAAATCCTATCCTTCAGAATCCTTTCTAACACCTTGCAGACGACAGACGTGAGACTTACTGGTCTGTAATTGCCGGGGATTTCCCTATTTCCTTTCTTGAAGAGAGGAATTACATTTGCCTCTCTCCAGTCCTCAGGTACGACTCCAGTGGAGAGTAATGTTTGACTTTTTAAATTTTTGTTTTTATTCTTCTACTGTTATACTAAGAAGACTGTAGTGCTGAACATTTTAACTTATTCATTTATTTTTATCACATGGAGCATGGAACGGTACAGCACAGTACAGGCCCTTCAGCCCACGATGTTGTGCCGAACTTTTACCCTAATCCTGTGGTCAATCTAACCTCCGCCCCTACCTTATACTATCATCCATGTGCTTGTCTAATAGCCGATGAAATGCCCCTATTGAGGCTGACTCCACTCCCCTCTCCGGCATTGCATTCCACTCCCCTACGACTCTGAGTAAAGAAGGATGGATAAATTTTGTACTTCTGCAACTAAAATTGCGTACCAAAGTACTTTGTACCTGAGATGGCACCGTCTAAGGCAACTTTGTACTCTTTTCTTTGTACTCTTGTACCCTGTATTGAATGCATGTGATAATAAAATCTCAATCTAATGCATAGCAGGACACTGGGAAGCTTAGAGGAGAAAAGGGATCCTGGAGTGCTTGTTCATGAATTCCTGAAGGGGTCAGGTCAGGCTAGTCAGGGTTGTTACAAAGACATATGGGACACCTCCCTTTATCAGTTGTGGCATAAATTGTAAGAGTGGGAAGGTCACTTTGGAGTTGTTTAAAAGTTTGGTTAGGCCACAGCTGGAGTCGTGTGTGGCATTTTGGTCACCACCCATTAGGAAGGATGTAATTGCACTGGAGGGAATGAAAAGGATGTTGCATGTGTTGGAGCATTTTAGCTGTGAAGAAAGACTGGAAAAAATCACATTATTTTCTGTGAAGCAGAGAAGGTTTGGTGGGTGAATGGAGGTCCTGACAGAGGCATATAAGATTATGAGAGGTAAAGATGGGTTGAATAGAAAGCATTGTTCCCCTTAGTTAAAGCATCAATAACAATAGGGCATAATTTTCAAGAGAAAGACGGGTATATTTTAGAGGTTTGAGGAAAATCGTTTTCATCCAGAGTGTGGTGAAGGTCTGGAGCGCATTGCCTGGGCGGGAAGTTGAAACAGGAAACCTCACAACCTTTGAAAAGTACTTGGATGAGCAGTTGACATGTCGTAATATTTAAGAGAATGGTCTAGTGTGTAAAAATGGGACTAGTATATGTTGCAGTGTATTTTTAGAGGTACAGCCTTAGTGGGCCATAGGAGCTCTTCTGTACGATATGATTCCATGACAACCCCCAGCCCAGGCAGCTGTTTTTTTCAGTCATCTCCAGGATTACACCCTTCGTAGTGTGATCCCTTGCGTTGTTCGCCCTCCCAAGTTCATTAGCTCACACTTTTCCTGGTTGAGTTCAATTGCTGTGCTCAGCTGACCAGTCTGTTGATCTCCTCCTGAAGTTTATTCTTCCTGTCTGTCAACCAATTTTGGATTCAGTGTGCCACTTTGCCTTTGATCCCATGGCTGTTATTTACATGGCCATTCCATCGATATCCTCCTCACTAAATTAGCCATTCGCTAGCGATACAGTCATACATACTGTGTTTAAGCCCAAATGATGAATTAACTTGACAAATTTCAAGGGTCCTTGTGGAAAGCCCTGCACAACCCCACTCAAAGCAAACATCCTGCCAAATAGATATCCCTCTACCATCAATCACCCTGTGCTCTCTGCCTCAGCCAGTTTTGGCTCCAGTGTGCCTCTTTGCCTTTGATCCCATGGCTGTTGTTTTCTTGCTCAATCTGCCAAGGGGGACTTTACTAAGCCCACATCAAATGCATAATGTGACCTCATCTTAACAAATCCATAGTGTTTATCCCTGATTATTTCTTGCAAGTACATTCTACCCCTAAGAATGCCTCTTTCTAGCTTCACCAGTGCTGAGATTATTCTGACTGGCCTTTAATTTCCTGGTCTGTTCCTCTCTCCGTTTGTTAATAGTGGGACAATGTTAATAGTGTTTCATTACTTCACGTGTGATTGACAAGGCTTTGAAAATTGCTGCCAGGGGCCCAGATATCTCCTCCCTCACTTCCCCCGCTAGCTGGTATACATTTCAGTTCGCCCTGTAGATGTATCCACTTTTAAAGTTGCTCAACCAGCTGCATCTCCCTGTCTCTTAACCTCTGATGCTCCGAGGTCCTTTGCCCTGATATCTTAGTGCAGTGTCCTTTTCCATTGTAAAGATTGACACAAAATATTCATTGAGGACGGTGCCGATGTTTTCCAGGTCCACACAAAGATTACCTCTGTGAAATGAACGAGGAGATATTAGAGAGGTTTGAGATTTACAATCAAGAAAGAAATTGACAAAATGACCTCCTTGGAGAATCATACAACATCCATTGTCCATTGTTGTAAACAAACAGAAGTTTTTGTTTCCACAGTTGTTTGCAAATAGCCAATCAAGATCATAAAATAATGTTTTAAGATAATTTACAAAGCAAGGCAATTGAGGAAGATGTATTGGATGTATTGAACTCTCAACTACCTCCCTTAAGTTTAGGAATGTCAGTATTTTTCTTCTGGATAACTTTTGCAGATATCTTCAAACAAGTAGCTGAACCCACAGATTTATGTGACCAACGAAGCCTGAGCCTTTTGCTTCACGATGCAGTCCAGATCCCTCGGCAGCTGGGTGAGGTAGCTTCATTTGGAGGCAGCACCATTGAACCAAGTGTCCGCAGTTGCTTCCAACATCTAAGTGTGCTCTGCACCAATTCATAATGTCAAGCGGGTCTACTTGCCAGTATGAATTTTGAGCTCATTTTCGTTTTGTTCACCTGCACATCTGCCAGTGTGGTATATCGTATCCATTGCACCCGGTGTGGCCTCCGCTACATTGGGGAAACCAAGCAGAGGCTTGGGAACCACTTTGCAGAACACCTCCGCTTGGTTCGCAACAAACAACTGCACCTCCCAGTCGCGAACCATTTCAACTCCCCCTCTCATTCCTCAGACGACATGTCCATCATGGGCCTCCTGCAGTGCCACAATGATGCCACCCGAAGGTTGCTGGAACAGCAACTCATATTCCGCTTGGAAACCCTGCAGCCCAATGGTATCAATGTGGACTTCACAAGCTTCAAAATCTCCCCTTCCCCCACTGCATCCCAAAACCAGCCCAGTTCTTCCCCTCCCCCAACTGCATCTCAAAACCAGCCCAGCCTGTTTCTGCTTCCCTAACTTGTTCTTCCTCCCACCCATCCCGTCCTCCCATCTCAAGCTGCACCTCCTTTTCCTACCTACTAACCTCATCCCACCTCCTTGACCAGTCTGTCTTCCCTGGACTGACCTATCCCCTCCCTACCTCCCCACCTGTACACTCCTGTCTACCTATCTTCTTTTTTATCCATCTTCGGTCCGCCTCCCCCTCTCTCATTATTTATTCCAGTTCCCTCTCCCCATGCCCCTCTCTGATGAAGGGTCTAGGCCCGAAATGTCAGCTTTTGTGCTCCTGAGATGCTGCTTGGCCTGCTGTGTTCATCCAGCTCCACACTTTGTTATCTTGCACTATTGATATGGACTGGTTTGTCACTAGAATTTATGACCCAGGCAAAGTGTGTCACGACTTCAGTTGATCTGAGCTCTTATCAGCAGATGGAGCCTCTAGTTAATGCCTCTTCTGAATGCTGGCATCTCCGACAATCCAAATTCCTCAGTACTTCATTGAAGTATTACCCTAAAAATTATGCTTAAATATAAATTACAGCTTGAAGCCATAGCCTTCTAATTTATTGTTGAGAGCTCTACTAGTTTATGACAGAACTAGAACAGACCTGGAATGGATACGGGATGGTTTTCTTGAGCAATATGTTGAGGAACCAACTGGAAAGCAGTGCATCTAAGACTGGGTGCTGTGTAATGAGAAGGGAATCATTGCCAATCTAGCTGTGCAAGATTTCTTCGAGATGAGTGGCCGCAACATGATAGAATTTTTTCAATCAAGATGGAGAGTGTGAGAGTTGATTTGGAGACCAGGGTGCTGCATCTTAATAATGAAAGCTGAAGATATGAGGCATGAAATTAGCCTTGATAGATCACAAAGAGTTGCTTAAAGGGATGACAGTGGATAGGCAATGGCAAACATTTAAGGAGCACGTGGGCAGACTGCAACAACTGTTTATTCCTGTCTGGCATGAAAGCAAAATGGGTAAGAGGACCAATCCATGACTTAACAAAGGCAATTAGCGATAGTATCTGATCCATGGAAACAACATTTGAGGATTGGCAGCATAGTAGAATTTAGCAAAGAAGGACCAAGGGATTGATTAAGAAGGGGTAAATGCAGTAAAGTAAGCATACAGGGAACATAAAGACTGACACAGCGTTTCTATAGATACGTGAAGAGAAAGAGACTGGTAAAGACAAATGTTAGGAAGGGGGTTGACCAGTCAAGGGAAGACAGACAGGTCAAGGAGGCAGGGCTGACGCTGGTAGGTAGGAGGTGGGGTGGGGTTAGGGTGTAACCCTAACCCGAACTCTCACCCTAATCTCCACCCCACCTCCTACCTACCAGCATCATCCCCTCCTCCTTGACCTGTCTGTCTTCCCTTGACTGACGAACCTCCATCATAACTCCCCAACAACACTCACCTTTACTGGCTCCAGCGCCGCCTCTTTGATCTGTCTCCACCTATCTTCTCCTCTATCCATCTTCTATCCACCTCCCCTTCTCTCTTTATTTATTTCAGAATCCCCTTCCCCTCCCCCATTTCTGAAAAAGGGCCCAAACCCGAAACGTCATCTTTCCTGCTCCTCTGATACCGCTTGGCCAGCTGTGTTCATCTGGCTTCACACCTTGTTATCTCAGATTCTCGAGCATTGGCAGTTCCTCCCATCTCTGAAATGGTCTGTTGGCCTTCGTTCCGAGAGGTTTCGAGTACAGAAGCCGGAATGTGGTGTTGCAGTTACGCAGCACCTTGGTGAAGCCGCACCTAAAATAGTGTGTGCAGTTTTGTGCTTCTTTTCTGCGGAAGGATGCTGTTGCTGTCATAGTTTATCAGTGCAGCGCATGTTTATCAGCCTGTTTCCGGGAATGGCAGGTCTGATGTATGATCAGAGATTGACTCGGTTAAGATTGTTTTCACTGGAATTCAAATGAATGAGGTGACTTATAAAATTCGAACAGGACTGGACAGGATAGATGCAGTTCCCAGTGGTGGGTGTGTCCAGAACCAGGGGTCACAGTATGAGGATTCAGGATAGACGATTTCGGAGGTATTTCTTCACCCAAAGAATGGTGAGTCCGTGGAAATCATTACCAAAGCAAGCAGTTCATGTCAAAACATTGAACGTATTCAAGATATGGCTAGATATAACACTTGGGGTGAATGGGATCAAGAGTTATGGAGAGAAAGCAGGATTAGGCTGTTGAGTTGGATGATCAGTCATGATCATGAAGAATGGTGGAGCAGGCTGAAAGAGCCATTTGGCCTCCTCCCTGCTCCTAGCTTCCATGTTTACAATAGTCACTCTCTGAAATGCAAATCTTGAGCAATTGTGCAACTTTGAACTGGGTGCTGGTAGTTTGGTCAGTAACGAAGTTAGGTAAGGCTCAGCAGGACAGTGCTCATTGTTGTTTCTAACATTTTCACCGTGTAGGACTTAGTCCTTGCTCTGCTTCAAGCGAAGAAGTGAGCTAATTGGAGATATCTACAACTTGTTAAGGTTCCAAAGGTTTAAAGTGATGTGGGGATGTGTGGTATTGTTCATAAAGTACATCATGAAGATAAATAAGATAAAAGATAAAAGAATGACGAGAGTAAGATGAGGGCCAATCAAGGACAGTAGTGGGAAGTTGTGTGTGGAGTCAGAGGAGATAGGGGAAGCACTAATTGAATATTTTTTGACAGTATTCACTCTGGAAAACGACAATGTTGTCGAGGAGAATACTGAGATACAGGCTACTCGACTAGCGTTTTGTACAGTCACGGGATTTATAGGGATTGACTTCCGGAGCCATGATGTCATGCTCCAACTGTACAAAATGCTAGTGCGGCCTCATTTGGAATATTGCGTGCAGTTCTGGTCGCCCCATGACAGGAAAGATGTTGAAGCATTGGAAAAGGTGCAGAGGAGATTTACCAGGATGCCGCCTGGTCTGGAGCACAGGCCCTATGAAGAAAGGCTGAGAGACTTGGGTTTGTTCTCATTAGAGAAAAGGGGGGATTTAATAGAGACATATAAGATGATCAGAAAATTAGATATTGTGGACAGTGAGAGTCTTTTTCAGAGGATGATGATTTCAGCTTGTACAAGGGGGCATAGCTACAAATTGAGGGGTGATAGATTTAAGACAGATGCCAGAGGCAGGTTCTTTACTCAGAGAGTGCTATGGGCGTGGAATGCCCCGCATGCCAAAGTAGTTAACTCAGCCACATTAGGGGCATTTCAACAGTCCTTGGATAAGCATATGGATAATGATGGGATCGTGTCAGGGGAGGGGCTTAGATTAGTTCACAGGTCGGCGCAGCGTCGAGGGCCGAAGGGCCTGTTCTGTGCTGTATTGTTCTATGTTCTATGTTCTATAATGGATATCACAAGTAGATGACTGATGTGTATAGTGTGCATTGTCAAATGGTTCAAATTTTAGAACTGAAAAGTGCCTGGTCTACCTCAAATTGCCATGGAAAACCAAAGCTTCTCAAAAGTTTGAGCTTAAGCAAGTAAATCATGCTGCTGCTGTATAGTGGTTATGTGAATGGTATTTTCCCCTAGCAGGATGCTGTTGTCAGTCCAAAAATAATTCTCATTGCATTGACCAACATTGTCTATGAAATTTGCAGCCAGTATTATGCCAGACATATAGGTCATATGTGATCATGATTGGCCGACTGAAAACTGCTTGTTTGTAATGAGCAGAGCACACCGCACCGGCACGTGTGAGATACTTTCTCTTTTCCACAACCAAGGACCCCAACATGGTTCGCAGAACTTTCACTTTGATCCATTTCACAAAATTCGGCCCTCATCCATTCCACCTATCCCAGAATCATAAATTCTCCTTATTCTCAGCTTATCCCTCCATCAACCTCTGCGTTCAGCAGATTATCTTCCAGCATCTTCACCAGTATCCCCTTTCAGCATTCCAAAGTGACCATTCCCTCTGTAGTCCACTCCTCAGTCACCAAGCAAGGTCCCAAATACACTTGTAAAGTGAAACAGCGATTTACCCGTACTTCATCTGTTCAAACATACAGGTATATTCAATTTTTCCAGTGTTTTCTCTGCAAAGGGGAAATGATACATTGATTAGGTGATTATCCTGCGGTACACCCTCATTCAGCCCACAAGCATGACTTGAGTTCCTGTTCCTTGCTGTTTTCATTTTCTATTTTGCTCCCACTTGGACCTTGGCTGTTCATCCTTCCCCTGAAGAATTTCATGCAATTTCATGAA
Source organism: Stegostoma tigrinum (assembly GCF_030684315.1). Lineage (NCBI taxonomy): Eukaryota > Metazoa > Chordata > Chondrichthyes > Orectolobiformes > Stegostomatidae > Stegostoma > Stegostoma tigrinum. The sequence continues at coordinate 547,768 of NW_026728053.1, forward strand.
TATTCACTACATTCTCCAAATTCCCAAAGCTACCTCAACCACACTTCCACACATATTGTTTCTTGTAAGGTCTCCCTTCCATCTTCCCTGATTCTTGGCCTCTATCACATCTGTCCTGACAAACAAACAAGCCTTCACTTGCAGAAGTCCAAAGTGAAACACCTGCTATTAGCAGGGGCTGTTCAGTCATGACCAGTTTAAGATAAACAGTTGAACTTTTAACGGGGCTCATTTGCACCTGCTAGAAGTGACATACATTGACACTCAATGACCTGTTCTCTGTAAACAGAAATGTTTTAAAACTTCCACCTTCTTTGAATTAGCCAGAAGATTGTACAGCCTGTATTCCCTGTTCCTTTCTCCTTATTGGCACAGAGGCTCAATGGTTAGCACTGCTGCCTGTCAGGGACCCAGGTTCAATTCCATTCTCGGGGAACTGTCTGTCTGGAGGTTGCACATTCTCTCTGTGCCTGTGTGGGTTTCCACGAGGTTCTGCGTGAGTTTACAACAGGTCTCTGATTCCGTCCCACAGCCTAAAGATGTGTGTATTCGGTGGATTAGCCATGAGAAATGTAGGGTTACAGGGCTAAAGCAAGGGGGTGAGTCTGGGTGACGTGCTCTTTGGAGGGTCGGTGTGGACGTCTTGGGCCAAATGGCCTGTTTCCACACCGTCAGGGATTCTATTGACAGCTCGACCATTCAGAGTGGACTTGTCAACCACACGACATGTTTTTCTTCTCGTATAAATTATTCCAATTGTTTGAAATATCATGTTCTTGCGTTTGTTCCATTGGGTGTAAGACAAAAATGCTTTGGTAATAAAAGTCTCTCTGAAATGAAAGACACAAATGTAAGGTATTTCCGGCTGGTAGACAGGAGGTCGGAAAACTCCCAAAAATTCTCAAGGGAATGCTTGTGATGAGGTGGAGGGTAGAAGAAATTATGTTACGAAACATTATTTTTTGCAAAAGCTTGGTAACACAATGGTAATTTTTAAAAAAAAAATCAAAGGTTGTGTCCAGAAGAGGTGTGAATAGCTACATAGGCATCTGAATGCAAAAAGGGATACAGGAGCAAGATCGAAGCGTAGATTCTGATCTAAATTGGTTGAACTTAATATTGGACCAGAAGGCTAGAAAGTGACAAGACAGATGATGAAGTCTTGTTCCTCAAACTTGTATTAAGGTTGTTGACTAATTGATTGATTTATTGTCACGTGTACCAAAGTAGAGTGAAAATCTTTATTTATGAGTGGTACAGGCAGATCATAGTAAGCGAAGGATATACAGATGAAAATGACAGAGGCATGCAGGTTACATTGAACAGAGCATGCGCTCAGTGAGATCAATGTTAGCAAGATCAGCGTTATTTCAGGCTAGAGAGTCTATTTATCAGTCTGATAACAACTGGGAAGAAGCTGTTCCTAAAACTGTTGGTGTGTGTGTGTTCAGGCTTCTGTACCTGGTGCCTGATGGAAGAGGATGTAGGAGATCATTACGTAGGTGCGATGGGTCTTTGGTGATGCTGGCTACCTTTCCGCAGCAGTGAGCCATGTAAATGGAGTCCTTGGATGAGAGGTTGGCTTCCGTGATGATCTGGGCTGTGCACACCCGCTTCTGTAGTTTCTAACAGTCCTGGGCAGAATAGTTGCCATACCAGGCCATTATACACTTGGACAATGTGCTTTTAATGGTGCATCTGTAGAAATTGGCCAGGCCAAATTTCCTGAGCCGCCTGAGGAAGGAGAGGCATTGTTGTGCCGCCTTGACCAACGTATTTTCGTGGAAAGTCCAGGACGCGTTGTTGATTATCGTCATACCGGGGAAAATGACACGCTCCACCCTCTCAACCTCAGTTCCATTGATATACATCAGGGCGTGTTCTCCTCCTGTCTTTTGAAATCAGTGATCAGTTCTTTAGTTTTGCCGACATCGAGAGAGAGGTTGTTCTCTGCACCACGTCACCAAACCCTTTGCCTCCCTTCTGTATTTTATTCATTGTTAGATATCCATCCCACTGCAGTGGTGTCGTCAGTTAACTTGCAGGTGGCGTTAATTTGGAATTTGGCAACACAGTCATGGGTGCACAAGGAGTGCAGTCGGGGGCTGAGAAAACATTCTTCGAGGGCACTAGTGTTATTGTGGAGGAGGGGCAGTTACCTATCTTCACTGTGGTTTTGGGTCAGAAAGTTGAGGATCCAGTAGCAGAGGGCAGAGCAGAGACCTCGGTCATAGAGTTTTGAGATCAGTCTGGAGGGGATAATAGTGTTGAAGGTGGAGCTGCAGTCAATGAGCAGAATTCCTACATAGCTCATTGTGCACATTGCTGCCAACAACATCGGTAGAAAGAGGGTTCACTGAATCCCTACAGTGTAGAAACATTCAGCCCAACAGGTCCACACCTACCCCTGCAAGGCTAACAAACCTGGTAGCTATGGTCAATTTAGTGTGGTCAATCCACCTAATTTGCACATCTTTGGACTGTGGTAGGAAACTGGAGCACCGAGCGAAAACCCTCACAGACATGGGGAGAATGTGTAAACGAAGAGTCACCCAAGGGTGGAATTGAGCCCAGGTCCCTGGTACTGTGAGGCAGTAGTGCCAACCACTGCACCACCTTGTTGCCCTTGAGACTTTCTCCAAGGCTACCCTTGTGTCTTAAGGGACTCTTTTCCCCCCATTCTCACTAACACATTTATTATGTCGTACAATCCCGTAGCAGCAATATCTTTTAGAGTGTGGGAAGAAATGGGAGTAACTGGAGGAAACTCAAACAGTCATGGGGAGAATGTGCAAACTCCACACAGACAGTTGTCCACAACTGGAATCGATCCTGGGGCCCTGTCACTGTAAGGCAGTGGTGCTAACCACTCAGCCACTGTGCTGTGGCATTTAGGTCCTGCAAAATGAGTACAAGAACTAGAATGATGAATATTCAACCTTTCGCACAAAAAGTTGGTCAGAGCTAGGACCCATACTAATCACTGTAACACTGTTTCTGAGACAACAAGGTGGAGAGCTGGATGGACACAGCAGGACAAGCAGCATCAGAGGAGTAGGAAAGCTGATGTTTCTGAAGAAGGGTCTAGGCCCGAAACGTCAGCTTTCCTACTCCTCTGATGCTGCTTGGCCTGCTGTGTTCATCCAGTTGTACACCTCGTTAACTCCGATTCTCCAGCATGTGCAGTTCCTGCTATCTCTCCAGAACACTGTTTTTGTTTTGTTCACAGTAGTGACAGAACACAGTTTGAGAGAAAATAATGCAGCCATATACACAACATTGATGAAAGATACTTTCTCATTTCCAAATGTTAAGGAAAGCGTTGTATGAAAATTATATTCTGTCACAGAATTTGGACACACTCTGGTTTCATCCTGTGTTAGCTAAAACGTATGCCATGTTTTTCAACCTTTGATTTCTCAGCATTTCTTCTTCTTTTGTAATGTAGTGCTGGAGGGAAACCATAATCCCAGATTGTAAGTGCTTTGAGCTTCAACATTGTCTGAGAACCCCCTCACTGTCTCTGAATACCCAAACTGATCAATAATAATCATCCTAATTGTCTGTCTTGACCTTACTGCAGCATTGCTTATTGTGTCACTGGCGGGTGACAGATCACATTGACATTTCACATCATGAAAGTAGCTGCATGAATATTTGTATTCTTGGTTCTACATTAGTGAGTTTTTGTTGCAATGTTTTGGTCTGGAAGTAAGAGGCATCTCAAAGAATGTGCTATCTGTGCTTTTGTGGAATCTGCTTTTGTGCTTTGACTTTGGGTTAAGCAATGTAACATGTCCTTGCTGATTTTCCATATTTAATTCAATTAGAATTTCATTGACTCTAGGTTTTACTCTTGAAATATGATCAATGAGCAGAAGGCTATTCAGTCCATTGAGTCTGCCACTCAATGAGATCATAAAATACTGATATTCATCGATACCACTTTCCTGCCGTTTCCCTATAGCGTTTGATTCTCATACTGTTAAAAATACTCCAGTCTGAGCGTCTTAACTTTTGTACATCCCTCTGCAGGCAGTCTGGCAGTCTCATCACTTGTCTTCCATACCTATTTTTGTGTTTTCTGTAAGCTCGGTAATAGTACATTCACTTTCATCACTATGTCATTAATATTTATTCGCAACAAGAATGGCCGTGGCATTGATCCGTATGGCAGTTCACTGTTTACAGCTTGCCGACCTGGAAATGACTCCCCCTGTACCAAATGTCTGTTCTCTATTATTTGGTCAATCCCCTATCCATGTTAATATATTTCCCCAAAACTATGTGGTCTTATTAAAAGTCTTATCTGCTTGAAGTGTGATTATTTTTACAAATACCTTTTTGAATGTTACACCCTTTTATTTGTACTACTTGTAATCTCCTCATGGAATTCTTATAAATCTGTCATGCACAATTTCCTGTTTATCAAGCCGTAGTGACTGTGATTGTATTATGTATTTTAAGTGCTCTGCAATTACATCTTTTCTGATAGGCTGTTGCATTTTCCAATAACAGACATTAAGCTAACTGGCCAGTAGTTATCTTTTTTGTCTCCTTTCCTTTCTAAAATAAAGGTACTAGTCATAGAATCCCTGCAGCATGAGAGCAGGCCACTTGGCCCATTGTGTCCAAACTGACTCTCGGAAGAGCATGGCACCCAGATTCAACCAGCTGCCCAGCCCCTGCAACCTTGCATTTCCCATGGCTAACCCACCTAATCTGTGCATGTTTGGATTGTGGGAAGAGACCAGAGCAGCTGGAAGAAACCCACACAGACACGGGGATAAGGTGCAGATTCCTCACAGAAAGTCACCTGTGGATGGGATTGAATCCAGGTCCCTGCCACTGTGAAACAGCATGCTACCCACTGAGCCACCATACTGCCCTGTGGGGCACTGGGACTTTTTGAAAAGCCAAGGATACTGGAGAGATTGTGATCAGTGCATCAACTATCACTATAGCTATTACTTTTAATATCCTAGGATGCAGCACTTCGGGCCCAGGGGACCTAATGGTCTTTAACCCAGTTAGTTTCCCTCATATCTTTTCTTTAGGGATAGTTGTTGTTTTATATCCTGTCCTATCATTTGCCCTTTGATTATGCAGGAATTTTGGAACACTGTCAGTGTCTTTTACTGTGACTGTATTCATTTGTGGGACATGTGTGTCACTGCCTGGCCAGTATTTCTTGCCCATCCTGAGTTGCCTCTTGAGAAGGTGATGGTGAGCTGCCTTCTTGAACCACTGCATTCTTCCTGCTGTGGGTTGACCCGCAGCGCTATTAGGGAGGGAATTCCGGGATTTTGAGGGGAAGGAATGGCAATGTATTTCCAAGTCAAGATGGTGAGGGACTTGGAGGCGGTGGTGTTCCCATATGTCTGCTGCCCTTGTCCTTCTGGATGGAAGTGGTCTTGGGTTTAGAAGGTCCTGTCTGAGGAGCGTTGGTGAATTTCTGCAGTGCATCTTGTAGTTAGTACCCACCGCTGCTACTGAGCATTGCAGATGGAGGGAGTGGATACTTGTAGATGTTGTACTGGCTGCTTTGTCCTGGATGGTGTCAAGCTTCTTGAGTGTTGTTGGAGCTGCACTCATCCAGGCAAGTGGGGGAGTGTTCCATCGCATTCCTGACTTGTGCCTTTTAGATGGCGGACAGGCTTTGAGGAGTCAGGGGGTGAGTTATTTGATGTGATATTCCCAGCATCTGGCCTCCTCATGTGGCCACTATCTTAATGTGATGACCAGTTGAGTTTCTGGTCAATGGTAACGCCCAGCTGAGAGTGAGGGATTCATTGATGGTAACACTATTGAATGTCAAGAGATGGTCAGAGCCTGGCATTTGTGTGGCGCAAATGTCACTTGGTACTTGTCAACCCAAGCCTGGATATTGTCCGGATCTTGTTGCACGTGAACTTGGACTGCTTCAGTGTCTGAGAAGTCAAATGGTGCTGAACATTGTGCAAACATCAGCGAACATCCCCACTTCTGACCTTATGATGGCGGGAAGGTCATTGATGAAGTAGCCGAAGATGGTTGGGCCGAGGACACTACCCTGAGGAACTCCTGCAGAGATCTTCTGGAGCTGAAATGATTGACTGCCAGCAACCACAACCACCTTCCCATGTGTCAGGTATAACTCCAACCACCGGTGAGTTTGCCTGTGAAACCCATTGATTCCCATTTTGCTAGGGCACCTTGATGCCACACTCGGTCAGATGCAGCCTTGATGTGAAGGGTTGTCGCTCTCACTTCAGCTCTGGAATTCAGCTCTTTTGTCCACGTTTGAACCAAGGCTGTGATGGGGTCAGGAGCTGAGTGGCCACGGCAGAACCCAAACTGGGCGTAACTGAGGAGGTTATTTCTGAGCAGGTGCTGCCTGATAGCACTGTTGATGACACCTTCCATCACTTTACTGATGATTGAGAGTCGACAAATGGAGCAGTAATTGGCTGGCCTGGTTTTGTCCTGCTTTTTCTGTACAGGACATAGTTGGGCAATTTTCTACATTGTCGGGTAGATACCAGTGTTGAAACAAACTAGAACAGCTTGGCTCGGGCAGCAGCAAGTTCTGGAGCACAAATCTTCAGTACTGTTGCTGGAATGTTGCCAGGGCCCGTAGCCTTTGCAGTATCCAGTGTCCCTAACCATTTCTTGATATCACATGGAGTGAATTGAATTGACAGAAGACTGGTATCTGCAATAGTGGGGATCACTGGAGGAGGCCGAGTTTGATCACCCATTCAGCGCTTGTGGCTAAAGATTTCTGCAAATGCTTCAGCCTTATGTTTTGCACTGATGTGCTTGGTTCTTCCATCGTTGAGGATGGGGACATTTGTGGTGCCTCCTCCTCCTCCTCCAGTGAGTTGTTTAATTGTCCATTGCCATTCATGACTGGATGTGGCAGGGCTGCAGAACTTAGATCAGATCCATGGTGAGATTGATTAGCTCTGCCTATCACTTGCTGCTTTCGCTATTTGGCATGCAAGTAGTCCTGTTTGGTGGCTTCACCAAGTTGATTCCTCATCTTCAGGTAAGCCTGGTGCTGCTCCTGGCATGCCCTCCTGCACTCTCCATTAAACCAGGATTGATGGTAACGGTTGAGTGAGGGACATACTGAGCCACGAAGGTTGTAGATTGTGCTAGAGTTCAATTCTGCTGCTGTTGATGGCCCACAGCACCTCATGGATGCCCAGCCTTGTGTTGCTAGATCTATGTGAAGTCTGTCCCATTTACTGCAGTGATAGTGCCACACACATGATGGAGGTTGTTCTCAATGTGACGGCGGGACGTTTTTCCACAAGGACTGTGCGATGGTCACTCTTACTGATACTGACATGGACAGATGCAACTGCAGCTGGCAGATTAGTAAGGATGAGGTCAAGTATGTTTTTCCCTCTTGTTGGCTCCCTCACCACGTGCCGCAAACCCAGTCTGGCAGCTGTGTCCTTTAGGATCTGACCAGCTCGATCAGTAGCACTGGTGCTGAGCTACTCTTAGCAGTGGATATTGAAATCCCCAACCCAGAATACATTTTGTGCCCTTGCCATCCTCAGTGCTTCCTCTAAGTGTTGTTCAACATTGCAGAGTACTGATTCAGCAGCTGAGGGAGGACGGTACGTGGTAATCGGCAAGAGCTTTCCTTGGCCATGTTTAACTTGAAGCCATGAGGCTTCATGGGGTCCAGAGTCAATGCTGAGGCGTCCTAGAGCAACACTGTCCTGACTGCACACCACTGTGCCACCACCTCTGCTGGGTCTGTCCTGCCGGTGAGAGAGGACATATCCAGGGATGGTGATGGTGGAGTCTGGGACATTGTGTGAAAGATATTATGACTGTGTCAGACTGTTGATTAACTAATCTGTGAGACAGTTCTCCCAATTTTGGCACTAACCCCCAGATGTTAGTGAGGAGGACTTTGCATGGTCGACAGGGCAGTTTCTGCCATTGTCTTTTCTGGTGCCTAGGTCAATGCTGTGTGATTTATCCAGTTTTATTTCTTTGAGTCAGTTGAGAGTCAAGCTCATTGCTGTGGTCTGGAGCCATATGTGGGCCAGACCAGGTGAGGTTGGCAGATTTCCTCCCTTGAAGGACATTAGTGACAATGGATTCATGGTGATCGGTAGATTCTTAAGTCCAGACTTCTTTTTAAAATTAAACTTCCACCATCGAACCCAGGTCCCCAGAACATTTTCTGGGTTTCTGGATTAATAGGTTAATGATAATACCAGTAGGCCTTGAGGACTCATGCAAAGAATTTATTTAACTCTTCAGCCATTTCCTGGTTCCCCAATATTATTTCTCCAACCTCATTCTCTTAGGGGCTTGTATTAACTTTGGTCTGTCCTCCTTTCTATATATTTAACAAAGTTCCAGTTGCCTGTCCTGATATTATTTGCAAGTCCATCCTCAAAGTTTACCTAATCCCCTTCTTTTTTTGGTTGTTTTCTGCCTTTTAAGAATTTCTCGATCCTCTGGCTTGTGATTAATCTTTGCAACATTATATCTATTCTTTCTTTCCATTTGATAAAAGGATCCCTTTGCCTTGTCATGTAGGATAATACGATACAATGTTTTATTTGTCTTTTCTTGCAATACAGAGTTTTTATAGAACATTACAGCATAGTACAGGCCCTTCGGACCTTGATGTTGTGCCGACCTGTCATACCGATCTTAAGCCCATCTAACCTACACTATTCCATGTGCGTCCATATGCTTGTCCAATGACGACTTAAATGCTCCTAAAGTTGGCGAATCTACCACCGTTGCAGGCAAAGCGTTCCATTCCCTTACTACTCTCTGAGTAAAGAAACTACCTCTGACATCTGTCCTATATCTTTCACCCCTCAATTTAAAGCTGTGCCCCCTCGTGCTCGCTGTCACCATCCTAGGAAAAAGGCTCTCCCTATCCACCCTATCTAACCCTCTGATTATTTGATATGTTTCAATTAAGTCACCTCTCAACCTTCTTCTCTCTAATGAAAACAGCCTCAAGTCCCTCAGCCTTTCCTCGTAAGACCTTCCCTCCATACCACGCAACCTCCTCGTAAATCTCCTCTGCACCCTTTCCAAAGCTTCCACATCCTTCTTATAATGCGGTGACCAGAAATGTACACAATACTCCAAGTGCGGCCACACCAGAGTTTTGTACAGCTTCACCATAACCTCTTGGTTCCGGAACTCGATCCCTCTATTAATAAAAGCTAAAACACTGTACGCCTTCTTAACAGCCCTGTCAACCTGGGTGGCAACTTTCAAGGATCTGTGTATATGGACACCGAGATCTCTCTGCCCATCTACACTGCTAAGAATCTTAGCATTAGCCCTGTACTTTGCCTTCCGGTTACTCCTACCAAAGTGCATCACCTCACACTTGTCTGCATTAAACTCCATTTGCCACCTCTCAGCCCAGCTCTGCAGCTTATCTATGTCTCTCTGCAACCTACAGCATCCTTCATCACTATCCACAACTCCACCGACCTTAGTGTCATCTGCAAATTTACTAACCCATCCTTCTACGCCCTCATCCAGGTCATTTCTAAAAATGACAAACAGCAGTGGACCCAACACCGACCCTTGCGGTACACCACTAGTAACTGGTCTCCAGGATGAACATTTCCCATCAACTACCACCTTCTGTCTTCTTTCAGCAAGCCAATTTCCAATCCAAACTGCTATATCTCCCACAATTCCCTTCCTCCACATTTTGTACAATAGCCTATCGTGGGGAACCTTATCGAACCTTGCCGAAATCCATATACACCACATCAAACGGTTTACTCTCATCTACCTGTTTGGTCACCTTCTCAAAGAACTCAATAAGGTTTCTGAGGCACAACCTTCCCTTCATAAAATCACATGATACACCAACTTTGGATGCTTGTATGCTTGCTTGTTTGCTGATCAAAATTAAATAAGTGAAACAATTGTACTGAGGTCACCAATCAGCCAGCACATGACCCTTCCTGTGCATTGGCTGCATGGTTACAAGGAGGAAGAATGAAGTGTCTGGTTCAGCTCAGTGAGACAGAAGCTGTATATTTTGGAAGTTTTGGATTTGACCTTTGAACAGGACAGTTCCATTTATGTATCTAAGTTATATTTATTCACTGTTTCACAGTGGAAGGACACAGTGGAAGGATGGCAAAATGGTCAACTCAAGGATGAATCTTGGGGATGTTTACTAATAATTGCACAGTGTTTAGCATCAACAGGAAGATGTCGATAATACTCGGGCTTGGACTGATGAGTGCCAAATAATGTTTGAACCACAGAGGTGCCAGGCAATGATCATCTCTAACAAGAGAGAATCTCACCATCTTCCTTTGTTGAGTTTCAACACTCAAATTCTGTTATCAACTTCATGGGTGTTACTACTGACTTGAACCTGCATGAGATAAGCCATATAAATACTGTGGCTACAAGAGCACGTCTGGGAATCATGTGGTTAGTATCTCCTCTCCTTTCTCCCCAAAGCTTGTCCATCTCTGACAAGGCAAAGTTGGGAGTGTGATGGAATATGATTGCCTGGATGCCGCAGCTCCAGTAACACTCAAGAAGCTTGATGCCATCCATGCTTGATTGGCACCATTTCCATCACCTCAACATTGATGTTTGTCTACTGCTGATAGACAATGGGGGCATTGTGTACCATCTACAAAATGCACTGCAATAACTCATCTGACAGCAGTTCCCACTAGAAAAACAAGGGTAGTTCACCTGTATTGGGTACGTGTGACTACAATAAATCAAATAAATCAGATCAAATGCTGGGCCAGAATCCTGGCCATCCCTATCTATCAGCCTTGTGCAGGGTATCTATCCCAGATGAACACTTGCGGTCCATGAAGTTAGTTCAGTGCCTTTGCAACAGTGATAATGTGTGACCAATGTATACTGGCCTTGCGCAGGACCAACATAGAGCCATACAAATGATATAAACCAGAAGGGAGCCATTCAGCCATCTTTGTCCATGCTGACCCATAGACATCTGATGCCTTTTTTAATCCCAAATTGTTACAAACGTACATGGACCTGCAGCACTTAAAGTGCAGATCCAGGTACTTCTTAAAAGAGTTTAGAATCTCTTAGTCCACCACCAATTCAGGCAGCAAATTCCTGACACCCATCACCCTCTGCATAAAACGGATTTTCCCACATCCCCTCTAACCCTTCTGCCACTTAGCTTGACTCTGTAACTGCTGATTTTTGAATTCTCTGCCAAGGGAAGCAGCTTCCTCCTGTCTACACTAACTCTACCCTATCGCTGCCCTTCACTGTTTTGTATACCTCAATCATGTCATCCCTCAGACTTTTTGGTTCCAAGGAAAACAGCCTCATATTTACAATTCTCCAGCTTTGGCAATATTTGAGTAAATCTTTTCTGCACTGTCTCCAGAGTTATTATATACTTCCTGGATTGTGATGAACACAACTGCACACACTACTCCAGTTGTGGCATCATCAGTATCCTGTACAGTTTTATCATGATGTCCTTACTTTGGTAATCTACACTTTTCCCAATGAGGCAAAGCATTCCCTGTGCCTTCGTCAGAACATTACTGACCTGTAGTGCTACCTTTAGGAACCTGTTCACTTCCATGGTTAGATCGCCCACTTCATCTACCCCTCTCAGTATGTTCCTATTTATTGTGTATTCCCTTTATGTCCTCATGAAAAGCAATGCATCACACTTGTCAGAGTTGTGCTCCATCTGTCGCTTTCCTGCCTTCTCCGCCAACCCATCTAATATCATTTTGGAACTTGGAGCTATCCTCTGTCCTATCCACCTTACATCCAATTTTTCAGTTGTCTGCCAATTTACCAATTGTGCCCCCCATGTTCAAGTCTGAATCGTTCATCTATAAAATAAATTAAAGGGGCCCCAAAATCAAGCCCTGTGAAACACCAATGGAAATTGCTTTCCGTTCAGAAGCACAGCCATGAACAATTACCCTTGTTTCCTGCCACTAAGCCGATTAGTCAACACATTACTCCGTATCCCATGACCCATGAGCTTTCACTTTTTTGCACTTCTCAGGTGGGACGTTATCATTTGCTTTGCTAAAATCCATGTCGACAAATTCATTGCGCAACCCTCATCGATCCTCCTTGCCACTTTCTTAAAGAATTCAACTAAATTTGTAAGTAATGACCTTACCTTGACAAAGCCGTGCTGACTATCCATGACTAGTCCATGCCTTTCTCAGTTAGTTTATTTGATCTCTCAGATCGATTTTAAAATTTTCCCACCACTAACATAAGACAAGCAGGCTTTTAATTGTTTGGCATTTCCTTCGTACCCTTTATAAACAATGGAACCACATTTATATTCCTTCTCTAATTGATTTAAAACAAAATTTGCCCTGAGGATGATTAGTTTAGTCTTGCATGTGCTGGTGCTACCCTCCTAATGGAGGAAGGGGGACTTTTCATCCAAATTCCCTACTTGTTTCCTTTGTTTTAATTTTCTTTTCTTGTAAATATTTCACCCAGTTCCCTTTTAAGTGAAGCACTAGATTTTGCTTGAATAGTCACTTGCAGTAAAAGCATTCCCTATTCCATTATATGGAAACTTTTCCTCTAACTTTCCCATCATTGTTGTGTGAACAAATCCTGGCCTGAATCACAAGAAACAAACTGTGTCTCTTCAGAATTTTTTTTTGTTTGTTAGGGGTCTTATCTCATGAAAAAACAAAAATCAAGCTCTGTTTTTCTGAAACTGGAACAGCAACATTAGAAGCTGCAAGTTCTTCAGTATGTTTGGGAGATCTAGAGTGAATTGTCCCGGTAACCAGATGTTCCACAACATGGTTCTGTACTAGTGACCATTGGCCTTGAGATTGGTCTCATCTGTCCAGTATTGGAGAATCAGCCTTTGCCTGCTAGAATAGACCAATCATAAAGTCACCAATTGTAAGAGATGCAGTGTTTACCTTCCCTGCATTTGACCTTACTATTGAAATTTTTTTTACAATTATGTGGCTTCTGTCAGATGCTAGTAACTATTTGGAGCCACAGGTGAGAGCTGGTGAAGGTGAGGATGAACCCAGCATGAGCTGCTCAAAAAAAAAGTGAATCAAACAATTTTTTTTGCCCTCTCTCTTAGTCACTCCAAATCCTCTTGAAGCATCTTTGTATCTTCCTCTCAATTCTCATTTCCAACCAGTGATGTGATTTGTCAGTCACGGTGTTTTTCTGTAAATATGCCCATCTTCATCCTTTGTCCCCATCCACAGATTAGCACATTTAATATGAAGAACATAATATGAAAAACATATAGACCACATCAGATGAATTTCCCTCTTCAACACTTCTGATATCTGATAAATAGAGGCCTTCTAATGGGCATTAACATGTTGTGTCAGCATTGTTTGACTGCTGCTTAAGGTTGCGGTGGTAATTCGTCTTTCTGCATTAAATATACTTTCAATATTAGAAACTTAAGTGATTGACTACTTCATTGGAACCTAATACAATTATCAGTGTTCTTTTTTTTGACAGTGCTGATTGATTGGATTTATTAAATGGAAATGTACAGTGTTGCTTTCAAATGGTGATAATTTCTTAATGGAATTTCACGTGCAGGCAGTCAGACATGAACTAATGGATAAGGAGGAGACAATCATAACTGCTTTGGATTCAGCCCATAGAAGGGCCAGAGGAGTCGCGCTGACACCTTCATGTTTAAACAGGTCAGCCACTTAATCTATTGCAGGAACAACCACTTTTCTGCAGAACACTTGGCTTTATAGAGCAGTAAGAGATTAGAAATAAAGTAATGCTAAACTGGAGAGTGAGAAATAATGCAGGGACTCGTATGTTATTTAAAGAAACATGTTACAGCGCATGACAGAAGATTCTGTGACAGTTATTTAGAATTGTATGTTGTGGGAACAATTGAAAATGTTTCCACTCACCTAGTGATTGTGGTAACTTCAAATTATTAGAAAATTTATAGATCAGCATCTTGAAATATGTTTTCTTTTCATTTTCACAAAACGTTACATGACTTTACGTTCTGCAATGTGTTCTTAATTACCATATTCAAAAGCAAAAAGCATGTGTTTACTGTCCTACCATATTTTGGTGATGTATTGATGTGTCTCATTTTCAGAGGACACTTTTCTGCGTGCCACTAGATGTATATCAGCCATACCAAAATGCTGCCTTTGCCTGAGACAGGGAAGATGAAATGACTTTGGGGAAATGGAGAATCATTCATGAATCCAGTTACTTTCTGATCTGACAGCTTTGTGGCATCTGAATGGATAACAATTTGATCTGGTAATCTCAATTGATAGAGTTGCAAATGTGTAGTGATGCATTTTGGGAGCTCTGGTAAGTGAAAGATGTTCACAATGACTAGTAGATCCCTAGAGAGCACTGAGAAACAAAGGGACCTTGATGTCCAAAAGCAAGAGTTCATGCCCTCTGCTTCTGGCCTTTCAGGCAATGTTGGATCCAACACTCCACTGAGCCTTAGATCCCATGAGCTCTTGTTTTGTTGACCAGTCTGCTATCACTGACCTTATCAAAAACATATAGACCACATCAGATGAATTTCCCTCTTCAACACTTCTGATATCTCCTCAATAAAAATTAGATAAAATTTGCAAACCATGGCATTACCTCAACAAAGCCATGCTGACTATCCCCGAACATTCCATGTTTCTCCAAGTGCAGCGACATTTTGTCCCTTAAAATTCTTTCTGATAACTTCCCTACCACCAAGGTTAGACTGGCTTGTAACTTCTGGATCTGTCCTTTCTTCTTTTATATAAAAGTATGAGCGGTCCTCTGGCACCTTAGCTGTGGCCAGAAATGACTTGAAAAATCTTTGCCAGGACCTTTGATATCTCCTCCCCTGCTTCATAAAGTCATGCAGTATAGAAACAGGCTCACTTGATCAACATCAATGCCAACTAACAAACATCAAACTACTGATCCCATTTACCTGCACTGAGTCATTACCTACCATACCCTGGCCCTTTAAATGCTCATCTGTTGCTTCTTTAATATTGCAAGCGTATCTGCCTTCTCCACCTTGTCAGGCAGCATATTACATGTTTGTATCGCTTTTGGTGAAAACACTTGCCTCAGATCCCCTCTAAATAGCTGACAGTTCACCTGAAATCTATGCCCCCTGACTTAAACTCGTCTACTGGTTCTCACAATCAATCTATGCCTCCTCATAATTTTGAATACGTCGATCAGATTTCCCCTCAGCCTCCTCTGCTGCATGGAAAACGCACTTAGCCTACCAGTTTCTCCTCATAAAACTTGCATTCAATCACAAAACAACACCCTGAAACATATACTATCAACCAACCTGGCCAACATCTCTGTCTCCGGCTTGCTACAGTGTTCCAGTGAAGCCCAGCACAAGCAGACAGAACAACACCTCATTTTCTACTTGGGGACCTGACAGCCCTCCAGACTTAATATTGAGTTCTGCAATTTTAGGGCCTAAACTCTCCCATATCCCAGCGCCCCCACCCCACACACCAGGCTTTGTTACCACGCAGCCTGCCACTACACACTCCCTGTTGTTAGTGACTAACAGTCCCCATTGACAACTTCCCAGCCTGATCGTTAGCAACTCCTTTATCTGTCCACCTGTCTTTCTCTCTCTTTGGGCTCTATCCTATTGTTTACTCCCTCCCCACCCTCCTCCCTATTTTCGGCATAGAAACTGATGTTTTCCCAGCCACCATCAGTTCTGAGGAAGGGTCACCGGACTGGAAATGTAAACTGTTTTTTCCTCCAACATATGTTGCCACACCTGCTGAGCTTTTCCAGCAACTTTGTTTTTGTTCGTTGTTTACAGCATCCGCAGTTCTTGTGGTTTTTATCACTAAACCTGTCAGACTCATCAATGCTCTCTAATGCTCCAACTTGTTGCTCAAATTGCTCCAATAAGAGGCACCTGCTGTACACATGGTCATGCAGACCAGCAGGAGCACTCAGCATTTGACATGTAGCGTCGGATGTACCAATCATGGGTCAGACCTTAATTCCAGGCATACCTTAGCTCAACAGAACACGGATCTTTGCTTTTAATTTACTCATTCTCCTGCTTAATTGTAGGGGACAAAAACCGGTGTTCACTCTCAGGTCTCTGCTGGTATGCCTGCTTTTCAGGGAGAGCCTTATCTCACCCACTCCTCTCAATAACATTCTCTGACTGTCACTGGGCCAACCCTCTGCTCTCAGTAACACTGTCTGCCCGTCACAGGGCCCTCACCCCCTCCTCTCAGTAATACTGCCCGTCACAGGGCCCTCGCCCCCTCCTCTCAGTAATACTGCCCGTCACAGGGCCCTCGCCCCCTCCTCTCAGTAACACTGCCCGTCACAGGGACATCACCCACTCCTCTCAGTAATACTGCTTGCCACAGGGCCCTCACCTGCTCCTCTCAGTTATGCACTGACTGACTGTCACAGGGCCCTCACCCCCTCCCCTCAGTAACACACTCCGTCACAGTGCCCTCAGACTGTCACAGAGCGCTCACCGCTCCGCTCAGTCACACTGCCAGTTACAGGGCCCTCACGCGCTCCTCTCAGTAACACTGCCTGTCACAGAACCCTCACGCGATCCTCTCAGTAACACTGCCCGTCACAGGGACCTTACCCGCTCCTCTCAGTAACACTGCCCGTCACAGGGACCTTACCTGCTCCTCTCAGTAACACTGCCCATCACAGGGACCTTACCGCTCCTCTCAGTAACACTGCCCATCACAGGGACCTTACCGCTCCTCTCAGTAACACTGCCCGTCACAGGGACCTTACCCGCTCCTCTCAGTAACACTGCCTGTCACAGGGCCCTCACCCGCTCCTTTCAGTAACACTGCCCGTCACAGGGACCTTACCTGCTCCTCTCAGTAACACTGCCCGTCACAGGGACCTTACCCGCTCCTCTCAGTAACACTGACTGTCACAGGGCTCTCACCCGCTCCTCTGTTACACTGACTGACTGTCACAGGGCCCTCACCCGCTCGTCTCAGTAACACTGACTGATTGGAAAGGGCGCTCACCCACTCCTCTCAGTAACATCCCCTGACTGTCACTGGGCCCTCACCCGCTCCTCTCAGTAACACTGCCCGTCACAGCGCCCTCACCCACTCCTCTAAGTAACACAACTGTCACAGACCCCTCACCCACTCCTCTCAGTAACACTGCCTGTCACAGGGCCCTCACCCGTGCATCTCAGTAATACTGCCTGTCACAGAGCCCTCACCCACTCCTCTCCGTAACATTGACTGCCTGTCACAGGGCCCTCACCCTCTCCTCTCAGTAACATTGACTGACAGTACAGGGCCCTCACCCCCCACTCCTCTCATTAACACTACCTGTCACAGACCCCTCACCCGCTGCTCGCAGTAACACTGACTGACTGTCACAGGGCGCTCACCCCCTTCCTCAGTAACACTGTCCGTCACAGGGCCCTCACCCACTCCTCTCAGTAATACTGTCTGCCACAGGGCCCTCACCTGCTCCTCTCCGTTACACTGACTGACTGTCACAGGGCCCTCACCCCCTCCTCTCTTTAACACAGTCCGCCACCGTGCCCTCACCCCCTCCTTTCAGTAACACTGCCAGTCACAGGATCCTCACCCGCTCCTCTCAGTAACATTGACTGACTGCACAGGGCCCTCACCCCCTCCTCTCAGTAACACTGACTGCCTGTCACAGGGTGCTCACCCGTTGCCCTCAGTAACACTGACAGACTGTCACAGGGCCCTCAGCCGCTCCTCTCAGTAACACTGCCCATCACAGGGCCGTCACCCGCTCCTCTCAGTAACACTGCCCGTCACAGGGACCTTAGCCGTTCCTCTGAGTAAGACTGCCTGTCGCAGGGCCCTCACCCACTCCTCTCAGTAACACGGCCCGTCACAGGGCCCTCAACTGCTCCTCTTGGTAACTCTGACTATCTCCCGGCCCTAAACCCCTCCTCTCAGAATCACTGACTGACTGTCACAGGCCTCTCACTCCCTCCTCTCAGTAACACTGCCTGTCACAGAGCCCTCATCCGCTGTTCTGAGTGACACTGGCTGACTGTCACAGTGCCCTTACCTTGCCCACTTATCTGAATTAGAGACAATATCAATGTGGTTGCTTTATCAAGAACAAATACGGAGAGAAATTAATGTCACAATCAAAGTGAACTTGATTGGTAAGAGAATGTGATGGAATGTCTTTATTTATTTAATATAAGTATGTTATGACTGATTTTATGACCTGAAGTCACAGCCGTATTCAATCAGCTTCCCTGTCTATATTTGCGACTCATTGATATAAAGTATTTAGTGACGTTCAAAATTGATCCCAATGTTTCCTAATCAGATTTTTTGAAAAGCCAGTGCCAGACTTTGTGAATAACAATACCTGACACCAGGTTTATAGCCAAAACAAAAGATTTTACAGTTCATGAACAATATAGTATCTTTTTTAAAAAAAGTTAAGCAAAAAGGTATTCTGACGAACGCCTATGACTTAAACATCATCTTCTTTGATTCTAGCCCCAATTCTAGCAAAGACAGAAAGACACACAAACAGATATAATTAAGGAATGTATCAAAGGGAAAAAACTAAATCAAGTGTAACTGGCCAGTTTACTTAACCAGACTGCATGATCTTTAAAATGGAAAGAACTGTGGATGCTGTAAATCAGGAACAAAAACAAAGCTGCTGGAAAAGCTCAGCAGGTCCAGCAGCATCTGTGAAGGAAAAAAAGAAGTAAGATTTCAGATCTGTCAACCCTTCTTCTGATCAGCTCTGAGGAAGGGCCACCAGATCTGACATCGTACCTCTTTTTTGCCTTCACAGATGTTTTCAGACCTGCTGAGCTTTTCCAGAAATTTTGTTTTTGTCCATCATCTAAAATCTCACAGTCAGATGAGATTGTATGTTAAGTTAAAATCTGAACAATCTACAGATGCTGTAAATCAGAAACAAAAACAGAAGTTGCTGTAAAAAACCAGCAGATCTGGCAGCATCTATGGAGAGAAAACAGAGTTAACATTTTGGGTCGTATTACCTTTCCTCAGAATTCCTTATTTCTAAGTGTCACAGGATCTGAAATGTTAATTCTAACTTCTGTCCATAGATGCTGCCAGACTCGCTGAGCATTTCCAGTAATTTTTGAGCTTCTGTCTTGGTTTCTGAAAACATTGAGCTATGCAAATACCTTTCAGTAGGCTTTGGGGGATATTTAATTATTACTTGTAACAGAGGACCTCTTAACTTAGAATAAGTTGATCATGGGAGGACAACCAGTTGGCAATCAAACGTCTGTCCTGTAGCTTTTGCAGGGACAATCCTTCTGATTTAAAGACAGTTCAATATTGGTTTCTCTTTGCTCGTGACTCATCAACAGAGTTTTCTTGGAAGAAGAATTGACCTGCAATTAACCTCCAGACCTAGCCTCATAAACAAATATCAAATTGTTTCTTCTTTTTTCACATAAGCTGCTGCTCACAGTCCAAAGGTCACTCTCAGCTCACAGTTCACAGCTCCAAACCAAATGAACTTAAGTACTAGGAGGAGTAAGACAGTTCAGCTCCTCGAGCCCCGCTGTTTGATATGATTGTGGGTGATCTTATCTCTGCTGCAACTTTAGTTTCCTACCTGCTCTCCATAATTCTTGAACCCATTATGAACTCAAAAATCGTTCTATCTCCTCTTCAAATTTGCTCCATGTCACAGCCCTCCAATGCCTTCTCAGGGAGTGAATTCCTGAGATTCATGACCCTTCCGGTGTAGAAATTTTTCATCATCCCTTTAAACCTTCTTTCCCTATGCTAAAACTATGACCTCTTGTTCTATTGCCCACATGAGGAACCATCCTTTCCACGTCAACTTTATCAATCTGCTTGAACATATTATATCCCTCAATTAGATCCCTTCTCATTGTTCTGAACACCTGAGAATGTAGGCTGAAACTACTCTGTCTGTCTTAAGACGCATTCTCGTCTCTGGAATCATCCTGGTGAACCTCCACTGGACTGCCTCCAATACAATGACACCTCTCCTTAAGTAAGGAGACCAGAACTGTACACAGGGCTCCAGGTGTGGACTCACTAATGCCTTGCATAGTTGCAGCAACCTTCTTTTGTATTTGTATACTCTCTTTCTTGAGCAACAAATGCCAAAATTCCATTTCCCTGCCTTAATACCTGCTGTACCTGCTTACTGAGTTTCTGTGATTCATAAAACTAAAAAAAATGAAGGTTTCAATGCTGTTAAAATGAAATCCATCCAAGTAAAATTAAAATAATGATAAGAGGACATTAATAGAAAATGAAAACATTTTTCTCTCTCTGGAGAGCAATATTGAACAGGCTTCACATAATAATGTTATTTGTGAGCTTGGATTCTATACTGGAGGAATGCTGCGCAAGTTTTAAGTTTGAATTGTACACCTATACCGTGTGTAGTGAGAAGGACAAAACGTGGGTTTTAATCTAATAATTTTCTGTGTTCTTCTGTTATAAATATACATAGGCATCCGCTTGTGAGCATTTTCAGTAATTGAATACCACAGTAAAGAGAATGAAAATTTATCTCACCCTGGAATCTGAATTGTCCAGTATCACCATCAACTGGGATCATTACACTTGTCATTTCAAAGGCCAAACCTGATATTACCACTCGATTCCTCAACTAAAATGGAATTTGATTCATTCAATTGTCATACATGAATGACCTTGATAGTGTGTTGTAAATTATAAAGTGAAACAAAATAGCCCTTCACCATTTTTCTTGTAAAGCAAATCCATCATATTCGATTGTTGTAGTGGTATAAAACACTAGTAAGTCACACATTGCAAAGTCCTCCTGAATGTGAGCCAGACATTTACATAGATCTGTGGTTAACCTCAAGAGGCAACCCAATCTTGTATTTGTTTCCTTTTTAGGCCACTTTTCTGACAACAAAGACTTCACCAGTCTCCTTAAACAGCTGAGATCAGACTAATTACAAAGCTCTATTTTGTCCATAACCTACCCTTGATCAATGCTAAAGAAGATAGACTAGCATTTAAATAAAATTGTATCTATAGAGTCATAGAGTGATACAACACGAAACAGACCTTTCAGTCCAATTAGTCCATGCTGACCATAATCCCAAACTAAAGTAGTCCTGCCTGCCTCCTGCGCTCGGCCATATCCCTCCATTCATGTACTTACCTGGATGTCTTTTAAATAGTGAAACTGTACCCGCATCCACCAATTCTTCTGGAAGTTCATTCCACATATGAACAATCCTCTGTATAAAAATATTGCCCCTCATTTCCTTTTTAAATCTTTTTCCTCTCATCTTAAAACTATGCCCCATAGTTTTGAAATCCTCCACAGTAGGGAAAAGACATTTGGCGTTCACCTTATCTAGATCCCTCATTATTTTATAAACATTCATCGGGTGACCCCGAAACCTCCTAAGATCCAGTGAAAAAAGCCCCAGTCTATTCTCACCTTAAATCTCAAAACCTCCATTTCTGGCAACATCCTGGTAATTCTTTTCTGAACCCTCTCCAGCTTAATAATATCCTTCCTTGAACACCGACCAGAATTGGACACAACAGTGTAGAAGAGGCCTCACCAATATCCTGTACAACTTCAACATGGCATTCCAACTCTTCTCCTCAAAGGTCTGAGTCATGAAACACCTTCTTAACTACCGAAAGAACTACAGATGCTGTAAATCACGAACAAAAACAAAGTTGCTGTCAAATCTCAGGAAGTCTGGCAGCTTCTTTGAAGGAAAAAACAAAGTTAACGTTTCAGGTCCGGTGACCTTTCCTCAAAACTGGCATTTCCCCTCTTTGCTGTGCACTGTACCACCGATTTTGGTATCATCTGCAAACTTAATAACCAGGCCTTCTATATTCTCATCTAAATCATTTGTATAAACGACAACCAAAAGCAGACCCAGCAATGATCCCTGTGGAACACCGCTGGCAACAGGCCTCCAGTATGGAAAACTTCCTTGCATCACCACTCTCCATCTCCTGCCTTTTATCCAATTTTGTTTAGTTTCTACTTAATTAATATTCCAGTAATAAACATCCCTGATGATCTGCGGAACGGTCACCGCACCCGAAACGTTAACGCTGTTTTTGTTTTCCGTCACAGATGTTGCCAGACCCGGTGAGCTATTCCAGCAACTTTGTTTTAGTTCCTGATGAGCTGCGACTTTGTACTTGACTGATTTCCAACATCAAAAGTTCTAAATGTTGGAAGAGATTGGTTTACCTTGACTTCCTAGCTTGAAAATGTGCCTTTTATGCAAAGAAACTGTACTCTGGGACAGTGGTTTTGCAGATTTACCTGCAGGTCCAGCTGTGAATCGGAGTTGAAGTAGTTGCAAGCACTGATGAATAGGCAGCTATTTAGCCTCTGGATGTAATCCTGTGGAAGCGACGAGGGTCTAGGCCATTGACTCGAGAACTGATGAGGGAACGGCTTGCCCCAACCAGCTTCCCTTCAGGGGAACGCCAGCCTCAGGTCGCTCCCCTCAAGGGGTACATCATCCTGACCTTGCTCCTCTCATGCATAGGCAGCTACATCTTTCTCCCCTCTGGCACATAATAGACCGGCGGCAAACCTGGTGGGATGCCACTTTCCATGAGCGGTTGGCTAACCAGAACCCAGCAGGTGTAGTAAGCAGCAGTGTCACTTGGGAGGTGATGATCTCTGTTACCATTGGCAACCAACCTACGATTATTGCTCGATCTCGGGTCAGGATTGAGTGAAACACCATTAGCACGCCACTTCCCCTTCTTGATGTTGCACATTGAATGCCTTTGAAAGCCTGTTACATTTCTTAATGGTGACACCCCTGCCCACTGTTGAGTCAATACCAGTTGTTGTGGGATGATGTATGTGTACGTCAGTTGCTCAATTGGGGACTTTAACTCGCAATGAAGTTGGGAAGT
Organism: Stegostoma tigrinum; assembly: GCF_030684315.1. Taxonomy (NCBI): domain Eukaryota; kingdom Metazoa; phylum Chordata; class Chondrichthyes; order Orectolobiformes; family Stegostomatidae; genus Stegostoma; species Stegostoma tigrinum. The sequence continues at coordinate 570,699 of NW_026728053.1, forward strand.
TATGCACAAGTCTTCTCACCATGGATTTAATCTGGCTCTAAGCAGAATTGTAGGTGGTGCCATCCTTCCACCTGATTAAATGTCCTCCATTTTCAAACTTGCCACAAGGGAAAGTACAAAATCCCGCTGTTTTTGTTATCAATTCATGGTTTTTAATTTTGCAATCAGTGTCGTAAGCAGCAGATTAGTTCAGTCCTTGTGAAATTGAAGGCAATGCAACACTTTAATTGGTCACTTTTTAACATGGTAGGTTCTCAGACTGAGGAAATGGTGAATGTTGTTGATCTTTAATGCAATATAATGGAGGAGAGAAAAATCTGGACTACAGAGCCCACAGGAAGAAAATTATAATCTGTCAGTGCTGCCTCCATTAGAACAATGCCAAGTAAATACCCGTCCCCAAAGCGAACAATGGAAGTTTCCTGCATATCAGAACATACCCATTGAGTGGGGAACTGATGAATAATGCAGGAGCACCATCGGATTGAAATACTTTTATTCTAAGAATTTCAGAACATGCTGGGATTTTTATAGCAAGCAATACTTGTGATGGAATATTCTTTTAATGTCAAAATACTGCAACAGTTTGGAAGAACCAATATTAAATGGATATTATTGCAGATAATATATGTGAATTAAATAAAATTGTTTGCTTAAAGTATTTTGTAATTCAAATTGAATGTCGCATTTTTGTTGTATCTTAGTTGTCTTCTGTTTCTACTTTTTCTTATTTTTATAGAGCAGGTATTGTCCTGGTCACTTGTAATGCTGCCAATTCAAGATTAACTACATGGATGGTCTCTATCAGTTGCTTAATCCCCGATGTCAGTTTGCAATCCTGAATCCAAGATTGTCACTTCATCTTTCAATTCTGTGTTTAATCAAAGTCTGAGATCAACAGCTTTCATTTTACTATCTGGAAGTCAATCAGTGCAGATTTTGTTTGTAAACCAGCGTTCTGTCTGTAAAACTGCTTCGTTTAATTAGATTAGTTAGTTAAGATTCATTTTAATGAAATGAATCATACTAAGCTTCATCTCTTCCTCATTCTGAACACATGGTATGTCACGCAATGGCAATTCAATTTTGCATTGGTGCCGGTTCAAACCATGTGTATTCCAACTGCAGATTGATACAGATGAAATTGTACCATTTCCTTTTTAGTACCATTCTCACCATACAGTGTTTCTGTTCATTACGTTTCTGTGTACAGTTCTGAACCAGTCCCCTTGCCCCTGAGCTTGCCAAATGTCTCAATGTTGTCGTGACATTGTCAAAGAATTCATTTCTTGGTAGATTCAGAGATAAATTAATGTAAACTAGTATGTGTTAATGCCTCTGCTGTAATCGGGCGAAACACTCAGGCCATTGTCTTAATTTTTCTCTCTTGTATTTATATTGAAATGTTTGACCATGCCATTTGCTCCACTTACTGGAATTGGACTTGTTACAGAAGTGCTGAACGTCAACTTGCCAAATACAATTGGATGAAAAGTATGAGGCCAATCAGTCTCTTGAAACACTTTCTCTATGCAATCAACATAACAACATTCATTGACAATGAAAAATTACGTACGTGCTTAAGAAGATTAGATTTGAAACAGAGATTTGTGAATATGAATGGAGCTATATATGTCCCCATCTCAGGCACCCACCTCAAGTTCACCTGGACTATCTACAACACCTCTGTCACCTTCCTGGACCTCTCTGTCTCCATCTCAGGTAACCACCCAGAAACCGATATCCATTTCAAGCCCACCGACTCCCACAGCTACCTAGAATACACCACCTCCCACCCACCTTCCTGCAAAAATTCCATCCCCTATTCCCAATTCCTTCACCTCCGCCTCATCTGCTCCCAGGATGAAGCATTCCATTCCCGTACACGTCAGATGTCCTCGTTTTTCAACGACCGCAACCCCCCACCCCCCACCCAACCACACACAGTGGTCAAGAACCATGTCTCCCACATTTCCTGCAACTCATCCCTCACACCCCATCCCCGCAATAAGCACCAAAAGAGAACCCCCTCATCCTCTCATACCACCCTACCAACCTCTGGATACAACGCATCATCCTCCAACACTTCCACCATCTGCAATCTGACCTCACCACCAAAGACATTTTTCCATCCCCACCCTTGTCTACTTTCTGGAGAGACCACTCTCTCCATGACTCCCTTGTCGGCTCCACGCTTCCCTCCAACCCCACCACACCCGACATTTTCCCTGCAACTGCAGGAAGTGCTACACGTGCCCCCATACTTCCTCCCTCACCCCCATCCCAGGCCCCAAGAAGACTTTCCACATCAAGCAGATGTTCAACTGCACATCTACCAATGTGGTATACTGCATCCGCTGTACCCGCTGTGGACTCCTCAACATCGGGGAAACCGAGGAGAGACTTAAGTGTTCTGCAAAGCAGTCCCTATGCTCGGTTCACAACAAACAACTGCACCTCCCAGTCGCGAACAATTTCAACTTCCCCTCCTCTTCCTTCGACGACATGTCCATCCTGGGCCTCCTGCAGTGCCACAACAATGCCACCCGAAGGTTGCAGCAACAGCAACTCATATTCTGCTTGGGAATCCTGCAGCCCAATAATATCAATGTGGATTTCACAAGCTTCAAAATCTCCCCTCCCCCTACTGCATCCCAAAACAAGCCCAGCTCGTCCCCGCCTCCCTCACCTGTTCTTTCTCCCACCTATCCCCTCCTCCCACCTCAAACCACACCCCCATTTCCTTCCTACTAACCTCACCCCTTGACCTGTCCGTCCTCCCTGAACTGTCCTATCCCCTCCCTACCACCCCACCCACACTCACCTCTACTAGCTCCACCTCTTCAACTTGTCTGTCCCCTCTCCAACTATCTTCCCCTCTATCCATCTTCGATCCACCTCCCCCTCTCTCCCTATTTATTTCAGAATCCTCTCCCCCTCCCCCTTTTCTGATGAGGGGTCTCGGCCCAACATGTAAGCTTTTGTGCTCCTAAGATGCTGCTTGGCCTGCTGCGTTCATCCAGCTGCACACTTTGTTATCTCTGTATCATGTAACAACCTCATTGAGTGAGTTCTAGAGCGAATTGTGCAGGGTAGACTTCGGGTTTATCATTCTAACTTGCCAGTCCTGAAAGATGAAACTTGGTTTGTGTTGGATGTTTGTTTTAATAGCTATGAAAGATATCCTGAAAGGATATGTCAAATCTTTTGTTGAGAATTTTACCCATTTAGTCACTCTAATCTTTTTCCTTTTTTAAAGTTTCCTTGGTAGTCATAAATTTCAAATATCTGCACAATTTTATTTGGCTTTGTATTGGTTCTCTGAGATTCTCTGTTAATGGCTCCGTGACCTGCTAGCTCATTACAGAATTTATCATTGATGTGCCTGTAACAAAATCTTTAGTCTTATACTATATATTCCCAATTTCAGGCTAAAGTCCAGAGAGACCTTTTAAAGGAAAGGGGTTTCGAAAGAAAACTTCAGTTCCATCGATCAAAGTCATGAATAGTTGATAAATTATTTGCATTTCATATTTCCAGAACCTAACCCGGAAGAGAGAGCCCAGAGAATTGCCAAAGCTGTCCTCAAACAGTCAATAGAAGTGAAGGAAAATTGGGAGCAATTGAAAACCCATGCAAGCAACTGGCAGAAACAGGTGGAAAAGGCATTGGAGAAACTTCAAGAACTGCAGAAAGCTCTGGATGATCTTGAGGCTCGTGATAACAGCTGAGGGGGTCCACACTGATTGGCAACCTGTGGGTGACCTGCTTATTGACTCATTGCAGGATCACATTGATAAAACCAGACTAAGTGCAATTACATTACACTTCACTTATGAACAGATGTAACCGCAATGTTGTATCGAGACGATCAGTAATATGAGTACTTAAGTAATATTGATTGAATGGTTGTTAACTTAATTTGAAAATTAAAACTTAGTTGAGCATGCCTTCTGATGATATCACATCGGTAATATTAGTATAATTGAGGATTCTATTAGTCAGTGACATCAGCTGAGTTATCTGCTTGTTGCTATGTTATCAGGATTAAAGGTAAAGTCTTAGCACGCCATTTGGCCACTCCTTAGAGAGAGACAACTGGTTATGATTTAACCTGAAGATCACCATGCCTCGGGCAAGTAGAGGGGTTGAGGCAAAGATCCTTTGTGGTCAGCTCACTGGTGTGGCAATTGAGCCCTCTCTGCAGGGCATCACTTTGCATCACAAACCAACCGTTCAGCCAACTGAATTTGAATGGAGTTTAGGATTGTAGAGTAATCCATGCAATTGTATTTTTTTGAATGAATGTTTCTAACTGGGACTCTCTCACTGGCAAACTTTTTAAAAGCCAGCTCAGCCATACAGGTTAGATAAGTTCCTGATCTCAGCTGAATTTTTTGATCTGGGGTGGGTCAGCGTTAGGAGTTCAGTGATTGGAATGAATTCTCATTAAATTAGCGAGAGGGATACTACACGTGAATAGACCGATGTTTTGAAAAGAGGATGAGATACGAGCAAAAGTTTAATTGATGGAGAAGACCAGCCACAATCATCATCAACGGTGGAGCAGGCTTGAGCAGCCATGCAACATTGTGCTGCCGCTATTTGACTTGCTCCGTGAAGAGGAAGGAAAAGGGTCAAAGTTTCAAAAATGCTGAAGACCACATCGTTCTACAACCTCAAAATTTGATTGTGTTCAGCATATTATCAGTACTGGTACCCCTCTTTCCTGGTCTATCATCTCAGCAGCTCTACTCTGCCCAAAAGCTGGTTACCAGTGACATTTTTGAAGGCTCTTCCCAAGTCTGAAAATCATTTTTGTTACGTAGAATCAGAGTTGGCGTGTGGAAGGAGGTCTTCTGGCATATCACAGCTCTTTGAAATAACTCCCCAATTCATCCCCGTCTGCTGTGCAATGTCTTCAACCACTTTATATCTCTTTAATGGAGGCAAAGTTTTGAAGGCATCTGAAAGGAGTATTAACGATCCCAGAATACAACTGAGCCTTATTAAGTTCTTAGTTCTGATGATCAAGAGCTTGATCAAAGAGGATTGTTTTAAAAAGTGCCTTAAAAGAGGAAAGGTACAGCGGCTAAGAGGTGGAGGAAGTCTCTTGTTGGGTTTGACGCCTACACAATTAAATGTTTGACAACCAGTCGTGGGCCATTTAAAATCAAGAGTGGGCAAGAGGACATAATTAGACGAGTGCAGATATCCTGAAGTATGGTTGGACTGGTGGAGATTACCAAAATAGCGATAGGCGTAGCCAAGGAACGATGTGTCAACAAAAATGAGAATTTAATAAAATTACTGTTAATAGTATCAGTGAGTTAGAAAGTACGGAGAATAGGATTTGTTTCAAGATGAGACTCAGGCAGTGGAGTTTTAGATGACCTCATAACACTCTTGGTCACCTGTAGAGAGTTATTATCTGACACTCCACTCAGGCCAATTCTCTGATCTTTTGATCTTTCTGCTTATAAATTGTGTGTCTGTGTGGTCACCTCACTAACTGCACCTGGTGAAGGTGGCTGCACTCCAAAAGCTTGTGTGATTTCAAATGAACCAGTTGGACTACAAGCTGGTGTCATGTGACTTCTGACTTCAAACAGTTATAGAATATGTTTTCAATCCTACCTTGACTTGATAATAAGACATCTTCCTAAAATTTATAAAATGAGAAGTATGTCTAACCCTGAGCCTTAGAGTGTTTTAGATGCCATGGGCAAATGTGGGACTCCAGCAGGGAATGCATTGGAATTGTCAGGTCCAGAAGTGAAGTAGTTCCAGATGAAGGTTTCACTGCTAATGAGCCAAGACAAGAGACAGGTAGGCAGTATTAAAAAGATGTAAAGAGACAGCTTTAGGGATTGCATGAATGTGTGGTCGGACCACAAACAGTGGTCTTCCCAGTTTTAAATTGTTGTCTCCACATAGTTCCGCAACTTCATGTTCTGTTCAAAGGGCATTACTGACAAGAACGCAGAAGTTAGCTTGTCAATATATCTTGATTTTCCCACCATGTTCTCCAATTATGAACACCACATGTGCACTGTACAAAGTGAACCATTCAAACCTTAAAAGGAAATGTTCAAATTGTGGAATATAAAGTTAAATTTATTTTATTGAAAATTTAAATAAATTACATGAGGGTTTGACCAAGACCGAAAGGAATTAGATGGAACACCAGCTGAATAAAACAAGCAGTAGTAAGGTGGTATTAGCTGGATGTTCCTGAAGAAAGAGAACGCAGCCAACCTTTCTTCCATCAGGGGGATTAATTGTGTGGTGTCAGACACAGTTGACTAAATCATTCCTTCTGTCTTTACTGTCTGACTGTACTATGGTTGTAATATTTCCTTTTTAAAAGGCTCAGGGTTAGACATATTTCTCATTTTATAAATTTTAGGAAGTTGTCTTATTATCAAGTCAAGGTAGGATTGAAAACATATTCTATAACTGTTTGAAGTCAGAAGTCACATGACACGAGCTTGTAGTCCAACAGGCTCATTTCAAGTCACACAAGCTTTTGGAGTGCAGCCCCTTCATCAGGTGCAGTTAGTGAGGTGACCACACAGACACACAGTTTATAAGCAGAAAGATCAAAAGATCATAGAATTGGCCTGAGTGGAGTGTCAGATAATAACTCTCTACAGGTGACCAAGAGTGTTAGAGGCAAGTAAAGTGTTTATAAAGTCAATGTCAGTGCTGTGCTGTCATGATAATCAGGCAGCGCAACAGGAATGCACAAAAGGTGACATCTCGGGTCAGACTCTGACTTGTAGTTTAGAGGCTTGTGTTCAGAATCTGTCTTAGAGTTTTAAGCTTTATTTCCAAAGCAGGAATTTATAAGATACCACACTGACTGTAACTACAAGTTGTGTGTTTCTTCATCAAAACATCTGCAAATAAACAGACATCCTGGATGAAGACTTATTATCTGACACTCCACTCACACCAGTTGTATGATCTTTTGATCTGTCTGCTTATAAATTGTGTGTCTGTGTGTTTTCCTCTCTGACTGCACCTGATGAAGGGACTGCATCCCAAAAGCTTGTGTGATTTCAAATAAACCTGTCAGATTATAACCTGATGCCATGTGGCTTCTGACTTTGTCCATCCCAGTCCAACACCAGCACCTCCATATTGTAAGTGTTTGGAACCAAGTCAGTGCAACAGGTATATGTCGAACATTTGACTTCGAAAGGATGCCTAGTGCTGAAAAGTTCATTAATAACAAAGGATTTCTCCATTATGGCATCTATCGTAACATGCTGCGTCTCACAGTCATAATGAAAGGATGGCCACTTCAATTTAGCAGGGCCAAGAACAGTTATGGACATTTTTAGCATGGGAGGAGGCCATTCAGCCTATTTTATCTGTACCAGCTCTCTCCCAGAGCAACAAAATTAATCCTTTTCTCGAACTCATTCCACCTATTTCACAGAATTGAAATATATAGGTACATACTTAGGACATTTTAACATCAAGTGAGCAGTTCTCGCACTTCACCTTGTCACTAAAAATTGAAAACGTGACTTACAAAGAGTGAGTTTTTATTTTGTTCTGTTGTGATGATGAAGAAGATGCAAGTCAAAGTGCTGGAACTGGCCTCTTGAACTAAGAAACTTTTAAATGTGTATAAAATGAATTCTGTGCGCATCTACTAAAAGCAGCTCTATGGAAGGATAAGGTGCCAAAGAAGATTTGGTGTATTGTTCTTTACCCTATTATACTCCAACCTGTGAAAACAGAACTCTACGACTGTGAGTGTTGAGTTCTGAGAGGTTGCTATCTTGTTTGAATTTACATTGCTCAGTAGAGGCCTATTTTCCCATCAGCAAAACTGGCAATCCAGAAAGAAATGGATATTGGTTTCTCGCATTTGTTAGCTCTAAGTGTCTGTGTAAAATTTGAGTACAGTTTCCTTATGTACAGGTGCTTAACCTGCTTTTACAGTTTGAACATTTGTTATGCTAATGAAAATTTTTTGAATGGTTTCACCTCCAGTTTTCTTCTTTATGCCTATTTGGTATTTTTTCAGGGTAAGGACGACCTGCAAAATCTGACATTGGGTTTTGAAAGACATCAGCCTTTATTTTAGAGAGATAATGGGAACTGCAGATGCTAGAGAATGCGAGATAACAACGTGTGGAGCTGGATGAACACAGCAGACCAAGCAGCATCTCAGGAGCACAAAATCTGACGTTTCGGGCCTCGACCCTTCATCAGAAAAGGGGGAGGTGGAGAGGGTTCTGAAATAAATAGGGAGAGGGGGGAGGGGAATTGAAGATGGATAGAGGAGAAGATGGTGGAGAGGAGAGTATGGGTGGGGAGGTAGGGAGGGGTTAGGTCAGTCTGGGGAGGCTGGACAGGTCAAGGGGGCGGGATGAGGTTAGTAGGTAAGAAATGGGGGTGCAGCATGAGGTGGGGGGCGTGGATAGGTGAGAGGAAGAATAGGTTAGGGAGGCAGGGACGAGCTGGGCTGGTTTTGGGATGCAGTGGGAGGACCGGAGATTTTGAAGCTTGTGAAATCCACATTGATACCATTGGGCTGCAGGGTTCCCAAGCGGACGATGAGTTGCTGTTCCTGCAACCTTCGGGTGGCATCATTATGGCACTGCAGGAGGCCCAGGATGGACATGTCATCTAAGGATTGGGAGGGGGAGTTGAAATGGTTCGTGACTGGGAGGTGCAGTTGTTTCTTGCAAACTGAGCATAGGTGTTCTGCAATGCAGTCCCCAAGCCTCCGCATCGTTTCCCCAATGCAGAGGAAGCCACAACGGGTACAGCGGATGTTTTGGATGTTTCTTAAGCATTGATTTTCATTCAAAGTTGGTTGGATTTTGCTGAAGCAATAGACATAACTCACTCTGACGTAGACAATGCCAGAGATAACGTTTCGGGTCCTGTGACCCTTCCTCAGATCTCACTCTTCACTGATGCTGCCAGACCTGCTGAGCTTTTCCAGCAACTTCTGCTTTTGTTCCTGATTTACAGTGCCCACAGTTCTTTTGTTTTTTATGACACAGACAAAACTTGATCTCTGCAGGTAGCATGATGCTGCACTCTCCAACTTCCCTGTCTTTTTGTGATGTAATATTGTCTTTTTAGGGCAGAAGTGGCTTTTTTTTTTGTTTGTTTTAACTTCTGCACAGACTTTCTTTGCAGGTTAAAAGTCTACACCTTTTTCAGTTCACTGCAGTGCTGCATAATGAAGACATTCAACATTCTTTTTTTAAAAAAGCAGAAAATCAGTGTTGTTTGTTTTCCAAAATGTGATGTGCAAGTGCAACACTTAACAGTGTGTTCATCAAACTATTGTTTCCTTTGATATTTGTGTTGCAGAAATTTCTAGAACCATTTCATATATATTTTTCTTGATATATTTTAGCAGCTTTCCTGGAGCAAGTCTGTTTTCCTCAGGATGAGATGACTTTCAGACGTACTTCCTTTATTGTGAGATTTAATTGGGGTAAAATGAGGAGGATTTTTATTCACTGAGACACACATGACTATATATTGAAAGCATTGGAAAATGCATCCTGTTAGGACTGTCATGTTATCTGGTGTTTGTACCAGGCTTTCTGATTAACTGCAAGTGATTAAGGATGCTAATGGATGCTATATGTTATTACAAAAGGAAATGAACATACAAGTAAGGATTTTATGCCACAGTTATACATAGCATTGAAGCCGTACCTCAATTATGGCATATAATATAAGTTGCCTCATTTAAGGAGGCAGTTCAGATTTAGGTTTACAAGAACAATACTTGTAATTAATGGGTTGTCTTATGAAGTAAGATCAGAAGGACTGGGAAGGATTAGAAGGACCTCCTCACCTATACTCTCCTCTCTACCTATCTTCTTTTCTCTCTATCTTCAGTCTGCCTCCCCCTCTCTCCCTATTTATTCCAGTTCCCTCCCCCCATCCCCCTCTCTGATGAAGGGTCTAGGCCCGAGACATCAGCTTTTGTGCTCCTGAGATGCTGCTTGGCCTGCTGTGTTCATCCAGCTCCACACTTTGTTATCTTAGAAGGACTGGACTTGTTTTTGCTGAAATTGAGAAGAGTAAGGAGGTGATTTCCTTGAACTATATATGATTCTGAATGGTCTTCACAAGGAATATGTAGAAAGATTTTTCCTATACTTTGGCGAGCGCAGAACGAGGGACACATGCAAAATTTGAAGTTGCCACTCAAGGACAGATGAGCAGAGCATTTTTTCTCTGATAGTTGTATGACATTGGAAGTAGCTGCCTCCTAAGATGATAGAGTTGGGGTCATTGAATATTTTAAGGTGGACTTCGATTCTTGTAAGGCAGGGAAAAGGCCTCTATTAGTTGTAGTCATACCAAGCACAAAGGAAAACTTTTGTGGTTGTTAGACATAGTCATCTCACCTCCAGGACATCTCTGTAGGAGTTCCTCAGGGCAGTGTCCAGGGCCAAACATCTGTGCTGCTTCAGCTTCCTTCTATAAAGTCAGAAGTGGGAATGTTTGCTGATGACTGCACAATGTTCAGGACCATTTCCAACTCCGTAGACAATAAAGCAGTCCATGTTCAAATGTGGCAAGACCAAATATATTATCCAGGCTTAGGCTGATACAGTGCTAGGTAACATTTGCACCACACAAGTGCCAAGCAATGGCCATCTCCAACAAGGGAGAATTTAGCCATTATCTCTCGACATTTAATGCTGTTACCACCGCTGAATCCCCCACCATCAACACCACGGGTGTTACTGTTGACCAGAAATTGAACAAGATCAGCTACATAAATACTATCGATTCAAAAGCTGGCCACCTTGTTGTGTGCAGATGATTTTCATCACTCCATTTTTACCAAGATTTAACAGTGGAAATTTGGGATTTGCCATATTTCTGAAGAGTCAAACGGCAGCATGCTTTTCTTTTCGTGAATTCTTTGCAATTTATTGCATTAAAAACTCCTATTGCCAGAAAAAGAAATTATGTGGCTAAGCGACTTTCTTCCAATGTCTTGTGAGAAGTGCCATTCAGAGGTGGTTACATTCTTACCTTGTGATCAGTCGGGCTGGATATGAGATGAGGCTGGTGGTGGGAAGATTTTGAAGCAGGTACTTCAGAGAAGGCAGCCCCAACCCATTCAGCCTCTCCCTACAGTCAGACTCTCCAACCCTGGCAATGTTCTTGTAAATCTTTTCTGAACCCTTTCAAATTTCACGACAACTTTGCAAAAGCAAGGAAACCTGAATTGAGTGCAGTATTCCAAAAATGGCCAAACCAATGTCCTTTGTAGCTGCAACGTGACTTCCCAACTTCTATATTGAGTGCTGACCAACAAAAGCAAGCATATTAAACGCCTTCTTCACTACCTGCAACTCCACTTTCAAGGAACTCTGAACCTGCACCCCAAGTTTGTTTGGCGACACTGCCGAGGACCTTACCATTAAGTGTATAAGTTCTGCCCTGATTTGCCCAACCAAAACCTAAAAGCCTTTCCACATTAAACCTAATTGTCTGCTATTTGCTTGGTGGTATATAAAAAAAGGGAACAATTTATGCTTGTTCAGGCAACCCATACCCGACATCCAGAGGTTGATTTCCTAATGGCTTGAATTGGAACTGGTTAACAGATTGAGTTTTGGGATGCCTCAGGATGTCTTTATATATGCTGTGCCTCAGGCAGGTGTCAAATTGTATTTTCAAATACAGTTCTGCATATAGATAGCATAACATAAGAAGAACAGGACTAAGTAGAATTATCCTTCAAAGCCTTGTTGAGTTGATTTGTCCACTTTTTTTAAAGCATTCTTTCACAGGATGAGGGCACTGCTGGCAAGGCTAACATTTGTTTCCCATCCAGGAATGGCTTGGTGGGCCATTTTGGAAGTCAGTAGAGAGTCAGCCATATTCCTGTGAATTTGAAGTCAGATACCAGAATTGCTCAGGAAAGCAGATTCCCTTCCCTCAAGAATAGATTAGTGAATTCAGTTTTCTGTTACAACAATTTATGATAGTTTCATCGACACTGTTACTTTGAGCTCGAAATCTTCATTAATTGAATGTCATTTCCAGCAGATGCTTTTGTATTTTGTATTTAATATTAGGATGTTAGTTTTAACTTAATTTCTTATTAACATTTAATCATTAATTTCAGGACGTTTCTCAGATTTTATATGCTTCCTCTCCATTAGGCTTTTAAAGAAGAAATTGCCCCAGTGAAACAAGAAGTCAAAATATTAAATGACCTGCCCAATCAGTTATCTCCACTTGATGTCTCTTTATCTCCAAGGATTTCTCACCAGCTTGATGACCGAAATATGAGGTGGAAATTCATACAGGTAATGGTGAAAACATTTTCAAAGCCAGCCAATCTGTTGTAGAAAGCATGTACAAATAATTTGGCTTCAAACAGATGAGCAAGATAAAGAACCCTTTCAATTTAAGCAAGCAATTAATATTTTATTATCATGGTTTATAAAGTTATTCAATTTTATAATATTTCTTTTTCAAAAATACAATGTTCTGGTCTGCAGTCTGCACTTTAGAATGTATTCGCAAAACAAAATCCAAATAGTGAGAGATGTGAGCATCCAAACCACAGTCTGAAATGGTTCAGGACTGGACAATTTGAATATATTCATAATGAAGCTGCAGGTAGCAGATATTTTTCCCGATCCATCTAAAAGAATTTGGAATTGGACCATTGTGATAACTGCTGTGCACTTCAGTATTATGTATTGTTTCATATATTTTAAGCCCCTGAGAAAGACAAACTTGGATGAATTACAACAAAGATATACTTGATGCATTGAAGGGAAGAACAACATAAAATTTTATGAACTGCATGTATTTCTTTCAATTGAGCAGATTTTGATTGATGTCAGCAAAGTAGTACATGAAAATTTCCTTTATCCCATAAAGCCTCATGAAATGTTTTATTGAGCAAATTATTTCAGTCTTGTTCTGTGTCAGTAGCTCGCTTGGCCACGTAGCACAATAAAACTCCTTACTGGTTCTAGGAAGCAGACAAAAACATAAGAAATAGCACCAGGATCTGGATGTTCTACCTCTCGACCCTGCCTCACCATCCTATAAGAACATGGCTGACCGCCCCAGGACTCAACTCCTCTTCCATACCAGCTTCTCAGAGCCCTCAACTTCTCTATTTCAAAAATCTTATCTACCACCTTCTTTAAATACTTTCAGTGATCTACCTTTCACAATTCTCTTGTATTCTAAACAATCGCTACCTGCTGAAAGAAGAAATTCCTTTGCATCTCAGGTTTCAATAAATGTTCCCTTCTTCTGTAACTATGTCGCTGAGTTTGAGATTTCCACACTAATGGAAACATTGTCTTCACATCTAGCCTGTCAAGCCCTCTCAAAATTTTGTGTTTCAGTAAGATCACCCCTCATTCTCCTAAACTTGAATGAATAAAGACCTTCTGTGTAACCATTCTTGATAAATCATGATCCGATGAATCAGCCCGGTGAATCTCTTTTGAACTGCTTCCCATGGCTGTGTATTCTTTCTTGTATTTCTCCAAGTGTGACCTCCTCAATAGCCTGATCAGTTGCAAAAAAGCTTCCCCTTTTTTGAACTAAAACCTCCTTACAATAAAGGCCAAAATTCCATTTGCCTTCTTAATTACTTGCATCACCATAATCATGGCTCACATCAACTCCAACCTACCAAAGTGCTTTGATCCTCTGCAATTCACCTACCACTGCAACAGGTCTACAGCTGATCCCTGGCCTGACAGTCATCCTTGGAATGTCTGGATAACAAGGATACCTACATCAGGCTGTTACTTTTTGATCAGAGCTCCACCTTCCACACTGTAATTCCAAACAAACTCCTCTCTGAACTCTGAGACCTCGGCCTCAGCATCCCTCTCTGTAACAGGATTCTCGACTTCCTGACCCAGAGGCCGCAATCAGTAAGGATAGGTGACAACACTTCCTCCACCGTAAGCCTCAACGCCGGTGCCCAGCAAAGCTGCATACTCAGGCCCCTACTCTATACTCCTTATGCAATCATGACTGTGTGGTCCCAACTCTATTTATAATTTTGCTGATGACGCTTCCATTGTAGGTCGGACCTCAAACAACAATAAGTCAGATTACAGGAAAAGCAATTGAGTGCTTGCTGGCATGATGGAAAGATAACAGTCTCTCTCTCCATCAACATAAGCAAAATGAAGGAGCTGGTCATTGATTTCAGGAAGCTTCTGTCTGCAGCAATGGTGCTGAAGTGGAGATGGTTGACAGTGTCAAGTTCCTGGGAATGTTGCTCACCAACAATCTGTCCTGGTCTACCCATGTCGACGCAATGGTCAAGGTGGCTAAGGAAATTCAGCATGTCCATGAGGAACCTACCTATTTTTGTAGATGCATCCTATCTGGATGCATCACTGTGTGGTATGGCAGTTGCTGTTCCCAAGACTGCAAGAAGCTGAAGAGAATCATGAGCACAGCCCAATCCATCACGCAAACTAGCGTTCCATCCATTGACTCCATCCACACTTCCCACTGCCTTGGGAAAGCAACCAACATAATCAAAATACCCCCTCACTCTGGTTATACTCTCTTCCGTCCTCTTCTGTCAGGCAGAGGACATCAGTTTGAAAACGCGTACAAATAGATTTAAGAACAGCCTCTATTCAGTTGTGACTTTTGAACGGACCTCTCAAATGTTAATTCTGATCTCTCTCTCTCAGCATCTTCTCTGTGGCTGTAACACTGTATTCTGCACGTTGTACGGTATGATTTGCCTCTACAGCATGCAAATCAACACTTTTCACAGTATCTGAGTACATGTGACAGCAATAAATCAATCAGTCACCTGCATGCTAGTATGTGTTTCATGGACTACAGCATCCAAGTCCCCTACCCTGCAATTTTTTAGAGTCTTCCCCCTATTTAAGTAATAGTCTATCTTTTGATACTCCCTACCAAAGTGTACTTTCCTACATTAAACTCTATCTGCCAACTTTTTCCGACTTGCTCAACCTGTCTATCTCCTTGCAGATTCTTTGTCCTCATGAGAACATTCCCTCCCACTATTTTTGTAGCATCAGCAAATTTGGATGGATTTATGCCTTGTCCCCTCCTCTAAGTTATGAATGTAGATAGTAAATAATTGTAGTCCTAGGACTGATCCGTGTGGCACTCCACTAGTTATGGCTTTCCGGCCTGATAAAGATGGTGGTTAGAAAATAATTGGCTGAACCATTGAAATGAAAAATGTGAAAAAAAAATGCATTTTCATTGTTTGTGAAATTGTCAAATTGTCGATAATAAAATATAAATATTACTGTAGTTCTTGATGAATACAGTTTATCATTGAGCTTTATGAAAATTCTGAATATAGTTCATGATTTATTATAGCATCAGTTTTCATGCATCTTTATCTGAGAATTCAGATTTTTTTGTCAAAAATTGTGCTGTGCCACACATGATATTTGCTAAATCTCTCCTGTCCCAGCAGTTCAACTTGTTCAGTTTTGACATTACTTTTGTAAGGACCCCACAGTTGAGCTACCCTGCGTTGATAGCTCACTACACACTTCTTGCAGTAAAACAAATGCTCCTCAGACCAAACTTCGGAACCCCGCCCACGGCCGACGGAACCCCGCCCATGGCCGACGACCTCATTGCTCCGCCCACAACCTCCACAGCCAGCAACCCCAGAGGAGACAGCCACACCGAGCCCTGCCGCATCTTCACCTTCCCCCCAGACCTCCCACTGACTGAGGACGAACGGTCAGTCCTCAGTAAGGGGCTCACCTTTGTCCCCCTACAACCACACATCAACGAATACTAGTCACAGTTGGACATAGAGCAGTTTTACCGCCGTCTTCGCCTCCATGCCTACTTCTTCAACCGGGAACCTAACCCTCCCTCCACTGACCCCTTCACCCGCTTCCAACACAAGTCCTCCTCCTGGACACCACCCCCAGGCCTCCTACCCTCCCTCGACCTCTTCATTTCCAACTGCCGTCGAGACATTAACCGCCTCAACCTCTCCACCCCTCTCACCCACTCCAACCTCTCCCCCGCAGAATGGGCAGCCCTCTGCTCCCTCCGCTCCAACCCCAACCTCACCATCAAACCCGCAGACAAGGGTGGCGCAGTGGTAGGATGGCGCACTGACCTCTACATCGCCGAGGCCAGACGCCAACTCTCCGACACCACCTCCTACCGCCCCCTCGATCATGACCCCACACCCGAGCACCAAACCATCATCTCCAACACCATTCACGACCTCATCACCTCAGGGGACCTCCCACCCACAGCCTCCAACCTCATTGTTCCCCAACCCCGCACGGCCCGTTTCTATCTCCTTCCCAAAATCCACAAACCTGCCTGCCCTGGTCGACCCATCGTCTCAGCCTGCTCCTGCCCCACCGAACTCATCTCCACCTATCTGGACTCCATTTTCTCCCCTTTGGTCCAGGAACTCCCCACCTACGTCCATGACACCACCCACGCCCTCCACCTCCTCCAGGACTTCCAATTCCCTGGCCCCCAACACCGCATATTCACCATGGACGTCCAGTCCCTATACACCTGCATTCCGCATGCAGATGGCCTCAAGGCCCCCGCTTCTTCCTGTCCCGCAGGCCCGACCAATCCCCCTCCACCGACACTCTCATCCGCCTAGCTGAACTCGTCCTCACCCTCAACAACTTCTCTTTTGACTCCTCCCACTTCCTACAGACTAAGGGGGTGGCCATGGGCACCTGCGTGGGCCCCAGCTATGCCTGCCTCTTTGTAGGTTACGTGGAACAGTCCCTCTTCCGCACCTACACAGGCCCCAAACCCCACCTCTTCCTCCGGTACATTGATGACTGTATCGGCGCCGCCTCTTGCTCCCCAGAGGAGCTCGAACAGTTCATCCACTTCACCAACACCTTCCACCGCAACCTTCAGTTCACCTGTGCCATCTCCAGCACATCCCTCACCTTCCTGGACCTCTCAGTCTCCATCTCAGGCAACCAGCTTGTGACTGATGTCCATTTCAAGCCCACCGACTCCCACAGCTACCTAGAATACACCTCCTCCCACCCACCCTCCTGCAAAAATTCCATCCCCTATTCCCAATTCCTCCGCCTCCGCCGCATCTGCTCCCATGATAAGACATTCCACTCCCGCACATCCCAGATGTCCAAGTTCTTCAAGGACCGCAACTTTCCCCCCACAGTGATCGAGAACGCCCTTGACCGCGTCTCCCGTATTTCCCGCTACACATCCCTCACACCCCGCCCCCACCACAACCGCCCTAAGAGGATCCCCCTCATTCTCACACACCCCCCTACCAACCTCCGGATACAACGCATCATCCTCCGACAATTCCGCCATTTACAATCCGACCCCACCACCCAAGACATTTTTCCATCCCCACCCCTGTCTGCTTTCCGGAGAGACCACTCTCTCCGTGACTCCCTTGTTCGCTCCACACTGCCCTCCCTCTCAACTTAGTACGGTGAGTTCACTGCAATGCTTATTTCAGTGAGAGAAGCGCTTCAGAAGACAAAAATCTCAACTTTACCAAACAAATAAACTTTTGATGCTGGCTTCACTGAAATGCTTATTTCAGTGAGATGAGCCCATCAGAATACCAAAATCTAAACTTCACCAAACCACTCAAATTTCGATGCTGGGTTCACTGAAGTGCTTATTTCAGTCAGATAAGCACATCAGAAGTCCAAAATCCCACCTTCACCAAACCACTAAACTTATGATGCTGGGTTCACTGAAGAGCTTATTTCAGTGAGATAAGCACTTCAGAAGGACAAAATCCCAACCTCAGCAATCGACTCAACTTTTGATGCTGGTTTCACTGAATTGTTTATTTCAGTGAGATAAGCACTTCAGAAGACCAATATCAAATCTTCACTAAACGACTCAACTTTTGATGCTGGATTTTCCCAAATGCATAATTCAGTGAGATAAGCGGGAGCACATCCCAGATGTCCAAGTTCTTTAAGGACCGCAACTTCCCCCCCACGGTGATTGAGAACGCCCTTGACCGTGTCTCCCGCATTTCCCGCGACACATCCCTCACACCCCGCCCCCGCCACAACCGCCCCAAGAGGATCCCCCTCGTTCTCACACACCACCCTACCAACCTCCGGATACAACGCATTATCCTCCGACACTTCCGCCATTTACAATCCGACCCCACCACCCAAGACATTTTTCCATCCCCACCCCTGTCTGCTTTCCGGAGAGACCACTCTCTCCGTGACTCCCTTGTTCGCTCCACACTGCCCTCCTACCCCACCACACCCGGCACCTTCCCCTGCAACCGCAGGAAATGCTACACTTGTCCCCACACCTCCTCCCTCACCCCCATCCCAGGCCCCAAGATGACATTCCACATTAAGCAGAGGTTCACCTGCACATCTGCCAATGTGGTATACTGCATCCACTGTACCCGGTGCGGCTTTCTCTACATTGGGGAAACCAAGCGGAGGCTTGGGGACCGCTTTGCAGAACACCTCCGCTCAGTTCGCAACAAACAACTGCACCTCCCAGTCGCAAACCATTTCCACTCCCCCTCCCATTCTCTTGATGACATGTCCATCATGGGCCTCCTGCACTGCCACAATGATGCCACCCGAAGGTTGCAGGAACAGCAACTCATATTCCGCCTGGGAACCCTGCAGCCATATGGTATCAATGTGGACTTCACCAGTTTCAAAATCTCCCCTTCCCCCACTGCATCCCTCAACCAGCCCAGTTCATCCCCTCCCCCCACTGCACCACACAACCAGCCCAGCTCTTCCCCTCTACCCACTGCATCCCAAAACCAGTCCAACCTGTCTCTGCCTCCCTAACCGGTTCTTCCTCTCACCCATCCCTTCCTCCCACCCCAAGCCGCACCCCCAGCTACCTACTAACCTCATCCCACCTCCTTGACCTGTCCGTCTTCCCTGGACTGACCTATCCCCTCCCTACCTCCCCACCTACACCCTCTCCACCTATCTTCTTTACTCTCCATCTTCGGTCCGCCTCCCCCTCTCTCCCTATTTATTCCAGTTCCCTCCCCCCATCCCCCTCTCTGATGAAGGGTCTAGGCCCGAAACGTCAGCTTTTGTGCTCCTGAGATGCTGCTTGGCCTGCTGTGTTCATCCAGCCTCACATTTTATTATCTTGGACTCAACTTTTGATGCTGGTTTCACTGAATTGCTTATTTCAGTGAGATAAGCACTTCAGAAGACCAAAATCTAAACTTCACCAAACCACTTAAATTTTGATGTTATTTTGAATGAATTGCTTATCTCTGTGAGATAATCTCTTCAGGATGCTAAAATCCCAACCTCATCGAACGACTCAACTTTTGATGCAGGTTTTATTGGAATGCTTCTTTCAGTCAGATAAGCACTTCAGAAGTCCAAAATCCCAACTTCACCAAAACACAAAACTTATGATGCTGGGTTCACTGAATTGCTTATTTCAGTCAGTTAAGCACTTCAGAAGGCCAAAATCACAACTTCACAAAACCACACATCTTTCGATGCTGAGTTCACTGAAGCGCTTATTTCAGTGAGATAAGCACTTCAGAATGCCAAAATCCCACCCTCAGCAATCGTCTCACCTATTGATTGTGGTTTCACTGAATTGCTTATTTCAGTGAGATAAGCACTTCAGAAGACCGATATCAAATCTTCACTAAACGACTCATCTTTTGATGCTTGATTTACCCAAATGCTTATTTCAGTGAGATAAGCTTTTCAGAAGACCAAAATCTGAACTTCACGAAACCACTCAACTTTCGATGCTGGGTTCACTTGAAGTGCTTATTTCAGTGATATAAGCACTTCAGTACGCCAAAATCCCAAACTCACCAAACGACTCAACTTTTGATGCTGGTTTCACTGAATTGCTTATTTCAGTGAGATAAGCACTTCAGAAGACCAAAATCTAAACTTGACCAAACCACTCAACTTTCTATGCTGGGTTCACTGAAGTGCTTATTTCAGTGAGATAAGCACTTCAGAAGTCCAAAATCCCAACTTCACTAAACCACAAAACTTATGATGCTGGTTTCACTGAAGGGCTTATTTCAGTCAGATAAGCACTTCAGAAGACCAAAATCTAAAGTTCACTAAACGACTCAACTTTTGGTGCTGATTTGACTGAAATGCTTCTTTCAGTCAGATATGCACATCAGATGTCCAAAATCTCAACATCAACAAACCACGCAACTTACGATCCTGGATTTACCCAAATGCTTATTTCAGTGAGTTAAGCACTTCAGAAGACCAAAATCTAAACTTCACCAAACCACTCAACTTTCGATGCTGGGTTCACTGAAGTGCTTATTTCAGAGAGATAAGCACTTCACTACGCCAAAATCCCAACCTCACCAAACGACTCAACTTTTGATGCTGGTTTCACTGAATTGCTTATTTCAGTGAGATAAGCACTTCAGAAGGCCAAAATCTAAACTTCACTAAACAACTCAACTTGTGATGCTGATTTCACTGAAATGCTTCTTTCAGGCACAGGCAGGCAGGCAGGCAGAGACAGGCAGGCACAGGCAGACAGTTTAACAGAGACAGTCAGGCAGGCACAGGCAGAGAGACAGAGACAGTCAGGCAGACAGGCCGAGACAGTCAGGCAGAGAGGCAGAGCCAGGCAGGCAAGCCGACAGGCAGTCAGACACAGACTGTCAGACACAGATGCAGGCAGACGGAGACAGGCAGGCACACAGGCAGAGACAGTCAGGCATACACAGTCAAGCAGAGACAGTCCGGCAGGCAGGCAGGCAGGCAGACAGACAGTCAGGCACAGGCAGTCAGACAGGCGGGCGGAGACAGGCGGAGACAGCCAGGCAGAGACAGTCAGACGGAGTCAGACAGAGACAGTCAGGCAGGCAGGCAGAGACAGGCATACAGACAGACAGAGACAGTCAGACACAGAGAGACAGAGTCAGAGTCAGACAGAGACTGGCAGGCAGACACAGACTGTCAGACAGATATAGGCAGACGGAGACAGTCAGGCAGACAGACAGACAGGCAGGCAGAGACAGTCAGGCAGACAGAGACAGTCAGGCAGGCAGGCAGAGACAGTCAGGCAGGCAGGCAGACAGACACAGGCATACAGACAGGCAGAGACAGTCAGGCAGGTAGAGACAGGCAGACAGGGACAGACAGGCACAGGCAGACCGGCAGAGACAGTCAGGCGGACAGGCAGGCAGGCAGGCAGAGACAGGCCGAGACAGTCAGGCACAGGCAGGCAGGCAGACAGGGACAGACAGGCAGAGACAGTCAGGCGGACAGGCAGGCAGGTAGAGACAGACAGACAGGCAGGCACAGGCAGAGACAGTCAGGCGGACAGGCAGAGGCAGTCAGGCAGCGACAGACAGGCAGGCAGAGACAGGCCGAGACAGGCAGACAGAGACAGTCAGGCAAGCAGACAGAGACAGGCAGGCACAGGCAGACAGTCAGACAGACAGAGGCAGGCAGGCAGGCACAGGCAGAGGCAGGCAGGCAGAGACACACCGAGACAGGCAGTCAGAGACAGTCAGGCAGGCAGGCAGGCAGAGACAGGCAGGCACAGGCAGACAGTCAGACAGACAGAGACAGGCAGTCAGACACAGGCAGACTGTCAGACAGATACAGGCAGACAGAGACAAGCACGCGGAGGCAGGCAAAGAGACAGACAGAGACAGGCAGGCAGACACAGGCAGGCAGTCAGACAGAAGCAGGCAGGCAGACAGAGGCAGTCAGACACAGACTGTCAGACAGATACAGGCAGACGGAGACAGGCAGAGACAGGCAGGCAGACAGACAGAGACAGACAGGCAGGCAGAGACAGTCAGACACAGAGAGACAGAGTCAGAGTCAGACAGAGACCAACGGCAGGCAGGCAGACAGACAGAGACAGGCAAGCAAACCGACAGGCAGTCAGACACAGACTGTCAGACAGATACAGTCAGACGGAGACAGGCAGGCAGACAGGCAGAGACACTCAGGCAGTCAGGCAGACACAGTCAAGCAGAGACAGTCAGGCAGACAGACAGACAGTCAGGCGGAGGCAGTCAGGCGGAGATACAGGCAGATACAGGCAGGCAGACAGAAACAGGCAGACAGAGGCAGTCAGACACAGACAGACAATCAAACCAACACGGGCAGACGGAGGCAGGCAGACAGACAGAGACAGGCAGTCAGACACAGGCAGACTGTCAGACGGAGACAGGCACGCGGAGGCAGGAAGGCGGAGACAGACAGAGAGAGACAGTCAGAGACAGGCATGCAGAGACAGGCAGGCAGGCAGAGGCAGTCAGATACAGACAGACAGTCAAACCGATACAGGCAGAGACAGACAGGCAGACGGATGCAGGCAGATGCAGGTGGAGGCAGGCAGGCAGACAGAGACAGTCAGACACAGGCAGAGGCGCAGACGGAGATAGGCAGAGACAAACAGACAGAGGCAGGCAGGCAGACAGATAGACAGACAGGCAGAGACGGTCAGACAGACAAAGACAGGCAGGCAGTGAGACAGTCTGACAGGCAGACAGACAGAGGCAGGCAGGCCGCGGCAGACAGAGGCAGGCAGACAGGGACAGGCAGAGACAGTCAGGCAGGCGGAGGCAGGCAGACAGACAGTCAGACACAGACAGGCCGAGAGGCAGGCAGACACCGACAGGCAGAGACAGGCAGGCAGGCACACAGAGGCAGACAGAGACAGAGAGGCAGGCAGACAGAGACCGGCAGGCAGGCAGAGACAGTCAGACAGAGACGCAGAGAGTCAGGCAGAGACGCAGGCAGTCAGATAAACAGAGGCAGAGAGTCAGGCAGGCAGGCAGGCAGACAGAGACAGTCAGGCCGAGGCAGACAGAGGGAGGCGGGCAGACAGAGACAGTCAGAAGGCAGTCAGTCAGACAGAGGCAGGCAGAGACAGTCAGACAGACAGAGACAGACAGACAGTCAGACAGAGACCGCCAGTCAGGCAGGCAGAGACAGTCAGACAGAGACAGACAGTTAGACAGGCAGAGGCAGACAGAGATAGAGAGGCAGGCAGACAGAGGCAGGCAGAGAGTCAAGCACACACGCAGAGAGTCAGACAGACGTGCAGGCAGGCAGACACGCAGTCAGTCAGGCAGGCAGAGAGAGACAGTCAGACAGAGACAGGCAGAAGGCAGACAGGCAGCCAGACAGAGACAGGCCGCCAGACAATCAGACAGGCAGAGACAGGCAGATAGACAGACAGTCAGACAGAGACAGGCAGGCAGAGACAGTCAGAAGACACACAGAGGCAGGCAGACACGGACAGTCAGATAGACAGACAGACAGACAGACAGAGACAGTCAGGCAGGCAGGCAGAGACAGTCAGAAGACAGACAGAGGCAGGCAGACACGGACAGTCAGATAGACAGACAGAGAGACAGACAGAGACAGTCAGTCAGGCAGACAGACAGACAGACAGACAGAGACAGTCAGTCAGATAAACAGAGGCAGAGAGTCAGGCAGGCAGGCAGGCAGACAGAGGCAGTCAGGCCGAGGCAGACAGAGGCAGACGGGCAGACAGAGACAGTCAGAAGGCAGTCAGTCAGACAGAGGCAGGCAGAGACAGTCAGACAGACAGAGACAGACAGACAGTCAGACAGAGACCGCCAGTCAGGCAGGCAGAGACAGTCAGACAGAGACAGACAGTTAGACAGGCAGAGGCAGACAGAGATAGAGAGGCAGGCAGAGAGTCAGGCACACATGCAGAGAGTCAGACAGACGTGCAGGCAGGCAGACACGCAGTCAGTCAGGCAGGCAGAGAGAGACAGTCAGACAGAGACAGGCAGAAGGCAGACAGGCAGCCAGACAGAGACAGGCCGCCAGACAGTCAGACAGGCAGAGACAGGCAGATAGACAGACAGTCAGACAGAGACAGGCAGGCAGAGACAGTCAGAAGACAGACAGAGGCAGGCAGACACGGACAGTCAGATAGACAGACAGACAGAGACAGTCAGTCAGGCAGACAGACAGACAGACAGACAGAGACAGTCAGTCAGGCAGACAGACAGAGACAGTCAGGCAGGCAGAGACAGTCACACAGAGACAGGCAGGCAGACAGAGGCAGGCAGAGACAGTCAGACCGAGATAGGTAGGCAGAGACAGTCAGATAGAAAGACAGTCAGATAGAAAGACAGTCAGACAGAAAGAGGCAGGCAGGCAGACAGACAGGCCAAGGCAGAGAGAGACAGGCAGACAGAGACAGTCAGAAGGCAGGCAGACAGTCAGTCAGACAGAGGCAGGCAGAGACAGACAGTCAGACAGAGACAGGCAGGCAGGCAGGCAGAGACAGTCAGACACAGACAGGCAGACAGGCAGACAGAGACAGGCAGGCAGGCAGAGACAGTCAGACAGAGACAGGCAGGCAAACAGTCAGACAGAGACAGGCCGACAGTCAGACAGAGACAGGCAGGCAAACAGTCAGACAGAGACAGGCCGACAATCAGACAGAGACAGACAGGCAGGCAGGCAGGCAGGCAGACAGACAGAGGCAGGCAGGCAGAGGTAGGCAGGCAGACAGACAGACAGAGACAGACAGACAGAGGGAGGCAGACAGAGACAGATAGACAGGCAGGCAGACAGACAGACAGAGGCAGGCAGTCGGAGACAGACAGACGCAGACAGACAGTCAGAGGCAGGCAGGCAGAGACAGACAGGCAGACAGAGACCTTTTTAAAATTAACAAGAACATGTGATTAACACACTTAATAGCTGCGACCGAGTGTGATTTAAAAGAATGCTGATTACCAGAAGTTAAATAGGGGTTGTAAGATCCACTATTTGAAACGAGTAAAGAGCAAATTCGATTGTACTTTGGATTTGGGTGTAATGAGAATGCACGTCGGTTGAAAGAGATTGATGTTTTAGTTTAAACTGTTCTGAGTCCTGCTTCATAAATATAAAGGAGGGCTTCATAACTTATAAAGCTGCTGTTCCTCCACCATTGTTCTGCAGAAATTATTGAATCAAACGACAGAATATGACCAGCATCATAAGATAGGAGTAGAAGTAAGGCCATTCGGCCAATCAAGTCCACTCCGCCATTTAAATCATGGCTGATGGGCATTTCAACGGCACTTCCCTCAACTCTCCCTGTAGCCCTTGACTCCTTTTGAGATCAAGAATTTGTTGATCTCTGCCTGGAAGGCATCCAACGTCCCGGCCTCCACTGCACTCTGCGGCAATGAATTCACAAGCCCACCACTCTCTGGCTGAAGACATGTCGTCTCGTTTCAGTTTTAAATTTACCCCCTCTAATTTTAAGGCTGTGCCCACGGGTCCGACTCTCCCCGCCTAACGGAAACAACTTCCTAGCGTCCACCCCTTCTAAACCATACATTATCACTGACGGTTCCCTAGTTAGATTTGACATATTGCATTTGAGAAGGAAATGGCCTGTTTCCATCATTCCAGAGTACTTTTCTTAATCATTGTATTTATTTGTCGGCCCAATAAAGGAATTAATTTTATTTGATAGCTCAATAAGTTAAAACTGTAATCGAAGTTAGTTTTCTTCCTCCTTTGTAGTGGATCTGTTGGAGTTGCACACAGCACAACACGTCTTTGATCGACACAAATTGACACAAAACGAGCAACTTCTAAATGTAACTGAAGTAATCAACTGTTTAACGTCCATTTATGATGGTTTGGAACAAAATCACAAAGACTAGGTCAATGTGTCACTCTGTGTCAACATGTGTCTGAACTGGCTGCTGAACGTCTTTGATACGTATGTATGATTTACACTTGAATGTAGTATGTTTAGATTGTCCTAAGGTGCATTAAACTGCATCCTACATTTTGGATTTTGATCAGTTAAGTAAATGTGAAGATTGTCAACTGATTAAAATCAATCCTAGTATTGTTGACATAAGGTTTCAGTATGTTCTAATTTCATTTCAGTGCAAGTGATAAAGTAGTTGAAAGTTTTAGCGACTTTTGTTTTAAATCATAAAATTGAAACTGATATAGAACGTAGAACAGTACAGCACAGAACAGGCCCTTCAGCCCACGATGTTGTGCCGACCATATACTTTTGATTCCATTTGGTCAGATCTGTACAGGATCATGGAGACATCTTGACACTCTGATTGTAATGCTCTTCACGGTGACAAATGTGAGTGCTGCAGAAAGACGTGTATAAAGTACACAATATGAACATCATCCAGTTAATGTCAAGGAATAAACAGCCAGATGCAGAATAAGTTTTTATGTGACCCTCAATCTCGTAGAGTCATACAGCATA
Source organism: Stegostoma tigrinum (assembly GCF_030684315.1). Taxonomy (NCBI): domain Eukaryota; kingdom Metazoa; phylum Chordata; class Chondrichthyes; order Orectolobiformes; family Stegostomatidae; genus Stegostoma; species Stegostoma tigrinum. The sequence continues at coordinate 596,952 of NW_026728053.1, forward strand.
GAAACACCATGTCTATGCCTCCCAACAAACACCAAACTACACTAATCTCATTTATCTACACTTGGTCCATAGCCTACTTTGACCTAGCATTTTAAATGCTCATCCCAGATGCTTTTTAAATGTTGAGAATACCTGCCTCAACTACCCTCTCAGGCAGCGTGCTCCATATGTCCACTTTGTTGATGAAAAAGCTTTTCCTCAGACTTCCTCCAAAGCATTTAATCCTCACCTTAAACTTGTGCCATCTGGTCTTAGACACATGTGCCATGGGGAAAGGATTCTCACAATGTATTCTGCCAGGGCCTGTCATAATTTTTTCTGCCTCAATCATATCCCAACCCCCACCTCAGCTTCCTCTGCTACAAGAAACACAAATCCAGCATACCAGTCTATCTCGTAACTGAGACTTTTTAACCTAGCCAGTATCTTGAAGAGCATTAACTGTGCCATTGTGGTATTTCCCAGACTAATTGTCGTTCAGCTTATCTCAGTCAGATTGTTTAGTAAGCTCCATTTAGGAATAATGTTATGCACTTCACTTGCAAATGTATTAAGACTGTGACAGTATATTGGGGAATCCTTGCAAGTGGAGAGATTTTTATTTTCTTTCAGTCCAAGCTGGATATAATTCTAGGATTTGGAGATGAACGTCCAGGGTTAAACCTCCGGTGTCCTTCTATCCACCCCAAATCACCTCCAATTTTCCATTTATATAAAATTGAGCTTTGTTTGCATGAGGTGTGTTCCAATATTAAATCGTTATTGCGACTGTAAATTTTGACATTCTTCATTAGGTACGTACCCTTCATATTGATAGCGGCTCAAGGTGCTTCAGGGTGTCAAAACCAAAATGTTGCATTTTCCAGTGAAATTGTAGACATTGAGCTGAAATTCTCGCGAGGGAGCACTGAACGGCATGCATTATTTCTGAGTACCGCCCTCATTAATACTTATTCCATTTTTGTACCTGCCAGACAGAAACTAGACGCTCAGAATTAGCGAAATGAAATTCTGAGTGGGTGTGTGATGCTTGCACATTGCTCAATGCTCCTCTGGACCTCCAACTTGGGCAGTAGTCACCAGCATCTGCAGCCACACCCATCAGTAGCACCCCATGTCCACAGTTTTGACATGTGGCATGTTCCAGCCTCAGCACATCATGGCACATCTCAGATCTGCTTTCAGTACTCTTCTGTACTTCATTGCTGCATTTTGGATTGCAGCAGCCCCCCTCATTGCAGTGCTACTGCCAGGGCACTTTTATATGCAGGGACAGGCACCCATTCGTGTATTGGGCCACGTTACACATCAGGACACCTTGCTTGAGCTCTCCACTCTCATTTTGTCCCTGCATGAATGCTAACAGCTCCTCTGCCTTGTCTTCATTTGCCTTGTCTTTTTATGGGTTGCCCCCTCCGCCACATCTCTCAGACTCATAACACTAGTATGTTGATTAACCTTTTGGCATCGAGACAAAGCCAGACAGCTTGCCATGTTTGTCAGCAGTCATCAATCAAAGGAGTGGGTGTGTTGCCGTTTAGCACCGTGATATGTTGATCTCACACCTGCAGCATGTGCCAGCTGCAGAAGCACAGAACGCGTTGCATTGTCTCCAACCACATGGTCGTTCTTCAGGTTCTGAGGGGAATGGTCTGTAGTCAAGGGAGGCAGTTCCAGGCAGCAGATCGAGGTAACTCCAGGGCATTGTCTGATATCACTCGAAGGGCTTGGATGCAATCAGTTGGCTGCTCAGGATGATCATGGTCAGGACACTGTCCTCATAGGTTGTGAGAAGTCAAACGTTAGACACCTCACTACCTGTGTTGGCTCTTTCTGCCCTACGGTGGGCTGTTTTTCCTGGAATGAAACAAAGGGAGTGATTGAGTGAGATGAAATGAGCTGGTGCATTTGTTAGTGCTCATGTATGTTTGGGAAGGGAGGTGAGGTCTCCTGGGTGAGAGCAAGAGGCACAGAGAACATAGAGGATTAATCGCCTTGGGCCCTCAAGTAGGCGAGAGCAAGTGAAGACAGACATTGAATGCTTTGGTGAGAATGGTATTACATGAACTGTGCTGAAGGGTGGTGCAGAATTAGAGAGAGTGTGAATGTGAGGTAGCACAGACCAATGATACCAGTCACGGTTGGACATAGAGCAGTTTTTCCGCCGTCTTCGCCTCCATGCCTACTTCTTCAACCGGGAACCTAACCCTCCTTCCACTGACCCCTTCACCCGCTTCCAACACAAGTCCTCCTCCTGGACACCACCCCTAGGCCTCCTACCCTCCCTCGACCTCTTCATCTCCAACTGCCGTCGAGACGTTAACCACCTCAACCTCTCCACCCCTCTCGCCCACTCCAACCTCTCCCCCGCAGAACGGGCAGCCCTCCGCTCCCTCCGCTCCAACCCCAACCTCACCATCAAACCCGCAGACAAGGGTGGCGCAGTGGTAGTATGGCGCACTGACCTCTACATCGCCGAGGCCAGATGCCAACTCTCCGACACCACCTCCTACTGCCCCCTCGATCATGACCCCACACCCACATGACCAAACCATCATCTCCAACACCATTCACGACCTCATCACCTCAGGGGAGCTCCCACCCACATCCTCCAACCTCATTGTTCCCCAACCCCGCACGGCCGTTTCTATCTCCTTCCCAAAATCCACAAACCTGCCTGCCCTGGTCGACCCATCGTCTCAGCCTGCTCCTGCCCCACCGAACTCATCTCCACCTATCTGGACTCCATTTTCTCCCCTTTAGTCCAGGAACTCCCCAGCTACGTCCGTGACACCACCCATGCCCTCCACCTCCTCCAGGACTTCCAATTCCCTGGCCCACAACACCTCATATTCACCATGGACGTCCAGTCCCTATACACCTGCATTCCGCATGCAGATGGCCTCAAAGCCCTCTGCTTCTTCCTGTCCCGCAGGCCCGACCAGTCTCCCTCCACCGACGCGCTCATCCGCCTAGCTGAACTCGTCCTCACCCTCAAGAACTTCTCTTTTGACTCCTCCCACTTCCTACAGACTAAGCGGGTGGCCATGGGCACCCGCATGGGCCCCAGCTATGCCTGCCTCTTTGTAGGTTACGTGGAACAGTCCCTCTTCCGTAACCACACAGGCCCCAAACCGCACCTCTTCCTCCGGTACATTGATGACTGTATCGGCGCCGCCTCATGCTCCCCAGAGGAGCTCGAACAGTTCATCCACTTCACCAACACCTTCCGCCGCAACCTTCAGTTCACCTGTGCCATCTCCAGCACATCCCTCACCTTCCTGGACCTCTCAGTCTCCATCTCAGGCAACCAGCTTGTAACTGATGTCCATTTCAAGCCCACCGATTCCCACAGCTACCTAGAATACACCTCCTCCCACCCACCCTCCTGCAAAAATTCCATTCCCTATTCTCAATTCCTCCGCCTCCGCCGCATCTGCTCCCACAATAAGACATTCCACTCCCGCACATCCCAGATGTCCAAGTTCTTCTAGGACAGCAACTTTCCCCCCACAGTGATCGAGAACGCCCTTGACCGCGTCTCCCGTATTTCCCGCAACACATCCCTCACACCCCGCCCCCGCCACAACCGCCCAAAGAGGATCCCCCTCGTTCTCACACTCCACCCTACCAACCTCCGGATACAACGCATCATCCTCCGACACTTTCGCCATTTACAATCCGACCCCACCACCCAAGACATTTTTCCATCCCCACCCCTGTCTGCTTTCCGGAGAGACCATTCTCTCCGTGACTCCCTTTTTCGCTCCACACTGCCCTGCAACCCCACCACACCCGGCACCTTCCCCTGCAACCGCAGGAAATGCTACACTTGCCCCCACACCTCCTCCCTCACCCCTATCCCAGGCCCCAAGATGACATTCCACATCAAGCAGAGATTCACCTGCACATCTGCCAATGTGGTATACTGCATCCACTGTACCCGGTGTGGCTTCCTCTACATTGGGGAAACCAAGCGGAGGCTTGGCAGACCGCTTTGCAGAACACCTCCGCTCAGTTCCGAACAAACAACTGCACCTCCCAGTCGCAAACCATTTCCACTCCCCCTCCCATTCATTGATGACATGTCCATCATGGGCCTCCTGCACTGCCACAATGATGCCACCCGAAGGTTGCAGGAACAGCAACTCATATTCCGCCTGGGAACCCTGCAGCCATATGGTATCAATGTGGACTTCACCAGTTTCAAAATCTCCACTTCCCCTACTGCACCCCTAAACCAGCCCAGTTCGTCCCCTCCCCAAACTGCACCACACAACCAGCCCAGCTCTTGGCCCCCCCCCCCACCCACTGCATCCCAAAACCAGTCCAACCTGTCTCTGCCTCCCTAACCTGTTCTTCCTCTCACCCATCCCTTCCTCCCTCCGCAAGCCGCACCCCCATCTACCTACTAACCTCATCCCACCTCCTTGACCTGTCCGTCTTCCCTGGACTGACCTATCCCCTCCCTACCTCCCCACCTACACTCTCTCCACCTATCTTCTTTACTCTCCATCTTCGGTCCGCCTCCCCCTCTCTCCCTATTCATTCCAGTTCCCTCTCCCCATCCCCCTCTCCGATGAAGGGTCTAGGCCCGAAACGTCAGCTTTTGTGCTCCTGAGATGCTGCTTGGCCTGCTGTGTTCATCCAGCCTCACATTTTATTATCTTGGAATTCTCCAGCATCTGCAGTTCCCATTATCTCCAATGAGGCTCCTCTTCTGTTGGAGCAGAGGTCACTGATCTTGCAGCACTGCTGTATGGCTCTTTTGGTGGTTGAGACTGCATTGACACTGGACAGACTCAGATGAGTCTGGCCGAGTCTTGTGTCGTGGCCTCCTGTGCTTGTCTTTGGGAAAGAGGACAGTCCTCCACTGCACCAATCCATCCACCAGGATTTCCAGGTCTCCAACTGTAAAGTAAGGTGCTAATTTCCCCTTTCCTGCCCTGTCTGGGACAAATGCTATGAACTGTATAAGGCAGTTCTGGATTCTGGGCATTTTACTGGTTCACAATAGCCTTTAAACATGGCACTAGTGCCAGTAATACAGGGATGTTTCAGTGGTGGCAAACACTTGCAGTTATGATGAGTGGAAAACTAACGAGCCTCAGCTGAGAGAGGCACAACAGGGGCATTGTTGCTGGTTATTGAAAAGGTTTGCAACAACAGAGTGAGAAAATTTGTTAGGTGTTTTGGAGAGATACTGTCCTTGCAGTGCAATAAAAATAACACTGAACTGATTCACTCCAGTGTTTTGGACCTTCAGATTTCAGAACAGAATTAGACCATTCAGCCCATTGAGTGGGATCTATCATTCTCAACCTCCTGTGTCCTTACTAAGCAAGAACATGTCTGTCTATGCCTGAAATCAACTCTGACTTGGCTTCCACAGCTTTCTGCATCAATGAGTTCCACAGATTCACAACTTTCTGACTGAAGAAATTCTTCCTCAACTCCATCCTGAAGGGTGGTCCCTTTGACTCTGAGGCTGTGCCCTCAGGTCCTGGTCTCTCCTACTTGTGGAAACATCATCTCCATGTCCACTCTCTCCAGGCCTGAATTACCTTCAGTGTGACCCCCTTCATCCTTCTAAACTCCTTCAAGTACAGGCCCAGAGTTCTCAGCCACTCCTCACTTCATCCGCAGGATTATGTTTGAGAACCTCATCTAGACCCTGACAAAGGCCAGCACATCCTTCCTTAGATAGATGGCCAAAAACTGCTCTTAATATTCCAAATGCAATATGACCAGAGCCTTACACAGCCTCAGCAATACATCTCTGCTCTTGTATTTTTGCCGTCTTGAAATGACATTGCATTTGCCTTCCCAACTGCCAACTGAAACTGCATGTTAAAAGAATCCTGAATTGGGTCATCTTTGTGCTTCAGATTTCTGAAGCCTTTCCCAATTTAGAAAATAGTCTATGCCTGTACTTCCACTTCTCCACAGACTCTCTGTGACCTCCCCACTTCCTCAACACTACTTGCCTCTCCACCTATCATAGAACATAGAACACAGAAAATAGAACAGTACAGCACAGAACAGGCCCTTCAGCCCACGATGTTGTGCCGACCATTGATCCTCATGTATGCACCCGCAAATTTCTGTGACCATATGCATGTCCAGCAGTCTCTTAAATGACCCCAATGACCTTGCTTCCACAACTGCTGCTGGCAATGCATTCCATGTCCTCACAACTCTGTGTAAAGAACCCGCCTCTGACATCCCCTCTCTACTTTCCTCCAACCAGCTTAAAACTATGACCCCTCGTGTTAACCTTTTCTGCCCTGGAAAATAGTCTCTGGCTATCAACGCTATCTATGCCTCTCATTATCTTGTATACCTCAATTAGGTCCCCTCTCCTCCTCCTTTTCTCCAATGAGAAGAGTCCGAGCTCAGTCAACCTCTCTTCATAAGATAAGCCCTCCAGTCCAGGCAGCATCCTGGTAAACCTCCTCCTGAACCCTCTCCAAAGCATCCATATCTTTCCTATAATAGGGCGACCATAACTGGACGCAGTATTCCAAGTGCGGCCTAACCAAAGTTTTATAGAGCTGCAACAAGATCTCACAAAGCTTAAACTCAATCCCCCTGTTAATGAAAGCCAAAACACCATATGCTTTCTTAACAACCCTGTCCACTTGGGTGGCCAGTTTAAGGGATCTATGTATCTGCACACCAAGATCCCTCTGTTCCTCCACACTGCCAAGAATCCTATCCTTAATCCTGTACTCAGCTTTCAAGTTCGACCTTCCAAAATGCATCACCTCACATTTATCCAGGTTGAACTCCATCTGCCACCTCTCAGCCCATCTCTACATCCTGTCAATGTCCCGCTGCAGCCTACAACAGCCCTCTATACTGTCAACGACACCTGCAACCTTTGTGTCGTCTGCAAACTTGCTGACCCATCCTTCAATCCCCTCATCCAAGTCATTAATAAAAATTACCAACAGTAGAGGCCCAAGGACAGAGCCCTGTGGAACACCACTCACCGCTGACTTCCAGGCAGAATATTTTCCTTCTACTACCACTCGCTGTCTTCTGTTGGCCAGCCAATTCTGTATCCAGACAGCTAAGTTCCCCTGTATACCATTCCTCCTGACCTTCTGAATGAGCCTACCGTGGGGAACATTCTCAAATGCCTTGCTGAAGTCCATATACACCACATCCACAGCTCAACCCTCATCAACTTTTCTAGTCACATCCTCAAAGATCTTGATAAGGTTTGTGAGGCATGACCTGCCCCTCACAAAGCTGTGTTGACTGCATTTAATCAAGCCATGCTCTTCCAGATGGTCTTAAATCCTATCCCTCAGAATCCTTTCTAACACCTTGCACACGACAGACGTGAGACTTGTTCTATTGAAATGTCATCTGCAAACTTAGCAGCAACCCCCTTTGGACGACAATACCATTAGTTCCTTTGTCCGGATTGCTAATGTATAACGTGAATGGCTGTCGTCTGAACTCTGATGACTGCGGAACTCCTGTAGTTGCTGGCTGCCATCCTGAAAAAGACCCTTTTATTCCCACTTTCTGCATTCTGCCAGTTAGCCAATCCGCTATCCATGCCAGTACCTATTCTCGAACACCATAAGCTCATTTTTTATTTTGAAGCCTCCTGTGTGTCACCTTGCCAAAGGCTTTCTGAAATTCCAAATAGGTAAAGTTCAATGGCTCTCTTTGGTTTTAACTCACTGGTTACATTCCCAAAGGATCTAACAGAGACCTTCCCTTGACAAAGTTGTGTTTTCTCAGCCCAGTTTACCATGTACTTCCACGTATTCTCCGGTCTCATCCTTAATAATAGACTCTAAAATCTGACCCACTGACCAGTGCCAGGCTAACAGGTCTATAATTTCTCGTCTTTTGCCACCCTCCATTTTAAACAGGGGTGTTATGTTTGCCATTTTGCACTCCTTGGGACACACCCTGACTCCAGTAATTCCTGAAAGATCACCAATGCCTGCATGGTCTTCTCACTTATCTCTTTCAGAACTCTTGGAGGCAGTCCATCTGGTCCATGTAATTTACCATCTTCTCGGAATTATACAATTCCTACAGTGCGGAAAGAAACCATTGGGTCTGCACCACCTCCGCAAAGAACATCCCACCAAGACCCAGCCCTGTACTGTTTCCCCGCAAGCTCACATTTGCCATGGCTGATCCATCTTGCCTGCACATCTTTGGTCTGTGGATGGAAATCAGAGCACCTGTCCGAGACCCGTGCAGACATGGAGAGAATGTACAAATTCCACACAGACCCTTCAGCTTCCCCTGTACCTTCTCCTTAGTGATGGCCACCACACTCACTTCTGCTTCAGACTCCCTTAAAGGTCTAATACTGGTGCCTTCCAACCTGAAGACTGATGCAAAATATTTGTTCAGTTCCTCTGCCATTTCTTTGTTTCCCAACACTACTTATTTGGCCCCTCTTGAAATTTCCTTTGGATTTTCAGGGGTGTTTTACAATAACAATATCTACTTTATTGTGTTGACAAATGGATTGTTTAGATCATCACAGAAACAATAAGAAAAATTCATCAGTCCTCTCATTTAACAATTATATATATATATTAATATCACAATCAATGCATTTCCATCAGGTAAGTACACAGCTGGAACTTTCTAACCTGGCGTTTTCATTTTTCATTTCTCAGATTTCACTCTCAGACAGAACAGTTGATGTTGACACACTGTTCATTAAAAATAACATCCACTGTATTTTTCCCCATGTTGTAGCTCGTGGACTTGTGTAACCTTAACGTATAGAGTCCATGTTCATTTTCAAGGAAGTTATTACTTTAGTGATTTCAGGTGTTACATTCAGAAGGGTACCATGCTGCAATTCTAGCCTGCTGTTTGCAGAGTAATCCCAATGTGGAAGATTTTGAAAAGTATGTAAATTTCCCTAATTTACCTGTCTTTGCAATCCAAACTGATAGACACCACGGTCCAGATTTCTGTTGTTCACAAGAATGCCTGTTTATGACAACTGCGTAGATTCTAGCATCAGACAGATATTTACAAAGATTGGACACATATCTGTACGAATTAAAGCTGTCAAACCCCCTGTAAACTCATCTTGCTGCAGACAAACATCGAGGGGAGAGGGATAAAACATGGATATTATAGGTGTAAAAAAAAGGCAAAGTAGGCTGTTCACTGGTCCCTGTTCACAGGATTTGCGAAGATGATCTTGAGGATATAAAACAAATGAATAAATATCGCACAGTGACTTATTATCTTTTGCAACAAGTGTTGATGATATGGCATTTCTGTGATCATAAAATAGAACATTGTCCAATTTCCTAAGAGCATTACCGCAGTTTTCATTTGTATTCTCCATTTCGGGAACATACTTAATTGGTACTTTACTGACTAAGTGACCTTTGCTCATCTACAGTGTTCGGTTGCAAACAGCCAATATTTTATTATTCTAATTTAGTAACTTAGGTTTGGAATTTTGTCATGGAAATGTATTTCACTTATGCTACTCTGCGTAAACACACAACTACCGCAGTTAATAAAAGAAAGAACTGCATTTATGTAGCACATTTTATGGTCTAAGGCATACAAAGTACTCTATACGCAGCTAAACTACTTTTGAAATGCCGTCATTGATGCAGCATAAGAAAATGTGTAGTGTTTAAAATAGTCAGAAGTAAAGAAATATGAAATGAAGAAATCATAAATAGTTAAAAAAATGAAATTATGAATATGAAGAAATATAAAATCTTCAGTCCCTTGCGAGTGGAGACATAGAATCAGGAGATGTAGAGTCAGTATGGAGCCTATCAGGGAGGAGGCAATTCTGGATCTGGTGTTGTGCAATAAACCGGATTTGATCAGGGACCTCAAAGTAAAGGAGCCATTAGTAAAGGTAGTGACCGTAATATGATCATTTTTAATCAGCAATTTGAGAGGGAGAAGGGAGAATCGGAAGTGTCAGTATTGTAGGAACTATGGAGCAATGAGGGAGGAGCTGGCCAAAGTTCAATGGTTCAATACCGTAGCAGGGATGGCAGTGGAACAACAATGGCAGGTATTTCTGGATATAACGCAAAAGGTGCAGGATCAGTTCATTCCAAAGAAGAAAAAAGAACCGAAGGGGAGGCAGGGGTGGCTGTGGTTGACGAGGGAAGTTAAGGACTCTATAAAGATAAAAGAGAAGAAGTATAACAGAGCAAAGATGAGTGGGGAAGCCGGAGGACTGGGAAGCTTTTAAAGAGCAACAGAAGATAACTAAAAAGGCAATACGCAGAGAATAAAATGAGGTACCAAGGAAAACTGGCGAAAAATATAAAGGAGGATAGTAAAAGCTTTTTTTAGGTATGTGGAAAAAAAATGGTTAAGACGAGAATTGGCCCTTGAAGACAGAAACGAGTGAATTTATTTAATGGGAACAAGGAAATGGCAGAAGAGTTGAATAGGTACCTTGGATCTGTCTTCACTCGAGAAGACAGAAGCAATCTCCCAGATGTAATAGTGGCTGAAGGACGTAGGGTAATGGATGAACTGAAGGGTATTTACATGAGGCAGGAAATGGTGTTGGATAGACGGTTGGGTCTGAAGGCTGATAAGTCCCCGGGACCTGATGGTCTGCAATCCAGGGTACTTAAGGAGGTGGCTCTAGAAATCGTGAACACATTGGTAATCATTTTCCAATGTTCTCTAGATTCAGCATCAGTTCCTGCAAATTGGAGGGTGGCTAATGTTGTCCCACTTTTCAAGAAAGGAGGGAGAGCGAAAACAAGAAATTATAGACCGGTTAGCGGGACGTCAGTAGTGGGAAAGATGCTGGAGTCAATTATAAAAGATGAAATTACTACCATTTGGATAGCAGTAACGGATAGGTCAGAGTCAGCATGGATTTACAAAGGGGCAATCATGCTTGACTAATCTTCTGGAATTTTTTGAGGACATAACTATGAAGATGGACAAGGGAGAACCAATGGATGTCGTGTACCTGGACTTTCAGAAAGCCGTTGATAAAGTCCCACACAGGAGATTATTGAGCAAAATTAGGGCACATGTTATTGGGAGCCAAATACTGAGTTGGATTGAAAATTGGCTGGCTGACAGGAAGCAAAGAGTAGTGATAAATGGGTCCCTTTCGGAATGGCAGGCGGTGATCAGTGGGGGACCGCCAGGTTCAGAGCTGGGACCGCAGCTATTTACAATATACATTAATGATATAGATGAAGGCACTAAAAGTAATATTCGCAAATTTGCTCCTGACACACAGCTGGGTGGCAGTGTGAAATGTGAGCCGGATGTTATGTGAACGCAGGGTGACTTGGACAGGCTCGGTGAGTGTATGGATGCATGGCAGATGCAGTTTCATGTGGACAAATGTGTGGTGATCCACTTTGCTGGCAAGAACAGGAAGGCAGATTACTATCTAAATAGAGTCAAGTTGGTAAAGGGGAAGTAAAACGCAATCTAGGTATTCTTGTACATGAGTCAATGAAAGCGAGCATGCAGGTACAGCAGGCAGTGAAGAAAGCTAATGGCTTAGAAAGATGAGAGGAAGTCTGATTGAGACGTATAAGATTATTAAAGGATTGGACACTCTGGAGGCAGGAAGCATGTTTCTGCTGATGGTTGAGTCCAGAACCAGAGGACACAGTTTAAAAATAAGGGGTAGGCCATTTAGAACAGAGTTGAGGAAAATCTTCTTCACCCAGAGAGTGGTGGATATGTGGAATGCTCTGCCCCAGAAGGCAGTGGAGGCCAGGTCTCTGGACAGTTTCAAGAAAGAGATGGATAGAGCTCTTAACCGTTGATTCCACTATCTTTATGGGGATAAGGCAGGGACAGGATACTGATTGTGGATGATCAGCCATGATTATAATGAATGGTGGTGTTGGCTCAAAGGGCCGAATGGCCTACTCCTGCACCTGTTGTCCATTGTAAAAGTTAATTGTATAAGAATGATGACGACTGTCCCTTTATATATGATGTTGGCAGCTTGTTCAGAGAGGGAAAACAACATGGTTGATCTTGATTCTGCTCCTATTTGTTACACAGAAGACTCTTCGAACAACAATTCTTGCATGTTGATGGGACGTTGAAACACAGGTAGATTATCGTGATCACTTGTTGAAAATGGATAGCAGCCAGTAGTTCTCTTTCCACTCAACTAGTGACCAGTAGGCAATGGTCAAACGGTACCTAACCCGGAGGCCACAAGCTCCCCGAAGACATGATATCAGTTGAGCCTCATGAATAACTACCTGCAGATGAACTATCTGCAGATAAAGCATGGTATTAAATCTCACATATACTGCTCTCAACCGTTTTAATCAAAGTATTTATCACTCGTTGCATAGAAACAGATCACAAAACTGAAATGGCATATGCACAAATGCCAGCATAGAAGTTCTATACAGTAGCATTTTGTTTGAAGTTGTATTTGTAAAATAAAAGGGTGAAGTATTAACTTTCACAAATCATATTAACATGCTGTAGAAATCTGTGGAAGTGAGAAATTTGTTTTTTGATTCAATACATGTCTGACAAATGACAATTCAAAGATTTCTTTGTTTCAGCTGGAGTGGGTTGTGGAGTCGACATCATTAGGGGCATTTAAGTGACTATTAGACAGGCATATGGGTGTTAATACAAGATAGGGGTGGAGGTTAGATAGACCTGAGGTTTAGGGTAAAAGTTCAGCACAACATCATGGGCTGAAGGGCCTGTACTGTTCGATGTTCTATGTATCTTATGCTGTATTCAAATAAGTAAAGTCAGTCAGTGACATTCTGGAACTTCCTTTTCCAGGGGTAGGAGTGGAAGAATCAGAGTGTTTCTTTGAAAATTGGCTTGATGTGTCTGTCCAAGGGTCATCTGGAGGAAAAAATACAAGTGTAAGTACTAAATCTATCATTGCTGATACACATGTAAACTGTAGATTTAACTGTACGTAAACTTTGTTTAACAAACTAGCCCACTCAATAAAGTGACAAAAATTACACACCAGATGTTTACTGTATTCTCATCATCTCTGTGATGTCTGGTGAGGGTGCAAGTGAGAAGGCTCTCTGCCATTAAGTTTTAGTTAAGGCAAAGTTGCATCATTGCTGAAGTTATTTATGCTGTAAATGAAGGAGAACAGTGATGCGTATATCCCATGCATTATGTTCCTATTATTGAGTGTGTGTTTTTTGTGTGTGTGGAAATATTGATCAACTGGAATTTTTGATTACTCAGCACATTCCTGGTACCACGGGTACTGTTTAACAAAAGGTTTGCTGTCTTAGTATCTTTCTCTATTTAGTCACTGCCACTATTAATGTTTAGTTATAGCGTGGTCTTTACAGAACCTGCACAGTGCATTCCTGCTGGATAAATGATGCACTACATCTGTATGATGCCATTGCTTCTCAACGACACCAACTTAGCAGCTGTTTTTGTTACCAATAATGTTTTCATCATTAGAATACTTGGAAAATATTCAGAAGTGCTGTATGAATCTACTGCTCACTTGCAGCAGTGATAACACTTAATGTGAGGTCATGTTTTTCCCCATTTGATGTTCTGTTGTCAACAATGTATCTCACAACTAATGGGCATATTTCATTGAAACCTGGTCTGTACAGGTATGGTCCAAGGAAGAACTGATTAGTTTTTGACAGATCTAGATTTATTTCTCTATTTTTTAAAAACACCAGTTAAAATTCGTTGGATAGGCAAATGATCATCTTTCTAGAATATTGTTGATTGATTTCGAATGTTGTGGATTGTGACAGCCCTGATAGTAGAATTTTTCATAACTATCAAAATATGAGCAGAATTTTCAGAGCAGATTATCAAATTGGCCTGAAGCTTTCTCAGTGAGATGGAAGCTTTTAATAAAAGGATTTATTTTGTCGGCCTTGCTTTTGCAAAGAATCAGTCAAGTGGAGAAATCCCTCAAAGAAAAGCTGTGTAATTATAGAGTCATGGATGTTTGTTGCACAGGAGGAGGCCGTGCGATCTGTCATTACTGCACTACTCAACAAAGATCTGTCTACATTGAACTCACAGTACATTGATTTCCTTTTTGATTGTTTGACCCATAGCCCTGGAGCCTACGGCAACAGAAGTGAATATCTAAATACTGCTTAAATATTCAGACACTTTCTGAATCAGCCACACTTTCAGTCAGTGAGTTCATGTCAACTAATGGAAAAAGCAGCTTCCAGTTATCCTTTCTATGCCCTTCAAAATCTTAAAACACCTTTTACCAGGTCCCCTTGTCTGCTCCAATCTTGTCATCGGTCAGATGGGCAGGTCAGTGGCAGATTGATATAGCCTGAAGAAGGAATAAGATAAGAGAGTACTTAATGTGGCAAAGCCTGTCGTGCCTGATGGAGGTCAGCAACGGCAGTCAGCAGTGAAGTCCACTGGCAAGGATGGGTGGGTTTTAGCCCAGCGCAGGGAATACAAACCATCACGGGGGAAGCCTCGTTCAGAGTGTCTGCAAACTCGTGGCTTAGGAAAGGACTGTAATAGAACATAGAACATAGAACAGAACAGTACAGCACAGAACAGGCCCTTCAGCCCACAATGTTGTGCCGACCATTGATCCTCATGTATGCACCCTCAAATTTCTGTGACCATATGCATGTCCAGCAATCTCTTAAATGACCCCAATGACCTTGCTTCCACAACTGCTGCTGGCAACGCATTCCATGCTCTCACAACTCTCTGTGTAAAGAACCCGCCTCTGACATCCCCTCTATACTTTCCTCCAACCAGCTTAAAACTATGACCCCTCATGCTAGCCATTTCTGCCCTGGGAAATAGTCTCTGGCTATCAACTCTATCTATGCCTCTCATTATCTTGTATACCTCAATTAGGTCCCCTCTCCTCCTCCTTTTCTCCAATGAAAAGAGACCGAGCTCAGTCAACCTCTCTTCAAAAGATAAGCCCTCCCGTCCAGGCAGCATCCTGGTAAACCTCTTCTGAACCCTCTCCAAAGCATCCACATCTTTCCTATAATAGGGCGACCATAACTGGGCGCAGTATTCCAAGTGCGGTTTAACCAAAGTTTTATAGAGCTGCAACAAGATCTCCTGACTCTTAAACTCAATCCCCCTGTTAATGAAAGCCAAAACACCATATGCTTTCTTAACAACCCTCTCCATTTGGGTGGCCATTTTAAGGGATCTCCATATCTGCACATCAAGATCCCTCTGTTCCTCCACACTGCCAAGAATCCTATCCTTAATCCTGTACTCAGCGTTCAAATTCGATCTTCCAAAATGCATCACCTCGCATTTATCCAGGTTGAACTCCATCTGCCACCTCTCAGCCCATCTCTGCATCCTGTCAATGTCCCGCTGCAGCCTACAACAGCCCTCTACACTGTCAACGACACCTCCGACCTTTGTGTCGTCTGCAAACTTGCTGACCCATCCTTCAATTCCCTCGTCCAAGTCATGAATAAAAATTACAAACAGTAGAGGCCCAAGGACAGAGCCCTGTGGAACCCCACTCACCACTGACTTCCAGGCAGAATATTTTCCTTCTACTTGTCTTTCTGTTATGCCCCGAGGGAAAAAGCAATGAAAGTGCCGCTAATTTTTTGCACGGCGAGCTGCTGAATATTAACCAGTCTCTCACCATTGCCATCACCTTGCTCTTGTGAAGACAGACATGGATAAAGTTCTCAAAGCTGATAGAAAATTGAAAGCCCTCACATCCTGTGACGATGGTAAGTTTCCTTTGTTGAAAAAAAAATGCTTGCAGTTTAATTGGCATAATAAAGACCACAGTGGCTCTGGTTAACACTGCTGCCTCACGGCACCAGCAACTTGGGTTCACTTCCACCCTTTGGTGTGTGTGGAGTTTGCACGTTCTCCATGTGTCTGCATGGGTTTTCTCCGGGTGCTCCAGTTTCCTCCCACAGTCAAAAGATGTGCAACGTAGGTGGATTGGTCATGCTAAATTTCCCAAGGTGTTCAGTGATGTGTATGTTAGATGAGTTATAGGTGGATGGGTCTGGGTGGGATGCTGTGAGGGGCAGTGTGGACATGTTGGGCTGACGGACGTGTTTCCACGCTGTAAGGATTCTCTGATTCATGATTCTATGATCTTACTGAGCGCAAAGGTACAATATTGGCTGGTCATGTTTGTCTCACCTCTTTACACATGGACAGTAAAGCTTTAATTTCAGTTTCTATGCTTTTGCAACGTGTCTGCTGTCTATAACAAGGCTGACTATATCTCCTTCTCTAATGCGCATCTCTTGTCCCCTAACACCAGGAGGTGACACTTGCTTTTCACTTAGTACAATCAGTAAAACAATAGCCTCCATATTACATCCAGCGGCTTCTCTTAACGCTCACATACTGTTCTCTTTTAGCTCCAGGTATTGACTGCTCGTCATTTCTTATTCCTCATCTCATCTCTCTCTCACACACTGTCTCTCTCGCTCTCTGTCTGTATCTCTCCTCTCCCTATTCTCCCCCAACACTTCACTCAGGCACAAACAGAAGTTCACGGTCACACTATGTTGCACATACATATCCTATCCCTCATGCACAAACGTACTGTCCACACACAGACACAGACACACACACTGAGGCACACACGCACGCACAGGCACACAGTCACATTCTCACTCATTCATAGTCCATACTGTCACATAATCATGCATGGTCTTGCACACATTCTGTGGCACACTTGCATGCCCTGTCGTAGGATCTTTTGCCACTGTTCATACTCTCAACACACAGACACACGCACACTCCCACAAAACTCTCCCTCACACACTTAGGCTTACAAATTCACTTCCTCTCAAGCTCACTCGCTCTCACAGACACACTCACTCCCTCATGCATGCTGTAACACTCCCTTTTGTGCTGATTCTCGTTTACACACTCTCGAGCACAGTCACTGGCGCACACATTCTGTCGTGCGCACGCTCACACTTTCATGCACTGTCTTTGCACTCTTGAACACAATCATATGCTCACCTCTCTCTTGCACACAGTCAATTTGATTTGAGTCATCATTATCACATGTGCCTAGGTACAGAGAAAAGTTTTGCTATGCACGCAGTATAGACAGATCATACCATACAAGGTGCATTAGTGAAATGGAACATAGTGACAGCTACAGAGAGCGAGATCAAAATTAGATTTAAAATTTTAAGTGTTCTATTCAGATGTGCAGGAACAGCGGTGAAGAAGCTGTTCTGGGATCTGTTCACACGTGAATACTAAGTTTTTGACATCTTCCCTTCAGAAAAGGGTAGAAGAGAGTGTAATTGTGGGGTGAGAAAGGCCTTTGATTATGTCAGTTGCCTTCCTGAGGCAGCGGTAAGTATAGGTGGATTCAATGAATGGAAGGCTGATTTGCATGGTGGACTATGTTATTTTCATGACTCTGGAGTTTGTTGTTTTCTTAGGAAGAGCAGCTGCCATACCATGCTGTGATATGCATCCAGATAGGATGCTTTCTCTGGTACATCAATGAAAGTTGCCCTTTATATTTAAATTGCCTTAGCCTCCTGGGAAGTAGACACATTGGTGTGCTTTTTTGCCCATTGCGACAATCTGGGTGGACGAGATTTTCCACAGTCATTGATGTGACTCCATTATGGCGTGTTAACCAGGTCAACCATGTCATTCAGCGTATCCTGAAGGAGGAGGACCGTAAGACACAGCTCAATGTACACATTGGTAAGATGAGTGATGAGGTCTTGCATCAAGCGTTCCGAGAGCTAGGCAGTGGGTTAAATAGCAGGACCTGTAAAGTTGTAATCTCTGGATTATTCCTGGTGCCACATGCTGAGAAGGCAAGAAAAAGGGGAAGAAAACAGATGAATGCTTGGCTCAAGTGTTTGTGTTTGGGGGGGGATTTAGACACTTGGATCTGAAGGACAATTTGTGGGGATGGTATATCCTCTACAAGTGGGCTAGTCTGCAGCTGAACCAGAAAGGAACCAAAATCCTTGCACGAGGGTTTGCTAATGTGGTGAGGAATTTAAGCGAGAGGCCTGCAAGCAGTGGGCAATGGAAGAGCAGGTAATTCACTGAGGGGTGAGAAACTAATAAAATAAAGATTATATTAGGGGATTTGAACTTCACAACATTAATTGAGATAACATAAAAGTTTGACTTGGGAAATAATTCTTTAAATACATTTGAGAGATGATTTAACATCAACATGTAGACGAGCTTGTAAGGGACAGTGCAATGCTGGACCTATTTCTGGGACACAAAGCCAGTGTTCAGGGTGACAGTGGCGAAGTGCATAAGTCCCTGTGACCATGACAACAGACTTTTCAACATGGGAGAGGAGATCTGTTTAAAAAAAATGTTTTTGGCTCAGGGTAAGGCATATTTTATTGAAACCAGGCAGGATCTGGGTAAAATATTTTGGGAAGTGACTTGCGGGCGAATCTACAGCTGTATAGTTGGATACGTCCAGAAAAGGAACTGGGAGAGTAAAGGCCAGTTATATTCCGTTTTGGGTGAAATTTATGATCAACAAGCCTGGAGAACCCTGGATCTTGAGGAATGTTCAGGACATGTTTATGACAAGTGCAAAGGGAGCAAATGAATGGATGACTAGTGACGTATAAAAATGAAGCGTGAAGAAACGGTGGTGGCCAAGATTGGAAAGAATATCAAGATATTCTACAGGCATATCAAGCAGGAGAATAACCAGGGAAAGAGTAGGGCCAATTAGAAACCGTGGTGTACGAGGGGTGATGGGGCAATCTGTGTTTGGAAGTGAAGGGCATTGATACAGTAGACAAGTGCCTCCCATCTGTCCTCCCTTCAAGGAGGAGCATTGAATTGTATAAAGCAGGAAGATGCAGTGTGAAATTGAAATTATTGGCTGGTTTAAAAGTGAACAAATCCCCAGTTGTTTCCAAGACTGCTGTGGGAGAAGAGAAAGAAAATCTCTTCAGAGATAGTAGGAACTGCAGAGGTAGCACAGAACAATGAGGCTCTTCCTCTGTTGGAGCAGAGGTCATTGATCTTGCAGCACTGCTGGATGGTTCTTTCGGTGGTTGAGACTGCATTGACACTGGACAGCCTCAGATCAGTCTGGCCGAGTCTTGTGTCGTGGTCTCCTGTGCTTGTCCTTGGGAAAGAGGACAGTCCTCCACTGCACCAATCCATCCACCAGGACCTCCAGGTCCCTAACTGTAAAATAAGTTGCTAATTTCCCCTTTCCTGCCCTGTCTCGGACAAATGCTATGAACTGTATAAGGCAGTTCTGGATTCTGAGCATTTTACTGGTTCACAATATCCATTGAACGTGGCACCAGTGACAGTAATACCGGGATGGTCCAGTTACGATGAGTGGGAGAACTAACTAGCGTCGGCTGAGAGAGGCACAACAGGAGCATTGTTGCTAGTTATTGAATAGGTTTGCCACAGCAGAGTGAGAAAATTTGTTAGATAATAAAATGTGAGGCTGGATGAACACAGCAGGCCAAGCAGCATCTCAGGAGCACAAAAGCTGACGTTTCGGGCCTAGACCCTTCATCAGAGAGGGGGATGGGGTTAGGGAACTGGAATAAATAGGGAGAGATGGGGAGGCGGGCCGAAGATGGAGAGTAAGGAAGATAGGTGGAGAGGGTGTAGGTGGGGAGGTAGGGAGGGGATAGGTCAGTCCAGGGAAGACGGACAGGTCAAGGAGGTGGGATGAGGTTAGTAGGTAGCTGGGGGTGCGGCTTGGGGTGGGAGGAAGGGATGGGTGAGAGGAAGAACCGGTTAGGGAGGCAGAGACAGGTTGGACTGGTTTTGGGATGCAGTGGGTGGGGGGGAAGAGCTGGGCTGGTTGTGTGGTGCAGTGGGGGGAGGGGATGCACTGGGCTGGTTTAGGGATGCAGTGGGGGAAGGGGAGATTTTGAAACTGGTGAAGTCCACATTGATACCATATGGCTGCAGGGTTCCCAGGCGGAATATGAGTTGCTGTTCCTGCAACCTTCGGGTGGCATCATTGTGGCAGTGCAGGAGGCCCATGATGGACATGTCATCAAGAGAATGGGAGGGGGAGTGGAAATGGTTTGCGACTGGGAGGTGCAGTTGTTTGTTGCGAACTGAGGGGAGGTGTTCTGCAAAGCGGTCCCCAAGCCTCCGCTTGGTTTCCCCAATGTAGAGGAAGCCGCACCGGGTACAGTGGATGCAGTATACCACATTGGCAGATGTGCAGGTGAACCTCTGCTTAATGTGGAATGTCATCTTGGGGCCTGGGGGTGAGGGAGGAGGTGTGGGGACAAGTGTAGCATTTCCTGCGGTTGCAGGGGAAGGTGCCGGGTGTGGTGGGGTTGGAGGGCAGTGTGGAGCGAACAAGGGAGTCACGGAGAGAGTGGTCTCTCCGGAAAGCAGACAGGGGAGGGGATGGAAAAATGTCTTGGGTGGTGGGGTCGGATTGTAAATGGCGGAAGTGTCGGACGATAATGCGTTGTATCCGGAGGTTGGTAGGGTGGTGTGTGAGAACGAGGGGGATCCTCTTGGGGCGGTTGTGGCGGGGGCGGGGTGTGAGGGATGTGTCGCGGGAAATGCGGGAGACGCGGTCAAGGGCGTTCTCAATCACCGTGGGGGGAAAGTTGCGGTCCTTAAAGAACTTGGACATCTGGGATGTGCGGAAGTGGAATGTCTTATCGTGGGAGCAGATGCGGCGGAGGCGGAGGAATTGGGAATGGGGGATGGAATTTTTGCAGGAGGGTGGGTGGGAGGAGGTGTATTCTAGGTAGCTGTGGGAGTCGGTGGGCTTGAAATGGACATCAGTTACAAGCTGGTTGCCTGAGATGGAGACTGAGAGGTCCAGGAAGGTCCACATCCCTCACCTTCCTGGACCTCTCAGTCTCCATCTCAGGCAACCAGCTTGTAACTGATGTCCATTTCAAGCCCACCGACTCCCACAGCTACCTAGAATACACCTCCTCCCACCCACCCTCCTGCAAAAATTCCATCCCCCATTCCCAATTCCTCCGCCTCCGCCGCATCTGCTCCCACGATAAGACATTCCACACCCGCACATCCCAGATGTCCAAGTTCTTTAAGGACCGCAACTTTCCCCCCACGGTGATTGAGAACGCCCTTGACCGCGTCTCCCGCATTTCCCGCGACACATCCCTCACACCCCGCCCCCGCCACAACCGCCCCAAGAGGATCCCCCTCGTTCTCACACACCACCCTACCAACCTCCGGATACAACGCATTATCGTCCGACACTTCCGCCATTTACAATCCGACCCCACCACCCAAGACATTTTTCCATCCCCTCCCCTGTCTGCTTTCCGGAGAGACCACTCTCTCCGTGACTCCCTTGTTCGCTCCACACTGCCCTCCAACCCCACCACACCCGGCACCTTCCCCTGCAACCGCAGGAAATGCTACACTTGTCCCCACACCTCCTCCCTCACCCCCATCCCAGGCCCCAAGATGACATTCCACATTAAGCAGAGGTTCACCTGCACATCTGCCAATGTGGTATACTGCATCCACTGTACCCGGTGCGGCTTCCTCTACATTGGGGAAACCAAGCGGAGGCTTGGGGACCGCTTTGCAGAACACCTCCGCTCAGTTCGCAACAAACAACTGCACCTCCCAGTCACAAACCATTTCCACTCCCCCTCCCATTCTCTTGATGACATGTCCATCATGGGCCTCCTGCACTGCCACAATGATGCCACCCGAAGGTTGCAGGAACAGCAACTCATATTCCGCCTGGGAACCCTGCAGCCATATGGTATCAATGTGGACTTCACCAGTTTCAAAATCTCCCCTTCCCCTACTGCATCCCTAAACCAGCCCAGTGCATCCCCTCCCCCCACTGCACCACACAACCAGCCCAGCTCTTCCCCCCCACCCACTGCATCCCAAAACCAGTCCAACCTGTCTCTGCCTCCCTAACCGGTTCTTCCTCTCACCCATCCCTTCCTCCCACCCCAAGCCGCACCCCCAGCTACCTACTAACCTCATCCCACCTCCTTGACCTGTCCGTCTTCCCTGGACTGACCTATCCCCTCCCTACCTCCCCACCTACACCCTCTCCACCTATCTTCTTTACTCTCCATCTTCGGCCCGCCTCCCCCTCTCTCCCTATTTATTCCAGTTCCCTACCCCCATCCCCCTCTCTGATGAAGGGTCTAGGCCCGAAACGTCAGCTTTTGTGCTCCTGAGATGCTGCTTGGCCTGCTGTGTTCATCCAGCCTCACATTTTATTATCTTGGAATCTCCAGCATCTGCAGTTCCCATTATCTCTGAGAAAATTTGTTGGGTGTTTTGGAGAGATACTGTCCTTGCAGTGCAATAAAAATGACACTGAACTGATTCATTCCAGTGTTTTGGACCTTCAGATTTCAGAACAGAATTAGACCATTCAGCCCATTGAGTGGGATCTATCATTCTCAATCCCATTCTCCTCTGTCCATACTAAGCAAGAACATATCTATCTATGCCTGAAATCAACTCTGACTCGGCCACCACAGGTTTCTGCATCAATGAGTTCCACAGATGCACAACTTTCTGACTGAATAAATTCCTCCTCATCTCCATCCTGAAGGGTTGTCCCTTTGACTCTGAGGCTGTGCCCTCAGGTCCTGGCCTCTCCTACTCGTGGAAACATCATCTCCATGTCCACTCTATCCATGCCTTAATTACCTTCAGTGGGATCCCCTTCGTCCTTCTAAACTCCATCGAGTACAGACCCAGAGTTCTCAGCCACTCCTCACATGACAGTGCCTTCATCCCCAGGATTATGTTTGAGAACCTCCTCTAGACCCTGACAAAGGCCAGCACATCTTCCTTCGATAGATGGCCAAAAACTGCTCTTAATATTAAAAATGCAATGGGACCAGAGCCTTACACAGCCTCAGCAATACATCTCTGCTCTTGTATTTTTGCCGTCTTGAAATGAATGCTGACATTGCATTTGCCTTCCCAACTGCCAACTGAACCTGCATGTTAAAAGAATCCTGAACTGGGTCATCTTTGTGCTTCAGATTTCTGAAGCCTTTCCCCATTTAGAAAATAGCCTATGCCTGTACTGCCACTTCTCTACAGACTCTCTGTGACCTCCCCACTTCCTCAACACTACTTGCTTCTCCACCTATCGAAATGTCATCTGCAAACTTAGCAACAACGCCCTGTGGACAACAATACCATTAGTTCCTTTGTCCAGATTGCTGATGTATAACGTGAATGGCTGTTGTCTGAACTCTGATGACTGCGGAACTCCTGTAGTTGCTGGCTGCCATCCTGAAAAAGACCCTTTTATTGCCACTCTCTGCATTCTGCCAGTTAGCCGATCCTCTATCCATGCCAGTACCTACTCCCTAACACCATAAGCTCTTTTTTTTTTTATTTTGAAGCCTCCTGTGTGGCACCTTGTCAAAGGCTTTCTGGAAATCCAAACAGATAAAGTTCAATGGCTCTCTTTTGTTTTTCACTCACTGGTTACCTTCTCAAAGAATCTAACAGAGACCTTCCCTTGACAAAGTTGTGTTTTCTCAGCCCAATTTAGCATGTATTTCCAAGTATTACCATGTCCTTCCAAGTACTTTCCGGTCTCATCCTTAATAATGGATTCTAAAATCTGACCTAATGACCAGTGCTAGGCTAACAAGTCTATAATTTCTCACCTTTTGCCTCCCTCCATTTTAAACAGGGGTGTTATATTTGCCATTTTGTACTCCTTTGGGACCCACCCTGACTCCAGTAGTTCCTGAAAGATCATCAATACCTGCGTGGTCTTCTCACTGAACTCCTTCAGAACTCTGGGGGGCAGTCCATCTGGTCCATGTAATTTACCGTCTTCTCGGAATTATAGAATTCCTACAGTGCGGAAAGAGGCCATTGGGTCTGTACCATCTCTGCAAAGAACATCCCACCAAGACCCAGCCCTGTCCTGTTTCCCCGCAAGCTCGCATTTGCCATGGCTGATCCACCTTGCCTGCACATATTTGGACTGTGGAAGGAAATCAGAACACCTGTCCGAGACGCGTGCAGACATGGGGAGAATGTACAAATTTCACACAGACCCTTCAGCTTCCCCTGTACCTTCTGCTTTGTGATGGCCACCACACTCACTTCTGCTTCAGACTCCCTTAAAGTTCTACTACTGGTGCCTTCCAACCTGAAGACTGATGCAAAATATTTGTTCAGTTCCTCTGGCATTTCTTTGTTTCCCAACGCTACTTATTTGGCCCCTCTTGAAATTTTCTTTGGATTTTCAGGGGTGTTTTACAATAAGAATATCTACTTTATTGTGTTGACAAATGGATTGTTTAGATCATCACAGAAACAATAAGCAAAATTCATCAGTATTCTCATTTAACAATCATATATATATTAATATCACAATCAATGCATTTCCATCAGGTAAGCACGTAGCTGGAACTTTCTAACCCGGCAGTTTTCACTTTTCATTTCTCAGATTTCACTCTGGGACAGAATAGTTGATGTTGACACACTGTTCATTAAAAATAGCATCCATTGTATTTTTCCCCATGTTGTAGCTCGTGGATTTGTGTAACCTTAACACATAGAGTCCATTTTCATTTTTTATTACTTTAGTGATTTCAGGTGTTACGTTCAGAAGGGTACCATGCTGTAATTCTAGCCTGCTGTTTGCAGAGTAATCCCAATGTGGAAGATTTTGAAAAGGATGTAAATTTCCCTAATTTACCTGTCTTTTAGATCCAAACTGATGGAGACCACAGTCCAGATTTCTGTTCTTAACAAGAATGCCTATTTATGACAACTGCATAGATTCTAGCTACAGACAGATATTTATAAACATTGGACACATAGCTGTACAAATTAAAGCTGTAAAGCCCCCTGTGAACTCATCTTGCTGCAAACGAACATCGATGGTAGAGGGATAAAATATTATAGGTGTAAAAAAAGCTTAAGTAAGCTGTTCAGTGCTCCCTGTTCACAGGATTTGCGAAGATGATCTTGAGGATATCAAGCAAATGAATAAATATCCCAGAGTGCCTTATTATCTATTAAAACATGTGTTGATGATATGGCATTGCTATGATCATAAAATAGAACATTGTCCAATTTCCTATGAACATTACCATAGTTTTCATTTGTATTCTCCATGTCGGGAACATACTTAATTGGTACTTTACTGACTAAGTGACCTTTGCTCATCTACAGTGTTCAGTTGCAAACAGCCAATATTTTATTATTCTAATTTTGTAACTTTGGTTTGGAATTTTGTCATTGGAAATGTATTTCACTTTATGTTAGTCTGCGAAATTGTAGCCAATCCTCCATTGGCAAAGAAACACACAACTACAGAAGTTAATAAAAGAAAGAACTGCATTTATGTAGCACATTTTATGGACTCAGGCATAAAATGTAGTTTATACGCAGCTAAACTGCTTTTGAAATGTCGTCACTGATGTAGCATAAGAAAACATGGCGTATTTAAAATAGTCAGAAGTAAAGAAATATGACATAATAAAGAAATAACAAATAGTAAAATATGAAATTATGAATGTAAAGAAATATAAAATCTTCAGCCCCTTGTGAGTGGAGACATAGAATCAGGAGATGCAGAGTCAGTATGGAGCCCACCAGGGAGGAGGCAATTCTGGATCTGGTGTTGTGCAAAGAACCGGATTTGATCAGAGACCTTGAAGTAAAGAAGCCATTAGGAGGTAGTGACGATAATATAATAATTTTTAATCAGCAATTTGAGACGGAGAAGGGAGAATCGGAAGTGTCAGTATTGTATGAACTATGGAGCTATGAGGGTGGAGCTGGCCAAAGTTCAATGGTTCAATACCGTAGCAGGGATGGCAGTGGAACAACAATGGCAGGTATTTCTGGATATAATGCAAAAGGTGCAGGATCAGTCCATTCCAAAGAGTAAGAAAGATCCTAAGGGGAGGCAGGGGCGGCCGTGACTGACGAGGGAAGTTAAGGACTGTATAAAGATAAAAGAGAAGAAGTATAACAGAGCAAAGATGAGTGGGAAGCCGGAGGACTGGGAAGCTTTTAAAGAGCAACAGAAGATCACTAAATAGGCAATACGCAGAGAAAAAAATGAGGTACGAACGAAAACTGACCAAAAATATTAAGGAGGATCGTAAGGATAACAAAAGGTCGTTTCGGGCCTGGGTGTAGGGTCTTGGCCCGAAATGTCAGCTTTTGTGCTCCTGAGATGCTGCCTGGCCTGCTGTGTTCATCCAGCTCCACGCTTTGTTATCTTGGATTCTCCAGCATCTGCAGTTCCCATTATCAAGGAGGATATTAAAAGGTATGTGAAAAAAAAGGTTAAGACTAGAATTGGGCCCTTGAAGACAAACGAGTGAATTTATTATGGGGAACAAGGAAATGGCAGAAGAGCTGAATAGGTACTTTGGATCTGTCTTCACTCGGGAAGACACAAGCAATCTCCCATTTGTAATAATGGCTGATGGACGTAGGGTAATGAATGAACTGAAGGGTATTTATATTCAGCAGGTAATGGTGTTGGATAGACTGTTAGGTCTGAAGGCTGATAAGTCCTCGGGACCTGATGGTCTGCATCCCAGAGTACTTAAGGAGGTTGCTCTAGAAATCGTGAACACATTGGTAATCATTTTCCAATGTTCTCTAGATTCAGGATCAGTTCCTGCGGATTGGAGGGTGGCTAATGTTGTCCTACTTTTCAAGAAAGGAGGGAGAGAGAAAACAGGAAATTACAGACCGGTTAGCCTGACG
The DNA here is from genome assembly GCF_030684315.1 of Stegostoma tigrinum. NCBI lineage: Eukaryota > Metazoa > Chordata > Chondrichthyes > Orectolobiformes > Stegostomatidae > Stegostoma > Stegostoma tigrinum. Next base: position 623,637 of record NW_026728053.1, read on the forward strand.
TCAATCGTGGCAACGATGCTGGAGTGAATTTTAAAAGATGAAATTACAACTCATTTGGATAGCCGTAACAGGATAGGTCAGAGTCAGCATGGATTTACGAAGGGGAAATTGTGCTTGACTTACCTTCTGGAATTTTTTGAGGATGTAACTATGAAGTTGGACAAGGGAGAACCAGTGGATGGAGTGGACCAGGACTTTCAGAAAGCCTTTGATAAAGTCCCACATATGAGATCAGTGAGCAAAATTAGGGCACATGGTATTGGGGGCAGAATACTGGCTTGGACTGAAAATTGGCTGGCTGACAGGAAGCAAAGAGTAGTGATAAACGGGTCCCTTTTGGAATGGCAGGCGGTGACCAATAGGGTACCACAAGGTTCAGTGCTGGGACCGCAGCTGTTTACAATATACATTAATGATATAGATGAAGGCTCTAAAAGTAATATTAGCAAATTTGCCAATGACACAAATATGGGCGGCAGTGTGAAATGTGAGGAGGATGTTATGAGAATACAGGGTGACTTGGACAGGCTAGGTGAGTGGACGGATGCATGGCAGATGCAGTTTAATGTGGACAAATGTGTGGTGATCCACTTTGGTGGAAAGAACAGGAAGGCAGATTACTATCTAAATGGAGTCAAGTTTGGTAAAGGGGAAGTACAACAAGATCTAGGTGTTCTTGTACAGAAATCAATGAAAGCAAGCATGTCGGTACAGCAGGCAGTGAAGAAAGCTAATGGCATGCTGGCCTTCATAATGAGGAATTGAGTATAAGAGCAAAGAGGTCCTTCTGCCGCTGTACAGGGACCTGGCTTAGAAGGATGAGAGTGGGTCTGATTGAGATGTATAAGATGATTAAAGTTTTGGACACTCTGGAGGTAGGAAGCATGTTTCTGCTGATGGGTGAGTCCAGAACCAGAGGACACAGTTTAAAAATAAGGGGTAGGGCATTTCGAACAGAGTTGAGGAAAATCTTCTTCACCCAGACAGTGGTGGATGTATGGAATGCTCAGCCCCAGACAGCAATAGAGGCCCAAGTCTCTGGATACTTTCAAGAAAGAGATGAATAGAGTTCTTAAAGATAGTGGAATCAAGGGTTATGGGGATAAGGCAGGGACAGGATACTGATTGTGGATGATCAGCCATGATTATAATGAATGGTGGTGCTGGCTCGAAGGGCTGAATGGCCTTATCCTGCACCTGTTGTCTATTGTAAAAGTTAATTGTATAAGAATGATTAAGACGGTCCCATATTTCTGGTGTTGGCAGCTTGTTCAGATAGGGAAAACATGGTTGATCTTGATTCCGCTCCTATTTGTTACACAGAAGCCTCTTCGAGCAACAATTCTTGAATGTTGATGGGACGTTGAAACACAGGTAGATTATCGTGATCACTTGTTGAAAATGGATAGCAGCTAGTAGTTCTCTTTCCTCTCAACCACTGACCAGTAGGTAATGGTCAAACAGTACCTAACCCAGAGGCCACAAGCTCCCCTGAGACATGATGTCAGTTGAGTCTCATGAATAACAACCTGCAGATGGACTATCTGTAGATTAGACGTGGTATTAAATCCCACATATACTGCTCTCAACCATTTCAATCGAAGTGTTTATAACTCGTTGCATCGAAACAGATCACACAAACTGAAATGGCATATGCACAAATACCAACTTACAAGTTCTATATCGTGGCATTTTGTTCAAAGTTGTATTTATAAAATGATAGGGTGAAGTATAATCTTCACATTATATTAAGATGCTATAGAAATCTATGGAAGTGAGAAATTTGTTTTTTGATTCAATACATGTCTGACAAATGACAATTCAAAGAGATCTTTGTTTCAGCTGGAGTGGGTAGTGGAGTCGGCCTCATTAGGGGCATTTAAGTGACTATTAGACAGGCATATGGATGGTAATATAAGATAGGGGTGGAGGTTAGATGGACCTGAGGTTTCGGATAAAGGTTCGGCACACCATCGTGGGCTGAAGGGCCTGTACTGTTCGATGTTCTATGTATCTTATGCTGTATTCAAATGAGTCGTCAGTCAGTGACATTCTGCAACTTCCTTTTCCAGGCGTATGAGTGGAAGAATCAGAGTGCTTTCTTTGAAAATTTGTCTTGATGTGTCGATCCAAGGGTCATCTGGAGGAAAAATACAAGTGTCAGTTCTAAATCTGTCATTGCTGATACACATGTAAACTGTAGGTTTAACTGGAGGTAAACTTTGTTTAACAAACTAGCACACTCAATAAACTGACAAAAATTATACACCAGATGTTTACTGTATTCTCATTATCTCTGTGATGTCTGGTGAGGGTGCAAGTGAGAAGGCTCTCTGCCAGTAAGTTTTAGTTAAGGCAAAGTTGCATCATTACTCAAGTTATTTATGCTGCAGATGAAGTATAACAATGATGCGTATATCCTATGCATCATGTTCCTATTATTGAGTGTGTGTTTTTTGTGTGTGTGGACCGATTGATCAAATGGAATTGTTGATTATTCAGCACATTCTTGGTACCACAGGTGCTGTTTAACAAAAGGTTTGCTGTATTAGTATATTTCTGTATTTAGTCACTGCCACTATGAATGTTAAGTCATAACTTGGTCTGTGCAGATCGTGCACAGTACATTCCTGCAAGATAAATGATGCGCTACATATGTATGATGCTATTGTTTCTCAAAGGCACTAACCTTAGCTGCTGTTTTTGTTACCAATAATGTTTTCGTCATTAGAATACTGGGAAAAATATTCAGAAGTGCTGTATGACTCTACTGCTCACTTGCAGCAGTGATAACACTTAATGTGAGGTCATGTTTTTGCCCATTTGTTGTGCTGTTTGTCAACAATGTATCTCACAACTAATGGGCATATTTTATTGAAAGCTGGTACATACAGATATGGTCCAAGGAAGAACTGATTAGTTTTTGCCAGATCCAGATTTATTTCTCTATTTTTTAAAGCATCAGTTAAAATTGGTCGGATAGGCAAATGATCATCTTTCTAGAATATTGTTGATTGATTTAGAATGTTGTGGATTGTGTCAGCCCTGATAGTAGAATTTGTCATAACTATCAAAATATGAGCAGATTTTTGAGAGCAGATTATCAAATTGGCCTGAAGCTTTCTCAGTGAGGTGGAAGCTTCTAATAAAAGGATTTATTTTATCAACCTTGCATTTACAAAGAATCAGTCAAGTGGAGAAATGCCTCCAAGAAAAGCTGTGTAATTATAGACTCAAGGATATTTTTTGCACAGGAGGAGGCCATGCGGTCTGTCGTTAGTGCACTGCTCAACAAAGATCTGTGTACATTGAACTCACAGTACATTGATTTCCTTTTTCATTGTTTGGCCCATAGCCCTGGAGCCTACGGCAACACAAGTGAACGTTTAAATACTGCTTAAATATTCAGACACTTTCTGAATCAGTCACACTTTTTCAGTCAGTGAGCTCAGGACTCCCACCACACTGGGAAAATAGGTTCTCCTCAACTCCCCTCCTCGCCTTTTACCTGTGAACTTCAATCTGTGTCCCCTGTTTATTGACATGTCTACGAATGGAAAAAGCAGCTTCCAGTTATCCTTTCTATGCCCTTCAAAATCTTAAACACCTTTACCAGGTCCCCTTGTCTGCTCCAATCTTGGCATCAGTCAGACGGGCAGGTCAGTGGCAGATTGATATAGCCTGAAGAAGGAATAATATAAGAGAGGCTTAATGTGGCAAAACCTGTCATGCCCGATGGAGGTCAGCAACGGCAGCCAGCAGTGAAGTCCACTGGCAAGGATGGGCGGGCCTTAGCCCAGCACAGGGGAATACAAACCGTCACGGGGGAAGCCTCGTTCAGAGTGTCTGCAAATTCGTGGCTTCAGAAAGGACTGTAATGTTTGACTTTTTAAACTTTTGTTTTTATTTTTCTACTGTTATACTAAGAAGACTGTAGTGCTGAACTTTTAAACTTATTCATTTATTTTTAGAACATAGAGCATGGAACGGTACAGCACAGTACAGGCCCTTCAGCCCACGATGTTGTCCCGAACTTTTACCCTCATCCTAAGGTCTATCTAACCTCCACCCCGACCTTATAATGTCATCCATGTGCTTGTCTAATAGCCGATGAAATGCCACTCATGAGGCTGACTCCACGACCCTCTCCGGCATTGCATTCCACTCCCCTAAGACTCTGATTAAAGAAAGATGGATAAATTTTCTACTTCTGCAACTAAAATTTCGTACCTCAGTATTTTGTCCCTGAGGTGGCACCGTCTGAGGTGGCATTGTACTCTTGTACGCTGTATTGAATACATGTGATAATAAAACCTAAATCTAAATCTAATGCATAGCAGGACACTGGGAAGCTTAGAGGAGAAAAGGGATCCTGGGGTGATTGTTCATAAATTCCTGAAGGGGTCAGGTCAGGCTAGTAAGGGTTGTTACAAAGACATATGGGACATCTCCCTTTATCATTCATGGCATTGATTGTAACAACGGGGAGGCCACTTTGGAGCTGTTTCAAAGTTTGGTTAGGCCACAGCTGGAGTCGTGAGTGGCGTTTTGGTCACCACCCATTAGGAAGGATGTGATTTCACTGGAGGGAATGAAAAGTATGTTGCATGTGTTGGAGCATTTTAGCTGTGAAGAAAGGCTGGAAAAAGTCATATTATTTTCTGTGAAGCAGAGAAGGTTTGCGGGTTGAGTGGAGGTCCTGATAGAGGCATATAAGAATATGAGAGGTATAGATAGGTTGAGCAGAAAGCATTGTTCCCCTTAGTTAAAGCATCAATAACAACAGGGCATAATTTTCAAGAGAAAGATTGGAAATTTAGAGGAGGTTTGAGGAAAATCGTTTTCATCCAGAGTGTGGTGAAGGTCTGGAATGCATTGCCTGGGAGGGAAGTTGAAACAGGAAACCTCACAACTTTTGAAAAGTACTTGGATGAGCACTTGAAATGTTGCAATATTTAAGAGAATGGCCCAGTGTGTAAAAATGGGACTAGTATATGTCGCAGTGTATTTTCAGAGGTACATCCTTAGTGGGCCGTGGGACCTCTTCTGCACTATATGATTCCATGAGAACCCCCAGCCCAGGCAGCATCTTGGTTTTTCAGTAATCTCCAGGATCACACCCTTCATAGTGTGATCCCCTGCCTTGTTAGCCCTCCCAAGTTGGTTAGATCACACTTTTCCTGCTTGAGTTCCAATTGCTGTGCCCAGCTGACCAGTCTGTTGATCTCCTCCTGAAGTTCATCCTTCCTGTCTGTCAACCAATTTTGGATCCAGTGTGCCACTTTGCCTTTGATCCCATGGCTGTTATTTACATGACCATTCCATCGATATCCTCCTCACTAAATTAGTCATTCGCTAGCGACACGGTCATACACACTGTGTTTAAGCCCAAACGATGAATCTAGTTGACAAATTTCAAGGGTCTTTGTGGCAAGCCCTGCACAAGCCCAATCAAAGCACACATCCTGTCACATAGATATCCCTCTACCATCAATCACCCTGTGCTCTCTGCCTCAGCCAGTTTTGGCTCCAGTGTGCCTCTTTGCCTATGATTCGTTGACTGTTGTTTTCTTGATCAGTCTGCCAAGGGGTCTTTACTAAGTCCACATCGAATGCATAAGCTCATCAGCTTTCCAACATCTCCTCAAAAAAGGATCAAATTTCTGAAATATGACCTCATCTTAACAAATCCATCCTGACTATCCCTGATTAATTCATGCAAGTACATTCTACCCCTAAGAATGCCTCTTTGTAGCTTCTCCAGTGCTGAGATTATTCTGACTGGCCTTTAATTTGCTGGTCTGTTCCTCTCTCTGTTTGTTAATAGTAGAACAATGTTCATAGACCTTCATCAATTCATTTCTGATTGGCAAGGGTTTGAAAATTGCTGCCAGGGGCCCAGATATCTCCTCCCTCACTTCCCTTGCGAGCTGGTATACATTTCAGTTAGGCCTGCGGATGTATCCACTTGTAAAGTTGCTAAACCAGCTGCGTCTCCCTGTGTCTTTACCTCTGATGTTCCTAGGTCCTCTGCCCTGATATCTATACTTGCAGTGTCCTTTTCCATTGTAAAGATTGACACAAAATATTCATTGAGGGCAGTGCCCATGTTTTCCAGGTCCACACAAACTGTACATCTCTGTGAAACGAATGAGGAGATATTCGAGAGGTTTGAGATTTACAATCAAGAAAGAAATTGACCAAATGACTTCCTTGGACAACATACATTGTCCATTGTTGTAAACAAACAGAAGTTTTTGTTTCCACAGTTGTTTGCAAATAGCCAATCAAGATCATAAAATAATGTTTTAAGATAATTTACAAAGCAAGGCAATTGAGGAAGATGTATTGGATGTATTGAACTCTCAACTACCTCTCTTAAGTTTAGGAATATCAATATTTTTCTTCTGAATAACTTTTGCAGATCTCTTCAAACAAGTAGCTGAACCCACAGATTTATGTGACCAACGAAGCCTGAGCCTTTTGCTTCACAATGCAGTCCAGATCCCTCGGCAGCTCGGTGAGGTACCTTCATTTGGAGGCAGAAACATTGAACCAAGTGTCTGCAGTTGCTTCCAACATGTAAGTGTGCTCTGCGCCAATTCATAAGGTCAAGCGGGTCTACTTGCCAGTGTGAATTTTGTGCTCATTTTCGGTTTGAATTAGTTCCAGAGGCCAACATGTACCACGACTAATCCAAGGCTATCATGTTTATAAATAGTCAATGTTTGTATTAAATTAATGATTAAAAACAATGTCAGAAACCCCAGTGATAGTGTATTAGATATCACTGAGGATAGCGGATGTAAACTTGACATAATTAGTCATGCAGCTGATCTTTTATTTCCCTCTCGGGCCAGAACAAAAACAGAGATTGATATTAAACACTTTGTAGAGTGGATGAGATTGGAGCCTCGATCCATGGTCTGGCTGCCTGTTCTACACCATGTGGCAGCTGCTGAAACTGCAAAACATCAGGCGAAGTGTAACATCTGCAAAGAGTACCCATTCGTAGGTTTCAGGTGAGATGTGCAAACCAGCAGAAAGTTAGTGGGAGTTAGTTTTTAAAGAAAGCTTTAACTTTAGATGTTCTATTAGAAACTCGATCAGTCAACAACACAACTGAAATCATCAAAAATCCCAACAAACTCATGGACCAGAGAAGTAATTAGGACAAATTAAGTATCAACTTCTTTACCTTAATTTTTTGTGAGAGGTGAGTGCTGCATGCTTTTGGTATTTTGTTCACCGTTGCATTGATCACAGACACTGTGGCTCAGAATGGATTGTGACTTGACTTCCGGTTGGTTCTGTAATTTGCAATTATTGAGAATTTACAGAAAGGCCTTTTTATTAGTCCTGTAATCAGTGTGTGTGCATCCTATGAAAGTGATTGCTGTGTTGTTGCTAAATGATCGATAAAACTTCTTGTCCATAATTAGTAAATTAAATTGCATATTTGGACTGGATTTCTAAGGGGTAAATTGACCCTTTTCAGTTAACTATTCTCCTACATTTCTAAGATTGACCATCTTGGAGAAGGCGCGTGTTACTGCCATTGATCTGATCAAACAACTCCCTGTCTAAGAAGAACTGGAGTGAGACCCCAACTGTGGATGAAACTATGACTGCCATAACTAAGTAAAGAGCAACAGCGACCCGGAGTCAATTGAATTCCATCTGAAGCTTGAGGAATGGTGGCCTAACTCTGAAGGCCAAGATTTGTTAGCTTTTCATGGACTATGAGGAACAGGGCAGGATTTCACAAAATCTTTAAGATGCCATATCTTATACAAAACTGAAGGAGAAATGTCAGATTGCTCAAAGAACCATGGGATCACCAGCCTTTCCATTGCTGGGAAGATTCTGGCAAGGTTACTTCTGAATAGGTTTATACCACCATGGCGAATGAAAACCTTCCATGTGAAGGGAACTTTGTGAAAATGTTGGAGACAGAGCAGGACCAATTTACAATAATGATTCCAGGGTTGAGATATCTCATTATGAAAATTGATTAGAGGAATTGGGACAGCTTTCCTCGAAGATGCTGAGACTTAGAAGAGATTATTTTGAATGTTGCAAAATCATTTGAAGTCTGGTCAGAGTAGACGAGGGGAAGACTTTCCTACTTGTGACAGAATTGAGAATAAGATGCAGAGGTTTGAAGTGATTGACTACAGAAGTAACTGCAGTGTAAGAAATAGCTTTATCACAGTCTATAGAATGCATTACTTAGAGGAGGCAGTTTCAGTAAAAGATGCAAGAAAGCATTAGTTGATTAATTAAAGAGAAATAATGTGCAGGTTAAGGAAAAGGCACTAATTTGTGACATGTATTTGGAGAGCTAGTTCAAACATGATGGACCAAATGGCTTCCTTTTACTGTGATTTGAACTTAAAATTCATTAAAAGTAAAGTGTAATTGGCTCTGGGACACGGTGGAAAAGGATAAGGTAAACAGGACGTGTGTGATCGGAGACTTGATAGTTGGAGGGGCAGATAGGAGATTTTGTAGCCGCAATCAGGAATCCAAACACAGAACTTGCATGAATGAACAAAGAAGAGGAATCGATTCAGTTGCCTCCAGTGAAGACTGTGACCACACCTTCACCCGCTGTGGGAGAATCTGCCTGATATGAATGAACCAACCACCAATAGGTCCGCAACCAATAAGCACAACTTTCCTCGCGTGTTCATCCAGTGCGAAGCACCAAGAGGAAGGCAGCCTTTTTCCTACATTTTGTCAGCTTGACCATTTGGGAAGAGAGCCCCCCTTCTCTGACATTCTGTTCTATAAAGATCAAATGTATTGGTTCCTGATGTTGCGTGAGGCCAGTGAACTTCCACAATTCTACCACACTGTTGCTTCCAAATCTATTTCTTTCCTTCCCATCTCCTCGATGTTTCATCTTCTCAATCTACCGTCTGTCTGTATTTCTTCCGACTGTTGTTCAGAAAAGTAATTCCTTTCATCCCTTTCACTTCCAAATTATGTTTGTTCCTCACGGAAACTGGTATTCTGCTTCAGTTTATCTATTGCCTCGAAAATTCTGGACTAATCTGTAATTGACAGTGAGTTTCCTGTTAGCAGTGCTATTTATAAGAGGATTAACTGAACTTAACCACTTCAGTGCATAATTTAATATTGCCTTGCATAGCTCCAAAAATTTTAAGAGCCTGCTGTTTGTACTTTTATGTTGGTTTTCATGGCTATTTAGTTTCTGCTCATACATTTATGACTGCTTGCTGAGTCTCAGAGTTTGGCTTCATGACAGGAATCTGAAGGCAATATTCTTTGTTTTGCACCATCTCATCATATTGATGACCTGCATTCTGTATGCAGTTCCATCCATTCATCTGTTGATAATTTCACACGACATTGATCAAGTCCTTCCATTTCATTATGACATTTTCCATTCTTGCAAGGGATTTGGCTATCACCGGTGAAGTTATCATTTGTTGTCCTTCGCTAATTGCCGTTGAACTGAGTGGATGGCTGGGCGGGTGGTTCAGAGCTGCCTACATTGCTGTGGCTCTGTAGCCACATGTAGATCAGATGGGGTAAGGATGATCGAATACTCCCCGAAAGGACAAGAGTGGATCAGATGGATTTTTACCAACAATTGTTGATAGTTTCATGATAGCGTTACTGGAAATGACTTTTAGTTCTGGGTATTTTTGTAATGAAATGTAAATTTGACCAGCTACAGTGTTTGAACATGAACCGACATTCTCCAGAACATCAGCCTGGGTCTCTGGATTTTTAGTTCAATGTATTTGCCACTTGCCCACTGTCTCTCAGCCATTATTACAGTTAATTTCTTGGCTTTTTTTTCTCTTTGCTTGGAGAACTTCCCTTCTGCCGTCTGAGCTGAAAATGTGTATCCTCCTCGTTTATTGTGGCCTTTACAGCTTCACATGTTACAATCGCTGCTCGTCAGATTTACCTTTTCCAGGAAGATTCTGGCAAGGTTACTTCTAAATAGGTTTATGCCACCGTGGCAGATGAAAACCTTCCATACAATGGGAACGTTGTGAATACGTCGGATGCAGAGCAGAAGCAATTTACAATAATTCCAGGGATGTGATATCCCATTATGAAAATCGACTGGGGGAGTTGGGACAGTTTTCCTCGACTTTGCTAGCATTTGTTTCTCCCCACATAATTTGCCGTTTCTTCAAAATAAAAAAAAATACATAATTTAACTACTTAACTTGCATTCCTTCGATGGTTAAAAATATCCAAACAAAAATGAACATTTCTCTTACTACTTGTTCTTCCTTTATAGGTACCGCAGCCTCAAACACTTGAATTATGACATCTGCCGAAGCTGTTTCTTTTCGGGGCGCACGTCAAAGGGGCACAAGTTACATTACCCAATGGTGGAGAACTGCACTCCAGTGAGTAATATATTATTCCACTTGATAGAATTGTTCCAATCTGTCGAAACTTAGGGATTTTACCATTCAAATACAATCTTCCCTCAAAGTTGAAGTAGTTTGCTAAAATGATAAAAGGCCAACAACTTAAATCAGGCTTCAATACCAGAAATACAATATTGTGCAGAAGCTCTTTGATGTCAAGTTGAGGCTCAAGGAGGGATATGTCATCATGCCCACCCTTTTCTCCAACTTTGTCCCCACCATTCTTAATCTCATCAAGAACAAGCTTCCCAGTGACTTGGATAGGATGGATGGAAAACCTTTTCACCTCAACCACTTAAAATCACAGAAGAAAATGACACTGACCTCGCTTATGGAACTTCAGTATGTGGTTCACAATGTCATTTCCACTCTCAGAAGTCTTCAAATCTCACTTCAGGCTTTTGCAAAAGTATACTGAAGAATTAGCCTCAACCTTAAATTTGCCACCCAGGTTGATGGGGTTGTTAAGAAAGCATACGGTGTGTTAGGCTTCTTTGGTAGAGGGATTGAGTTTCGGAGCCATGAGGGCATGTTGCAGCTGTACAAAACTCTGGTGCAGCTGCACTTGGAGTATTACGTACAGTTCTGGTCGCAGCATCATAGGAAGGATGTGGAAGCATTGGAAAGGGTGCAGAGGAGATTTACCAGGATGTTACCTGGTATGGAGGGAAGGCGTTATGAGGAAAGGCTGAGGGACTTGAGGCTGTTTTCGTTCGAGAGAAGAAGATTAACAGGTGACTTAATAGAACCATTCAAGATGATCAGAGGATTAGATAGGGTGGACAGTGAGAGTCTTTTGGCTCTGATGGCCATGTTTGACACGGTCAGGGGGCATAGCTTTAAATTGAGGGGTGATAGATATAGGACAGAAGTCAGAGGTAGGTTCTTTACTTGGAGAGTAGTAAGGGCATGGAATGCCCTGCCTGCAACAGAAGTAGACTTGCCAACTTTAAGGGCATTTAAATGGTCGTTGGATAAACATATGGATGATAATGGAATAGTGTAGGTTTGATGGGCTTCAGGTTGGTTTCACAACATCAAGGCCGAAAGGGCCTGTACTGGGCTGTTATGTTCTATGTTTGAACCTCAAGATGACTCAAATCCTTTACCAATCTCAAGTTGTGGCCCATTTTTTCATCAAAATTAATGGAGAAATCCTCCCAAATGTAGAACATTTCCCTTACATGGGACGCTCTCTCTCTTTTAAGGCTGACATCGATACAGAGGTTCTAACATTACGTCCAATTTGCGAGTGGCACCTTTGGCCTCCTAAGGATGAGAATGCTCAATTGTGACATCTGTGCTGATCGCAAGATCCTTGAGTTCAAGGCATGCATCGTTCAGCCTCTTCTATATGACTGTGAAACCTGGATAACATCCAGCTGCCACTTCAAGACCCTTTTAGCACAGTTTTGTCATGGATTCTCCACATGAGCTAGGAGGAAAAACCTCCTAGCATCAGCATTGACGCCATGATGATTTGAAACAAACCCCATTGGGCTGGCCATGTACTTTGGATGCCTAAGTTATGACTACCAAAGTAAATTTTTGCCAACTGATTTCAAAGACCTTGAAATGTTCCTTCAAGAAATTCTACATCGAGGTCAAAGTATGGGATATCCCCATTCAGAAGAAACCAACTTGGGGGAATCTCCTGTCTGAAGACACATAATTCTTTATGAACACAGGCAAGAAGTTGAAGTGTGGGGAAGGAACTGGAGAAAGGAATGCTCGTGTTCTCAAGGCCAAGACCACTTCCATCACCCTGAAAGACCTGCTAAACGTGTGGCTCTAGTTCAGGCTAATCAACCCGCACAGAGCTCATGACCCGTGATACGGAATTTCCTAGCTGGGCAATCATACTCATCAGCCAGTGATGGCCCTTAATATTGTGCAGAATATAATTTGATCTCAAACAAGTACTGTATGTAGCTTTGAGCATTGCTATGGAAAGACCAGGTTTTATAGAATAATCAGAATGGTGCTGCATGAGAAACTGGAATTAAGAGGAGGTAGGTGATACTTAATTTTTATTTGTTTCTGGGCCACTGGCATCGCTAACTGGGGCAGCATTTATTTCCCATCCTTCGTTAGCCTTGTAGTTGTTGAATCATTGTAGTCCATGTGCTGTAGGTAGACTCAGTCAGTCAGGGGTGAATTTCCAGGACTTTGACCCAGTGATAGTGAAAGAACAGCAATATATTTCCAAGTTGAGATGGTGAGTGGCTTAGACACAGGGTCTTGTTGGTGGTGCTGTTCTCATATATCTGTTACCCTTGCCCTTGTAGCTGAAATTTGTCATAGGTTTGGAAAGTCCTATCTCAGGATCTTTTGCAGATTTCTCAGCGCATCTCATAGATGGTACACACTGCTGCTAATGAGCACTGGAGGGAGTAGGCTGCTTTTTCCTGGATGGTGTTGAACTTGTTGAGTGCTTTTGCATCTGCACCCATCTAGGCAAGTGGGGATTATTCCATCATTCTTCTGACTTGTTCCATGTAGCTGGTAGACAGGCTTGGGGAATCAGGAGGTGAGTTACTTGATGCAGTAATCCGAGCTTTGGGCCTGCTACTGTAGCCACTGCATTTAAATAGGAAGTCCAGTTGAATTTCTGTTCACTGGTAAAACCCGGGATTTTGATAGCGGACAATTCAGTGATGGTTACACCATTGAATGTCAAGGGACAATTTATAGATTTTCTCCTACTGGAGATGGTCATTACCTGGTATTTGTGTCGTATAATTGCGACTTGCCACTTAGCAGCCCAAGCCGAGATATCGTTCTGGCCTTGTTGCATTTGGACATGGACAGGTTCAGTATCTGAGCAGTGGTGAATGATGCTGAATATTCTGCTATCACTGGTGAACATGCCCAATTCTGACCTTATGATGGACACAAGGTCATTGATAAAGCAGCTGAAGATGGTTAGGCTTAGGACTGTACCTTCAGGACCTCCTGCAGCTGACCTCCAACAACCAAAATGCCTCCCATTAGGAGAGGCGATGACCTAATGGTATTATGACTAGACTATTAATCCAAGCACTCAGGTAATGTTCTGAGGACCTGGTTCAAATTCCACGATGGCACATAATTCCAGATTTTCATTGAATTCAAATTCCATTAAGAGTCTAATGATGATCGTAAATCCATTGCCAATTGTTGGAAAAACCCATCTGATTCACTTATGTTGTTTAGGGAAGGAAACTGGGCTAGGCCTGGTGTGGCCTACATGGAACTCCAGATATCAGTTATGCAATTTGGGATGGGCAATAAAAGCTGGTCTAACCAGCAATGCCCTCTTTCCCATGAAAGAATGAAAAAGCATCGTCCTCTGTGCAGATATTATTCGAACCAGTGGTGAGTTTCTGCTGGATTCCCATCAGCTCCAGTTTTGGTAGCGCTCCTTGATGCCACACTCGGTCAAATGTAGCCATCCTTAGCTCACCTCCGGAATTCAACTCTTTTGACCATGTTTGAACAACAGCTGTAATGAAGTCAGGAACTGATGAGGTAGCAGAATTGAGGATTTTGTCTCGGGATCTGAGGGATGTGGCAAATCGAGATTTCCAGCAAGAATTTGACCAGTTGCTGCATAAAAAAGTGAACCAGAAGGTTAGATCCAAGGGGATTAAGGGTAGAATATTGGTTTGAATAAAGGCCTGGCTAACTGACAGAAAGCTGAGGGTCAGGATAAATGAGTCTTTGTCTGGATGGTGAATTGTTACAAGTGGGGTGCTGCGGGCTTCAGTTCTCTGACCTCGACTATTTGTAACATATACAAATGATATGTAAGCAGAGACAAAGTGTAATGTAACAGAATACATGGATGATTCTGAAAGAGGTGGGAAAACAGCCTGTGATGTGAAATAGAACATACACAGCTGAATATTGATAGGCGAGGAGAATGGACCAGAATCTGGCAGGTGGTTAATGTGGATAAGCATGAGGCTTGCCTATTTTGTCCAGGAAAAAAAGGGCAAATTATTATTTAAATGGAGGGGAGATTCAAAGTGTGTCAGTGCAAAGTTGTCTGGCTGTCTTTGTGCATGAATAGCTGAAAGTTGGTATGCGGGTTAGGCATAGCACAAGGAAGGCAGATGGAACTCTGGCATTTATCACAAAAGGACTGGATCATTAAAGTAACAAAGTGTTTTTCCGAACACATTGGGTGTTGGTGAGACCAGAGTCTTGTGTCCAGTTTTGATCCCCTCACTGAGGATGAATGCGTTTGCACTGGAGGCAGTTCGGAGGAGGTTGAACTGATTGATTCCAGGGATGAAAGGGCTGTCATATGAGAAGTGGCTGAGTAGCTTGGGCTTGGACTTGCTGGTGTTGGAAAGAATGAGCGGGGTGGTTCTGATTGAGGTATATAAAATAGTAAAGGGGATTGAAAAGATTGGCATTGACCAAATGTTCTGCATTGTGGGACATTCTTAAACAAGAAGCTGTAGCTATCGAGTGAGGCATGGCATGTACAAAATAGAGACGAGGAGTGGGTTGTGAATCTATGGAATTCATTGCCCCTGAATGCAATGGAGGCAGCACCAATCGACCGATTCAAGAAAGAAATAAATATGTTTCTGTTGAAAAATAGGGAGAAAGGGCCATGGGGAGCAGGCAGGAGAGTGGAGTTAAGATCAGGAAAAGATCAGCAACCACGACTAACAAGATAAGTCAAGGACAGGATGAAAGCAAAAGAAAAAGCATAAAATGTGTTGCGGTTAGTGGGAAGCCAGTGAATTGGGAAGCCTTTCGAAAACTAGCAGCGGACAGGTAAAAAGGTAATAAGGGGGAAGATGATGAAATATGAGGGCAATATTAATGAGGGTAATATTAAAAAAAATTGCAGGAGTTTCTTTCAGCTATAAAAGGTAAGAGAGAGGCAAGAGTACAAATAAAGAGAACAAAGAAAATTACAGCGCAGGAACAGGCCCTTCGGCCCTCCGAGCCTGTGCCGATCGAGATCCTCTGTCTAACCTGCCATCTATTTCCTAAGGGTCTGTGTCCATTTGCTCCCCGCCCATCCATGTACCTGTCCATAAGACCATAAGACATAGGAGTGGAAGTAAGGCCATTCGACCCATCAAGCCCACTCCGCCATTTAAATCATGGCTGATGGGCATTTCAACACCACCTCCCCGCACTCTCCCCGTAGCCGTTGATTCCTTCCGAGATCAAGAATTTGTCGATCTCTGCCTTGAAGGCATCCAACGTCCCGGCCTCCATGCACTCTGTGGCAATGAATTCCACAAGCCCACCACTCTCTGGCTGAAGAAATGTCGTCTCATTTCAGTTTTAAATTTACCCCTCTAATTTTAAGGCTGTGCCCACGTGTCCTAGTCTCGCCGCCTAACGGAAGCAACTTCCTAGCGTCCACCCCTTCTAAACCATACATTATCTTGTAAGTTTCTAAATCTCCCCTCAACCTTCTAAACTCTAACGAGGACAATCCCAGGATCCTTCGCCGTTCATCATACGTTAAACCTACCATTCCAGGGATCATCCGTGTGAATCTTCGCTCGACACGAATCAGGGCTAGTCTGTCCTTCCTGAGGTGTGGGGCTCAAAATTGGATACAGTATTCTAAATGGGGTCTAACTAGAGCCTTATAAAGCCTCAGAAGCACATCGCTGCTTTTATATTCCAACTCTCTTGAGATAAACGACAACATTACATTCGCTTTCTTAATTATGGACTCGACCTTCAAGTTAACTTGTACAGAATCCTGGACCACACTCCCAGATCCCTTTGCACTTCTGATTTGCGAATTTTCTCACCGTTTAGAAAATAGTCCATGCCTGTATTCTTTTTTCCAAAGTGCAAAACCTCACATTTACTCACATTCAATTTCATCAGCCATTTCCTGGACCACTCTTCCAAACTGTCGAAATCTTTCTGCAGCTTCCCCACCTCCTCAGCACGGCCTGTCTGTCCACCTATGTTTGTATCATTGGAAAACTATGCCAGAATGCCCCCAGTCCCTTCATCCAGATCATTGATGTATATGGTGAACAGCTGTGGCCCCAACACTGAACCCTGCGGGACACCGCTCGTCACTGGTTGCCATTCCGAAAAAGAGCCTTTTAACCCAACTCTCTGCTTTCTGTCAGACAGCCAATCCTCAATCCAAGCCAGTAGCTCACGTCGAACACCATGGGCCATCACCTCGTTCAGCAGCCTCCCGTGAGGCACTGTATCAAAGGCCTTTTGGAAGTCTAGATCGATCACATCTACTGGGTTTCCCTGGTCTAACATACTTGTTACCTCTTCAAACAATTCTAATAGGCACGACCTCCCCTTACTAAATCCATGCTGACTTGTTTTAATCTGACCCTGCACTTCCGGGAATTTAGAAATGTCATCCTTGACAATGGATTCTAGAATTTTACCAACTACCAAAGTTAGGCTAATCGGCCTATAATTTTCCATCTTTTGCCTTGATCCTTTCTTAAACAAGGGAGTTACAAGAGCAATTTTCCAATCATTTGGGACTTTCCCTGACTCCAGTGAATTTTGAAAGATCACGACCAAAGCCTCCGCTATTTCCTCAGCCACCTCCCACAGAAGTCTAGGATGTAGCCCATCGGGGCCAGGAGATTTATCAAATTTTAGACCCTTTAGCTTTTCTAGCACTTTCTCTTTTGTAATGCCTACTGTATTCAACTCTGCCCTCTGGCTCTCCCTAATTGTTGGCATACTACTCATGTATTCCACTGTGAAGGCTGACGCAAAGTACTTATTAAGTTCTTCAGCTATTTCCTTATCTCCCGTCACAGGCCTTCCTGAATCAATTTGGAGCGGCCCAATATCTACCTTTGCCTCTCGTTTGTTTCTTATGTATTGAAAGAAGCTTTGACTATCATTTCTAATATTACGAGCTAGCCTACCTTCATATATGATCTTCTCCTTCCTTGTTGCTCTCTTTGTTATCCTCTGTCTGTTTTTGTAGCCTTCCCAATCTTCTGATTTCCCAGTGCTCTTGGCCACTTTATAGGCTGTCTCTTTTTCTTTGATATATTTCCTGACTTCCTTTGTCAGCCATGGCTGTCTAATCCCACCCCAGATAATCTTTGTTTTCTTTGGGATGAACCTCTGCCCTGTGTCCTCAATTACACCTATAAACTCCTGCCATTGTTGGTCTACTGTCTTCCCCGCGAGGCTCTGCTTCCAGTCGATTTTCATCAATTCCTCTCTCATGCCCCTGTAATTACCTTTATTTAACTGTAATACCATTCCATCCGATTTTGCCTTCTCTCTTTCAAACTGCAGACCGAACTCTACTGTATTATGATCGCTGCCTCCTACGTGTTCCCTTACTTTAAGGTCTTTTATAAAGTCTGGTTCATTACATAGCACAAAGCCCAGAATAGCCTGTTCCCTTGTGGGCTCCATCACAAGCTGTTCCAAAAAGCCATACTGCAAACATTCCATGAATTCTCTTTCTTTGGATCCACCAGCAACATTATTCACCCAATCCACCTGCATGTTGAAGTCCCCCATGATCACCGTGACCTTGCCTTTCTGACATGCCCTATTTATTTCTCGGTGCATCTTGCGCCCCTGGTCCTGACCACTGTTAGGAGGTCTGTACAAAACTCCCATTACAGTTTTTTTTGCCTTTGTGTTTCCTCAATTCCACCCACACAGACTCCACATCTTCTGACCCTGTGTCGTTTAGTGCCGTAGATCTAATTCCATTCTTAATTAACAAGGCAACCCCACCCCCTCTGCCCACCTCCCTGTATTTTTGATGTGTTGTGAATCCTTGGATATTTAACTGCCAGCCCTGAGCTCCCTGCAACCATGTCTCTGTGATGCCTACCACATCATAATCATTCAAGAGGATTTGTGCTGTTAATTCATCTACTTTGTTGCGAATGCTAAGAGCATTTAGATGAAGTGTCTTAATGCTAGCTTTCTTATCATTATGAGAGAGGTTGGAAATCCTAAGATGTCTTAAGTTATCCTTCCTTTTTGCTGTGTTCCTAGTCTGCCTCGAGCTTAAATCCACCTGTACTCATGCTATCCTGTTGCTTATCTTTCCATTTAACTCCATACTCCCTGTCTCTTTCACTTTCCCTTCCCCCCCCGACTCACGAGTTTAAAGCCCTACTGACCACCCTATTTATCTTTTTCGCTAGAACACTGGTTCCAGATCGGTTCAGGTGGAGACCGTCCCAACGGTACAGATCCCCCCGGTTCCAAAACTGATGCCAATGCCCCATGAAATGAAATCCCTCTTTCCCACACCAATCCCTTACCAATGTGTTGACTTGCCTAACTTTCTTTTCCCTACTCCAATTGGCACGTGGCTTGGGCAGTAATCCGGAGATTATGACCCTTGAGGACCTGTACTTCAATTTCTTTCCTCGTGTTTCATAATCCCTGAACTGGTCCTCTACCCTAGCTTTGCCCATGTCGTTAGTCCCAACGTGGACCACAACAACTGGATCCTCCCCCTCCCGCTCTAATATCCTTTCAACCCGGTTGGAGATGTCCCGCACCCTGGCACCGGGCAGGCAACACACCATGCGGGTCTCCCGATGCGGCTTGCACAGGATACTATCTGTCCCTCTAATTATAGAATCCCCTATAACACCTACCTGTCTTTTTGCTCCCCCCCCCTTGAATGACCTTGTGCCCCACGGTGCCATGGTCAGCTGGCTCATCCTGTCCACAGTTCATTCCCTCAACCGTACAGGGAGCAAGAATCTCATACCTGTTGCAGGTGTCTGTCCGGATAGATCTGAAAAGATACTGACGTGTCTGTGTCTACCACCTCCGCTGGCACCGCGTTCCAGGCACCCACCACCCTCTGTGTAGAGAACTTGCCACACATATCTCCCATAAACGTTCGTCCTCTCACTCTGAACTCATGACCCCTGGTAATTGAGTCCCCCACTCTGGGGGGGAAAAAGCTTCTTGCTATCCACCCTGTCTATATCCTCATGATTTTGTAGACCTCAATCAGGTCCCCCCTAATCACCATCTTTCTCATGAAAATAATCCTAATCTACTCAACCTCTCTTCATAGCTAGCATCCTCCATACCAGGCAACATCCTGGTGAACCTCCACTGCACCCTGTCCAAAGCGTCCACGACCTTTTGGTAATGTACACAGTACTCTAAATGTGGCTGAACCAAAGTCTCATACAACTGTACATGACCTGCCAACTCTTGTCCTCAATACCCCGTCCGATGAAGGAAAGCATGCCGTATGCCTTCTTGACCACCCTATTGACCTGGCTTGCCACCTTCAGGGAACAATGGACCTGAACACCCAGATCTCTCTGTTCATCAATTTTCCCTAGGACTTTACCATTTACTGCATAGTTCACCCTTGAATTAGATCTTCCAAAATGCATCACCTCGCATTTGCCCGGATTGAACTCCATCTGACATTTATCTGCCACACTCTCGAGTCTATTTATATTCTGCTGTAATCTCTGACAGTCCCCCTCACTTTCTGCTGCTCCACCAATCTTAGTGTCATCTGCAACTTGCTGATCAGATGACCAACACCTTCCTCCAAATCATTTACGCATATCACAAACAACAGTGGTCCCAGCACAGAACCTTGTGGAACACCACTGGTCACAGGTGTCCAATTTGAGAAAATCCTTTCTACCACTACTCTCTGTCTCCTGTTGCCTAGCCCTTTTTTTTGTGTCCGTCGAGCGAGCGCACCCTTGATCCCATGCGACTTGACTTTCTCCATCAGCCTGCCATGGGGAACCTTATCAAAAACCTTACTGAAGTCCATGTAAATAACGTCTACAGCCTTTCCCTTTCAATCAACTTTGTCATGTCGTCAAAGAATTCTATAAAGTTGGTAAGACATGACCTTCCCTGCACAAAACCATGTTGCCTATCACTGATAAGCTGATGTGCTTCCAAATGGGAATAGATCCTATCCCTCAGTACCTTCTCCAGTAGCTTCCCAACCACTGACGTCAGTCTCACCGGTCGATAATTACCTGGATTATCCTTGCTACCCTTCTTGAACAAGGCGACAACATTAGCAAGTCTCCAGTCCTCCGGGACCTCACCCGTGTCTAAGGATGCTGCAAAGATATCTGTTAAGGCCCCGGCTACTTCCTGTCTCGCTTCTCTCAATAACCTGGGATAGATCCCCACCTTAATGCCTTTTAGGAGACCCAACACTTCCTCCTTCCTTGTGTCAACTTGACCGAGAGTAAGCAAATGTCTATCCCTCACATCACCATCTGTCATGTCCCTCCCCTTCATCAATACCGATGCAAAGTATTCGTTAAGAATGTCACCCATTTTCTCTGACTCAGTGCATAACTTTCCTTCTTTGTCCTTAAGTGGGCCAATCCTTTCTCTAGTTACCCTCTTGCTCTTTATATATGAATAAAAGGCTTTGGGATTTTCCTTAACCATGCTTGCCAGTAATATCTCATGTCTTCTCTTCGCCCTCTTAATCCCTTGTTTCAGATGCGCTCGAAATTCCCCGTGTTCTTCCAAAGCTTCATCTCTCTTAAGTCGCCTCTAATCTATGCTTCCTTTTTGCTCTTGGCTAGTCTCACAATTTCACCTGTCATCCATGGTTCCTGAATCTTACCTTTTCTGTTCCTCATTTTCACAGGAACATGTCTCTCCTGCATACTAATCAACCGCTCTTTAAAAGCCTCCCACATATCAAATGTGGATTTACCTTCAAACATTTTCTCCCGATCTAAATTCCACAGATGCTACTGAACCTTGGTATAGTTGGCCTTCCCCCAGTTTAGAACTCTTCCTTTAGGACCACTCCCATCCTTGTCCATGAGTATTGTAAAACTTAGGGAATTGTGGTCGCTATTTCCAAAGTCGTCCCCTGCTGTAATTTCAACCACCAGGCAGGTTCATTCCCCAACACCAGGTCCAGTATGGCCCCTTGCCGAGTTGGACTACGCACACACTGCTCTAGAAAACCCTCCTGGACACACCTTACAAATTCTGCTCCATCTTGCCCCCTAGTTCTGAGTGAATCCCAGTCAATGTTGGGATAATTAAAATCTCCCATCACCACCACCCTGTTTCTCCAACACCTTTCCATTATCTGTTTACATATTTGTACCTCTATCTCACGCTCGCTGTAGGGAGGCCTGTAGTACAGCCCCAACATTGTTACTGCATCCTTCCTATTTCTGAGTTCTACCCATATTGCCTCAATGCTTGAGCCCTCCATGGGGCCCTCGTTCAGTGCAGCTGTGATATGGTCTTCGACCAGTATTGCAACTAACATTAAATAGTAGACAGTAGATCACTGGAAAACGAGGCTGAAGAATCAGTATGAGGAATGAAGAAATGGAAGAGGAACTGAACAGGTACTTTGTATCAGTCTTCATGGTGGAAAACACCAATCGCATACTAGAACTTCGAGAGTTAGGGGCAGTGGTGAATATAATAGCCGTAACTAAGGAAAAGGTGCTGGGGAAGCAGAAAAGTCTGAAGGTGGACCAATCACCCCTGGACCAGATGGACTGTACTGTAGACTTCTGAAGGAGATAGCTGAAGAAATTGTTGAGGCATTAGTGGTGATCTTTCAGGAATCAGTGGTGATAGGGAGGATCTTGGGGGTTTGGAAAATGGCTAAAGCAACACCCCTGCTTAAGAAAAGAGAGAGACAGAAGAAGGGAAATTATAGGTCAGTTAGCCTGACCTCAATCATTGGTAAGATTTTAGAGTCCGTTCTTAAGGTTGAGATTGCAGAGACCTTGGAAGTAAATGACAAAATCGGGCTGATTCAGCATAGCTTCATCGAGGGGAAGTTATACCTGACAAATCTGTTAGAATTCTTTGAGTAGAAAGTGGGCAAGTTAGACAAAAGGGAGCCAGTGAATGGGATTTGTTTGGATTTCCAGAATGCTGTTGAGAAGGTATCAAATAAGATGAGAGCCCATAGTGTTTGGGCAAGTTACTGCCATTGGCATTGAGCATTGGCTGACTGGCAGAAGGCAGAGAGTGTAGATAAAGGGGTCTTTTTCGGGATGGCAGCTGGTGACGAGTAGAGTCCCACAGGGATCAATGTTGGTACCACAACAGTTCATGTAATACATTGATGATATGGATGAAGCAACTGAGACATTTTTGCTGAGTTTACAGTTGGCACAGTGACAGATGGAGGGAGAGATCGCAGTGAGGAAGTTGCAGAAGGACTTGCATAGACTCTGAGAGTGGGCAAAGAAGTGGCAGACAGAATACTGTGTGGGACACTGTGAGGTTATGTGCTTTGGTAGTAAAAATGGAGGCATAGATTATTTTCTAAATGAGAAAGGGCATTTGAAGTCTGAAGCACAACTGTCCCTCGTTGCCTTTGAGAAGGTAGTAGTGAGTTTCCTTCTTGAACTGCTACAAGTACATTTGCTCGAGATAGATACAATGCCACTAGGGTCAATCTGCACAAAACAACCCTTTTTTTACCCCTGGAATTAACATTATGAACGTTCTGAAAACC
The DNA here is from genome assembly GCF_030684315.1 of Stegostoma tigrinum. Lineage (NCBI taxonomy): Eukaryota > Metazoa > Chordata > Chondrichthyes > Orectolobiformes > Stegostomatidae > Stegostoma > Stegostoma tigrinum. Next base: position 646,524 of record NW_026728053.1, read on the forward strand.
GCTGTTGTAAGCATATCTTAATAGGCTTAATAGACCAAAACTGTAAGCTTGTTCAAAGTCCTCTTCAGGTTAACATGCAGGTTCAGTTGACAGTTAGGAATGTAAATGCAATGTTAGCATTCATTTCAAGAGGGCTAGAATACAAGTGCAGGAATGTACTGCTGAGGCTGTATATGGCTCTGGTCAGACCCTATTTGGAACATTGTGACCAATGTTTGGCTCCATATCGAAACAAGGAGTCTGCCACTTCTTTGCCCACTCACCTAGCCTGTCCAAGTCCTTCTGCAGCTTCCCCACTTCCTCACTACTATTTGTTCCTCCATCTGCTGACATTGGAGGGAGTCCAGAGGAAGTTGGCAAGAGTCATTCTGAGTATGACGAGCTTGTCTTACGAGGAGTGGTTCAGGGCTCTGGGTCTGTACTCGGTGGAGTTTAGAAGGATGAGGGGAGAATGTGGAGAGGCCTGGAGAGACATGGATGTGGGGAAGATGTTTCCATGAGTAGGAGAGACTTAAATCTTCGGGCACACCCTCAGAGTCGAATGGATAACCCTTTAGAACTGAGATGAGGAATTTCTTCAGCCGGTGGATGGTGAATCTGTGGAATTCATTGTTGCGGAAGGCTGTGAAGGCCAAATCATTGAGTCTGTTGAAGATATGAGTTGGATAGGCTCTTGGTTAGTAAGGGGATCAAGAGTTAGGGGGAGAAAGCGGGAGATTGGATGGTGGAGCAGAGAGTCAGTTGTAACTGCTAAAATATTGAGGCTGGGATTTCAGCAAAGGTAATGTTGAGGGGGGACGGTTGGATGCTCACTTGTCGGAGATGGTCATTATCTGTCACTTATATGGACGTTTTTTTTGAAAACTCTGTTGTGGATGTGGGCATCACTGGCTCGGCCAGCATTTATTATCTGTCCCTAATTGCCCTTAGGAAGGTAGTGGTGAGCTGCCTTCTTGAACTGCTACAAGTACATTTGCTTTCGGTAGATACAATACGATTCGGGAGGGGATTTCTGAGAACGCTGTTGTAAGCATATCCTAGCTTAATAGACCAAAACTGTACGCTGTGCACCTTGAGTGGTGTCACCAGTCTTGTGTGGAAAGATTTTCACTCCTCCCCTCCTTGAAATAAAGATTTGCACCTCACGTGCCTTCTAAAATACATGCTGTGCATAGAAGCTAAATTTTTGTGCTTCATGTACATGCCTCTTGCTGCGTTCTGCTGGGATCTTTTAAGAATCTAGAAAAGATTACAGCCAATACATCCATTTGGGCAGCACGGTGACTCAGTGGTTAGCTCTGCAGCCTCACAGCGCCAGGGGCCCGGGTTCGACTCCAGCCTCGGGTAACTGTCTGTGCGGAGTTTGCACATACTCCCTGTGTCTGCATGGGTTTCCTCCATGTGCTCCAATTTCCTCCCACAGTCCAAAGATGTGCAGGCTAGGTGGATCGGCCATGCTAAATCGCCGATAGTGTTCAGGGGTGTGTGTGGGTTATAGGGGTGGGATGGGATGCTGCAAGGGGCGATGTGGACTTGTTGGTCCGACGGACCTGTTTCCACACTGTAGGGAACCGAATCTAATCTAATGTCTGCAGTCAACTCTTATAATCCTCCATGTTATCATCTAATATAGTCTGAAGGGATGCCTGACAACTGATGAAGTGAGGGAACAGGTTTTATGTCTGTATTAATTGAGGATGAATTGATTGTGAGTTGGCTGTATAAATATGGGAGCTAGTAATTAGGGGTTGACGTTTATGGAGTATTTTTAAAAGAAATAAAGCTCTGATGGTACGATGTTGGGTTGGACTCTTTGCATACCTGGAATCCAATTCTTCAGGTCCAGGGAACCTATTAACTTAGTCTTCTCAGTTTTCCTCAATGTTTTCTTGAGGATTTCCTTCTCCCTTTCGCTCCCTACTTTTCGCCCATTGATTTTTTTTTTGTATGTTTTCTACTGTGAAATCAGATAGAAAATATTGGTTCAAAGCTTGTGCCATTACCTTCATTTCCCATCATCAATTCCCCAGTCTCACCCTCTCATGAGCCATTATTCACTGTATTTACTCTTTTCCTTTTTATAGATTTGTGGAAGCTTTTACTGTATTTGTATTAATGTCTCCCTCATTATTATTTTGGTCATCTTTTGTTCACATCTGAAATAGTTTCAGTTCCACAATTTTCCAATCTTTCTTTCAATTTATACTATCTTTAACTTTCTTAGATAGCAACAGATGGCACCATGGTGCATTCTAGCTGTACATCCTTTCATTCTAAATTGACAATATTTTTGTTCAGAGTTATGAAATATCCCCTGAAACATCTGCCATTGCTTCTCTATGGTCTTACCTTTTAAACTATTTTCCCAGTTCAACTCTGCCTTTATACTCCTGAGTTATCTTCAATGAAAGTTAAAGATATTAAACAGTTTCAGACCAAATTCTCATCCTCGTCCTTGATGTAAAATTCTACCACATCCTGATCATTCTTATCCAGAGAATCCTGTACTATGTTATGGTTGATGAGTTGTATCTCAAAACATACTACCAGGTCTAAAATATCTTAATCCCTGCTTGGTTCCAGTGGTACAGTTTTAAGACTCCAAATGCACTCTATGAATATATCCTGAGGGGTAGATAACTGCTCTTAACATCAAGGTGCCGTTCAACCAAATATGACATCAAGGAGCCGTCGCAAAGCTGCAGTCAGTAAGAATCAGGTGAAAAACCCTCTGCTGGCTGGAACCTTACCATAAAGGAAGTGGTTGTGGTTGTTGGAAGTCAGTTGCCCCAACTCCAAAGCATCACTGCGGGGGTTACGTAAATTTGTGCCCTGAGCTCAACCATCTTCAACTGTTTCATCAAATGCCAAATGCCATCCCTCCGTCAGAATGCCATACGTGGGGATGTTCTCAGTTGATTGTGTCATGTTCAGCACCACTCATAGCTCCTCAGATGCTGAAGTAGTCCATGTCCACGGAACATAAGTGATGAGAAGCAAGTGGTAGTTGTGCTGTGCAACTTACGGGCAATGAACGTCACCATTAAGGAGAATCTAACCATTGCCCCATGACTTACATTCCTTTACTGCCAATATGCTGAGGCTTATCAGGTTTCCAGAAACTGAATTGGACCAAACTTGTAATTATTGTGACGACAAGAGCAGGTCAGAGGTTAAGAATTCTGCAGTGAATAATGAGCCCCCTACCTACACAAAGCCTGTCCACCATCTATAAAGCCCAAGTCAGGAATGTAATCTCCACTGGTCAGGACTGGTGCAGCTCCATCAACACTCAGGAAGCTTGAATCATATGGACAAAGCAGCCTGTTGGATTGGTACCCCACCCACCACCTTCAACATCTGTTCTATCATCAGTAATGTATAATTAGTGCCCCATGCAAGTTTCACTCCAAGCCACACACCATCCTGACTCGGAACTATATCGCTGTTCATTAATAGTCATTGAGTGAAGATTCTGGAGCTTCTTTCAGAACAGCGCTACTCTAAGGACTGCAGTTATTCAAGAAGGCAGCTCACCACCACCTTCTCCAGGGTAATTGGGCTTAGCCAGCAACATCCACATCCCGTGAATAAAAAAGAATCTTCCAGGCTATCTGTGCCAATTGGATTCACAGTTTATGGTAACATCTTTCTTACAAGATCCCATTACTTCTTGGTCTATCGACTGTATGCTATCCTGGACTGTATCTTCTGTCAGGGGATCTATGAATCTGAAACTGTCACAGCTGTGACTTCTTTCCTTTGCTGTTCCTTATCTCTACTCAAACTGATTGTCCATTTTGCCTGGGAGCCAGTTGGCTGGTTTGTAATTCAGAGTGATACCAACAGCCTGGGATCCGACACTGTCTGAAGTTACAATCAAGGAATCTTCTTCTCAACCTCTCTCCTCATCTGAGGTGTGGTAACCTTCAATTTAAACCACCTCCAGTTATCTCTCTCGACTGTGAGAGCAGACCTGTGGTCCCATCTGGGACTATAGTGACTTTGAATCTCCAAACCAAGATAATTTCTCACCAATGTATTGATCTCATCTTTGACACAAGACAAAAAAACAAACAAATTAAACCCAATGAGATGAATTTTGGATCACTGGATTACATGGCATAATTGGACAACGAAATGCACTATTGTTAAAATAATTCGGAATTCAACCAGAAAGGCCACTAATGTGAATCCTGGATCTGTGTATCATTTGAAATTATTTAATTGGATAGTTTCAGTATTTGGCCACAAGATGGAGAAATCTGCTGAGGTGATGTACCCAGAAGATAGAAAGATGATAGAAATGTTTGGAGAGATATGGGCCAAGCACAGGCAGGTGGAACTAGTTCAGTTTGGGATTGTGATCAGCATAGGCTGGTTGGACCAAAGGATCTGTTTACATGCTGTATGACTCTATGAAACTCAAGCTTAATTGTCCGAAACTCACATTCAGACATATCTAACCTTGATCATAATCTTACAGAAAGATAGCCGACTTTATCCCTCAGAGTTGCAGACTCTTCAATTTTACATCCTCAAAGACATTTAGCAGGAATAGCATGGATTATAGAGTGAGTTGAGTAGATTGGTTCATGATTAATTCTTAACTAAATTTGATTTATTTTACATTTTTAGACAACATCAGGTGAAGATGTGCGTGATTTCACCAAGGTGCTGAAAAATAACTTCAGATCAAAGAAATACTTTGCCAAACATCCTCGCTTGGGTTATTTACCACTACAAACAGTCCTAGAAGGTGAGAACCTTGAGATGTGAGATTTACTAATGTATCATTGCCCATTTGGGGGTTGACAAATATTGCAGCATTATTCGTTCTGCAGCTTTGCAGGAGAGTGAGGTTGTCCATTTGCGCCGATATCAGAAGTACACAATACAAGAACAAGAGGGGCTTAACTGATATCATCGGTCCTCTCGCCTTGAAAGCAGTGTAGTTACTCAGAGTGCATCTGCTGTGGACTTGTTGATACTGTCACTAACGTGCAACCTTCCTTGATATCTTTCTCTGTCCCCCAGTTCTGTCTTTTAAAAACTACAATCAATTACTCTCTCCTCAAAAGGAAAGAACCTTTGGCTGAACAGAGAACAAAGAACAGTACAGGCCCTTCGGCCCACGATGTTGTGCCGACCTATTATCCCACTCAGATCAAACTACCCTGCATACCCTTCATTTTACTATCCTTCATGTGCCGATCCAAGAGTCGTTTAAAAGTCTTGAAATGCATCTGACTCCATTACCACTGCCAGCAGCGCATTCCACACACCCGCCACTCACTGTGTAAAGAACCTACCTCTGACATCTCCCCTATTCCTTCCTCCAGTCACCTTAAAATTTCTCCCCCTCGTAATAGTCATTTCTGCCCTGGGAAAAAAAATCTGACTATCCACTCCAGCTATGCCTCTCATCATCTTGCATACCTCTATCAAGTCACCTCTCATTCTTCTTTGCTCCAATGGAAAAAGTCCTCGCCCCCCCTCAATGTTTCATCATAAGACGTGCCGTCCATTCCATGCAGCATCCTGCTAAATCTCCTCTACACCCTCTCTAAAGCTTCCACATCCTTCTTATAATGAAGCAACCAGAATTGAACTCAATATTCCAAGCGCTGCTCCATCCCCACAAACTAATGCTCGATTCCAAATCCCTTTTCTCTTGATGCTTTAAATTCAATGCTGTCTTTCGTGTAATTTCATATTTGAATTCACTGGTCCTGAGCCGCTCGCGGCGATGTGCCCCCGCGGTCCTGCTACAGTGCTTTGAGATGGAAACAAACATGACTGATGAAGGTCCACCAGTTGATGTAGTACGTTTAGATTTCAAAAAAGCATTTGATAAATTACAACTCATAAGGTGACTCAAAAGAAAGCAGCCCATGGGTTCAAGGGTAGTATATTAGGATGGACAGAGGACTGCATCGCAAACAGAAGTAGAGAAGGGGCAGCAGGATGGTAACTTATAACTGGTGTCCGGCCACAGGGTCCCCGCTGCGGAGGCCGTACACCTAATGTTGCCTGGGTTGATTTCGGAAATGGAGGAGGGGATTGCCATGCTTAGGAATGTTGGGCGGATGGGATTTATAAGATTGAAAGAAATCTTATTTTTTCAGCATTTAAGATTCTTAAGAGGCTTGATAGTGTATATCCGTAGAGAATGCTCCCATTTGTGAAATATTTTATGACCAGAGGCCACATTTTCATATTGGTTGCCTGTTAATTCAGGGGAAGAATTACTTCTTTCAGGTGGTAGCAATCTATTCAACACTTTAGCAGAGAAGGTTTTCGAGGTAATGCCATCAATTATATGCTAGGCTGAGATGGCCCGTTTAATTTTCAAATCAAGAAACAACAATAATGAGAAAAGGGTAGTCTTCACAGTGGAAGATACTTCAAGGATCCCCTTATCCCTGTATTCTTTAGTAATGAATTAAATACATCACTACCACACCATCACTACCATTACAGAAGTAGTAGTAGACAATCTAATGGAGTAAAAGCAGATCAGACTCTTTGCCCTGATGGTTTACTTTCTATGATTCCAAACAAAGGAGCTTCAGAGTTGGTGTATGCATTGATTGTAATTTCTGAAAAAGGTTTCGATTCTCGAGAAGCATCTGAGGGCTGGAAAACTGCCGATGTGACATCCCTATTTAAAAAGGAGAGAGGCAAATTGTTGGAACTATGTGGCAATCAACTGTGAAGAAAATAATAGCAGGACATTTGGAAAATCAGAATCTAATCAAACAGAATCACCATAGCCTGACGAAAGAGAAATTATGTCTGGCTAATTTGTTTGGGTTTTTCGAGGAAGTCCCAACCAGAATTAGTAGAGGAAAACCTGTAAATGTGTTGTATTTGGACTTTGAGCAAGCATTTGAGAATGTACTCAAAAGTAATAAGCTAAGAGCTGAGGTTTTGAAGGTAGTATATTGCTATGGATCAGTAGGCTTTGCATGGCCAGGAAGGAGAGATCACATCTACAGTGAAATGCACCAAGTGAATAGATATTTTGGGGAATTTGGTGGCAATGTGGTAAGTCAGTGCAGAGGGTAAGAGGTGCTATTTGCTTGCTTTTTTTGCCTGATAGTTGGTAAGCTTTTCTTTTGAGACAGGGCAAATTGAAGCCAGAAGCGGGGACCCAGAAGGTGAACCCGGTTCATTGGTTGGTGATAGCTACTGGTTTAAGAATCTATTATCGGTAACTTTCAGATTGAAAGTAAATCGGAGAAATATATACAGGCTACAAACTAATGTTTTTAAATCAAATTAAGATTTAAGTAATTGAAATGGAGATGCCGGGCCAATGATGATTTAAACCTCCATGACGGGGGAGTGGTCAGACACCATACTCCAGCTCAGGGTTGATGAACTGGAATCTCAGTTTCGACCAATCAACAAATCATGTGGGGGAGAGTTACCAGGGAATGCTCTGTTTCCGGAGGCGGTCACACACCTTAGATTAACTACCTGAAGCTCGGTCAGTGGCCAGGGACGTGAGACTGTGACTAAGGACAGGGCAGGTGGAAGGATCCAGGATGTCGTGCAGAAGGAACCTTGGCCTTTGATCTTATCGAACAGGTTTGAGATTCTTTCTTCCTGTGTGGATGAGAGGTCAGGGTATATGGAAGATGAGTAAACTGACTATAGCACGGTGGTACAGGGGGACATTCAAGAGGGGATAAAAAGTGAAATGTAGTTATAATCAGAGGTAGTATAGTTAGCGGAATGAACATTGTTGGTTGTGACTAGGATCGAGAGTCTCGAAAGTAGTGTTGCCTGCCTGGCGCCCAGGTTTAGGATATTCCGTCTTGGCTACCAAGGAATTTGAAGTGGGAGGTGTAGAAATCCAGCTATCGTGGTGGACACAGGTACCATTGATATGGAAGAAAGCGGAAAGAGGTTCTGCTGAGGGATTATGAGCACTGAGGTGCTGAGTGAGAAGGCAGAACCAAAAGGTAATAATCTCGGGATTCTTATCTGAGCAATTTGGCACGGTGTGAACAAAACTGAAGATGTAAATGCATAGTTCAAATGATGGCATGGCAGAAATGTGTTTGAATTCATGGGACATTGGCATCGGTGTGGGGAAGGAGGGAGTTGTTCCGGTGGCATAGGCTTGATGAGAGTCATATTGGGACAAGTATCCTGGCAAAAGACATAGCTAGGTCTGGGGGTAGGGCATCAAAGTGAAAAGTGTGGAGCGGGTGAGTCCAGTTGCATGGAAAATTATGGAAAAAGTTAGAAGCTAGTAAGTGCTCAGCAAAGTTTCCAGAGCAAGTAATAGGACAAAAAGTATGGAAATAGTCAGGAGTCTCATTTCAGGTGCAGCAGATAAGAAGGGTGGCCGTAAATGCCAGACTGAAGGTCTTTTATTTAATTGTAGGGAGTGTATAAAACAAAGTGAATGAGTTTGTGGTGCAGATTGAAATTGACAGATGTATTGTTCTGGGTATCACAGACATGTGGTTGTAAGGGGATAAGTGTTGGGAACTAAATATCCAATGATTCATGTCCTATAGAAAGAACAGACAAATGGACAGAGATACCAGGGTTGGCTTGTGAGTAAGAAATGGGGCAGCGCTGAAGGAACCACAGGTCTTGAGCTTGTTTAATAATGACTTGGAGGAAGAGGTGAATGTGCTGTGGCTAAATTTGTAGATGACTCAAAAATATTTGGAAAGACAAGGCATGGCACAGAAACAGAGATTTACCAGGGTGTTACTTGGATTGGAATGTATTAGCTTTCAGGAGGGCTTGGTGGAAATGTTGTATAATAATAAATGTAATGAGATCAACCATGATCTCACCGAATGGTGGAGGAAATTCAATGGGCCAAATGACTTTTTGAGTGAGTCTTGTTGTTTGACAATGAATTCGTAAAGGTGTTTTTTTTTGTCTCTTGGATGAGATGTAAAAATGAAATGTGTACGCTTCCTTTTCATCTGGCAATAAATAATCGTTCTGAACGATTTCCATTGACTAGTGGCAATCTGACAAGCATCACGATGTAAAGAGATTCTTAGCTTCTTTTTAATTGTCAAGTTATTCTTTGGAATTAATTAAGCATATATTATTTGCATCTCAGGAATTATATTCATCACTGCATCTCAAAAAGTACTCTGTTGTATGATAACAGCATTTTAAAGAACACTCTTCAATGGTTGTGATTTTCAGTTGCCATAACACACATTAAATTACATTGTTGGCCAATCTGTCCATGATTATTTCATTGTCTTACATTTCAAACAGACAAGGAAATATTGGTGATGCAATGAAGAGTTTGATGATAAAATATAATTACTGTTACGGTTTCCTCTTGGACGAAATATTCTCATCAAATTGACTGGTCAAGGAAATGGGACACTGACTGTGAGTACTTTGAGTGTTTAAGTGATTCCTAAAATGAAAATTATGACCTTGATTTCTCTTGCATGCAGATATGAAGAGACTATTTTAAAAATCCTCTCGGTTCGTGGTTCAGGCATAAAGGTGTCACATGTATATTTATGTATATACATGTACATGTGTAATCTGAAAAGAAAATGACGATAAATCACTTGTTACAAGGTGAGAATGAGTTATCCAGATAGTAAGAACTGCCAAAGTTGGTGTCTGAGATAACACATTGTGGAGCTGGGGGAAAGCAGGCAGCATCAGAGGCTCAAGAAAGTTGATGTTTTGGGTCAGGACCTTTCCTCCAAAATGGAGGGTGGACGGGAGCTCAGAAACAAATAGTGTGGAGAGGGAGGAGGTGCTGGGGAAGGTAGGTGGGATGGTGATAAATGAGTACTATCCAGATTGGAGCAGATTTACCCCAGAAGGTATTGAATACAAGTTCCAAATCACTCTCAAAATCCTAGTGACTGTTAACATTCATGTTTTTTTTGTCTGTGTGTTTCAGTAGTTGCATGTCAGTTTGAATGGTTCATTGAGAGTGAGGAACCTATGGACTCACACACACCAACATGGAATTTAATTCAAAGAGTGACTTCTCTTCAAAGTACTTAGTCGCTTTTAAAATCTTGACCATTTCTGCTGTCTAGTTGAACAAGTGTAGCTGAATACTGCTTCGATAGGAATTAGTGTTTAATAGGAACATATTTGTGAAACTTACAGTTCCTCAAGCTTTAGCATAAACTGGTGGAGACTTTCGGCGCTTGCAAAAAGGCTCACCTCTCTGTTAATACTGAAGGAAAATTGGAGTTTAAAAGTAAGTTCATCCGGTGTCAGGGAATGAAATGTTAATGTTGACTTGAATATAATTTTTAAAAAATTAATATATTTGTGTAGCACTAAACTCAAATTAAAATTTGGATATGCCAGTTGACTCCTGTTTGACACTGTATGGAATGGCGGTGACATCAGATTCAGTGATGATTGAGAATCTAAAGAATATGAGGATAAGATTTAAAATCCAAATATCATTGAACTCTTCAAGGAATGTATTACTGGAAAAGGGGGAAAGCATGTATGTCTATTAGAATTGAATACACTCTGAAGGCGGTGGCACAGATGAAACAGACCTGTGTGCTAAAACTTATCACAAATTTCACATTGAATGGAGCAGTTTAAACAGGCTGGAGGAAGCAGACATGCCAGCGCAAACTTTTGAATTTGTGCATTCTGTTCATAAACATCAGCAAAATTGTGGGAACCTGTTTATTCTTTCTCTTTTATTGCACAGAACCATACGATTACACTTATTTTGATGAGGAATTTAAAGATTACGAGCCCCGTCCGTTTGACTCGCAGTTTGGTACCATAGGTTGGTACGATCTTCGTTCGAGAAGGAAGAGGGATGTTCCAGACACACAAAATCGTCAAACCATTTACTACAAAGTCTGTTTCTGCTTAGTATTAATTAATGCAGTTAACATTTTCAGATCGACATGATTGCAGAATGGAGTCAATAAAACAAATTCCATCTGATATTCAACATAAATTTTAAGTTTGGAATAACAAGCTCACAAGAAAGATGACCTGGTTTTAGATATCACTTGGGACCACAGATTAACAGACAAAGGAACAAATCAAAACGACTCTGCGATTTGATGTAGAAACTCCTGACTCCGAAGCCTGCAGCCGCCCTCCAATTCTCAAGTCAGAAGTGTGTCAATGATGGTGCAGATCCAACAACACTGGAAACGATCTTGAGTCTAGACCAAAGCAGCCCCTTGATTGGCACCGTATCCATTCTCTCCACAACCAACTCCAAGACACAATAATGTGTCCATATACAAGATGCACTGCCACATTTTTTTCCAACTATTCTTACACCCGCCTTTCCAGACTTAGAAAACTCATCTTCAAGGTCAAGGACATCAGACATGGTAGCACTAATCCCAGTAAAAATCACCTCCAAGCTACTCTCAAACTGATTTGGAAATGAATGATTGTTCCTGAGTCAATATTAGTAATCTCTTTTGGAACAGCATTGTGGGTCTGTGTACAGCAACATGAAGCTGTTCAAGAAGTCAATTTGTGCTGGACAATCAGCAACAGCTATGTCTCATTAAAGAATAAATAAATCGGAAAGAAATCCATCTGAGAGTCACAAGCAAATGGGTAACTTTTTTTTGTTCACTCTGCAGCTCGTGGGCTATTACCAATTTTGACAATGACAAATGAAGCTTTTGTTTGGTTTGCTATTGATAGCAGCTGTCCACAAAATAAAAACAATTGGCATCAGAGATAATGGGAAGTGCAGATGCTGGAGAATCCAAGATTACAAAGTGTAGAGCTGGATGAACACAGCAGGCCAAGCAGCATCTCAGGAGCACAAAAGCTGACGTTTCGGGCCTAGACCCTTCATCAGAAAAGAGGGAGGAGGAGAGGGCTCTGAAAGAAAAAGGGAGAGGGGAAGGCAGATTGAAGATGGATAGAGGGGAAGATAGGTGCAGAGGAGACAGACAAGCAATAAGGAAGGAGAGGATCAAATATGAAGGTAGGCTAGCTAGTCATATCAGAAATCATAGTAACAGCTTCTTTCAATACATAAGAAACAAACCTGAGGCAAAAGTAGACACTGGGCCACTCCAAATTGATGCTGGAAGGCAAGTGGTGGGAGATAAGGAAGTAGCTGAAGAACTTAATAAGTACTTTGCGTCAGTCTTCACAGTGGAAGACATGAGTAATATGCCAACAATTAGGGAGAGCCAGGGGGCAGAGCTGAGGATGGTAGGAATTAGAAAAGAGCAAGTGCTAGAAGAGCTAAAAGGTCTAAAAATTGATAAATCTCCTGGCCCCGATGGGCTATATCCTAGAGTTCTGAGGAAGGTGGCTGAGGAAATAGCAGAGGCTTTGGCTATGATCTTTCAAAAGTCACTGTAGTCAGGGAAAGTCCCAGATGATTGGAAAATTGCTGTTGTAACTCCCTTGTTTAAGAAAGGATCAAGGCAAAAGATGGAAAATTACAGGCCGATTAGCCTGACCTCGGTAGTTGATTAAAATTCTTGAATCATTGTCAAGGATGAGATTTCGAAATTCCTGGAAGTGCAGGGTCAAATTAGAACAAGTCAGCATGGATTTAGTCAGGGGAGGTCGTGCCTGAAAAACCTGTTAGAATTCTTTGAAGAGGTAACAGGTATGTTAGACCAGGGAAACCCAGCGGATGTTATCTATCCAGACTTCCAACAGGCCTTTGATAAGGTGTCTCACAGGAGGCTGCTGAGCAACGTGAGGGCCCATGGTGTTCGAGGTGAGATACTGGCCTGGATTGAGGATTGGCTGTCTGACAGAAGGCAGAGAGTTGGGATTAAGGGCTCTTTTTCAGAATGGCAACCAGTGACGATTGGTGTCCCGCAGGGTTCAGTGGTGGGGCCGCTGCTGTTCACCTTATATGTTAATGATCTGGATGAAGGGACTGGGGGCATTCTGGCGAAGTTTTCCGATGATACGAAGATAGGTAGACAGGCAGGTAGTACTGAGGAGGTGGAGAGGCGGCAGTAAGATTTAGACAGTTTAGGAGAGTGGCCCAGGAAATGGCTGATGAAATTCAATGTGAGTAAATGTGAGGTTTTTCACTTTGGTAAAAAGAATAGAGACATGGAATATTTTCTAAATGGTGAGAAAATTCGTAAAGCAGAAGTACAAAGGGATCTGGAATTCTTGGTCCAGGATTCTCTAAAAGTTAACTTGCAGGTAGAGTCCATGATTAAGAAAGCGAATGTAATGTTGTTTATCTCAAGAGGGTTGGAATATAGAAGCAGTGATGTGCTTCTGAGGCTTTATAAAGGTCTAGTTAGGCCCCATTGAGAATACCGTGTCCAATGTTGGGCCCCACACTTCAGAAAGGACATACTAGCCCTGGAGCGTGTCCAGCGGAGATTCACACGGATGATCCCTGGAATGGTAGGTTTGACATACGACGAACGGCTAAGGATCCTGGGATTGTACTCATTAGAGCTGAGAAGGTTGAGGGGAGATCTAATACAAACTTACGAGATAATATGTGGCTTAGAAGGGGTGGGCGCTAGGAAGTTGTTTCTGTTAGGCCAGGAGACTAGGACCTGTGGGCACAGCCTTAAAATTAGAGGGGGTAAATTTAAAACGGAAATGAGACGACTTTTCTTAAGACTGAGAGTGGCGGGCTTGTGAAATTCATTGCCACGGAGTGCAGTGGGGGCCGGGACGTTGGATGCCTTCAAGGCAGAGATCAACAAATTCTTGATCTCACAGGAATCAAGGGCGACGGGGAGCGTGCTGGGAAGTGGAGTTGAAATGCCCATGAGCCATGATTTAAATGGCGGAGTGGACTTGATGAGTCGAATGGCCCTACTTAGACTCATATCTTATGGTCTTAAGTTAAAGGGTCGGACGTGAAGCCAATAGAGGTGAGTGTAGGTGGGGAGAGGTCAGTCTGGGGAGGACAGACAGGTCAAGGGGGCGGGAAGCGGTTAGTAGGTCAGGAATGGGGGTTTGGCTTGAGCTGGGAGGAGGGGATCGGGGAGAGGAAGAGCAGATTAGGAACGTGGGGACGAGCTGGGCTGGTTTTGGGATGCAGTGGTGGGAGGGGAGATTTTGAAGCTTGTGAAGTCCACATTGATACCATTGGGCTGCAGAGTTCCCAAGTCTCAGTTAAGGAAGGACAATAAACACTGGTCAGTCAGTCATACATCGAACAAAAAAAGTTTATTTTTAAAAAAAAATAGGATGCATCTGTCAATCAAGTGGCCAAGTATTATCGAGTTTTGAGAAGATTTTTAGCTCAGGATTGAGGTTTTGGATGTAAGATTGCTCACTGAGCTGGAAGGTTAGTTTTCAGATGATTCGTCACCATTCCAGGCAAAATCATCAGTGAGCCTCCAGTGAAGCGCTGGTGTTCGGTCCCGCTTTCTATTCAAGTGTTTAGGTTTCCTTGGGTTGGTCATGTTATTTCCTGTTCTTTTTCTCTGAGGATGGTAGATGGATTTGGAGCCAATGTGTTCTCCCTAGTGTAGTTTGTGTATGGAATGAACTGCCAGAGGAGTGCCAGAGGCTATTATAATCACAGTATTTAAAAGTCACCTGCATGGACACATGAATAGGAAGGGTCTGTAGGGATATGGGCAACATGCTGGCAAATGGAACTAGTCATTTACGATATCTGGTCGGCATGGAGGAGTTGGACTGAAGGGTCTGTTTCCCTGCTGCACAACTCTACGACTCTGTCTTTGTCTCTTTGTGTGTCTCTCTCTCGCCCTCGCTCCCCCCTCCCATTTTCTCCAAACCCACCCCTCGCCACACACACAATCTCTGTCTCTCCATCTCTCTGTGTGTGCCTCACTCTGTGTCATTGTCTCTCTCTCTCTGTTGTCTTGTCTCTGCCACCTCGCTGTGCACTTCTGTCTCTCTTTCTTTCTCTTTCACTCTGTCTCTTGTGTGTGTGTGTGCGTGCGCGCTCCTCTCTGTCTCTCGTCTTGTCTCTGCCTCCCTCTGTGTGTGTCTCTGCCGTTGTCTCTCCCCTGTCTCTCCGTCTCTCCCTGTGAACTTCTCCCTCTCCCCTGCCCCCGCCCCCGGCGCTCTGTCTTTCTCTGTGTCTCTCTTCCTCTCGCCGTGTGTTTCTCTATCCGTGCATCTCCACCCGCTCAGCAGGGAGCATTGAGTTTTTTTTTAAAAGTTTAAAAATCTGTTTAAACCCAACCCATCCGCAATCAGACTGCATTTCTAATTCTCTCTCTCACACACACAGTCTGTCTCTTTCTCCCTCTCAGTCAATCCCCTTCCTCTCCTGTTCCTACTCACGCCTTTTCCCCCCCCTCTGCCTTGGTGACGAGTCCACTGTCTGGAACCCTTTTCCCGGGAGGGGACTGAGGACCCAGCTGTTCTGCATCGGGATCAGCGTACCACGATCCGGGACCCCTACAGCCTCCAGCATGACCACTGGGCGAGGAGCAGGCATCCAGGCTGCTGGAGCGCTCGCTGCTCAGTGGCTCGGCCCTGCGCCGCCTTGGCCGGGAGCGGGGATCCGAGGTGGGAGAAGGCCTCTTCGCCCGGCTCCTGGGCACAGCTACCTGCCTGAACAAGAAAATGTGAGGCTGGATGAACACAGCAGGCCAAGATCTTGGATTCTCCAGCATCTGCAGTTCCCACTATCTCTGGTACCTGCCTGAACAGCTGCCTGGCACGGAACCCACCCCCTCTCCTCCCCTCCTCTCTCCCCGCCCCCTCCTCCCTTCCCCACCCGCCCCTCCTCCTTCCCCCCAACCCCCTCCTCCTACCCCCCGCCCCTTCCTCCTGCTCCCTCCCTCTATTCATGCATTCCTTCCTCCTGTCAGTCCTCGCTCCCTCCCTCCAGCCATCCATTCCTCCCTCGCTCGCTCCCTCCAGCCATCCATTCCTCCCTCGCTCCAGCCGTCGCACCCTCCCTCCCTCACTCCAGTCAGTCAAAACAACAAAGAAAATTACAGCACAGGAACAGGCCCTTCAGCCCTCCAAGCCTGCGCCGACCAAGATCCTCTGTCTGACCAGTCACCTATTTTCTCACGGTCTGTGTCCATTTGCTCCCTGCCCGTCCGTGTACCTGTCCAAATATATCTTAAAAGATGCTAATGTGCCTGCGTTGCCCACCTCTGCTGGCAATGCGTTCCAGGTGCCCACCAACCTCTGTGTAAAGAACTTGCCATGCATATCTCCCCTAAATTTTCCTCCTCTCGTCCACGTCCTTTTGGTAATGGACACAGTACTCTAAATGTGGCCAAACCACAGTCCGATACAACTGCAACATGACCTGCCAACTCTTGTACTCAATACCCTGTCCAATGAAGGAAAGCATGCCATATGCCGCCTTGACCACCCTATTGACCTGCATTGTCACTTTCAGGGAACAATGGACCTGAACACCCAGATCTCTCTGTTCATCAATTTCCCCCAAAACTTTTCCATTTACTGTTTCGTTTGCCCTTGAATTTGATCTTCCAAAATGCATCACCTCGCATTTGCCTGGATTGAACTCCATCTGCCATTTACCTGCCCAACTCTCCAGTCTATCTCTGTTCTGTTGTAATCTCTGATAGTCCCCTTCACTATCTGCTTCTCCATTCCTCCCTTGTAGTGCGATTAGGCAAGACTTAGGAGGCATAGAATGGGTTAGCAAAATGCAGGGGATGGGGACAATTGAATTGTGGAGCTGGTTTAAGGAACAGATATTGCATATCCTTGAGAGGTACGTCCCTGTCAGGCAAGGAGGAAGCAATAAGCTAAGGGAACCGTGGTTTACTAAAAAAATTGTATCTCTTGTTCAGCAGAAGAGGGAGGCTGATGTGACGATGAGACCAGATGGTTCAGATGAGGTGATGGAGAGCTACAGATTAGCTAGGGAGGATTTAAAGAGAGAGTTAAGAAGAGCAAGGAGGGTACATGAGCAGACATTGGCAGGTAAATAAAGGAGAGCCCTAAAGCTTTCCATAGGTATGTGAGGAATAAGAGGATGACTGGGCTCGGCAAAGGGCCAGTCAAAGACAGAAGTGGGAAGTTGTGTGTGGACGCTGTGGAGATTGGAGAGGTGCTAAATGAATATTTCTCATCTGTTTTCACTGAGCGACAGGAGAATATTGCAGAGGAGGTGACTGAGTTACGGGCTATTAGAATTGAAAAGCTTACGGTTAGTAAGGATGAAGTGTTATCAATTCGACAACGTGTGAAGGTAGATAAAACCCCTGGGCCTGATGGGATTTTTCCGAGGATTGCCTGGGAAGCTAGGGAGGAGGTGGTGGAGCCTTTGGCCTTGATCTTGGGAGTCCTCATTGTCCACAGGTTTCGTACCAGAGGACTGGAGAAGTGCAAATGTTGTGCCCTTGTTCAAGAGGGGCAGTAAGAATGACCCAGGCAATTAAAGACCTGTGAGCCTTACGTCTGTTGTAGGAAAAATTTTGGAAAGGATTATAAGAGATAGGATTTATAATCATCTAGAAAGCAACAATGAGATTGGAGATAGTCAACATGGATTTGTCAAGGGCAGGTCGTGTCTCACAAACTTCATTGAGTGTTTTGAGAAGGTGACCAATCATGTGGATGAGGGTCGGGCAGTTGGCGTGGTGTACATGGACTTGAGTAAAGCCTTTGATAAGTTTCCCCATGGTAGGCTATTGGAGAAAATACAGAGGCACGGGATTGAGGGAGATTTAGCCATTTGGATTAGAAACTCGCTTTCAGTAAGAAGGCAATGAGTGGTGGTTGATGGAAAATATTCAGCCTGGAGTCTGATTACTAGTGGTGTGTCTCAAGGATCTGTTTTGAGACCACTGCTGTTGTCATTTTTATAAATGACTTGGATGCAGGCATTGGTGGATGGGTTAGTACATTTGCAGATGACACTAAAGACAATGGAGTGGTGGACATTGTGGAAGAATGTTGCAGGTTGCAGGGAGACTTGGATAAACTGCAAAATTGGGCCGAAAGGTGGCAAATGGAGATTGATACGGATAAAATGTGAGGTGATTCACTTTGGGAGGAATAATAGGAAGGCAGGACACCGGGTCAACAGAAAGATTCTTGGTAGTGGAGATGAACAGAGGGATCTTGGTGTCCATGTACATAGGTTCCTGAAAACTGCCCCCCAGGTTGATAGTGCTGTTCAGAAGTCTGATGGTGTTTTAGGTTGCATTGGTAGAGGGATTGAGTTGCGGAGACGTGATGTCATTCTGCAACTCTACAAAACGCTAGTGCGGCCTCGCTTTGAATATTGCATGGTCGCTCCATTACAGGAAGGATGTGGAATCGTTGCAACAGGTGCAGAGGAGATTTACCAGGATGTTGCCTGGTCTGGAGCGAAGGTCTTATGAAGAAAGGCTGAGGAACTTGGGTGTGTTCTCATTGGAGAGAAGGAGGCTGAGAGGGGATTTAGTAGAGACATACAAGATGGTCAGTGGATTAGATAGGGTGGACAGTGAGAGTCTTTTTCCGAGGATGATGACTTCAGCTGGTACAAGGGGGCACAGCTACACATTGAGGGGTGGTGGATTTAAGACAGATGTCAGAGGCAAGTTCTTTCCTCAGAGAGTGGTACGGGGGTGGAATGCTCTGCCTGCCAATGTAGTCAACTCAGCCACATGAAGGGCATTTAAACAGCCCTTGGATAAGCATATGGATGCTGATGGGATAGTGTAGGGGAATGGGCTTAGATTAGTTCACAGGTCAGCGCAACATGGAGGGCCAAAGGGCCTGTTCTGCGCTGTGTTGTTCCATGTACTATTACAGTTCGCAGATCACATTTAACACTAAAATGAGTGGTAGAGTAAAGAGGATAATGAAAATCTGCAGATGGACACAAAGTTGAAGTGAATGGACAAGGGTCTTGCAGATGGAGTGCAATGATGGTAAATGTGAGGCTATCCATTTTGGTAGCAATTAGGGCAAAATGGAGTATTACTTAAATGGTGAAAAATTGTAGCATGCTGCTATGCAGAGGGAGCTGGGCAACCTTGTGTATGAATCACAGAACGTTTGCAGATGCAGCTGGTAATTGAGGCAACAAATGGAATAGTGTCCCTTATAGCTCGAGTGATGCAGTTTAAAAATCGGGAGGGGTGCTCCAGTTGTATAGGGTGCTGGTAAAGCTTGATGTAGAGTAGTTTGTACAGTTTTAGTCTCCTCACTTTAGAAAGGATGTGCTGGCACTGGAGGGGGTGCAAAGGAGCTTCACAAGAATGATTCCAGAATTGAAAATGTTGCTGTCTGGGGAGAGATTGAGGAGACTAGGATTGCACTCACTGAAACTTCGAAGAATGAGGGGTGTTCTAATAGCAACTTTTAAAATGATGAAAGAAATAGATAGGAAAGATACACGGAAGTTGTTTCCACTGATGGGTGAAATTACAACTGGGGGGCACAGCCTCAAAATAAGGGTGAACAGATTTAAGACTGAGTTGAGGATGAGCTGCTTCATCCAAAGGGTTGTGAATCTGTGGAATTCTCTGCTCAGTGAAACAGTTGAGGTTCCCTGATTGAATGTTTTAAAGGCCAAGACAGATAGATCTTTGAACAGGAAAGGAATTGAGGGTTATGGTGAATGGCAGGGTAAGTGGAGCTGTGTCCGCACAAAGGTCAGCCATGACCTTATTGAATGGCGGAGTGAGCTGAAAGAGACAGATGACCTACTCCTGCTTTATTTCTTATGTCCGTATGTCCTTAGATTGCCATCCTTGTCATTCCTCCTTCCCTGGAATAGGCCAGTTCTGAACGCTGATCAGTAGGTCTTTAAATAACTCCCGCGTATCAAATGTCGACTTGTTCAATAAAAGCTCCTCCCAATGAATACTGCTCAGCTCCTACCTAATACTCCTTCCCCCAATTTAGTAGCTTCCCACAAGTTCCTGATTGTTCATAGCTATCTTAAAATGTAAGGAGAGGCGATCACCCCGTTTGAAGAAGCTCCTGGTTCAGTGTTTTTCCCCATGTGGGAGTCAGCTACAGGTTTTCTTGTTCCAAGATTGGGGAGGAAATGGCCCAGTGGTGGTATTGCTGGACTGTTAATTCAGAGAGTTAGATAACATTCTGGGGACCTGTGTTCAAATCACAGCACAGCAGATGGTGGAATTTGAATTGAACATCAAAGAAAATCATGAATGAAGAATCTAATGATGACCATGAATCCATTGCCAAATGTCAGAAAAACCCAACTGCTTCACTGATGTCCTTTAGAAAAGCAAACTGCCATCCTTACGTGGTCTGGCCTACTTGTGACTGCAGACCCACAGCCATATGATTGACTCTGAACTGTCCCCTGGGCAACGAGGGATGGACAATAAACACTGCGTAGCTAGTGATGTCCTCCTCCCATTAACAAATAAATAAAATTGGATTCTACATCTTCTGATTGAAGATTGTTTCTTGTTCTCTCAGTAATTTCATCGCTTACAGTCAGTTTCCCTCCTGCCTGTCTTTTTGGAATGTCACGTAGCCCTGCACATTTACCTCCAGTGTTGATCTCCTCATAGCCATGTCTTTGTAATAGCTCTCAAATCATGCCCGTCAACCTGTATGTGTGCTCTTAATTTGTTGATTTTGTTCTGAATACAATGAGCACGCAAGCAAAGAGTCATTAATTTTGATTTATAACTTTATTTCACCTCTTGACACTATTTACAGCTGTTTTCTGTTTCTACATGCTGTCTTTTCCAGTCCCATGCTGAGTATTGTTATCCCAATAGTTCTTTAATGTCAGTGTGTGTGTATTCCTGGGCGACTATGCTCGTGTGGTCTACGGAGTTGTGGAGGTCACAGTTCTAGGACAGCCATTTCATAGGCCTCTGCTGCAGCTAAGAAGAAAAGACAATCTCTTGCTCTGAGCTCTGCAAACCAGGGCAATGTCAAAAAGGAAACAAGGTCAAAAGAATTTCAACAAGAATCTCAAAATTAACTGCTGAATTCACATAAGCATTCCGGGGATCGCCCAATGTAGTGGCCACAACATCCCACTTTCTATTCCTCACAAACAATCCAAAGGCTGAACTATCCGTATCCCTCTTAACTTTTACGTTTTTTGAGCTAATTTCTTGTTTCTAACTTGTGTGTATTTGTGGTGCCTTATGACTTCTTGCATTTAGCAATTGATAAACTCACTTTCTCACTAATTCAGTAAAACCTAGTTTTATCGAATCCCCAGTGTGGAAACAGGCCATTCAGTTCAAGAAGTCCACAGCAACCCTACAAAGAGCATCCCACCCAGACCCATCCCCATTCCCTCCTCAATCCCTGTCAGCCTGCATTTCCCATGGCTAATATACCGAACCTACACGTGTGTGGGCACTGTGGGTAATTCAGCATTCCCAATCCACCTAACCTGCACATCTCTGGACTGGTCAAAACAATGATTCGATTTGAATTAGTTATAATGCAGCTGTTAACAGTAATCCTCCGTCCCTGTGTTGGAGCGAGATTTAACATCCAAGATCAAAAATGAAACACTTGAACAAGGTAGCTCAAATTGAGGTTGTTGACTTGCTCGCCGAGCTGGCTTGTTTTCATTGAGACGTTTCGTCACCATGATTGGTGACATCACCAGCAGAGCCTCCAACGAAACAATGTTACTTTACTCTGTCTGGAATTTATACTGTCCGGTCAGTTACCATGAGTACTGTCATTTCGGGTTTTGATCTGTATGGGTTTGTATGTGCGGTCCAATTGTATCTGTTTGTTGGTTACATTATGGGTGGAGGATCACGCCACTCATACGAAACTTGGACAAGGTAACCATAGTAGCCCAAGCCAAGTGTAGACACGCAGAGGAATTCCTAGAGGCATGGTTCACCACCCATTCTGCAGGCTCACATTCTTGGTCTCTTCAGTTTGAATATGATCACTTAACCATATCCTTTATGACAAACAACAGAGTCTTACTTCCTAAAATCTTCAAACAGGACTGTCCAGACAGATTCACTTGTTCTCATGATATCGTCTTCTGCTGGAGGGATTCCGAAATGTCTGCATTCTTCCTCAACTGAGCATTCCTTGCGTTCGTGGTTGACAGAGCTCTCGGCCATGTCCAACCCAGCTCGTACACTTTGGCCTCACCCCTGATGAGGTACCCTGGTCCTCAATGACCAACCCATCAATATCCACATCTAGAAGAACATCAGCCACGATTTCCAACAAGATCCCACCACCAGGCATATATTCCCTTCCCCTCCCTTGTCAGCCTTCTGCAGGGACCATTCCATCAGGACACCTCGGTCCACTCCTTATCCATTCGCAACACCTTCCCATAACCCGACAGCACTTTCCATGCCACCACAGAAGGCATAACATCTGTCCATTTACTTCCTCTGGCTTCACTATCCAACGCTTCCAGGGGAAGCAGCGATTTACCCACACTTCACTCAATCTAGTCTACTGTATTCACTGCTCACAATATTGTCTCGCTCTGCATCGGGGAGACGAAACACAGACTGACCAACCACTTGGCTGAACACCTATATTCTGTACATAAAAATGGCCCCAGGTTTCCAATTGCCTATCACTTGAGCACCCCATCATGATCCCTGGCCAAAATCTCTGTCTCAGGCTTGCTGCAGTGCTCCAGTGAGTGCAAGGTAGAAGACAAAAATCTCATGTTTGCTTTGCAGAACACCTCCGCTCGGTTCGCAATCAACAACAGCACCTTCCAGTCACCAACCATTTTAACTCCTTTAACTCCCCCTCCCATTCCTTAGACGGCATGTCCATCATGGGCCTCCTGCAGTGCCACAATGATGCCACCGGAAGGGGGCAGGAACAGCAACTCATATTCCGCTTGGGAACCCTGGAGCCCAATGGTATCAATGTGAACTTCAGTTTCAAAATCTCCCCTTCCCCTACTGCATCCCTAAACCAGCCCAGTTCGTCCCCTCCCCCCACTGCACCACACAACCAGCCCAGCTCTTCTCCCCCCCCCCGCCCCCCCACCCACTGCATCCCAAAACCAGTCCAACCTGTCTCTGCCTCCCTAACCGGTTCTTCCTCTCACCCATCCCTTCCTCCCACCCCAAGCCGCACCCCCCGCTACCTACTAACCTCATCCCACCTCCTTGACCTGTCCGTCTTCCCTGGACTGACCTATCCCCTCCCTACCTCCCCACCTACACTCTCTCCACCTATCTTCTTTACTCTCCATCTTCGGTCCGCCTCCCCCTCTCTCCCTATTTATTCCAGTTCCCTCTCCCCATCCCCCTCTCTGATGAAGGGTCTAGGCCCGAAACGTCAGCTTTTGTGCTCCTGAGATGCTGCTTGGCCTGCTGTGTTCATCCAGCCTCACATTTTATTATCTTGGAATTCTCCAGCATCTGCAGTTCCCATTATCTCTGATACTATTTATAACACACCACACTGACTGTAACTACAAGCTGTGTGTTTCTTCAACAAAATATCTGCAAATAAACAAACATCCTGGATGTAGACTTATTATCTGACACTCCACTCACACCAGGTGTATGATCTTTTGATCTGTCTGCTTATAAATTGTGTGCCTGTGTGTTTTCCTCTCTGACCACACGTGATGAAGGGACTGCACTTCAAAAGCTTGTATGATTTCAAATAAACCTGTCAGATTATAACCTGATGCTATGTGGCTTCTGACTTTGTCCATCCTCGTCCAACACCAGCACCTCCACATTATAAGTGTTTGAAACCAAGTCAGTGCAACAGGTATATGTCGAACATTTGACTTCAGAAGGATGCCTCGTGCTGAAAAGTTTATTAATAACAAAGGATTTCTCCATTATGCCATCTATCATAACATGCTGCGCCTCACAGTCATAATGAAAGGATGCCCACTTTAATTTAGCAGCGCCAAGAACAGTTATGGACATTTTTAGCATGGGAGAAGGCCATTCAACCTATTTTATCTGTACCAGCTCTCTCCCAGAGCAACAAAATTAATCCTTTTCTCGAATTCATTCCACATATTTCACAGGATTGAAATATATAGGTACATAGTTAAGAGATTTTAACATCGAGTGAGCAGTTCTCGCACTTCACCTTGTCACTAACAATTGAAAACGTGACTTAGAAAGAGTGGGGTCTTTATTTTGTTCTGTTGTGATGATGAAGAAGATGCAAGTCCAAGTGCTGGAACTGGCCTCTTGAACTTAGAAACATTTAAATGTATATAAAATGAATTCTGTGCGCATCTATTAAAAGCAGTTTTATGGAAGGAAAAGGTACCAAAGAAGATTTGGTGTATTGTACTTGATGCTATTATACTCCAACCTGTGAAAACAGAACTCTACGACTGTGAGTGTTGAGATCTGAGAGGGTGCTATCTTGTTTGAATTTACATTGCTAAGTCTAGGCCTATTTTCCCAACAGCAAAATTGGTAATGCAGAAAGAAATGGATGTTTCTCGCATTTGTTGGCTGTAAGTGCCTGTTTAAAGTTTGAGTACAGTTTCCTCATATACAGGTGCTTAACCTGCTTTTACAGTTTGAACATTTGTTGTGCCAATGAAAATTGTTTGAATGGTTTCACCTCCAGTTTTCTTCTTTATACATATTTGGTATTTTTTCAGGGTAAGGACTGCCTGCAAAATCTGAGATTGGGCTTTGAAAGACATCAACCTTTGCTTGCGAGAGATAATGGTAACTGCAGATGCTAGAGAATGCGAGATAACAATGTGTGGAGCTGGATGAACACAGCAGGCCAAGCAGCATCTCAGGAGCACAAAAGCTGACATTTCGGGCCTCGACCCTTCATGCGAGAGAACGTAACGTAAGAAAGAAGAACAGGACGAAGTAGTATTATCCTTCAAAGCCTTGTTGAGTTGATTTGTCCTGTTTTGTTCCTTACTTTTACATTTATTAAATCCACTTTTTTAAAAGCATTCTTTCACAGGATGAGGGCACTGCTGGCAAGGCTAACATTCATTTCCCATCCAGGAATGGCTTGGTAGGCCATTTTGGAAGTCAGTAGAGAGTCAGCCATATTCCTGTGAATTTGAAGTCAGATACCAGAATTGTGAAGGGATGCAGATTCCTTTCCCTAAAGAATAGATTAGTGAATTCAGTTTTCTGTTACAATAATTTATGATAGTTTCATCGTCACTGTTACTTTTAACTCGAGATCTTTGTGAATTAAATGTCATTTCCAGCAGATGCTTTTGTATATTATATTTAATATTAGGATTTTAGTTTTAACTTAATTTCTTATTAACATTTAATCATTAATTTCAGGATGTTTCTCAGATTTTATACGCTTCCTCTCCATTAGGTTTTTAAAGAAGAAATTGCCCCAGTCAAACAAGAAGTCAAAATATTAAATGATCTGGCCAGTCAATTATCTCCGCTTGATGTCTCTTTCTCTCCAAAGATTTCTCACCAGCTTGACGACCTAAATATGAGGTTGAAATTTATACAGGTAACAGTGAAAACATTTTCTAAACTAGCCAATCTGTTGAAGAAAGCATGTCCAGATAATTTGGCTTCAAATATATGAGTAAGATAAAGAACCGTTTCAATTGAAGCAAGCAATTAATATTTTATTATCATAGTTTATGAAGTTATCCAATTTTATAATATTACGTTTTCAAAAATACAATGTTCTTGTCTGTAGTCTGCACTTTAGAATGTAATCGCAAAACAAAATCCAAATAGTGAGACATAGAACATAGAACATAGAACAGTACAGCACAGAACAGGCCCTTCAGCCCACAATGTTGTGCCGACCATTGATCCTCATGGATGCACCCTCAAATTTCTGTGACCATATGCATGTCCAGCAGTCTCTTAAATGACCCCAATGACCTTGCTTCCACAACTGCTGCTGGCAACGCATTCCATGCTCTCACAACTCTCTGCGTAAAGAACCTGCCTCTGACATCCCCTCTATACTTTCCACCAACCAGCTTAAAACTATGACCCCTCGTGCTAGCCATTTCTGCCCTGGGAAATAGTCTCTGGCTATCGACTCTATCTATGCCTCTCATTATCTTGTATACCTCAATTAGGTCCCCTCTCCTCCTCCTTTTCTCCAATGAAAAGAGACCGAGCTCAGTCAACCTCTCTTCATAAGATAAGCCCTCCAGTCCAGGCAGCATCCTGGTAAACCTCCTCTGAACCCTCTCCAAAGCATCCACATCTTTCCTATAATAGGGCGCCCAGAACTGGACGCAGTATTCCAAGTGCGGTCTAACCAAAGTTTTATAGAGCTGCAACAAGATCTCACGACTCTTAAACTCAATCCCCCTGTTAATGAAAGCCAAAACACCATATGCTTTCTTAACAACCCTGTCCACTTGGGTGGCCATTTTAAGGGATCTATGTATCTGCACACCAAGATCCCTCTGTTCCTCCACGCTGCCAAGAATCCTATCCTTAATCCTGTACTCAGCTTTCAAATTCGACCTTCCAAAATGCATCACCTCGCATTTATCCAGGTTGAACTCCATCTGCCACCTCTCAGCCCATCTCTGCATCCTGTCAATGTCCCGCTGCAGCCTACAACAGCCCTCTACACTGTCAACGACACCTCCGACCTTTGTGTCGTCTGCAAACTTGCTGACCCATCCTTCAATTCCCTCGTCCAAGTCATTAATAAAAATTACAAACAGTAGAGGCCCAAGGACAGAGCCCTGTGGAACCCCACTCACCACTGACTTCCAGGCAGAATATTTTCCTTCTACTACCACTCGCTGTCTTCTGTTGGCCAGCCAATTCTGTATCCAAGCAGCTAAGTTCCCCTGTATCCCATTCCTCCTGACCTTCTGAATGAGCCTTCCATGGGGAACCTTATCAAATGCCTTACTGAAGTCCATATACACCACATCCACAGCTTGACCCTCATCAACCTTACTAGTCACATCCTCAAAAAACTCGATAAGGTTTGTAAGGCATGACCTACCCCTCACAAAGCCGTGTTGACTGTATTTGATCAAGCCATGCTCTTCCAGATGGTCATAAATCTTATCCCTCAGAATCCTTTCTAACACCTTGCAGACGACAGACGTGAGACTTACCGGTCTATAATTGCCGGGGATTTCCCTATTTCCTTTCTTGAAGAGAGGAATTACATTTGCCTCTCTCCAGTCCTCAGGTACGACTCCAGTGGAGAGCGAGGATGCAAAGATCTTCGCAAGTGGCGAAGCAATTGCATTTCTCGCTTCCCAAAGCAGCCGAGGACAAATCTGATCCGGGCCTGGCGACTTGTCAATCTTAATGTTTGACAAAATTTTCAGTACATCAGCTTCCTCTATCTCTATCCATTCCAGCATGCACACCTGCTCTTCAAAGGTTTCATTCACTACACAGGTCGTTTCTTTCGTAAAGACAGAAGCAAAAAACTCATTTAGGGCTTCCCCTACCTCCTCAGGCTCCACACACAAGTTCCCTATGCTATCCCTGATCGGCCCTACTCTTTCTTTGACCATTCTCTTATTCCTCACGTAAGTGTAAAATGCCTTTGTGTTTTCCCGGATTCCTTCTGCCAAGCCTTTCTCGTGCCCCCTCCTGGCTCTCCTCAGACCATTTTTGAGCTCCTTCCTTGCCTGCATGTAATCCTCTCTAGCTGAACTTGACCCTAGCTTCCTCCACCTTATGTAAGCTACCTTCTTCCTTTTCACTAGAAGCTCCACCGCTCTCGTCATCCAAGGTTCCTTTATCTTACCCCGTCTTGCCTGTCTCAGAGGGACATATTTACTCATCACTCCCAACAACTGTTCCTTAAACCATCTCCACATGTCTATAGTTCCCTTACCATGGAACAACTGCTCCCAGTCCATGCTTCCTAACTCGTGTCTAATCGCATCATAGTTTCCTCTTCCCCAATTAAATATCCTCCCATTCTGCCTAATCCTCTCCTTCTCCATAGCTATGTAGAATGAGAGAGTGTTATGGTCACTATCACCAAAATGCTCTCCCACCACAAGATCTGATACCTGCCCCAGCTCGTTTCCGAGCACCAAGTCTAGAATGGCCTCTCCCCTCGTCGGCCTGTCAACGTACTGCGTTAGGAAACCCTCCTGAACACACCTTACAAAAACAGCTCCATTCAAATCTTCTGCTCGAAGGAGGTTCCAATCAATATTAGGAAAGTTAAAGTCACCCATTACAACAACCCTACTGCGTCCACACTTTTCCAAAATCTGTCGACCTATGCTTTCTACAATCTCCCTGCTGCTATTGGGGGGCCTGTAGTAAACCCCTAACGAGGTGACTACTCCCTTGCTGTTCCTAATTTCCACCCATACTGACTCAGTAGGCAGATCTTCCTCGACAATGGAAGCTTCTGTAGCTGTGATACCCTCTCTGATTAGTAGTGCTACACCCCCTCCTCTTTTTGCCCCCTCCCTATTCTTTTTAAATGTTCTAAACCCTGGAATATCCAGCAACCATTCCAGCCCATGAGAAACCCATGTCTCTGTTATGGCCACAACATCATAGCACCAGGTACTGATCCATGCTCTAAGTTCATCACTTTTATTCCTGATACTCCTTGCATTAAAGCAAACACACTTTAACCGATCCCTTGGTTCCCTCCCAGGAAAATCCTTCCCACTAGCTGGTCTACCTCTTGCTACTGCCTCACCTGCATCAACGCTCACCTCTGGTATACAGCTCAGGTTCCCACCCCCCTGCCATACTAGTTTAAACCCTCTCGAACTACTCGAGCAAACCTTCCACCCAGGACATTGGTCCCCTTCCAGTTCAGATGCAACCCGTCCTTCTTGTACAGGTCCCACCTTCCCCAGAAGGCATCCCAATTATCAACATATCTGAAACCCTCCCTCCTACACCAGCTGCGTAGCCACGTGTTCAGCTGCGCCCGCTCCCTGTTCCTCACCTCGCTATCTCGTGGCACCGGTAGTAAACCAGAGAACACTACTCTGTTCGTCCTGCTCTGCAGCTTCCATCCTAACTCCCTGAAATCACTTTTTATATCCTCAAACCTATTTCTGGCTATATCATTTGTGCCAATATGTAACACGATTTCTGGCTGTTCACCCTCCCCTTTCAGAACTTTATACACCCGATCGGAGACGTCCCGGACCCTGGCACCAGGGAGGCAACATACCTTCCGGGAATCCCGATCTTGCCCACAAAATCTCCTGTCGATTCCCCTAACTATCGAGTCCCCTACCACGAGTACTTTTCTATTCTGCCCCCTTCCCTTCTTTGCCACAGTGTCAGGCTCAGTGCCAGAGAACTGACTACTATGGCTTTCCTCTGGTAGGTCAACCCCCCCAGCAGTATCCAAAACGGTATACTTATTGCTGAGGGGAATGCCCACAGGGGATCTCTGCACTGTCTGTCTGTCCCCTTTCCTCCCCCTAACTGTAACCCATCTATCCTCGTCCTGAGCCTTAGGAGTGACCAACTCCCGATAACTCCTCTCAATTACCCCCTCTGTCTCCCGAATGATCCGTTGTTCATCCAGCTCCAGCTCCAATTCCCTAACACGGTTTTCAAGGAGCTGTAGCTGGGTGCACTTCCCGCAGATGTAGCCAGCGGAGACGTGTGCCACATCTCCCAACTGCCACATTTTGCAGGAGGAGCAAGCAACTGCCCTAGTGTGAGCATCCGAACTACAGTCTGAAATGGCTCAGGACTGGAACAATTTGAATATATTCAGGATGAAGCTGCAGGTGGCAGATATTTTTCCCGATCCATCCAAAAGAATTTGGAATTGGACCATTGTGCTCACTGCTGTACACTTCAGTATTATGTATTGTTTCATAATTTAAGTCCCTGAGAAAGGCATACTTTAATGAATTGCAACAAAGATATACTTGATGCATTGAAGGGAAGAATGACATAAAGTTGTATGAACTGCATGTATTTCTTTCAATTGAGCAGATTTTGATTGATGTCAGCAAAGTAGCAGATGAAAGTTTTCTTTATCCCATAAAGCCGCATGAAATGTTTTATTGAGCAAATTATTTCAGTCTTGTTCTGTGTCAGCAGCACGCTTGGCCATATAGCGCAATAAAACTCCTTATCGGTTCTAGCAAGCAGACAAAAACATAAAAAGCACCAGGATCTGGATGTTCTACCTCTTGACCCTACCTCACCATCCGATAAGACATGGCTGACCTGCCCGGGACTCAACTCCTCTTCCATACCAGCTTCTCAGAGCGCTCAACTTCTCTATTTCAAAAATCTTATCTACCACCTTCTTTAAATACTTCCAGTGATCTACCTTTCACAATTCTCTTGTATTCTAAACAATCGCTACCTGCTGAAAGAAGAAATTCCTTTGCATCTCAGGTTTCAATAAATGTTCCCTTCTTCTGTAACTATGTTGCTGAGTTTGAGATTTCCACAATAATGGAAACATTGTCTTCACATCTAGCCTGTCAAAAAATTTTGTGTTTCAGTAAGATCACCCCTCATTCTTCTAAACTTGAATGAATAAAGACCTTCTGTGCAACCATTCTTGATAAATCATGATCCGATGAATCGGCCCAGTGAGTCTCTTTTGAACTGCTTCCTATGGCTGTGTATCCTTTCTTGTATTTCTCCAAGTGTGACCTCCTCAATAGCCTGATCAGTTGCAAAAAAACTTGCCCATTTTTAAACTGAAACCTCCTTACAATAAAGGCCAAAATTCCATTTGCCTTCTAAATTACTTGCATCACCATCGTCATGGCTCACATCAACTCCAACCTACCAAAGTGCTTTGATCCTTTGCAATTCACCTACCACTGCAACAGGTCTCCAGCTGATACCGTCTCCCTGGCCTGACAGTCATCCCTGGAATGTCTGGATAACAAGGATACCTACATCAGGCTGTTACTTATTGATCAGACCACCACCTTCCACACTGTAATTCCAAACAAACTCCTCTCTGAACTCTGAGACCTCGGCCTCAGCATCCCTCTCTGTAACAGGATTCTCGACTTCCTGACCCAGAGACCACAATCAGTAAGGATAGGTGACAACACTTGCTCCACCGTAAACCTCAACACCGGTGCCCAGCAAAGCTGCCCCTACTCTATACTCCTTATGCAATCATGACTGTGTGGCCCCAACTCCATTTACAAGTTTGCTGATGACGCTTCCATTGTAGGTCGGACCTCAAACAACAATAAGTCAGATTACAGGAAAAGCAATTGAGTGCTTGCTGGCATGATGGAAAGATAACAATCTGTCCATCAGCATAAGCAAAATGGAGGAGCTGGTCATTGATTTCAGGAAGCTTCTGTCTGCAGCAATGGTGCTGTGGTGGAGATGGTTGATAGTGTGAAGTTCCTGGGAATGTTGCTCACCAACAATCAGTCCTGGTCAACCCATGTCGACATGATGGTCAAGGAGGCTAAGAAAATTCAGCATGTCCATGAGGACCCTACCTGTTTTTGGAGATGCATCCTATCTGGATGCATCACTGTGTGGTATGGCAGTTGCTGTTCCCAAGACTGCAAGAAGCTGAAGAGAATCATGAGCACAGCCCAATCCGTCACGCAAACTAGCCTTCCCTCCATTGACTCCATCTACACTTCCCACTGCCTTGAGAAAGCAACCAACATAATCAAAATACCCCCTCACTCTGATTATACTCTCTTCTGTCGGGCAGAGGATATCAGATTGAAAAAGCGTACAAATAGATTTAAGAACAGCCTCTTTCCTGTTGTGACTTTTGAACGGACCTCTCAAGTGTTAATTCTGATCTCTCTCTCTCAGCCTCTTCTCTGTGGCTGTAACACTATTCTGCACTTTGTACGGTGTGATTTGCCTACACAGCATGCAAATCAACACTTTTCACAGTATCTCAGTACATGTGACAGCAACAAAACAATCATTCACCTGCATGCTAGTATGTGTTTCATGGACGGGAGCATCCAAGTCCCCTACCCTGCATTTTTTTTTAGAGTCTCCCTCTATTTAAGTAAGAGTCTATCTTTTGATTCTTCCTACCAAAGTGTACTTTCCTACATTAAACTCTCTCTACCAACTTTTTTCCGACTTGCTCGACCTGTCTATCCCCTTGCAGATTCTTTCTGTCCTCATGACAACATTCCCTTACTCTATTTTTGTAGCATCAGCAAATTTGGATGAATTTATGCCTTGTCCCCTCCTCTAAGTTATGAATATAGAGAGTAAATAATTCTCGTCCTTGGACTGATCCCTGTGGCACTCCACTAGTTATGGCTTTCCGGCCTGATAAAGATGGTGGTTAGAAAATAACTGGCTGAACCACTGAAATGAAAAATGTGAAAAAATATGCGTTTTCATTGTTTGTGAAATAGTTAAATCAGAGTGTAGATAATAAAATGTAAATATTACAGTAGTTCTTCATAGTTTATCATTGAGCTTTATGAGAATTCTGAATATAGTTCCTGATTTATGATAACATCAGTTTTCATGCATCTTTGTCTGAGAATTCAGATTTGTTTTGTCAAAAATTGTGCTGTGCCACACATGATATTTGCTAAATCTGTCCTGTCCCAGCAGTTCAACTCGTTCAGTTTTGAGATAACTTTTGTAAGGACCCCACAGTTGAGCTACCTTGCGTTGATAGCTCACTACACACTTCTTGCATTGAAACAAATGCACCTCAGACCACCTGTCCGTCAGCGTTCATCATCTGCTCTGTGTCTACTCTTCCTCTTGGTCACACTGACTTCATTATCTAGTTCCTTACAGGCTGTAGTTATTATCTTGTTACTGCCCACTAACCTGTGCATTTGGCTCCCATCCCCCTGCCACATTACGAGGTCTTACGAGGAAAGGCTGAGGGACTTGAGGCTGTTTTCATTAGAGAGAAGAAGGCCGAGAGGTGACTTAATTGAAACATATAAAATAATCAGAGGGTTAGATAGGGTGGATAGGGAGAGCCTTTTTTCTGGATGGTGACGGCGAGCGCGACGGGGCATAGCTTTAAATTGAGGGGTGAAAGATACAGGACAGATGTCAGAGGTAGTTTCTCGACTCGGAGAGTAGTAAGGGAATGGAACGCTTTGCCTGCAATGGTAGTAGATTTGCCAACTTTAGGTACATTCAAGTCGTCGTTGGATAAGCATATGGACGTACATGGAATAGTGTTGGTTAGATGGGCTTGAGATCGGTATGACAGGTCGACACAACATCGAGGGCCCAAGGGCCTGTACTGTGCTGTAATAGAACATAGAACATAGAACAGTACAGCACAGAACAGGCCCTTCAGTCCACAATGTTGTGCCGACCATTGATCCTCATGTATGCACCCTCAAATTTCTGTGACCATATGCATGTCCAGCAGTCTCTTAAATGACCCCAATGACCTTGCTTCCACAACTGCTGCTGGCAACGCATTCCATGCTCTCACAACTCTCTGCGTAAAGAACCTGCCTCTGACATCCCCTCTATACTTTCCACCAACCAGCTTAAAACTATGACCCCTCGTGCTAGCCATTTCTGCCCTGGGAAATAGTCTCTGGCTATCAACTCTATCCATGCCTCTCATTATCTTGTATACCTCAATTAGGTCACCTCTCCTCCTCCTTTTCTCCAATGAAAAGAGACCGAGCTCAGTCAACCTCTCTTCATAAGATAAGCCCTCCAGTCCAGGCAACATCCTGGTAAACCTCCTCTGAACCCTCTCCAAAGCATCCACATCTTTCCTATAATAGGGCGCCCAGTACTGGACGCAGTATTCCAAGTGCGGTCTAACCAAAGTTTTATAGAGCTGCAACAAGATCTCACGACTCTTAAACTCAATCCCCCTGTTAAAGAAAGCCAAAACACCATATGCTTTCTTAACAACCCTGTCCACTTGGGTGGCCATTTTAAGGGATCTATGTATCTGCACACCAAGATCCCTCTGTTCCTCCACGCTGCCAAGAATCCTATCCTTAATCCTGCACTCAGCTTTCAAATTCGACCTTCCAAAATGCATCACCTCGCATTTATCCAGGTTGAACTCCATCTGCCACCTCTCAGCCCATCTCTGCATCCTGTCAATGTCCCGCTGCAGCCTACAACAGCCCTCTACACTGTCAACGACACCTCCGACCTTTGTGTCGTCTGCAAACTTGCTGACCCATCCTTCAATTCCCTCGTCCAAGTCATTAATAAAAATTACAAACAGTAGAGGCCCAAGGACAGAGCCCTGTGGAACCCCACTCACCACTGACTTCCAGGCAGAATATTTTCCTTCTACTACCACTCGCTGTCTTCTGTTGGCCAGCCAATTCTGTATCCAAGCAGCTAAGTTCCCCTGTATCCCATTCCTCCTGACCTTCTGAATGAGCCTTCCATGGGGAACCTTATCAAATGCCTTACTGAAGTCCATATACACCACATCCACAGCTCGACCCTCATCAACCTTTCTAGTCACATCCTCAAAAAACTCGATAAGGTTTGTAAGGCATGACCTACCCCTCACAAAGCCGTGTTGACTGTATTTGATCAAGCCATGCTCTTCCAGATGGTCATAAATCTTATCCCTCAGAATCCTTTCTAACACCTTGCAGACGACAGACGTGAGACTTACCGGTCTATAATTGCCGGGGATTTCCCTATTTCCTTACTTGAAGAGAGGAATTACATTTGCCTCTCTCCAGTCCTCAGGTACGACTCCAGTGGAGAGCGAGGATGCAAAGATCTTCGCAAGTGGCAAAGCAATTGCATTTCTCGCTTCCCAAAGCAGCCGAGGACAAATCTGATCCGGGCCTGGCGACTTGTCAATCTTAATGTTTGACAAAATTTTCAGCACATCAGCTTCCTCTATCTCTATCCATTCCAGCATGCACACCTGCTCTTCAAAGGTTTCATTCACTACAAAGTTGGTTTCTTTCGTAAAGACAGAAGCAAAAAACTCATTTAGGGCTTCCCCTACCTCCTCAGGCTCCACACACAAGTTCCCTATGCTATCCCTGATCGGCCCTACTCTTTCTTTGACCATTCTCTTATTCCTCACGTAAGTGTAAAATGCCTTTGTGTTTTCCCGGATTCCTTCTGCCAAGCCTTTCTCGTGCCCTCTCCTGGCTCTCCTCAGACCATTTTTGAGCTCCTTCCTTGCCTGCATGTAATCCTCTCTAGCTGAACTTGACCCTAGCTTCCTCCACCTTATGTAAGCTACCTTCTTCCTTTTCACTAGAAGCTCCACCGCTCTCGTCATCCAAGGTTCCTTAATCTTACCCCTTCTTGCCTGTCTCAGAGGGACATATTTACTCATCACTCCCAACAACTGTTCCTTAAACCATCTCCACATGTCTATAGTTCCCTTACCATGGAACAACTGCTCCCAGTCCATGCTTCCTAGCTCATGTCTAATCGCATCATAGTTTCCTCTTCCCCAATTAAATATCCTCCCATTCTGCCTAATCCTCTCCTTCTCCATAGCTATGTAAAATGTGAGGCAGTTATGGTCACTATCACCAAAATGCTCTCCCAATGTTCTGTGTTCTGTGTTTTATTTATTGTTGAATAGCAGCAGGAGGTGAGGTGGCAGAGACTGCAACCCTGAGGTCACGGAGGGAAGGAAAAGAGGCTCTTACTTGGAGATTGAGAAGCAGGAGAGGGCACAACCCAGAGGTTTGGGAGTGGAGAGAGGCTGCAAGTTGGAGGTCAAGGTGAGGAGAGGCACCAGTTGATGTTGTAGATTAAATGTAATACAGAAAATTGTGAAGTTTGGTTCGAGAAACAGTACATAAAACAGAAGGAACCATTCTAAATGGGTGCAGAAGCAGACCGGTTTTGCTGTTCTGTGCATAAACCATTCAGTTAAACCACAGCTAGTCTGAGCTTCAACTCTGTTTACCTGCTGAAAAGGCATGTTGACTGAAAACATTAGCTTGCTTTCTCTCCATGGCTGCTGCCTGACCTACTGTGGTCTCCGGCATTTTTTGTCGTCAGTCTGTTTACCTCCCTTTCTTCTATATCCTTTCATAGCCTTAGCTATCAAAAATAATTTCAGTCACACTCATTCTTATTGATCCAGCACCCACATTCTTTTATGAGAGAGTATTTGAGATCTTGACTCTTGTTTGTATTAAGATAAAAGTGCTTCCTGATTTCAGTTCTGAATGGCTTGCCATTGAATCTCATATATTAATAGATAATACTTCTGATAAGAAATGTTTTCAGATTGTTATAGTGGAAGCTTCTATGTTCTGTGCATCCTCTATCTAGCCACCAGACTCAGAGTACCTGTTGGGACCATCCAAAAATGACTGAACATTTTCACTCATTAGGTAAGTAGATTGATAATAGGACTCTGGTTCTGAGCCACTGTCAGATCATTGCGACTCCAAAAGGTACCAAAGTAAATTCTGGATTCTAGGCAAATATATCTATGTGTTTAAATCTATTTAGGTGCATTCATGTAGGCTAAAAATACTTGAAATAATGTATAATTAGGAGTGACAGACAACATCTGTGACATTAAATGAAAAACAAGAACAAAGAACTTTGGTTCATATTTCAGCTTCGACAGGCACTAAACAACTAAAAGCACTGTATAACCAATGAAGTAAGTTTTTGAAGTATGTTTGTAATGTCGGAAACACAGCAACAAATATATGCGCAGAAGGCTTTCACAAACAGAACTGTAAAAATGACCACTTACTTTGTGATATTGATTGAATGCTAAGTGTTGGCCAGAATGTAGATCCACTGAACTGAATACAGGTGGTTTGTGGGTAAGAAAGTCTTAACCCTTTGGACAAACCTAATTTTATTTGTAATTTATTAGCAATAACTGAATTGTGCAGTTTAAGTTCAGAAGTTCCCAATTTTAAGTGGAGTTTTAACAAATTCACCTTTGAAGAGCGTTTGGGCTTGATTAACCCAAGTCTCAACTGAGTTAACTCAGCCTTTTGTGTTAGGGATGTATAAATTATCCATCTTAGGGGAGGCGATGGCCTCATGGTATTGTCACTGGACTGTTCATCCAGAGAGACAAATCATGTTCTGGGGACCTGGATTCAAATCCCGCTGTGGCAGATGGTGGAATTTGAATTCAATAAATATCCGGAATTCACAATCTGATGATGACCATGAATCTGTTGTTGCTTGTTGGAAAAGCTCATCAGGTTCCCGAATGCCTTTTAGGGAAGGAAACTGTCATCCTTACCTGGCCTGGTCTGCATGTGACTCCAGACCCACAGCAATGTGGTTGACTTTTAACTGCCCTCTGGGTAATCAGGGCTGGGCAATAAATGCTGCCTCGCCAGTGACGCCCTCGACGAGATTGAATCAAGAAAAAAAATTACGATTGCCTTTTCTAACTTCTCAGCCTTCAGTAATTGATTCTCCCAGTGCTAGAGAAGAAGTGGTGACTGTGGCTTATTCTATTCCCAAGGTTTAACATGATGCAACTGATGGTAAAGTTAATAAGCTTTATGAAAACATAAGTAAATATATATAATTAAATAAAAATAGCAAAGTCATTAATTAGAACTCGGCTACAACATGTAAGAGCTCCTGTGTTCCAGTATGGTCTGGTGCAAGCATGTTTGCTGTAAGCACTTAATGTTTGAGTAGCTTGTGTTTATGAGCTGGAGGCTGATCTAGGGATGCTGGGACACATCAGGAGGGGAGCAAGTTACCTGGATTCTTTGCACCAAGAGGCAGTCACAGCCCTTAAGTTTGTGTTTGTCTGATTTGGTCAGTCTTCAGGCGCAGGAGAGGTCGATGGTGGAGGTTCATTACGCTAATACTGGGGAAAGTAGGACTGTCCTGTGGTGAGTTATGGATTCAACTGGGCCTGTGTTCATGAGAGTTTAAAAAGATGAGGGGGGGATCTGATTGAAATATAGAAAGTTGGAACTGAGCCAGATGAACTCAATGCAGGGAAGCTATTTTCCCTGTTTGTGGTGCTGGGACCAGGGGTCACAGTCTCAGAATTTGGGGTAGATCAGTTAGGACTAGGATGAGGACAACATCTCGTCATTCAAGCAGAGTGAATCTGTGAAATTTTCAACCACAGAAGACCATGGGGGCCATCACTGAATGTATTCAAGAACAAGACAAGGTGGCTCGGTGGCTCACCACTGCTGCCTCTCAGTGCCAGTGACCTGTTTTGATTCCACCCTTGGGTAACTATCCATGTGGAGTTTGTACATTCTCCCTGTGTCAGTGTGGGCTTCCACCAGGTGCTCCGGTTTCTTCCCACAGTCCAAAAATATGCAGGCCAAGTGGATAAGGCATGGTAAATGCATAGTTATGGAGCAAGGATGGAGGGGCCAGTCTTGGACACGATGCACTTCGAAGGGTCAGTGTCGACTTAATCAGCTGAAAACATTTTGCATTGTAGGGATTCTTTGATTTTGTGATAGATTTTTAGATGTTAAAAGATTCAATAAGTATACAGGAAAGTGGGAATATGATATCGAGATGTAAGATCGGCCATGATCTTATTGAATGGTGGACTTGGCTTGAAGGGCTGATTGGCTTATTCCTGCTTCTAGTTTCCATGTTCTTCTGTGACTGAATGAGGCTGATAGCGGAACTAGAATGCATGAGCTTTAGGGTGGATGTGCAAATTGACTATCGCACTGTGGTAAAAAACACACTTTCAAAGGGGCTTGATAAACGCAACGTAGTATAATCAGTGGGATTGACACTATTCTGTGCAGCAAAGAGTGAGAGTCTGTAACTGTGGAAGCCATTGCCACAGAAGACTGCGAAGGCTAAGTCATTGAGTGTATTTAAGACAGAGATAAATAGGTTTGTGGACTAGTAAGTGCATCAAGGGTTACGGGGAGAAGGCAGGAGAATGGGGTTCAGAAGTATGTCAGCCGTGCTTGAATGACAGAGCAGACTCAGTGTGCAGACTGGCCTAATTCTGCTCATATATCTTAGGGTCTTATTTGCTCAGACGGGAAAAGACCTTGCGGTGGGAGGTGGAGAATCCAGACATTGTAGGCAGGACAAAAAAGGAGTTTGTGAAGAGTTGTAATGAGGAATTTGGCACCATGAAGCAGAGCCTTCAATGTCATAATCTCTGGATGCATAATGTGTTGGGCAGAAAGGCTTATTTCCATGCAGTGTGCCACCAAGATTCTAACTCCAGACAAACATATCCATCTTCTTTGCGCTCAATCTGACTCCTACGAGCAGGGAGCTTTCCCCCCATTCCCGTTAAAACCAGTTTTGCTCAGTTCCCTGGATGCCACATTTGGTCAAATGTGGCCTTGATGTCAAGAACAATCACTGTCGCCCTCACTCCCTCACCTCTTTTTTGTCCATTTTTGAACCAGGGCATCAATGAGGCCAGGAGCTGGGTGGCCCTGGTAGAAACCCAACTGAGTGTTAGTGAGTAGGTGATGCCTTTATTTTCACCTACTGTAGTCCCAATCATGCAACTCTGTCAATTGCTGCCCCTGCCAAGCGCTGGAAGCCTCCCCAGCGTTATCCAGACAGCAGAAAATTTGTTTCAGGAAGACGAGGACCTGCCCTGTCAAATTTCATGTGGATGTGCTGTTGCACATGCACAGAGCGTGATAAAAGGGAGTCAGCATGGCTTTGTGATGGGCGGGTCATGCCTTACAAATCTGATTGAGTTCTTTGAGGAGGCCATGAGACAGGTTGACGAGGGGCGAGCAGTGGATGTGGTGTACATGGACATCAGCAAAGCATTTGATCAGGTTCCCCACGGCAGGCATTTTCATAAAGTCAGGAGGTATGGAAATCAGGGTGACTTGGCTGTCTGGATTCAGAATTGGTTGGCTGACAGGAGGCAGAGAGTGGTTGTAGATGGTAAACATTCTGCCTGGAGGTCAGTGCTCAGTGGTGACCCGCTGGGCTCTGTTCTTGGGCCTCTGCTCTTTGTAGTTTTTATGAATGACTTGGACGAGGAGGTTGAGGGGTGGGTTAGTATGTTTGCTGCTGACACAAAGGTTGGAGGTGCCGTTGATAGTATTGAGGGCTATTGCAGGCTTCAGCGAGACATTGACAGTATGCAGAGGTGGGCTGAGAAATGGCAGATGGAGTTCAACCTGGATAAATGCGAGGTGATGCATTTTGGAAGGTCGAATTTAGATGCTGAATCTAGGATTAAAGGCAGATGCTCGGCAGTGTATAGGAACAGCGGAATCTTGGTGTTCAAGTGCATAGCTCCCTCAAAGTTGCCACACAAGTGGATAAGGGTGTTAAGAAATCAGATGGTGTTTTGGCTTTCATTAACAGGGGGATCGAGTTTAAGTGCCGCGAGGTTATGCTGCAGCTCTACAAAACCCTGGTGAGACCACACTGGAATATTGTGTCCAGTTCCGGTTGCCCTATTATAGGAAAGATGTGGAGGCTTTGGAGAGGGTGCAAAGGAGGTTTACCAGGTTGAGAAGGTTGACTGAGCTTGGACTTTGCTCTCTGGAGAGAAGGAGGAAGAGAGGTGACCTGCTCAAGGTGTACAAGGTAATGAGAGGAATGGATAGGGTCGATAGCCAGAGACTTTTCCCCAGGGCAGGATTGACTGCCGCGAGGCATAGTTTTAAGGTGTTAGGAAGAAGGTATAGAGGAGATGTCAGAGGGAGGTTCTTCACCCAGAGAGTTGTGAGTGCATGGAATACTTTGCCAGTGGTAATGGTGGAAGCAGAGCCATTAGTGACATTTAAGCAACTGCTGGACATGCACATGAACAGCAGTGAATTGAGGTGAATGTAAATTAGGTTAGGTTATTTTTGGATTGGGATTATTCCACGGCACAACATGGTGGGCCGAAGGGCCTGTACTGTGCTATACTTTTCTATGTTCTATGTTGTGTGTAAGAGTCAGAAGCCCAGTTGTTAGTGGCTTGGCTCTTTAGCTCAGTAGCTACCCCTTAATTTTTTGATGGCCAAAAGTGGCTGGCAAAGCAGACTTGCAACTTGAAAGCATTATGACATTGGCCAGGATGTGAAGCATTGACCTACATGGTTTTTTGCAGATGTCTATTACTGCATCCATGTCTGTGAATGATTTGCGTAGCAGCCTTGAAGTTTTCACAGAGTCCTTCAGAACTTAGATGTGGACCTTGGCAACTTTAAAGAAGTCTAAAAAATATCAACACACATACATTTTGGCAATGACTGGTATGAACATCGATAGAGAGTGGATAGCCAGAGACTTTTTCCGAGGGTGAAGGTAGCTCTTATGAGGAGGCATAGTTTAAAAGTAAGTGGAGGTAGATATAGGGTAAACGTGAGAAGTAGGTTCTTTACTCAGAGAGTGGCAGAAGCGTGGAATGCATTGCCAGAGAGGGGAGTGGAGTCAGCTTCATTAGGAGCATTTAAGCAGCTATTAGACAGGCATATGGATGATAGTATAAGGTAAGGGTGGAGGTTAGCTCGACGTTAGGTTGAGGGTAAAAGCT
Source organism: Stegostoma tigrinum (assembly GCF_030684315.1). NCBI lineage: Eukaryota > Metazoa > Chordata > Chondrichthyes > Orectolobiformes > Stegostomatidae > Stegostoma > Stegostoma tigrinum. The sequence goes on from NW_026728053.1 coordinate 687,696, forward strand.
CAGCACAACACTGTGTGCTGAAGGGCCAGTCCTGTGCTGTACTGTTGTATGTTTGTATGCTCTATGAATCCATCAGTAATTAATCTGCAAGTAGCTGACAGTGTCTTTAAATAACTCTGGCAGAGGGGTTATTCATGTTCCTGGTGATCATACGTTCAGCAATGTGTCATTGAGGGACTTGAAGCATTGAGCTCTGATATCACAGTATTGGCAATATCTTGCCTCCTCGACATCCTTTCATCAGGTATTTGCTGCATGCAACATAGAATTGTCAGAATAGCATCCATGGCAACTTGCATTTGATGTGTGCTCATGAGTCATATATACCATTTCAGATCTCAAAACCCTTTGTGGCCCTGAAAAACCAGGCGGCGAGATTGCAGACTTTACACCAAGCATGATTATCTGAATCTTTTCTCTCCTACTATAAAGCTGACAGTGAGACTTCCGTGAGTTCCACTGTATTCACCAGATGCTGTTTGCCAGTTATGACATGAATTTCATGTAGCTTTTGACTACCTACATGAGGAATGGGTAACAAATGCTGGTCCTGTCAGTGATGTTCCCATCCTTGAAAATATGTGGAAATAAATTGAACCTAGTAGTTATCATTTCCTTTTACTGTGCCTTGTATTCTTCAGCAGATATTTATCCCCCTGTATTCATTGCAGAGTAGTTGAGAATGTGTTCCAATTGAAATGGTTTGTACTAACAGTTAGGAAAAATGTATCTAAAGATTTTTTTGAATGCAGGTGATTTAAACACCGTGCGTTTTTCTGCCTATCGGCCAGCAATGAAGATCCGCCGACTCCAGAAAGCGCTCTGTTGTGAGTACATTCACACATTGCAGAATTTGTAATCTCGTGCTGTGTTTTGTTGTGAGCTTCCTTGCTTGCCTGTTGTCAGATGTCATTGATTACAATTAGCTTGGTTTTGCAGTTGTTGAGACATCAGTTCGGCATGACCTTACAACCTTCCACTCAAAGGACGTTTGTCTATAAAGTTGCTGAAAATGCAATCTGATAAGGGCAGCCAGGCATCTTAGACTGGAGTGAATGAGGAAAGCAACAGGATGTCTTCTTAACGATTGGGAAACAACCACATGAAGGACTGAGGAGGACAGTGAATTAAAAGAGGAATGGTTTGTTTCAAATCAGGTATAGCAAAAGAAATTAAGAGAACGTGAGGAAAGTTGAAATTGAAAAGGCAAGTAATGGTTTATGTTCATTGGAAACCATCAACAACAAAAGTACAATGAAGAAAGTATTTGAGAAAATACAGAAGATTTCTTCAAATGAAAGGGAGACACTGTCTTCATGATGCTAATAGCACGGAGTGCAACTTTGGCGTTTAACCACATCATCCCTTGGCCTGAAGTCACTGTACTATTTACCCATTTTATAACAGAAAAATACTTTAATGATGAGTGTCATGGAGAATTTCAGCCCAGAATATAACCATATTCTGAGCAATTGCCACAACAGCTTCTATGACATGACTTTATAAAACATCCCAAAGCATGTCATAGGAGCTTTATAGAGTAAAAATTGATACTGAGTACTGAAAGAGATCCGAAGGTAGATGATTAAAACCACATCAGAGGTAGATTTTAAGGACTGTTTTGAAGGAGGAAAGAACGATGCAGAGGTTCAGCAAGGTAATTCTATAAAGCTTAGGCTCCAAGAAGTTGAATGTAAAGCTGTCGATGATGGAACAGCACAAATTGTGTTGAGAGGCTGGAATTAAAGGCGTAAATGTGCCTCGAGGGGCTATGAGCTGGACATTGTCAGGGGATGTGCATGCGTGTTGCCAGGTCAGGGAGGGATTTGAAAGCCAGGACAGCAATGTGAAAACCAAGGCACTGCTTAACTGTGAGCCATTGTAGATCAGAGTGTGCAGAGAAAGATGGGTGAATGGAACTTGGTGCGTGTTAAGACAGAGTCAATGGACTTTTAAATGATGCCATGTTAAAGAAAAGGAGAACTTGGGAGGCCAACTTGATATTCATCAGAATGGTCATGTTCAGAGTTAATCAATGCGGTCGGGTTTCAAAACTAACGGACTTACCTGGGGCCAAATGTTGTGGATGTGAAAATAAGTAGACTTTGTGACATCAGGCCTATGTGGCCGGAATTTAAACTCTGGGTCAAAATAACAAAGGGTACAACGAAAACCAGTAGCTAGCAAGCAGACGTCCTTTCAAGGACCAAAGATAATGGCTTCGTTCTGTACCAGATTTAATAGATGGAAACTGTCCGGTTCTGTAGAGACAGTGGAAGAAATGAATGAGGGGGTGGTGAGATAGACCTGGGCATTGCCACCATGTCTGTGGAAAGTGCAGTGCATTCACATGATATTGCTCTGGGGCAGTGTTCAGATGAGAAAAGGAGAGGGATTTTACTGATTTTGGCCAGACCTCGGTGATTCACACCCACGGCCATGCTGTCAAAGATTTGTGGAAGCCAGAAAAACTGAACTTGACTGTTTGCAGTAAATGTACAGCATTTCAGATGTCACTTGATCCTGCAGATTGACTCCTAGAATCTGCTTGTCAAATGATTTATATGGCTAAAAGGTTCAAGTATGAGTTTGCGCTGTGGAACTCATCTCGCACCGAAACTGGCCAGTTGTTATATCAAGATTTGGAGAAAGTATTAGTTTTTTGAAGAATGTTCTGATACAGAGAGAGACTAATAGTTTCTTGAGAAATCGTGGGACATTGGCCAGGAAGTTAAACAGCAGTGGGGGGGAAAACAAACTTGACCTGAATCCTATGTTAAGTATATAATGGATTGGTTCGAGAGTGAGGATATCAAAAAATATTCTCATTTTTAAGATGAGACACTCGGGACAATTTGGGTAGGATGCGCTTCTTGAAGGGACCAGAAAGGTACAGAATTATCCATTGGATGTGAAAAATTTGAAATGAAGACAAAACTTTTTGAGGCTGGGGTGGGGAAGAAATGAAGGTCCGATTTTGCTCATTCAACCTCTCCCATGACAAAATGCACTTGTATAAGATTGGTGACTATAAGATTGTTGACGGCACTTTAATGAAGAAAAATCAACATGGACATTTGTTCTGCTGTATATATAACATTAACATTCAATCTCTTGGCAAGGATAATGTGACAGGGCATTTGAAAAGCCAAGTTATTGTAATTTGAATTAAGAGATCAGGCTGTAGAACCTGAGATCAATCTCAGAATAAAATGTAACAACAGCGATAGATGAGGAACCTCTTCACTCACAGAGAGGTGAACTTTGTAATTCTGTACTCCAGAAAATGTGGCGCCTCAGCCAAGAAGTTTGCTCAGAACGGGGATTGACATGCTGGGGTAGTCAGTGAAGCACTATTAATGTCACAGGATTAGTAATCCGGAGGCCTGGGACAATGCTGTAGAGTATAGGCTTAAATTCCACTGTAACAGCTGATGGAATTTGAATTCAGTTCAATATAATTTTGGGGGTAGGTGGGAATGTGGAGCTGACATTGCAGTCAAGTCAGCCACGACCTTCTTGAATGGTGAAGCAGGCTTGAGGGGGCCAGTTATCCAACACATGCTGAAATTGATATAATCATAAACAAAGCTGGTCTCAGTGATGGTTACACTGTCACTGTTAAACTATTCACCGTTATAAAAACTTGACTCATTCACTGATGTTCTTTAAGAAAGCAGCTCTGCCATTCTTATTTGATCTCACCTCCATATGACTCCAGATCCACAATAATGTGGTTGACACTTCACTGCACTCTGAAATATCAAACAATTTGGAGGAACTATGGATGGGCAGCAAATACTGTCCTTGCTATTCCTGCTCCTTGTTGCTATGACCGTACATGCTCTAACATATTAACCAATTTCCTCTTTGAATCCGTTTGAGGAGCAGTGTATATTTTGTATTGCTTGGTGATTCTCCAAGTATCTGATGGGTTTTGCAGAGTTCCTTCTACCTTCTAAATGTGAGCTCCTTCCAGTGTTTAACCTTTTAAGGTAGGCAATCGTTCTCAAACCTTTTTGATTGAATGCCTACCTATTAATAGCAATCACTAACCTATCTATTATTAATTGCATATTCATAATACAAAGGGCTACATGTAAAGAAGTGTTCCAATCATCTTTTTAAAAAGCTCCTTCCTGACGCTTATTATGGAGATGAGATTAGATTCCCTACAGTGTGGAAACAGGCGCTTCAGCCTAAGAAGTCCACACCGGCCCTTGCAGCATCCCACCCAGACCCATCCCCCTATCACCGACACACCACCCTGAACACCATGGGAAATTTAGCATGCCCAATCCACCGAGTCAGCGCATCTTTGGACTGTGGAAGGAAACCGGAGCACCCGCAGGAAACCCACGCAGACACGGGGAGAATGTGCAAACTCCACACAGACAGTTACTTGAGGCTGGAATCGAACCCGGGTACTTGGTGCTGTGAGGCTGCAGTGCTAACCCGCTGAGCCACTGTGTTGCCCCGATGTGTGTATTTGCTTCTAACTGTGATATCTGTCAGTCGCTGGACTGGTGTTTGATACGGGCACTCATAATGTATATCCACTTGATCCAAATGCTCTTCTATTGTTAGCCTGATAAATCAAGAAAAGGGCTGGATCCTTTTGTATATTTTTCACATCACATATTCATGATTTACATATAGTTGAGAGTTTCAAACTGCAGTAATTAAACATTCATGACAGATAAAAGCATTCCAGAATTGTTTCGACTTGATGATAAATAGTGAATATCTGTTCTTGACTGCAGCTTTCCAGCCTATCAGTGCAGAAAGGCATTGCTTAGCAAGGTTGGATGAGGAATATTACTGTTCCAATTAGTTACATTTAATTTATCACCATTGAAGCTCGCGTTAGTTAGTATGCTTTTTTCCAATATATTTAATCTAAAGTTATGACAGATGATTTGGTTTGTAGATCTCCAATTACCTGTCTACTGTAGAACCCAGTTTTGAAACAATTGATATAAGGCACTTATTGTACTGTCACTGATGCTGTCATTATACTACCAGAGTATGGCTGTAATGCTGAATTACTTTAGCCTGCCTTCATGAAGCAGTGCAATCTTTCCTAGATAAGGATGAGGGGAAGGTGCACATAAAAGACTGATTGATTTATAAAATTGAGATTCATGGAATATATAGGTCACTATCAAATTTGGTTAAAAAAGATGGCTGAAGGACAGAAGCAGCAAGTTATGATAAATAGATTAGAAGATCGCTATTAGCAGTTTCCCAAGTATTAGGACACTGATTTTTGGAGATAGATACATGATTTGAATTTGGGAATATGGCATACAGAAGGCCCTTCAGCCAATCAAGTCTATGCAAACTTAACTGCACTAATCCCACTTTGCAGCACTTGGAGAATAACCTTTAATTTCATGTGCTCATCCCAGTACTTTTTTACAAGTTGTGAGCTCTCTTGTCTCAACGACCCTTCTGGGTAGTGCATTCCAGATTACCACCACCCTCTGGGTAAAAATATTTTTCCTCAAATCCCCTCTACATCTCCTGCCCTTCACCTCATAATTGTGTCTCCTTGTTATTGACCCTTCAACTAAGGATACAGCTGCTTGCTAACCTTGCCCCTCCTAATCTTCTGCACCTCAGTCACGTCCCTCCTCAGCCTTCTCTGCTCTAAAGACAACAAACTGAGCTTATCCGGCCAGTCTTCATAGCTGAAGTGCTCCGCCCCAGGCAATATCGGAGTGAATAATCTCTGCACCCTCTCCAATTCAATCACATCCTTCCAACAGTGTGGTGATGAGAACTGCATACAGTATTCCAACTTTGGCTTAACCAAAGTTCTATACAATTCCAACGTAACCTTCCAGCTGAAACCATCTGTGCCATGACTGATAAAGGCAAGTTCTGAGTCTGCATTCTTAATCATCGTGTTAACCTGTCCTGCCATCTTCAAGGATAATGGGAACTGCAGATGCTGGAGAATCCAAGATAATAAAATGTGAGGCTGGATGAGCACAGCAGGCCAAGCAGCATCTCAGGAGCACAAAAGCTGACGTTTCGGGCCTTGACCCTTCATCAGAGAGGGGGATGGGGTGAGGGTTCTGGAATAAATAGGGAGAGAGGGGGAGGCGGACCGAAGATGGAGAGAAAAGAAGATAGGTGGAGAGGTAGTGAGGGGATAGGTCAGTCCAGGGAAGACGGACAGGCAAAGGAGGTGGGATGAGGTTAGTAGGTAGATGGGGGTGCGGCTTGGGGTGGGAGGAAGGGATGGGTGAGAGGAAGAACAGGTTAGGGAGGCAGAGATAGGTTGGACTGGTTTTGGGATGCAGTGGGTGGAGGGGAAGAGCTGGGCTGGTTGTGTGGTGCTGTGGGGGGAGGGGACGAACTGGGCTGGTTTAGGGATGCGGTGGGGGAAGGGGAGATTTTGAAACTGGTGAAGTCCACATTGATACCATTAGGCTGCAGGGTTCCCAGGTTCCCTCCTGCAGTGCCACAATGCACCTCCCAGTCGCAAACCATTTCCACTCCCCCTCCCATTCTTTCGATGACATGTCCATCATGGGCCTCCTGCAGTGCCACAATGATGCCACCCGTAGGTTGCAGGAACAGCAACTCATATTCCGCCTGGACTCTTTAATTTTACATCCTCAAAGACATTTAGCAGGGATAGCGTGGATTATAGAGTGAGTTGAGTAGATTGTTTCATTATTAATTCTTTACTAAATTTGATTTATATTACATTTTTAGACCACATCAGGTGACGATGTGTGTGATTTCACCAAGGTGCTGAAAAATAACTTCAGATCAAAGAAGTACTTTGCCAAACATCCTCGCTTGGGTTATTTACCACTACAAACAGTCCTAGAAGGTGAGAACCTTGAGATGTAAGTTTATTGATGTGAGATTTACGAATGTATCAATGCCCATTTGGGGGTTGACAAATATTGCAGCATTATTCATTCTGCAGCTTAGCAGGAGAGTGAGGTTGTCCATTTGCGCATACATCAGAAGTACACAATACAAAAACAAGGGGGGCTTAACTGATATCATTGATCCTCTCGCCTTGAAAGCAGTGTAGTTACTCAGAGTGCATCTGCTGTGGACTTGTTGATACTGTCACTAACGTGCAACCTTCCTTGATATCTTTCTCTGTCCTCCAGTTCTGTCTTTAAAAACTACAATCAATTGCCCTCTCCTCAAAAGAAAAGAACCTTTGGCTGAACGTAGAACAAAGAACAGTACAGGCCCTTCAGCCCGCAATGTTGTGCCGACCTATTATCCCACTCAGATCAAACTACCCTGCATACCCTTCATTTTACTATCCTTCATGTGCCTATCCAAGAGTCGCTTAAGAGTCTCTAAATGTATCTGACTCCACTCCCACTGCCAGCAGTGCATTCCACACACCCACCACTCTCTGTGTAAAGAACTTAGGTCTGACATCTCCCTTATTCCTTCCTCCAGTCACCTTAAAATTTCTCCCCCTCGTAATAGTCATTTCTGCTCTGGGAAAAAATCTCTGACTATCCACTCCAGCTATGCCTCTCATCATCTTGCATACCTCTACCAAGCCACCTATCATTCTTCTTTGCTCCAATGGAAAAAGTCCTCGCCCCCTCAATGTTTCATCATAAGACGTGCCGTCCATTCCATGCAGCATCCTGCTAAATCTCCGCTACACCCCCTCTAAAGCTTCCACATCCTCCCTATAATGAAGCGACCAAAACTGAAGGCAATATTCCAAGCGCTGCTCCATCCCCACGAACTAATGCTCTATTCCAAATCCCTTTCCTCTTGATGCTTTAAATTCCTTGCAGTCTTTCGTATAATTTCATATTTGAATTCACCTGAACAAATTTCACCTGCAGCCCTGACCCACTAACAGCGACTTGCCCTGCAGCCATGACCCGCTCACAGCGATTTGCCCCCTCTGTCCTGACCCGCTTGCAGCGACTTGCCCCCTCTGTCCTGACCCGCTCCCAGCGACATGCCCCTGCAGTCCTGACCCGCTCCCAGCGACATGCCCCTGCAGTCCTGACCCGCTCCCAGCGACATGCCCTTGCAGTCCTGACCCGCTCCCAGCGACATGCCCCTGCAGTCCTGACCCGCTCACAGCGACCTGCCCCTCCAGCCCTGACCCGCTCACAGCAGCATGACTCTGCAGTCCTGACCTGCTCCCAAGTCAGCGACTTCGATGTTGTGGCCATTTCAGAGACATGGATGGAGCAGGGTCAGGAATGGATGTTGCAGGTTCCAGGGTTTAGATCTTTCATTAAGGTAAGGGGAGGTGGTAAAAGAGGGGGAGGTGTGGCTTTGTTGGTGAAAAACAGATCAGAGTAAACCGGTTGATGTCGTGTATATGGATTTCAGCAAGGCGTTTGATAAGGTTCCCCACAGTAGGCTATTTTACAAAATGCAGAGGAATGGGATTTTGGGAGATATAGCAGTTTGGATCGGAAATTGGCTTGCTGAAAGAAGACAGAGGGCTGCAGTTGGTGGGAAATGTTCATCCTGGAGACCAGTTACTCGTGGTGTACCGCAAGGGGCGGTGTTGGGTCCACCGCTGTTTGTCATTTTTTTAAATGACCTGGATGAGGGCACAGAAGGATGGGTTAGTAAATTTGCAGACGACACTAAGGTCGGTGGAGTTGTGGATAGTGACGAAGGATGCTGTAGGTTGCAGAGAGACATAGATAAGCTGCAGAGCTGGGCTGAGAGGTGGCAAATGGTGTTTGATGCAGACAAGTGTGAGGTGATGCACTTTGGTAGGAGTAACCGAAAGGCAAAGTTCTGGGCTAATGGTAAGATTCTTTGTATTGTAGATGAGCAGAGAGATCTTGGTGTCCATGTACACAGATCCTTGAAAGTTGCCACCCAGGTTGACAGGGCTGTTAAGAAGGAATACAGTGTTTTACCTTTTATTGACAGAGGGATCGAGTTCCGGAACCAAGAGCTTATGGTGAAGCTGTACAAAACTCTGGTGCGGCCGCACTTGGAGTATTGTGTACAGTTCTGGTCGCTGCATTATAAGAAGGATGTGGAAGCTTTGGAAAGGGTGCAGATGAGATTTACTAGGATGTTGCCTGGTATGGAGGAAAGGCTGAGGGACCTGAGGATGTTTTCGTTAGAGAGAAGAAGGTTGAGAGGTGACAATTGAAACATATAAAATAATCAGAGGGTTAGATAGGGTGGATATGAGAGTGTTTTTCCTAGGATGGTGACGGCGAGCACGAGGGGGCACAGCTTTAAATTGAGGGGTGAAAGATATAGGACAGATGTCAGAGGTAGTTTCTTTACTCAGAGAGTAGAACATAGAACATAGAACAGTACAGCACAGAACAGGCCCTTCAGCCCACAATGTTGTGACGACCATTGATCCTCATGTATGCACCCTCAAATTTCTGTGACCATATACATGTCCAGCAGTCTCTTAAATGACCCCAATGACCTTGCTTCCACAACTGCTGCTGGCAACGCATTCCATGCTCTCACAACTCTCTGCATAAAGAACCTGCCTCTGACATCCCCTCTATACTTTCCACCAACCAGCTTAAAACTATGACCCCTCGTGCTAGCCATTTCTGCTCTGGGAAATAGTCTCTGGCTATCAACTCTATCTATGCCTCTCATTATCTTGTATACCTCAATTAGGTCCCCTCTCCTCCTCCTTTTCTCCAATGAAAAGAGACCGAGCTCAGTCAACCTCTCTTCATAAGATAAGCCCTCCAGTCCAGGCAGCATCCTGGTAAACCTCCTCTGAACCCTCTCCAAAGCATCCACATCTTTCCTATAATAGGGCGCCTAATAGTATATACTATAATAGTAGTAAGGGAATGGAATGCTTTGCATGCAACAGTAATAGATTTGCCAACTTCAGGTACATTTAAGTCATCATTGGATAAGCATATGGACGTACATGGAATAGTGTAGGTTAGATGGGTTTCAGATCGGTATGACAGGTCGTCACAACATCGAGGGCCAAAGGACCTGTGCTGTGCTGTAATGATCTATGTTCTATGACAGTATAACGGTGGCTGAAAGAACTTTTGAGGAGGACTCGTCTATTGAGGTGGTATGGACTGAGGTTGCCGAGGAAGGGTTATCGACTGAGTCAGTATGGGTGGAAGTTAGGAACAGCAAGGGAGCAGCCACCTCACTGGGGGTGTTCTACAGACCCCCAAATCACAGTAGGGAGATCGAAGACCTCACTGGCCGGCCTATTGTTGAAAAGTGCAAACGTAGCAGGGTTGTTGTTATGAGTGACTTCAACTTTCCCAATGTAGATTGGAACCTCCTTCGTGCAGATGGTTTGGATGGAGCCGTTTTTGTCAGGTGTGTTCAGGAGGGTTTCCTGACTCAGTATGTGGACAGGCCGACGATGGGAGAGGCCATTTTGGATTTGGTGCTCGGCAATGAGCCAGGACAGGTGTCAGATCTCGTGGTGGGAGAACACTTTGGCGACAGTGACCACAACAGCCTGACATTTACCATAGCCATGGAAAGGGAAAGGAGCAGTTACCAGGGGAAGATATTTAACGGGGGAAAAGGAAACTATGACGCTATCAGACAGGAGTTGGGAAGTAGAGATTGGGACCAATTGTTACACAGAAAGGGCACAGCAGACATGTGGAGGCGGTTTAAGGAGCAGTTGTTGCGAGTGATGTATAAATTTGTTCCTCTGAGACAGGTAAGAAGGGGTAAGATTAAAGAACCTTGGATGACGGGTACAGAGGTGCTTCTTGTCAAAAAGCAAAAGGCAGCGTTCGTAAGGTGGAGGAAGCAAGGGTCCAGCACAGCTTTAGAGGATTACAGGCTTGCTCGGAAGGAGCTCCAAAGTGGCTGAGGAGGGCCAGAAGGGGGCAGGAAAAAGGCTTGGCAGGAAGGATTAGGGAGAACCCGAAGGCATTTTACTCATAGGTGAGGAATAAGAGAATGATCAGGGAGAAGGTAGGGCCGATCAGGGATAGCGTAGGGAACTTGTGCGTGGAGTCTGAGCAGATAGTGGAAGCCCTAAATGAGTTTTTTGCCTTGGTTTTCACGAAGGAAAGTTGTGAATGAGAACTTTGAGGAGCAGGAAAACAGGCTTGAACAGATCAAGATTGAGGAAGTTGATGTGCTGGAATTTTGGCCAACATTAAGATTGATAAGTCCCCAGGACCAGATCAGATTTATCCTAGGTTGCTCCGGGAAGCGGGAAAGGAGGTTGCTAAGCCGCTGGCGAAGATCTTTGCTTGCTCATTCTCCATGGGAGTCGTATCGGAAGATTGGAAGGAGGCAAATGTTGTTCCTTTTTGCAAGAAAGGGAATAGGGAAATCCCTGAAAATTACAGACCAGTCAGTCGTCAGTCTTAGGTCTGTGGTCAACAAGATTTTGGAGAGATTTCTGAGGGATAGGATTGATGACTATTTGGAAAAGCCTAGCATGATTAAAGGGAGTCAGCATGGCTTTGTGAGGGGCAGGTCATGCCTTACAAATCTTATTGCATTCTTTGAGGAAGTCACGAGACAGGTTGACGAGGGTCGAGCAGTGGATGTGGTGTACATGGACTTCAGCGAGGTATTTGATCAGGTTCCCCATGGCAGGCTCATTAATAAAGCCAGGAGGTATGGGATACAGGGTGATTTGGCTGTCTGGATTCAGAATTGGTTGGCTGACAGGAGGCAGAGAGTGGTTGTAGATGGTAAGTATTCTGCCTGGAGGTCAGTGCTGAGTGGTGTCCCGCAAGGCTCTGTTCTTGGGCCTCTGCTGATTGTAGTTTGTATGAATGACTTGGACGAGGAGGTTGAGGGGTGGGTTAGTATGTTTGCTGATGACACAAAGGTTGGAGGTGCCGTTGATAGTATTGAGGGCGATTGCAGGCTTCAGCGAGACATTGACAGTATGCAGAGGTGGGCTGACAAATGGCAGATGGAGTTCAACCTGGATAAATGCGAAGTGATGCATTTTGGAAGGTTGAACTTAAATGCTGAATATAGGATTAAAGGCAGGATTCTCGGCGCTGTGGAGAAACAGTGGGATCTTGGTGTTCAAGTGCATAGCTCCCTCAAAGTTGCCACACAAGTGGATCAGGTTGTTAAGAAGGCATATGGTGTTTTGGCTTTCATTAACAGGGGGATCGAGTTTAAGAGCCACGAGGTTATGCTGCAGCTGTACAAAACCCTGGTGAGACCACACTTGGATTATTGTGTCCAGTTCTGGTCGTCCTGTTATAGGAAAGATGTGGAGGCTTTGGAGAGGATGCAAAGGAGGCTTTCCAGGAGCTGCCTGGACTGGAGGGCTTGTCTTACGAGGAGAGGTTGACTGAGCTTGGACTTTGCTCTCTGGAGAGAAGGAGGAAGAGAGGTGACCTGATCACAAGATAATGAGAGGCATGGATAGAGTCGATAGGCAGAGACTTTTCCCCAGGCCAGGTTTGCCTGCCTCGAGGGGTCATAGTTTGAAGGTGGTCGGAGGAAGGTATAGAGGAGACGTCAGAGGGAGGTTCTTCACCCAGAGAGTTGTGAGCGCATGGAATAGTTTACCAGTGGTAGTCGTGGAAGCGGAGTCGGTAGTGACATTTAAGCAACTCCTGGACATGCACGTGGACAGCAGTGAATTGAGGGGAATGTAGGTTAGGTTATTTTATTTTTGGATTAGGAATATTCCACGGCACAACATCGTGGGCTGAAGGGCCTGCACTATGCTGTGCTTTTCTATGTTCTATGTAGTTATAATCAGAGGCAGTATAGTTAGGGGAATGAACACTGTTCGTTGTGACTAGGATCGAGAGTCTCGAAAGTAGTGTTGCCTGCCTGGTGCCCAGGTTCAGGGTATTCCATCTCAGCAACAAAGGAACATGAAGTGGGAGGAGTAGAAATCCAGCTATCGTGGTACACACATGTACCATTGATATGGAAGAAAGAGGAAAGAGGTTCTGCTGAGGGATTATGAGCATTGAGGTGAGAAAGCAGAACCCGAAAGGTTATAATCTCTGGATTCTTATCTGAGCAATTTGGCACGGTGTGAACAAAATTAAAGATGTAAATGCATTGTTCAAATGGTGGCATGGCAGAAATGTGTTTGAATTCATGGGACATTGGCATCGCTTTGGGGAAGGAGGAAGTTGTTCCGGTGGTACAGACTCGACCAGAATCATTTTGGGACAAGTGTCCTGGCAAAAGACATAGCTAGGTCTCGGGGTAGGGCATTAAAGTAAAAAGTGTGGAGTGGGTGAGTTCAGTTGCATGGAAAATTATGGAAAAAGTTAGAAGCTGGTAAGTGCTCAGCAAAGTTTCCAGAGCAAGTAATAGGACAAAAAGTATGGAAATGGTCAGGAGTCTCCTTTCAGGTGCAGCAAACAAGAAGAGTGTCCACCCTGGAAATGCCAGACTGAAGGTCTTGTATTTAATTGCAGGGAGTGTATGAAACAAAGTGAATGAGTTTGTGGTGCCGATTGAAATTGACAGATACATTGTTCTGGGTGTCACAGAGAGGTGGTTGTTAGGGGATACGTTTTGGCAACTAAATATCCAATGATACATGCCCTCTAGAAAGAACAGGCGAATGGACAGAGATGTCAGGGTTGGCTTGTCAGTAAGAAATGAGGTAGCGCTGAAGGAACCACAGCTCTTGAGCTTGTTTATTAATGACTTGGAGGAAAGAGGTGAATGTGCTGTGGCTAAATTAGTAGATGACTCAAAAATATTAGAAAGACAAGGCATGACACAGAAACAGAGATTTACCAGGATGTTACTTGGATTGGAATGTATGAGGTATAAGGAGGCTTTGGTGGAAATGTTGTATAATAATAAATGCAATGAGACCAACCATGATTTCACCGAATGGTGGAGGAAATTCAATGTGCCAAATGACATTTTTAGTGAGTCTTGTTGTTTGACAATGCATTGGTAAAGGTGTTTTTTTTTCTCTCTTGGATGAGATGTAAAAATGAAATGTGCACCCTTCCTTTTGATCTGGAAATAAATAATTGTTCTGAACGATTTCCATTGACTGGTAGCAATCTGACAAGCATGACGATGTAAAGAGATTCTTCGCTTCTTTTTAATTGTAAAGTTATACTTTGGAATTAATTAAGCATATATTAAATTCATCACTGCATCTCCAAAAGTGCTCTTGTATGATAACAACATTTGAAAGAACACTCTTCAATGGTGGTGATTTTCAGTTGCCATAACACACGTGAAATTACATTGTTGGCCAATCTGTCCATGATTATTTCATTATCTTACGTTTCAAACAGACAAGGAAATATTGGTGATGCAATGAAGAACTTGATGATAAAATATAATTGCTGTTAGAGTTTCCTCTTGCAAGAAATATTCGCAACAAATTGACTGGTCAAGGAAATGGGACACTGACTGAGTACTTTGAATGTTGAAGTGATTCCTAAAATGAAAATTATGACCTTGATGATTACTCTTGCATGCAGATTTGAAGAGAATATTTTAAAATATCCTCTAGGTTAGTGGTTCAGGCATAAAAGTGTCACATGTATATTTATGTATATACATGTACATGTGTAATCTGAAAAGAAAATGAATATAAATCACTTGTTACAAGGTGAGAATGAGCTATTCAGATAGTCAGAACTGCCAATGTTCGTGTCTGAGCTAACACATTGTAGAGCTGGAGGAACACAACAGGGCAGGCAGCATCAGAAGCTCAAGAAAGTTGAGGGTTTGGGTTAGGACCCTTCCTCCAAAATGGAGGGTGGAAGGGAGCTCAGAAACAAATAGCGTGGAGAGGGAGGAGGTGCTGGGGAAGGTAGGTGGGATGGCGATAAGTGAGTACGATCCAGATTGGAACAGATTTCCCCCAGCAGGTATTGAATACAAATTCCAAATCACTGTCAAAATCTTGGTGACTGTGAACATTCATGTTTTTTGTCTGTGTGTTTCAGTAATTGCATGACAGTTTGAATGGTTCGGTGAGCGTGAGGAACCTATGGACTCTCACACACCAAGATGGAATTTAGTTCGAAGAGTGACTCCTCTTCAAAGTACTTACTTGCTTTTAAAATATTGACCATTTCTGCTGTCTAGTTGAACAAATTTAGCTTAATACTGCTTCAATAGGAATGAGTGTTTAATAGGAACATATTTGTGAAACTTAGAGTTCCTCAAGTTTTAGCATAAACTGGTGGAGACTTTCCGTGCTTGCAAAAAGGCTCACCTCTCCAATAATACCGAAGGAAAATTGGAGTTTAAAAGTACACCCCCTCCACCCTCCTCCTCCTCCTCCCACCTCCCTCCTCCTCCTTTTCCCTCCACCCTCCTCCTCCTCCCCCACCCTCCTCCTCATCTTCTCCCACCCTCCTCCTTCTTTACCCCCCACCCCCTGCTCCTTTCCTCCCCCACCCCCTGCTCCTTTCCTCCCCCACCCCCTGCCCCTTTCCCCCCGCCCCTTTCCCCCCGCCCCTTTCCCCCCCGCCCCTTCCCCCCCGCCCCTTTCCCCCCGCCCCTTTCCCCCGCCCCTTTCCCCCCGCCCCTTCCCCCCCGCCCCTTTCCCCCCCGCCCCTCCCCCCCGCCCCTTCCCCCCCGCCCCTTCCCCCCCGCCCCTTCCCCCCCGCCCCTTCCCCCCGCCCCTTCCCCCCGCCCCTTCCCCCCCGCCCGTTCCCCCCCGCCCGTTCCCCCCCGCCCCTTCCCCCCGCCCCTTCCCCCCGCCCCTTCCCCCCGCCCCTTCCCCCCGCCCCTTCCCCCCGCCCCTTCGCCCCCGCCCCTTCGCCCCCGCCCCTTTCGCCCCCGCCCCTTTCCCCCCGCCCCCTTTCCCCCCGCCCCCTTTCCCCCCGCCCCCTTTCCCCCCGCCCCCTTTCCCCCCGCCCCCTTTCCCCCGCCCTCTTTCCCCCCACCCCCTTTCCCCCCACCCCTTTTCCCCCCACCCCCTTTCCCCCCCACCCCCTCCTCCATTCCCCCCCAGCCCCGTCCTCCTTTCCCCCCAGCCACCTCCTCCTTCCCCCCCCACCCTCCTCCTTCTTTCCCCCGCCACCCTCCTCCTCCTCTCTTGCACCCTCCCCCTCTCTCGCACCCTCCCCCTCTCTCGCACCCTCCCGCTCTCTCGCACCCTCCCGCTCTCTCGCACCCTCCCGCTCTCTCGCACCCTCCCGCTCTCTCGCACCCTCCCCCTCTCTCGCACCCTCCCCCTCTCTCGAACCCTCCCCTTCTCTCGAACCCTCCCCCTCTCTCGCACCCTCATGCTCTCTCGCACCCTCCCCCTCTCTCGCACCCTCCCCCTCTCTCGCACCCTCCCCCTCTCTCGCACCCTCCCGCTCTCTCGCACCCTCCCGCTCTCTCGCACCCTCCCGCTCTCTCGCACCCTCCCACAGGCAGGCAGAGACAGGGAGACTGGCAGGCAGAGACAGACAGAGGCTGGCAGAGACAGTCAGGCACAAGCAGGCGGACAGTCAGTCAGACGGGCAGAGACAGTCAGGCACAGGCAGGCAGACAGACAGACAGGCAGAGACAGGCAGACAGAGACAGGCAGGCAGAGACAGGCAGGCAGAGACAGGCAGACAGGCAGACAGGCAGGCAGAGACAGGCAGACCGGCAAAGGTAGGCAGAGACAGGCAGGCAGACAGAAACAGACGGAGGCAAGCAGGTGGAGACAGACAGAGGCCAGCAGAGACAGTCAGACACAAGCAGGCAGACAAACAGACAGAGACAGTCAGGCAGGCAGAGACAGACAAACCGGCAGAGACAGTCAGACAGAGACAGGCAGGCAGACAGAAGCAGACGGAGGCAGGCAGACAGACACACAGAGACAGGCAGATAGACAGAGACAGGCAGATAGACAGAGACAGGCAGTCAGACACAGGCAGACTGTCAGACAGATACAGGAAGACAGAGACAGATGCAGGCAGAGACAGATGGAGGCAGAGGCAGATGGAGGCAGAGGCAGATGGAGGCAGAGTCAGATGCAGGCAGAGACAGATGCAGGCAGAGACAGATGCAGGCAGAGACAGAATCAGGCAGAGACAGATGCAGGCAGAGACAGTCAGGCAGAGACAGATGCAGCTAGAGACAGATGCAGTTAGAGACAGATGCAGACAGAGACAGACAGGCAGTGACAGATGCAGGCAGAGACAGATGCAGGCAGAGACAGTCAGGCAGAGACAGATGCAGGCAGAGGCAGATGCAGACAGAGGCAGATGCAGACAGAGGCAGACAGGCAGAGACAGTCAGGCAGACAGAGACCTTTTTAAAATTAACAAGAATATGTGATTAACACACTTAATAGCTGCGACCGAGTGTGATTTAAAAGAATGCTGATTACCAGAAGTTAAATAGGGGTTGTAAGATCCACTATTTGAAACGATTAAAGAGCCAATTCGATTGTACTTTGGATTTGGGTGCAATGAGAATGCACGTCGGTTGAAAGAGACTGATGTTTTAGTTTAAACTGTTCTGAGTCCTGCTTCATAAATATAAAGGAGGGCTTCATAACTTATAAAGCTGCTGTTCCTCCACCATTGTTCTGCAGAAATTACTGAATCAAACGACAGAGTATGACCAGCATCATAAGATAGGAGTAGAAGTAAGGCCATTCGGCCAATCAAGTCCACTCCGCCATTTAAATCATGGCTGATGGGCATTTCAACACCACTTCCCTCAACTCTCCCTGTAGCCCTTGACTCCTTTGGAGATCAAGAATTTGTTGATCTCTGCCTGGAAGGCATCCAACGTCCCGGCCTCCACTGCACTCTGCGGCAATGTATTCACAAGCCCACCACTCTCTGGCTGAAGACGTGTCGTCTCATTTCAATTTTAAATTTACCCCCTCTAATTTTAAGGCTGTGCCCACGGGTCCTAGTCTCCCCGCCTAACGGAAACAACTTCCTAGCGTCCACCCCTTCTAAACCATACATTATCACTGACGGTTCCCTAGTTAGATTTGACATATTGCATTTGAGAAGGAAATGGCCTGTTTCCATCATTCCAGAGCACTTTTCTTAATCATTGTATTTATTTGTCGGCCCAATAAAGGAATTAATTTTATTTGATAGCTCAATAAGTTGAAACTGTAATTGAAGTTAGTTTTCTTCCTCCTTTGTAGTGGATCTGTTGGAGTTGCACACAGCACAAAACGTCTTTGATCGACACAAATTGACACAAAACGAGCAACTTCTAAATGTAACTGAAGTAATCAACTGTTTAACGTCCATTTATGATGGTTTGGAACAAAATCACAAAGACTAGGTCAAT
Source organism: Stegostoma tigrinum (assembly GCF_030684315.1). Taxonomy (NCBI): domain Eukaryota; kingdom Metazoa; phylum Chordata; class Chondrichthyes; order Orectolobiformes; family Stegostomatidae; genus Stegostoma; species Stegostoma tigrinum. Next base: position 705,876 of record NW_026728053.1, read on the forward strand.
GTGTCACTCTGTGTCAACATGTGTCTGAACTGGCTGCTGAACGTCTTTGATACGTATGTATGATTTACACTTGAATGTAGTATGTTTAGATTGTCCTAAGGTGCATTAAACTGCATCCTACATTTTGGATTTTGATCAGTTAAGTAAATGTGAAGATTGCCAACTGATTAAAATCACTCCTAGTATTGTTGACATAAGGTTTCTGTATGTTCTAATTTCATTTCAGTGCAAGTGATAAAGTAGTTGAAAGTTTTAGCGACTTTTGTTTTAAATCATAAAATTGAAACTGATATAGAACATAGAACGTAGAACAGTACAGCACAGAACAGGCCCTTCAGCCCACGATGTTGTGCCGACCATATACTTTTGATTCCATTTGGTCAGATCTGTACAGGATCATGGAGACATCTTGACACTCTGATTGTAATGCTCTTCACGGTGACAAATGTTAGTGCTGGAGAAAGACGTGTATAAAGTACACAATATGAACATCATCCAGTTAATGTCAAGGAATAAACAGCCAGATGCAGAATAAGTTTTTATGTGACCCTCAATCTCGTAGAGTCATACAGCATAGAAACACCATGTCTATGCCTCCCAACAAACACCAAACTACACTAATCTCATTTATCTACACTTGGTCCATAGCCTACTTTGACCTAGCATTTTAAATGCTCATCCCAGATGCTTTTTAAATGTTGAGAATACCTGCCTCAACTACCCTCTCAGGCAGCGTGCTCCATATGTCCACTTTGCTGATGAAAAAGCTTTTCCTCAGACTTCCTCCAAAGCATTTAATCCTCACCTTAAACTTGTGCCATCTGGAATTAGACACATGTGCCATGGGGAAAGGATTCTCACAATGTATTCTGCCAGGGCCTGTCATAATTTTTTCTGCCTCAATCATATCCCAACCCCCACCTCAGCTTCCTCTGCTACAAGAAACACAAATCCAGCATACCAGTCTATCTCGTAACTGAGACTTTTTAATCTAGCCAGTATCTTGAAGAGCATTAACTTTGCCATTGTGGTATTTTCCAGACTAATTGTCGTTCAGCTTATCTCAGTCAGATTGTTTAGTCAACTCCATTTCGGAATAATGTGATGCACTTCACTTGGAAATGTATTAAGACTGTGACAGTATATTGGGGAATCCTTGCAAGCGGAGAGATTTTTATTTTCTTTCAGTCCAAGCTGGATATAATTCTAGGATTTGGAGATGAACGTCCAGGGTTAAACCTCCGGTGTCCTTCTATCCACCCCAAATCACCTCCAATTTTCCATTTATATAAAATTGAGCTTTGTTTGCATGAGGTGTGTTCCAATATTAAATCGTTATTGCGACTGTAAATTTTGACATTCTTCATTAGGTACGTACCCTTCATATTGATAGCGGCTCAAGGTGCTTCAGGGTGTCAAAACCAAAATGTTGCATTTTCCAGTGAAATTGTAGACATTGAGCTGAAATTCTCGCGAGGGAGCACTGAACGGCATGCATTATTTCTGAGTACCGCCCTCATTAATACTTATTCCATTTTTGTACCTGCCAGACAGAAACTAGACGCTCAGAATTAGCGAAATGAAATTCTGAGTGGGTGTGTGATGCTTGCACATTGCTCAATGCTCCTCTGGACCTCCAGCTTGGGCAGTAGTCACCAGCATCTGCAGCCACACCCATCAGTAGCACCCCATGTCCACAGTTTTGACATGTGGCATGTTCCAGCCTCAGCACATCATGGCACATCTCAGATCTGCTTTCAGTACTCTTCTGTACTTCATTGCTGCATTTTGGATTGCAGCAGCCCCCCTCATTGCAGTGCTACTGCCAGGGCACTTTTATATGCAGGGACAGGCACCCATTCGTGTATTGGGTCACGTTACACATCAGGACACCTTGCTTGAGCTCTCCACTCTCATTTTGTCCCTGCATGAATGCTAACAGCTCCTCTGCCTTGTCTTCATTTGCTTTGTCTTTTTATGGGTTGCCCCCTCCGCCACATCTCTCAGACTCATAACACTAGTATGTTGATTAACCTTTTGGCATCGAGACAAAGCCAGACAGCTTGTCATGTTTGTCAACAGTCATCAATCAAAGGAGTGGGTGTGTTGCCGTTCAGCACCGTGATATGTTGATCTCACACCTGCAGCATGTGCCAGCTGCAGAAGCACAGAACGCGTTGCATTGTCTCCAACCACATGGTCGTTCTCCAGGTTCTGAGGGGAATGGTCTGTAGTCAAGGGAGGCAGTTCCAGGCAGCAGATCGAGGTAACTCCAGGGCATTGTCTGATATCACTCGAGGGGCTTGGATGCAATCAGTTGGCTGCTCAGGATGATCATGGTCAGGACACTGCCCTCATAGGTTGTGAGAAGTCAAACGTTAGACACCTCACTACCTGTGTTGGCTCTTTCTGCCCTACGGTGGGCTGTTTTTCCTGGAATGAAACAAAGGGAGTGATTGAGTGAGATGAAATGAGCTGGTGCATTTGTTAGTGCTCATGTATGTTTGGGAAGGGAGGTGAGGTCTCCTGGGTGAGAGCAAGAGGCACAGAGAACATAGAGGATTAATAGCCTTGGGCCCTCAAGTAGGCGAGAGCAAGTGAAGACAGACATTGAATGCTTTGGTGAGAATGGTATTACATGAGCTGTGCTGAAGGGTGGTGCAGAATTAGAGAGAGTGTGAACGTGAGGTAGCACAGACCAATGATACCAGTCACGGTTGGACGTAGAGCAGTTTTTCCGCCGTCTTCGCCTCCATGCCTACTTGTTCAACCGGGAACCTAACCCTCCTTCCACTGACCCCTTCACCCGCTTCCAACACAAGTCCTCCTCCTGGACACCACCCCCAGGCCTCCTACCCTCCCTCGACCTCTTCATCTCCAACTGCCATCGAGACGTTAACCGCCTCAACCTCTCCACCCCGCTCACCCACTCCAACCTCTCCCCCGCAGAACGGGCAGCCCTCCGCTCCCTCCGCTCCAACCCCAACCTCACCATCAAACCCGCAGACAAGGGTGGCGCAGTGGTAGTATGGCGCACTGACCTCTACATCGCCGAGGCCAGACACCAACTCTCCGACACCACCTCCTACCGCCCCCTCGATCATGACCCCACACCCACATGACCAAACCATCATCTCCAACACCATTCACGACCTCATCACCTCAGGGGACCTCCCACCCACATCCTCCAACCTCATTGTTCCCCAACCCCGCACGGCCCGTTTCTATCTCCTTCCCAAAATCCACAAACCTGCCTGCCCTGGTCGACCCATCGTCTCAGCCTGTTCCTGCCCCACCGAACTCATCTCCACCTATCTGGACTCCATTTTCTCCCCTTTGGTCCAGGAACTCCCCACCTACGTCCGTGACACCACCCACGCCCTCCACCTCCTCCAGGACTTCCAATTCCCTGGCCCCCAACACCTCATATTCACCATGGACGTCCAGTCCCTGTACACCTGCATTCCGCATGCAGATGGCATCAAAGCCCTCTGCTTCTTCCTGTCCCGCAGGCCCAACCAGTCCCCCTCCACCGACGCTCTCATCCGCCTAGCTGAACTCGTCCTCACCCTCAACAACTTCTCTTTTGACTCCTCCCACTTCCTACAGACTAAGGGGGTGGCCATGGGCACCCGCATGGGCCCCAGCTATGCCTGCCTCTTTGTAGGTTACGTGGAACAGTCCCTTTTCCGTACCTACACAGGCCCCAAACCGCACCTCTTCCTCCGGTACATTGATGACTGTATCGGCGCCGCCTCTTGCTCCCCAGAGGAGCTCGAACAGTTCATCCACTTCACCAACACCTTCCACCGCAACCTTCAGTTCACCTGGGCCATCTCCAGCACATCCCTCACCTTCCTGGACCTCTGTCTCCATCTCAGGCAACCAGCTTGTAACTGATGTCCGTTTCAAGCCCACCGACTCCCACAGCTACCTAGAATACACCTCCTCCCACCCACCCTCCTGCAAAAATTCCATTCCCTATTCTCAATTCCTCCGCCTCCGCCGCATCTGCTCCCACGATAAGACATTCCACTCCCGCACATCCCAGATGTCCAAGTTCTTCTAGGACAGCAACTTTCCCCCCACAGTGATCGAGAACGCCCTTGACCGCGTCTCCCGTATTTCCCGCAGCACATCCCTCACACCCCGCCCCCGCCACAACCGCCCTAAGAGGATCCCCCTCGTTCTCACACACCACCCTCCCAACCTCCGGATACAACGCATCATCCTCCGACACTTTCGCCATTTACAATCCGACCGCACCACCCAAGGCATTTTTCCATCCCCACCCCTGTCTGCTTTCCGGAGAGACCACTCTCTCCGTGACTCCCTTGTTCGCTCCACACTGCCCTCCAACCCCACCACACCCGGCCCCTTCCCCTGCAACCGCAGGAAATGCTACACTTGCCCCCACACCTCCTCCCTCACCCCTGTCCCAGGCCCCAAGATGACATTCCACATCAAGCAGAGGTTCACCTGCACATCTGCCAATGTGATATACTGCATCCACTGTACCCGGTGCGGCTTCCTCTACATTGGGGAAACCAAGCGGAGGCTTGGAGACCGCTTTGCAGAACACCTCCGCTCAGTTCGGAACAAACAACTGCACCTCCCAGTCGCAAACCATTTCCACTCCCCCTCCCATTCTCTAGATGACATGTCCATCATGGGCCTCCTGCACTGCCACAATGATGCCACCCGAAGGTTGCAGGAACAGCAACTCATATTCTGCCTGGCAACCCTGCAGCCTAATGGTATCAATGTGGACTTCACCAGTTTCAAAATCTCCCCTTCCCCTACTGCATCCCTAAACCAGCCCAGTTCGTCCCCTCCGCCACTGCACCACACAACCAGCCCAGCTCTTGCCCCCCACCCACTGCATCCCAAAACCAGTCCAACCTGTCTCTGCCTCCCTGACCAGTTCTTCCTCTCACCCATCCCTTCCTCCCACCCCAAGCCGCACCCCCATCTACCTACTAATCTCATCCCACCTCCTTGACCTGTCCGTCTTCCCTGGACTGACCTATCCCCTCCCTACCTCCCCACCTATACTCTCTCCACCTATCTTCTTTACTCTCCATCTTCGGTCCGCCTCCCCCTCTCTCCCTTTTTATTCCAGTTCCCTCTCCCCATACCCCTCTCCGATGAAGGGTCTAGGCCCAAAACGTCAGCTTTTGTGCTCCTGAGATGCTGCTTGGCCTGCTGTGTTCATCCAGCCTCACATTTTATTATCTTGGAATTCTCCAGCATCTGCAGTTCCCATTACCTCCAATGAGGCTCCTCTTCTGTTGGAGCAGAGGTCACTGATCTTGCAGCACTGCTGTATGGCTCTTTTGGTGGTTGAGACTGCATTGACACTGAACAGACTCAGATGAGTCTGGCCGAGTCTTGTGTCGTGGCCTCCTGTGCTTGTCTTTGGGAAAGAGGACAGTCCTCCACTGCACCAATCCATCCACCAGGATTTCCAGGTCTCCAACTGTAAAGTAAGGTGCTAATTTCCCCTTTCCTGCCCTGTCTGGGACAAATGCTCTGAACTGTATAAGGCAGTTCTGGATTCTGGGCATTTAACTGGTTCACAATAGCCTTTAAACATGGCACTATTGCCAGTAATACCGGGATGTTTCAGTGGTGGCAAACACTTGCAGTTATGATGAGTGGAAAACTAACGAGCCTCAGCTGAGAGAGGCACAACAGGAGCATTGTTGCTGGTTATTGAAAAGGTTTGCAACAACAGAGTGAGAAAATTTGTGAGGTGTTTTGGAGAGATACTGTCCTTGCAGTGCAATAAAAATAACACTGAACTGATTCACTCCAGTGTTTTGGACCTTCAGATTTCAGAACAGAATTAGACCATTCAGCCCATTGAGTGGGATCTATCATTCTCAACCTCCTGTGTCCTTACTAAGCAAGAACATGTCTATCTATGCCTGAAATCAACTCTGACTTGGCTTCCACAGCTTTCTGCATCAATGAGTTCCACAGATTCACAACTTTCTGACTGAAGAAATTCTTCCTCAACTCCATCCTGAAGGGTGGTCCCTTTGACTCTGAGGCTGTGCCCTCAGGTCCTGGTCTCTCCTACTTGTGGAAACATCATCTCCATGTCCACTCTATCCAGGCCTGAATTACCTTCAGTGTGACCCCCTTCATCCTTCTAAACTCCATCAAGTACAGGCCCAGAGTTCTCAGCCACTCCTCACTTCATCCCCAGGATAATGTTTGAGAACCTCATCTAGACCCTGACAAAGGCCAGCACATCCTTCCTTAGATAGATGGCCAAAAACTGCTCTTAATATTCCAAATGCAATATGACCAGAGCCTTACACAGCCTCAGCAATACATCTCTGCTCTTGTATTTTTGCCGTCTTGAAATGAATGCTGACATTGCATTTGCCTTCCCAACTGCCAACTGAAACTGCATGTTAAAAGAATCCTGAATTGGGTCATCTTTGTGCTTCAGATTTCTGAAGCCTTTCCCAATTTAGAACATAGTCTATGCCTGTACTTCCACTTCTCCACAGACTCTCTGTGACCTCCCCACTTCCTCAACACTACTTGCCTCTCCACCTATCATAGAACATAGAACACAGAAAATAGAACAGTACAGCACAGAACAGGCCCTTCAGCCCACGATGTTGTGCCGACCATTGATCCTCATGTATGCACCCTCAAATTTCTGTGACCATATGCATGTCCAGCAGTCTCTTAAATGACCCCAATGACCTTGCTTCCACAACTGCTGCTGGCAACGCATTCCATGTCCTCACAACTCTGTGTAAAGAACCCACCTCTGACATCCCCTCTCTACTTTCCTCCAACCAGCTTAAAACTATGGCCCCTCGTGTTAACTTTTTCTGCCCTGGAAAATAGTCTCTGGCTATCAACGCTATCTATGCCTCTCATTATCTTGTATACCTCAATTAGGTCACCTCTCCTCCTCCTTTTCTCCAATGAAAAGAGACCGAGCTCAGTCAACCTCTCTTCATAAGATTAGCCCTCCAGTCCAGGCAGCATCCTGGTAAACCTCTTCTGAACCCTCTCCAAAGCATCCACATCTTTCCTATAATAGGGCGACCATAACTGGACGCAGTATTCGAAGTGCGGTCTAACCAAAGTTTTATAGAGCTGCAACAAGATCTCACGACTCTTAAACTCAATCCCCCTGTTAATGAAAGCCAAAACACCATATGCTTTCTTAACAACCCTGTCCACTTGGGTGGCCATTTTAAGGGATCTCTGTATCTGCACATCAAGATCCCTCTGTTCCTCCACACTGCCAAGAATCCTATCCCTAATCCTGTACTCATCTTTCAAATTCGATCTTCCAAAATGCATCACCTTGCATTTATCCAGGTTGAACTCCATCTGCCACCTCTCAGCCCATCTCTGCATCCTGTCAATGTCCCGCTGCAGCCTACAACAGCCCTCTACACTGTCAACGACACCTCCGACCTTTGTGTCGTCTGCAAACTTGCTGACCCATCCTTCAATCCCCTCATCCAAGTCATGAATAAAAATTACAAACAGTAGAGGCCCAAGGACAGAGCCCTGTGGAACCCCACTCACCACTGACTTCCAGGCAGAATATTTTCCTTCTACTTGTCTTTCTGTTATGCCCCGAGGGAAAAAGCAATGAAAGTGCCGCTAATTTTTTGCACGGCGAGCTGCTGAATATTAACCAGTCTCTCACCATTGCCATCACCTTGCCCTTGTGAAGACAGACATGGATAAAGTTCTCAAAGCTGATAGAAAATTGAAAGCCCTCACATCCTGTGACGATGGTAAGTTTCCTTTGTTGAAAAAAAAATGCTTGCAGTTTAATTGGCATAATAAAGACCACAGTGGCTCTGGTTAACACTGCTGCCTCACGGCACCAGCAACTTGGGTTCACTTCCACCCTTTGGTGTGTGTGGAGTTTGCACGTTCTCCATGTGTCTGCATGGGTTTTCTCCGGGTGCTCCAGTTTCCTCCCACAGTCAAAAGATGTGCAACGTAGGTGGATTGGTCATGCTAAATTTCCCAAGGTGTTCAGTGATGTGTATGTTAGATGAGTTATAGGTGGATGGGTCTGGGTGGGATGCTGTGAGGGGCAGTGTGGACATGTTGGGCTGACGGACGTGTTTCCACGCTGTAAGGATTCTCTGATTCATGATTCTATGATCTTACTGAGCGCAAAGGTACAATATTGGCTGGTCATATTTGTCTCACCTCTTCACACATGGACAGTAAAGCTTTAATTTCAGTTTCTATGTTTTTGCAACGTGTCTGCTGTCTATAACAAGGCTGACTATATCTCCTTCTCTAATGCGCATCTCCTGTCCCCTAACACCAGGAGGTGACACTTGCTTTTCACTTAGTACAATCAGTAAAACAATAGCCTCCATATCACATCCAGCGGCTTCTCTTAACGCTCACATACTGTTCTTTTTTAGCTCCAGGTATTGACTGCTCGTCATTTCTTATTCCTCATCTCATCTCTCTCTCACACACTGTCTCTCTCGCTCTCTGTCTGTATCTCTCCTCTCCCTATTCTCCCCCAACACTTGACTCAGGCACAAACAGAAGTTCACGGTCACACTATGTTGCACATGCATATCCTATCCCTCATGCACAAACGTACTATCCACACACAGACACAGACACACACACACAGAGGCACACACGCACGCACAGGCACACAGTCACATTCTCACTCATTCATAGTCCATACTGTCACATAATCATGCATGGTCTTGCACACATTCCGTGGCACACTTGCATGCCCTGTCGTAGGATCTTTTGCCAATGTTCATACTCTCAACACACAGACACACGCACACTCCCACAAAACTCTCCCTCACAAACTTCGGCTTACAAGTTCACTTCCTCTCAAGCTCACTCGCTCTCACAGACACACTCACTCCCTCATGCATGCTGCAACACTCCCTTTTGTGCTGACTCTCGTTTACACACTCTCGAGCACAGTCACTGGCGCACACATTCTGTCGTGCGCACGCTCACACTTTCATGCACTGTCTTTGCACTCTTGAACACAATCATATGCTCACCTCTCTCTTGCACACAGTCAATTTGATTTGAGTCATCATTATCACATGTGCCTAGGTACAGAGAAAAGTTTTGTTATGCACGCAGTATAGACAGATCATACCATACAAGGTGCATTAGTGAAATGGAACATAGTGACAGCTACAGAGAGCGAGATCAAAATTAGATTTAAAATTTTAAGTGTTCTATTCAGATGTGCAGGAACAGCGGTGAAGAAGCTGTTCTGGGATCTGTTCACACGTGAATACTAAGTTTTTGACATCTTCCCTTCAGAAAAGGGTAGAAGAGAGTGTAATTGGGGGGTGAGAAAGGCCTTTGATTATGTCAGTTGCTTTCCTGAGGCAGCGGTAAGTATAGGTGGATTCAATGAATGGAAGGCTGATTTGCATGGTGGACTATGTTATTTTCATGACTCTGGAGTTTGTTGTTTTCTTAGGAAGAGCAGCTGCCATACCATGCTGTGATATGCATCCAGATAGGATGCTTTCTCTGGTACATCAATGAAAGTTGCCCTTTATATTTGAATTGCCTTAGCCTCCTGGGAAGTAGACACATTGGTGTGCTTTTTTGCCCATTGCGACAATCTGGGTGGACCAGATTTTTCACAGTCATTGATGTGACTCCATTATGGCGTGTTAACCAGGTCAACCATGTCATTTAGCGTATCCTGAAGGAGGAGGACCGTAAGACACAGCTCAATGTACACATTGGTAAGATGAGTGATGAGGTCTTGCATCAAGCGTTCCGAGAGCTAGGCAGTGGGTTAAATAGCAGGACCTGTAAAGTTGTAATCTCTGGATTATTCCTGGTGCCACATGCTGAGAAGGCAAGAAAAAGGGGAAGAAAACAGATGAATGCTTGGCTCAAGTGTTTGTGTTTGGGGGGGGATTTAGACACTTGGATCTGAAGGACAATTTGTGGGGATGGTATATCCTCTACAAGTGGGCTAGTCTGCAGCTGAACCAGAAAGGAACCAAAATCCTTGCACGAGGGTTTGCTAATGTGGTGAGGAATTTAAGCGAGAGGCCTGCAAGCAGTGGGCAATGGAAGAGCAGGTAATTCACTGAGGGGTGAGAAACTAATAAAATAAAGATTATATTAGGGGATTTGAACTTCACAACATTAATTGAGATAACATAAAAGTTTGACTTGGGAAATAATTCTTTAAATACATTTGAGAGATGATTTAACATCAACATGTAGACGAGCTTGTAAGGGACAGTGCAATGCTGGACCTATTTCTGGGACACAAAGCCAGTGTTCAGGGTGACAGTGGCGAAGTGCATAAGTCCCTGTGACCATGACAACAGACTTTTCAACATGGGAGAGGAGATCTGTTTAAAAAAAATTTTTTTGGCTTAGGGTAAGGCATATTTTATTGAAACCAGGCAGGATCTGGGTAAAATATTTTGGGAAGTGACTTGCGGGCGAATCTACAGCTGTATAGTTGGATACGTCCAGAAAAGGAACTGGGAGAGTAAAGGCCAGTTATATTCCGTTTTGGGTGAAATTTATGATCAACAAGCCTGGAGAACCCTGGATCTTGAGGAATGTTCAAGACATGTTTATGACAAGTGCAAAGGGAGCAAATGAATGGATGACTAGTGACGTATAAAAATGAAGCGTGAAGAAACGGTGGTGGCCAAGATTGGAAAGAATATCAAGATATTCTACAGGCATATCAAGCAGGAGAATAACCAGGGAAAGAGTAGGGCCAATTAGAAACCGTGGTGTACGAGGGGTGATGGGGCAATCTGTGTGTGGAACTGAAGGGCATTGATACAGTAGACAAGTGCCTCCCATCTGTCCTCCCTTCAAGGAGGAGCATTGAATTGTATAAAGCAGGAAGATGCAGTGTGAAATTGAAATTATTGGCTGGTTTAAAAGTGAACAAATCCCCAGTTGTTTCCAAGACTGCTGTGGGAGAAGAGAAAGAAAATCTCTTCAGAGATAGTAGGAACTGCAGAGGTAGCACAGAACAATGAGGCTCTTCCTCTGTTGGAGCAGAGGTCATTGATCTTGCAGCACTGCTGGATGGTTCTTTCGGTGGTTGAGACTGCATTGACACTGGACAGCCTCAGATCAGTCTGGCCGAGTCTTGTGTCGTGGTCTCCTGTGCTTGTCCTTGGGAAAGAGGACAGTCCTCCACTGCACCAATCCATCCACCAGGACCTCCAGGTCCCTAGCTGTAAAATAAGTTGCTAATTTCCCCTTTCCTGCCCTGTCTCATACAGTTCATAGCATTTGTCTAAGGCAGTTCTGGATTCTGAGCATTTTACTGGTTCACAATATCCATTAAACGTGGCACCAGTGACAGTAATACCGGGATGGTCCAGTTACGATGAGTGGGAGAACTAACTAGCGTCGGCTGAGAGAGGCACAACAGGAGCATTGTTGCTAGTTATTGAATAGGTTTGCCACAACAGAGTGAGAAAATTTGTTAGGTGTTTTGGAGAGATACTGTCCTTGCAGTGCAATAAAAATGACACTGAACTGATTCATTCCAGTGTTTTAGATCTGAAGATTGAAGAACAGAATTAGACCATTCAGCCCATTGAGTGGGATCTATCATTCTCAATCCCATTCTCCTTTGTCCATACTAAGCAAGAACATATCTATCTATGCCTGAAATCAACTCTGACTTGGCCACCACAGGTTTCTGCATCAACGAGTTCCACAGATTCACAACTTTCTGACTGAATAAATTCCTCCTCATCTCCATCCTGAAGGGTGGTCCCTTTGACTCTGAGGCTGTGCCCTCAGGTCCTGGCCTCTCCTACTCGTGGAAACCTCATCTCCATGTCCACTCTATCCAGGCCTAAATTACCTTCAGTGTGATCCCCTTCGTCCTTCTAAACTCCATCGAGTACAGACCCAGAGTTCTCAGCCACTCCTCACATGACAGTGCCTTCATCCCCAGGATTATGTTTGAGAACCTCCTCTCGACCCTGACAAAGGCCAGCACATCTTCCTTAGATAGATGGCCAAAAACTGCTCTTAATATTACAAATGCAATGGGACCAGAGCCTTACACAGCCTCAGCAATACATCTCTGCTCTTGTATTTTTGCCGTCTTGAAATGAATGCTGACATTGCATTTGCCTTCCCAACTGCCAACTGAACCTGCATGTTAAAAGAATCCTGAACTGGGTGATCTTTGTGCTTCAGATTTCTGAAGCCTTTCCCCATTTAGAAAATAGCCTATGCCTGTACTGCCACTTCTCTACAGACTCTCTGTGACCTCCCCACTTCCTCAACACTACTTGCTACTCCACCTATCGAAATGTCATCTGCAAACTTCGCAACAACCCCCTGTGGAGAACAATACCATCAGTTCCATTGTCAAGATTGCTAATGTATAACGTGAGTGGCTGTAGTCTGAACTCTGATGACTGCGGAACTCCTGTAGTTGCTGGCTGCCATCCTGAAAAAGACCCTTTTATTGCCACTCTCTGCATTCTGCCAGTTAGCCGATCCTGTATCCATGCCAGTGCCCACTCCCTAACACCATAAGCTCATTTTTTTTTTATTTTGAAGCCTCCTGTGTGGCACCTTGTCAAAGGCTTTCTGGAAATCCAAACAGATAAAGTTCAATGGCTCTCTTTTGTTTTTCACTCACTGGTTACCTTCTCAAAGAATCTGACAGAGACCTTCCCTTGACAAAGTTGTGTTTTCTCAGCCCAATTTAGCATGTATTTCCAAGTATTACCATGTCCTTCCAAGTACTTTCCGGTCTCATCCTTAATAATGGATTCTAAAATCTGACCTAATGACCAGTGCTAGGCTAACAAGTCTATAATTTCTCACCTTTTGCCTCCCTCCATTTTAAACAGGGGTGTTATATTTGCCATTTTGTACTCCTTTGGGACCCACCCTGACTCCAGTAGTTCCTGAAAGATCATCAATACCTGCGTGGTCTTCTCACTGAACTCCTTCAGAACTCTGGGGGGCAGTCCATCTGGTCCATGTAATTTACCGTCTTCTCGGAATTATAGAATTCCTACAGTGCGGAAAGAGGCCATTGGGTCTGTACCATCTCCGCAAAGAAAATCCCACCAAGACCCAGCCCTGTACTGTTTCCCCGCAAGCTCGCATTTGCCATGGCTGATCCACCTTGCCTGCACATATTTGGACTGTGGAAGGAAATCAGAACACCTGTCCGAGACGCGTGCAGACATGGGGAGAATGTACAAATTTCACACAGACCCTTTAGCTTCCCCTGTACCTTCTGCTTTGTGATGGCCACCACACTCACTTCTGCTTCAGACTCCCTTAAAGGTCTAATACTGGTGCCTTCCAACCTGAAGACTGATGCAAAATATTTGTTCAGTTCCTCTGGCATTTCTTTGTTTCCCAACGCTACTTATTTGGCCCCTCTTGAAATTTTCTTTGGATTTTCAGGGGTGTTTTACAATAAGAATATCTACTTTATTGTGTTGACAAATGGATTGTTTAGATCATCACAGAAACAATAAGCAAAATTCATCAGTATTCTCATTTAACAATCATATATGTATTAATATCACAATCAATGCATTTCCATCAGGTAAGCACGTAGCTGGAACTTTCTAACCCGGCAGTTTTCACTTTTCATTTCTCAGATTTCACTCTGGGACAGAATAGTTGATGTTGACACACTGTTCATTAAAAATAGCATCCATTGTATTTTTCCCCATGTTGTAGCTCGTGGATTTGTGTAACCTTAACACATAGAGTCCATTTTCATTTTTTATTACTTTAGTGATTTCAGGTGTTACGTTCAGAAGGGTACCATGCTGCAATTCTAGCCTGCTGTTTGCAGAGTAATCCCAATGTGGAAGATTTTGAAAAGGATGTAAATTTCCCTAATTTACCTGTCTTTTAGATCCAAACTGATGGAGACCACAGTCCAGATTTCTGTTCTTAACAAGAATGCCTATTTATGACAACTGCATAGATTCTAGCTACAGACAGATATTTATAAACATTGGACACATAGCTGTACAAATTAAAGCTGTAAGCCCCCTGTAAACTCATCTTGCTGCAAACGAACATCGATGGTAGAGGGATAAAACATGGAAATTATAGGTGTAAAAAAAGCTTAAGTAAGCTGTTCAGTGGTCCCTGTTCACAGGATTTGTGAAGATGATCTTGAGAATATCAAGCAAATGAATAAATATCCCAGAGTGCCTTATTATCTATTAAAACATGTGTTGATGATATGGCATTGCTATGATCATAACAGAGAACATTGTCCAATTTCCTATGAACATTACCATAGTTTTCATTTGTATTCTCCATGTCGGGAACATACTTAATTGGTACTTTACTGACTAAGTGACCTTTGCTCATCTACAGTGTTCAGTTGCAAACAGCCAATATTTTATTATTCTAATTTCGTAACTTTGGTTTGGAATTTTGTCATAGGAAATGTATTTCACTTATGTTACTCTGCAAAATTGTAGCCAATCCTCCATTGGCAAAGAAACACACAACGACAGAAGTTAATAAAAGAAAGAACTGCATTTATGTAGCACATTTTATGGACTCGGGCATAAAATGTACTTTATACGCAGCTGAAGTGCTTTTGAAATGTCGTCACTGATGTAGCATAAGAAAACATGTCGTATTTAAAATAGTCAGAAGCAAAGAAATATGACATAATAAAGAAATAACAAATAGTAAAATATGAAATTATGAATATAAAGAAATATAAAATCTTCAGCCCCTTGTGAGTGGAGACATAGAATCAGGAGATGCATGGTCAGTATGGAGCCCACCAGGGAGGAGGCAATTCTGGATCTGGTGTTGTGCAAAGAACCGGATTTGATCAGAGACCTTGAAGTAAAGAAGCCATTAGGAAGTAGTGACGATAATATGATAAGTTTTAATCAGCAATTTGAGACGGAGAAGGGAGAATCGGAAGTGTCAGTATTGTATGAACTATGGAGCTATGAGGGTGGAGCTGGCCAAAGTTCAATGGTTCAATACCGTAGCAGGGATGGCAGTGGAACAACAATGGCAGGTATTTCTGGATATAATGCAAAAGGTGCAGGATCAGTCCATTCCAAAGAATAAGAAAGATCCTAAGGGGAGGCGGGGGCGGCCGTGGCTGACGAGGGAAGTTAAGGACTGTATAAAGATAAAAGAGAAGAAGTATAACAGAGCAAAGATGAGCGGGAAGCCGGAGGACTGGGAAGCTTTTAAAGAGCAACAGAAGATCACTGAAAAGGCAATACGCAGAGAAAAAAATGAGGTACGAACGAAAACTGACCAAAAATATTAAGGAGGATAGTAAGGATAACAAAGTGTGGAGCTGGATGAACACAGCAGGCCAAGCAGCATCTCAGGAGCACAAAAGCTGACGTTTCGGGCCTGGGTGTTGGGTCTTGGCCCGAAACGTCAGCTTTTGTGCTCCTGAGATGCTGCCTGGCCTGCTGCGTTCATCCAGCTCCACACTTTGTTATCTTGGATTCTCCAGCATCTGCAGTTCCCATTATCAAGGAGGATAGTAAATGGTATGTGGGAAAAAAAATGGTTAAGACTAGAATTGGGCCCTTGAAGACAAATGAGTGAATTTATTATGGGGAACAAGGAAATGGCAGAAGAGTTGAATAGGTACTTTGGATCTGTCTTCACTCGGGAAGACACAAGCAATCTCCCAGATGTAATAATGGCTGAAGGATGTAGGGTAATGGATGAACTGAAGGGTATTTATATTCGGCAGGTAATGGTGTTGGATAGACTGTTAGGTCTGAAGGCTTATAAGTCCTCGGGACCTGATGGTCTGCATCCCAGGGTACTTAAGGAGGTGGCTCTAGAAATCGTGAACACATTGGTAATCATTTTCCAATGTTCTCTAGATTCAGGATCAGTTCCTGCGGATTGGAGGGTGGCTAATGTTGTCCCACTTTTCAAGAAAGGAGGGAGAGAGAAAAGAGGAAATTACAGACTGGTTCGCCGGACGTCAATGGTGGGAACGATGCTGGAGTGAATTATAAAAGATGAAATTCCAACTCATTTGGATAGCCGTAACAGGATAGGTCAGAGTCAGCAAAGAATTACAAAGTGGAAATTGTGCTGGACGTATCTTCTGGAATTTTTTGAGGATGTAACTATGAAGTTGGACAAGGGAGAACCAGTGGATGGAGTGGACCAGGACTTTCAGAAAGCCTTTGATAAAGTCCCACATATGAGATCAGTGAGCAAAATTAGGGCACATGGTATTGGGGGCAGAATACTGGCTTGGACTGAAAAATGGCTGGCTGACAGGAAGCAAAGAGTAGTGATAAACGGGTCCCTTTTGGAATGGCAGGCGGTGACCAATAGGGTACCACAAGGTTCAGTGCTGGGACTGCAGCTGTTTACAATATACATTAATGATATAGATGAAGGCTCTAAAAGTAATATTAGCAAATTTGCCAATGACACAAAGCTGGGCGGCAGTGTGAAATGTGAGGAGGATGTTATGAGAATATAGGGTGACTTGGACAGGCTAGGTGAGTGGACGGATGCATGGCAGATGCAGTTTAATGTGGATAAATGTGTGGTTATCCACTTTGGTGGAAAGAGCAGGAAGGCAGATTACTATCTAAATGGAGTCAAGTTTGGTAAAGGGGAAGTACAACGAGATCTAGGTGTTCTTGTACAGAAATCAATGAAAGCAAGCATGTCGGTACAGCAGGCAGTGAAGAAAGCTAATGGCATGCTGGCCTTCATAACAAGAGGAATTGAGTATAGGAGCAAAGAGGTCCTTCTGCCGCTGTACAGGGACCTGGCTCAGAAGGATGAGAGTGGGTCTGATTGAGATGTATAAGATTATTAAAGTTTTGGACACTCTGGAGGCAGGAAGCATGTTTCTGCTGATGGGTGAGTCCAGAACCAGAGGACACAGTTTAAAAATAAGGGGTAGGGCATTTCGAACAGAGTTGAGGAAAATCTTCTTCACCCAGACAGTGGTGGATGTATGGAATGCACAGCCCCAGAAGGCAATGGAGGCCCAAGTCTCTGGATACTTTCAAGAAAGAGATGAATAGAGTTCTTAAAGATAGTGGAATCAAGGGTTATGGGGATAAGGCAGGGACAGGATACTGATTGTGGAGATCAGCCATGATTATAATGAATGGTGGTGCTGGCTCCAAGGGCTGAATGGCCTTATCCTGCACCTGTTGTCTGTTGTAAAAGTTAATTGTACAAGAATGATTAAGACGGTCCCATATTTCTGGTGTTGGCAGCTTGTTCAGATAGGGAAAACATGGTTGATCTTGATTCCGCTCCTATTTGTTACACAGAAGCCTCTTCGAGCAACAATTCTTGAATGTTGATGGGACGTTGTCACACAGGTAGATTATCGTGATCACTTGTTGAAAATGGATAGCAGCTAGTAGTTCACTTTCCTCTCAACCAGTGACCAGTAGGCAATGGTCAAACAGTACCTAACCCAGAGGCCACAAGCTCCCCTGAGACATGATGTCAGTTGAGCCTCATGAAAAACTACCTGCAGATGGACTATCTGTAGATTAGACATGGTATTAAATCTCACATATACTACTCTCAACCGTTTCAATCGAAGTGTTTATCACTCGTTGCATCGAAACAGATCACACAAACTGAAATGGCATATGCACAAATACCAACATACAAGTTCTATATCGTGGCATTTTGTTCAAAGTTGTATTTATAAAATGATAGGGTGAAGTCTAATCTTCACATCATATTTAGATGCTATAGAAATCTATGGAAGTGAGAAATTTGTTTTTTGATTCAATACATGTCTGACAAATGACAATTCAAAGAGATCTTTGTTTCAGCTGGAGTGGGTCGTTGAGTCGGCCTCATTGGGGGCATTTAAGTGACTATTAGACAGGCATATGGATGGTAATATAAGATAGGGGTGGAGGTTAGATGGACCTGAGGTTTCGGATAAAGGTTCGGCACACCATCGTGGGCTGAAGGGCCTGTACTGTTCGATGTTCTATGTATCTTATGCTGTATTCAAATGAGTAAAGTCAGTCAGTGACATTCTGCAACTTCCTTTTCCAGGGGTATGAGTGGAAGAATCAGAGTGCTTTCTTTGAAAATTTGTCTTGATGTGTCGATCCAAGGGTCATCTGGAGGAAAAATACAAGTGTCAGTACTAAATCTGTCATTGCTGATACACATGTAAACTGTAGGTTTAACTGGAGGTAAACTTTGTTTAACAAACTAGCACACTCAATAAACTGACAAAAATTATACACTAGATGTTTACTGTATTCTCCTAATCTCTGTGATGTCTGGTGAGGGTGCACGTGAGAAGGCTCTCTGCCAGTAAGTTTGAGTTAAGGCAAAGTTGCATCATTACTGAAGTTATTTATGCTGCAGATGAAGTATAACAATGATGTGTGTATCCCATGCATCATGTTCCTATTATTGAGTGTGTGTTTTTTGTGTGTGTGGACCGATTGATCAAATGGAATTGTTGATTATTCAGCACATTCCTGGGACCACAGGTGCTGTTTTACAAAAGGTTTGCTGTATTAGTATATTTCTGTATTTAGTCACTGCCACGATGAATGTTAAGTCATAACTTGGTCTGTGCAGAATCTGCACAGTGCATTCCTGCTGGATAAATGATGCACTACATATGTATGATGCCATTGCTTCTCAATGACACCAACTTAGCAGCTGTTTTTGTGACCAATAATGTTTTCATCATTAGAATACTGGGAAAAGTATTTGGAAGTGTTGTATGACTCTACTGCTCACTTGCAGCAGTGATAACACTTAATGTGAGGCCATGTTTTTGCCCACTTGTGCTGTTTGTCAACAATGCATCTCACAAACTAATGGGCATATTTTTTTGAAAGCTGGTACGTACAGGTATGGTCCAAGGAAGAACTGATTAGTTTTTGCCAGATCCAAATTTATTTCTCTATTTTTTAAAGCATCAGTTAAAATTGGTCGGATAGGCAAATGATCATCTTTCTGGAATATTGTTGATTGATTTCGAATGTTGTGGATTGTGTCAGCCCTGACAGTAGAATTTGTCATAACTATCAAAACATGAGCAGATTTTTGAGAGCAGATTATCAAATTGGCCTGAAGCTTTCTCAGTGAGGTAGAAGCTTCTAATAAAAGGATTTATTTTATCGGCCTTGCATTTACAAAGAATCAGTCAAGTGGAGAAATGCCTCCTAGAAAAGTTGTGTAATTCTAGACTCAAGGATATTTTTTGCACAGGAGGAGGCCGTGCGGTCTGTCATTACTGCACTGCTCAACAAAGATCTGTCTACATTGAACTCAGAGTACATTGATTTCCTTTTTGATTGTTTGGCCCATAGCCCTGGAGCCTATGGCAACACAAGTGAACATCTAAATACTGCTTAAATATTCAGACACTTTCTGAATCAGTCACACTTGTTCAGTCAGTGAGCTCAGGACTCCCACCACACTGGGAAAATAGGTTCTCCTCAACTCCCCTCCTCGCCTTTTACCTGTGAACTTCAATCTGTGTCCCCTGTTTATTGACATGTCTACGAATGGAAAAAGCAGCTTCCAGTTATCCTTTCTATGCCCTTCAAAATCTTAAAAACCTTTACCAGGTCCCCTTGTCTGCTCCAATCTTGGCATCGGTCAAACGGGCAGGTCAGTGGCAGATTGATATAGCCTGAAGAAGGAATAATATGAGAGAGACTTAATGTGGCAAAACCTGTCGTGCCGGATGGAGGTCAGCAATGGCAGCCAGCAGTGAAGTCCACTGGCAAGGATGGGCGGGCCTCAGCCCAGCACAGGGGAACACAAACCGTCACGGGGGAAGCCTCGTTCAGAGTGTCTGCAAATTCGTGGCTTCAGAAAGGACTGTAATGTTTGACTTTTTAAATTTTTGTTTTTATTTTTCTACTGTTATACTAAGAAGACTGTCGTGCTGAACTTTTAAACTTATTCATTTATTTTTATAACATAGAGCATGGAACGGTACAGCACAGTACAGGCCCTTCGGCCCACGATGTTGTACCGAACTTTTACCCTCATCCTAACGTCTATCTAACCTCCACCCCTACCTTATAATGTCATCCATGTGCTTGTCTAATAGCCGATGAAATGCCCCTAATGAGGCTGACTCCACGACCCTCTCCGGCATTGCATTCCACTCCCCTAAGACTCTGATTAAAGAAAGATGGATAAATTTTCTACTTCCGCAACTAAAATTTCATACCTCGGGACTTTGTCCCTGAGGTGGCACCGTCTGAGGTGGCATTGTACTCTTGTACGCTGTATTGAATACATGTGATAATAAAACCTAAATCTCAATCTAATGCATAGCAGGACACTGGGAAGCTTAGAGGAGAAAAGGGATCCTGGGGTGATTGTTCATGAATTCCTGAAGGGGTCAGGTCAGGCTAGTAAGGGTTGTTACAAAGACATATGGGACATCTCCCTTTATCATTCGTGGCACAGATTGTAAGAACGGGGAGGCCACTTTGGAGCTGTTTCAAAGTTTGGTTAGGCCACAGCTGGAGTCGTGAGTGGCATTTTGGTCACCACCCATTAGGAAGGATGTGATTGCACTGGAGGGAATCAAAAGTATGTTGCATGTGTTGGAGCATTTTAGCTGTGAAGAAAGGCTGGAAAAAGTCAGATTATTTTCTGTGAAGCAGAGAAGGTTTGCGGGTTGAGTGGAGGTCCTGATAGAGGCATATAAGAATATGAGAGGTATAGATAGGTTGAGTCGAAAGCATTGTTCCCCTTAGTTAAAGCATCAATAACAACAGGGCATAATTTTAAAGACAAAGACGGGAAATTTAGAGGAGGTTTGAGGAAAATCATTTTCATCCAGAGTGTGGTGAAGGTCTGGAATGCATTGCCTGGGAGGGAAGTTGAAACAGGAAACCTCACAACTTTTGAAAAGTACTTGGATGAGCACTTGAAATGTTGTAATATTTAAGAGAATGGTCCAGTGTGTAAAAATGGGACTAGTATATGTCGCAGTGTATTTTCAGAGGTACATCCTTAGTGGGCCGTGGGACCTCTTCTGTACTATATGATTCCATGAGAACCCCCAGCCCAGGCAGCATCTTGGTTTTTCAGTAATCTCCAGGATCACACCCTTCATAGTGTGATCCCCTGCCTTGTTAGCCCTCCCAAGTTCGTTAGATCACACTTTTCCTGGTTGAGTTCCAATTGCTGTGCCCAGCTGACCAGTCTGTTGATCTCCTCCTGAAGTTTAGCCTTCCTGTCTGTCAACCAATTTTGGATCCAGTGTGCCACTTTGCCTTTGATCCCATGGCTGTTATTTACATGACCATTCCATCGATATCCTCCTCACTAAATTAGTCATTCGCTAGCGACACGGTCATACACGCTGTATTTAAGCCCAAACGATGAATCTAGTTGACAAATTTCAAGGGTCCTTGTGGCAAGCCCTGCACAAGCCCAATCAAAGCACACATCCTGTCACATAGATATCCCTTTACCATCAATCACCCTGTGCTCTCTGCCTCAGCCAGTTTTGGCTCCAGTGTGCCTCTTTGCCTTTGATTCGTTGACTGTTGTTTTCTTGATCAGTCTGCCAAGGGGTCTTTACTAAGTCCACATCGAATGCATAAGCTCATCAACTTTCCAACATCTCCTCAAAAAAGGATCAAATTTCTGAAATATGACCTCATCTTAACAAATCCATCCTGACTATCCCTGATTAATTCATGCAAGTACATTCTACCCCTAAGAATGCCTCTTTGTAGCTTCTCCAGTGCTGAGATTATTCTGACTGGCCTTTAATTTGCTGGTCTGTTCCTCTCTCTGTTTGTTAATAGTAGAACAATGTTCATAGACCTTCATTACTTCATTTCTGATTGGCAAGGGTTTGAAAATTGCTGCCAGGGGCCCAGATATCTCCTCCCTCACTTCCCTTGCGAGCTGGTATACATTTCAGTTAGGCCTGCAGATGTATCCACTTGTAAAGTTGCTAAACCAGCTGCGTCTCCCTGTGTCTTTACCTCTGATGTTCCTAGGTCCTCTGCCCTGATATCTATACTTGCAGTGTCCTTTTCCATTGTAAAGATTGACACAAAATATTCATTGAGGGCAGTGCCCATGTTTTCCAGGTCCACACAAACTGTACATCTCTGTGAAACGAATGAGGAGATATTTGAGAGGTTTGAGATTTACAATCAAGAAAGAAATTGACCAAATGACTTCCTTGGACAACATACATTGTCCATTGTTGTAAACAAACAGAAGTTTTTGTTTCCACAGTTGTTTGCAAATAGCCAATCAAGATCATAAAATAATGTTTTAAGATAATTTACAAAGCAAGGCAATTGAGGAAGATGTATTGGATGTATTGAACTCTCAACTACCTCTCTTAAGTTTAGGAATATCAATATTTTTCTTCTGAATAACTTTTGCAGATCTCTTCAAACAAGTAGCTGAACCCACAGATTTATGTGACCAACGAAGCCTGAGCCTTTTGCTTCACAATGCAGTCCAGATCCCTCGGCAGCTCGGTGAGGTACCTTCATTTGGAGGCAGAAACATTGAACCAAGTGTCTGCAGTTGCTTCCAACATGTAAGTGTGCTCTGCGCCAATTCAATAGGTCAAGCGGGTCTACTTGCCAGTGTGAATTTTGTGCTCATTTTCGGTTTGAATTAGTTCCAGAGGCCAACATGTACCACGACTAATCCAAGGCTATCATGTTTATAAATAGTCAATGTTTTTATTAAATTAATGATTAAAAACAATGTCAGAAACCCCAGTGATAGTGTATTAGATATCACTGAGGATAGCGGATGTAAACTTGACATAATTAGTCATGCAGCTGATCTTTTATTTCCCTCTCGGGCCAGAACAAAAACAGAGATTGATATTAAACACTTTGTAGAGTGGATGAGATTGGAGCCTCGATCCATGGTCTGGCTGCCTGTTCTACACCATGTGGCAGCTGCTGAAACTGCAAAACATCAGGCGAAGTGTAACATCTGCAAAGAGTACCCATTCGTAGGTTTCAGGTGAGATGTGCAAACCAGCAGAAAGTTAGTGGGAGTTAGTTTTTAAAGAAAGCTTTAACTTTAGATGTTCTATTAGAAACTCGATCAGTCAACAACACAACTGAAATCATCAAAAATCCCAACAAACTCATGGACCAGAGAAGTAATTAGGACAAATTAAGTATCAACTTCTTTAACTTAATTTTTTGTGAGAGGTGAGTGCTGCATGCTTTTGGTATTTTGTTCACCATTGCATTGATCACAGACACTGTGGCTCAGAATGGATTGTGACTTGACTTCCGGTTGGTTCTGTAATTTGCAATTATTGAGAATTTACAGAAAGGCCTTTTTATTAGTCCTGTAATCAGTGTGTGTGCATCCTATGAAAGTGATTGCTGTGTTGTTGCTAAATGATCGATAAAACTTCTTGTCCATAATTAGTAAATTAAATTGCATATTTGGACTGGATTTCTAAGGGGTAAATTGACCCTTTTCAGTTAACTATTCTCCTACATTTCTAAGATTGGCCATCTTGGAGAAGGTGCGTGTTACTGCCATTGATCTGATCAAACAACTCCCTGTCTAAGAAGAACTGGAGTGAGACCCCAACTGTGGATGAAACTATGACTGCCATAACTAAGTAAAGAGCAACAGCGACCCGGAGTCAATTGAATTCCATCTGAAGCTTGAGGAATGGTGGCCTAACTCTGAAGGCCAAGATCTGTTAGCTTTTCATGGACTATGAGGAACAGGGCAGGATTTCACAAAATCTTTAAGATGCCATATCTTATACAAAACTGAAGGAGAAATGTCAGATTGCTCAAAGAACCATGGGATCACCAGCCTTTCCATTGCTGGGAAGATTCTGGCAAGGTTACTTCTGAATAGGTTTATACCACCATGGCGAATGAAAACCTTCCATGCGAAGGGAACTTTGTGAAAATGTTGGAGACAGAGCAGGACCAATTTACAATAATGATTCCAGGGTTGAGATATCTCATTATGAAAATTGATTAGAGGAATTGAGACAGCTTTCCTCGAAGATGCTGAGACTTAGAAGAGATTATTTTGAATCTTGCAAAATCATTTGAAATCTGGTCAGAGTAGACGAGGGGAAGACTTTCCTACTTGTGACAGAATTGAGAATAAGATGCAGAGGTTTGAAGTGATTGACTACAGAAGTAACTGCAGTGTAAGAAATAGCTTTATCACAGTCTATAGAATGCATTACCTAGAGGAGGCAGTTTCAGTAAAAGATGCAAGAAAGCGTTAGTTGATTAATTAAAGAGAAATAATGTGCAGGTTAAGGAAAAGGCACTAATTTGTGACATGTATTTGGAGAGCTAGTTCAAACATGATGGACCAAATGGCTTCCTTTTATTGTGATTTGAACTTAAAATTCATGAAAAGTAAAGTGTAATTGGCTCTGGGACACGGTGGAAAAGGATAAGGTAAACAGGACATGAGTGATCGGAGACTTGATAGTTGGAGGGGCAGATAGGACATTTTGTAGCCGCAATCAGGAATCCAAACACTGAACTTGCATGAATGAACAAAGAAGAGGAATCGATTCAGTTGCCTCCAGTGAAGACTGTGACCACACCTTCACCCGCTGTGGGAGAATCTGCCTGATATGAATGAACCACCCACCAATAGGTCCGCAACCAATAAACACAACTTTCCTCGAGTGTTCATCCAGTGAGAAGCACCAAGAGGAAGGCAGCCTTTTTCCGACATTTTGTCAGCTTGACCATTTGGGAAGAGAGCCCCCCTTCTCTGACATTCTGTTCTATAAAGATCAAATGTATTGGTTCCTGATGTTGCATGAGGCCAGTGAACTTCCACAATTCTACCACACTGTTACTTCCAAATCTATTTCTTTCCTTAACATCTCCTCAATGTTTCATCTTCTCAATCTACCGTCTGTCTGTATTTCTTCCGACTGTTGTTCAGAAAAGTAATTCCTTTCATCCCTTTCACTTCCAAATTATGTTTGTTCCTCACGGAAACTGGTATTCTGCTTCAGTTTATCTATTGCCTCGAAAATTCTGGACTAATCTGTAATTGACAGTGAGTTTCCTGTTAGCAGTGCTATTTATAAGAGGATTAACTGAACTTAACCACTTCAGTGCGTAATTTAATATTGCCTTGCATAGCTCCAAAAATTTTAAGAGCCTGCTGTTTGTACTTTTATGTTGGTTTTCATGGCTATTTAGTTTCTGCTCAAACATTTATGACTGCTTGCTGAGTCTCAGAGTTTGGCTTCATGACAGGAATCTGAAGGCAATATTCTCTGTTTTGCACCATCTCATCATATTGATGACCTGCATTCTGTCTGCAGTTCCATCCATTCATCTGTTGATAATTTCACACGACATTGATCAAGTCCTTCCATTTCATTATGACATTTTCCATTCTTGCAAGGGATTTGGCTATCACCGGTGAAGTTATCATTTGTTGTCCTTCGCTAATTGCCGTTGAACTGAGTGGATGGCTGGGCGGGTGGTTCAGAGCTACCTACATTGCTGTGGCTCTGCAGCCACATGTAGATCAGATGGGGTAAGGATGATCGAATACTCCCCGAAAGGACATGAGTGGATCAGATGGATTTTTACCAACAATTGTTGATAGTTTCATGATAGCGTTACTGGAAATGACTCTTAGTTCTGGGTATTTTTTTAATGAAATGTAAATTTGACCAGCTACAGTGTTTGAACATGAACCTACATTCTCCAGAGCATCAGCCTGGGTCTCTGGATTTTTAGTTCAATGTATTTGCCACTTGCCCACTGTCTCTCAGCCATTATTACAGTTAATTTCTTGACTTTTTTTTCTCTTTGCTTGGAGAACTTTCCTTCTGCAGTCTGAGCTGAAAATGTGTATCCTCCTCGTTTATTGTGGCCTTTACAGCTTCACATGTTACAATCGCTGCTCATCAGATTGACCTTTTCCAGGAAGATTCTGGCAAGGTTACTTCTAAATAGGTTTATGCCACCGTGGCAGATGAAAACCTTCCACACAATGGGAACGTTGTGAATACGTTGGATGCAGAGCAGAAGCAATTTACAATAATTCCAGGGATGTGATATCCCATTATGAAAATCG
The DNA here is from genome assembly GCF_030684315.1 of Stegostoma tigrinum. NCBI lineage: Eukaryota > Metazoa > Chordata > Chondrichthyes > Orectolobiformes > Stegostomatidae > Stegostoma > Stegostoma tigrinum. The sequence continues at coordinate 731,976 of NW_026728053.1, forward strand.
ACTGGGGGAGTTGGGACAGTTTTCCTCGACTTTGCTAGCATTTGTTTCTCCCCACATAATTTGCCGTTTCTTCAAAATAAAAAAAAATACATAATTTAACTACTTAACTTGCATTCCTTCGATGGTTAAAAATATCCAAACAAAAATGAACATTTCTCTTACTACTTGTTCTTCCTTTATAGGTACCGCAGCCTCAAACACTTGAATTATGACATGTGCCGAAGCTGTTTCTTTTCGGGGCGCACGTCAAAGGGGCACAAGTTACATTACCCAGTGGTGGAGAACTGCACTCCAGTGAGTAATGTATTATTCCACTTGATAGAATTGTTCCAATCTGTCGAAACTTAGGGATTTTACCATTTAAATACAATCTTCCCTCAAAGTTGAAGTAGTTTGCTAAAATGATAAAAGGCCAACAGCTTAAATCAGGCTTCAATACCAGGAATACAATATTGTGCAGAACCTCATTGATGTCAAGTTGAGGCTCAAGGAGGGATATGTCATCATGCCCACCCTTTTCTCCAACTTTGTCACCACCATTCTTAATCTCATCAAGAACAAGCTTCCCAGTGACTTGGATAGGATGGATGGAAAACCTTTTCACCTCAACCAGTTAAAATCACGGAAGAAAATGACACTGACCTCGCTTATGGAGCTTCAGTATGTGGTTCACAATGTCATTTCCACTCTCAGAAGTCTTCAAATCTCCCTTCAGGCTTTTGCAAAAGTATACTGAAGAATTAGCCTCAACCTTAAATTTGCCACCCAGGTTGATGGGGTTGTTAAGAAGGCATACGGTGTGTTAGGCTTCATTGGTAGAGGGATTGAGTTTCGGAGCCATGAGGGCATGTTGCAGCTGTACAAAACTCTGGTGCAGCTGCACTTGGAGTATTACGTACAGTTCTGGTCGCAGCATCATAGGAAGGATGTGGAAGCATTGGAAAGGGTGCAGAGGAGATTTACCAGGATGTTACCTGGTATGGAGGGAAGGCGTTATGAGGAAAGGCTGAGGGACTTGAGGCTGTTTTCGTTCGAGAGAAGAAGATTAACAGGTGACTTAATAGAACCATACAAGATGATCAGAGGATTAGATAGGGTGGACAGTGAGAGTCTTTTGGCTCGGATGGCCATGTTTGACATGGTCAGGGGGCATAGCTTTAAATTGAGGGGTGATAGATATAGGACAGAAGTCAGAGGTAGGTTCTTTACTTGGAGAGTAGTAAGGGCATGGAATGCCCTGCCTGCAACAGTAGTAGACTTGCCAACTTTAAGGGCATTTAAATGGTCGTTGGATAAACATATGGATGATAATGGAATAGTGTAGGTTTGATGGGCTTCAGGTTGGTTTCACAACATCAAGGCCGAAAGGGCCTGTACTGGGCTGTTATGTTCTATGTTCGAACCTCAAGATGACTCAAATCCTTTACCAATCTCAAGTTGTGGCCCATTTTTTCATCAAAATTAATGGAGAAATCCTCCCAAATGTAGAACATTTCCCTTACATGGGTCGCTCTCTCTCTTTTAAGGCTGACATCGATACAGAGGTTCTAACATTACGTCCAATCTGCGAGTGGCACCTTTGGCCTCCTAAGGATGAGAATGCTCAATTGTGACATCTGTGCTGATCGCAAGATCCTTGAGTTCAAGGCATGCATCGTTCAGCCTCTTCTATATGACTGTGAAACCTGGATAACATCCAGCTGCCACTTCAAGACCCTTTCAGCACAGTTTTGTCATGGATTCTCCACATGAGCTAGGAGGAAAAACCTCCTAGCATCAGCATTGACGCCATGATGATTTGAAACAAACCCCATTGGGCTGGCCATGTACTTGGGATGCCTAAGTTATGACTACCAAAGTAAATTTTTGCCAACTGATTTCAAAGACCTTGAAATGTTCCTGCAAGAAATACTACATCGAGGTCAAAGTATGGGATATCCCCATTCAGAAGAAACCAACTTGGGGGAATCTCCTGTCTGAAGACACATAATTCTTTATGAACACAGGCAAGAAGTTGAAGTGTGGGAAAGGAACTGGAGAAAGGAATGCTAGTGTTCTCAAGGCCAAGACCACTTCCATCACCCTGAAAGACCTGCTAAACGTGTGGCTCTAGTTCAGGCTAATCAACCCGCACAGAGCTCATGACCCGTGATACGGAATTTCCTAGCTGGCAATCATACTCATCAGCCAGTGATGGCTCTTAATATTGTGCAGAATATAATTTGATCTCAAACAAGTACTGTATGTAGCTTTGAGCATTGCTATGGAAAGACCAGGTTTTATAGAATAATCAGAATGGTGCTGCATGAGAAACTGGAATTAAGAGGAGGTAGGTGATACTTAATTTTTATTTGTTTCTGGGCCACTGGCATCGCTAACTGGGGCAGCATTTATTTCCCATCCTTCGTTAGCCTTGTAATTATTGAATCATTGTAGTCCATGTGCTGTAGGTAGACTCAGTCAGTCAGGGGTGAATTTCCAGGACTTTGACCCAGTGATAGTGAAAGAACAGCAATATATTTCCAAGTTGAGATGGTGAGTGGCTTCGACACAGGGTCTTGTTGGTGGTGCTGTTCTCATATATCTGTTACACTTGCCCTTGCAGCTGAAATTTGTCATAGGTTTGGAAAGTCCGATCTCAGGATCTTTTGCAGATTTCTCAGCGCATCTCACAGATGGTACACACTGCTGCTAATGAGCACTGGAGGGAGTAGGCTGCTTTTTACTGGATGGTGTTGAACTTATTGAGTGCTTTTGTATCTGCACCCATCTAGGCAAATGGGGATTATTCCATCATTCTTCTGACTTGTTCCATGTAGCTGGTAGACAGGCTTGGGGAATCAGGAGGTGAGTTACTTGATGCAGTAATCCGAGCTTTGGGCCTGCTCCTGTAGCCACTGCATTTAAATAGGAAGTCCAGTTGAATTTCTGTTCACTGGTAAAACCCGGGATTTTGATAGCGGACAATTCAGTGATGGTTACACCATTGAATGTCAAGGGACAATTTATAGATTTTCTCCTACTGGAGATGGTCATTACCTAGTATTTGTGTAGTATAATTGCGACTTGCCACTTAGCAGCCCAAGCCGAGATATCGTTCTGGCCTTGTTGCATTTGGACATGGACAGGCTCAGTATCTGAGCAGTGGTGAATGATGCTGAATATTCTGCTATCACTGGTGAACATGCCCAATTCTGACCTTATGATGGAGACAAGGTCATTGATAAAGCAGCTGAAGATGGTTAGGCTTAGGACTGTACCTTCAGGACCTCCTGCAGCTGACCTCCAACAACCAAAATGCCTCCCATTAGGAGAGGCGATGACCTAATGGTATTATGACAAGACTATTAATCCAAGCACTCAGGTAATGTTCTGAGGACCTGGTTCAAATTCCACGATGGCACATAATTCCAGATTTTCATTGAATTCAAATTCCATTAAGAGTCTAATGATGATCGTAAATCCATTGCCAATTGTTGGAAAAACCCATCTGATTCACTTATGTTGTTTAGGGAAGGAAACTGGGCTAGGCCTGGTGTGGCCTACATGGAACTCCAGATATCAGTTAGGCAATTTGGGATGGGCAATAAAAGCTGGTCTAACCAGCAATGCCCTCTTTCCCATGAAAGAATGAAAAAGCATCGTCCTCTGTGCAGATATTATTCGAACCAGTGGTGAGTTTCTGCTGGATTCCCATCAGCTCCAGTTTTGGTAGCGCTCCTTGATGCCACACTCGGTCAAATGTAGCCATCCTTAGCTCACCTCCGGAATTCAAGTCTTTTGACCATGTTTGAACAACAGCTGTAATGAAGTCAGGAACTGATGAGGTAGCAGAATTGAGGATTTTGTCTCGGGATCTGAGGGATGTGGCAAATCGAGATTTCCAGAAAGAATTTGACCAGTTGCTGCATAAAAAAGTGAACCAGAAGGTTAGATCCAAGGGGATGAAGGGTAGAATATTGGTTTGAATAAAGGCCTGGCTAACTGACAGATAGCTGAGGGTCAGGATAAATGAGTCTTTGTCCGGATGGTGAATTGTTACGAGTGGGGTGCTGCGGGGTTCAGTTCTCTGACCTCAACTATTTGTCTCTGCTTACATATCATTTGTATATGTTACAAAGTGTAATGTAACAGAATGCATGGATGATTCTGAAAGAGGTGGGAAAACAGCCTGTGATGTGAAATAGAACATACACAGCTGAATATTGATAGGCGAGGAGAATGGACCAGAATCTGGCAAGTGGTTAATGTGGATAAGCATGAGGCTTGCCTATTTTGTCCAGGAAAAAAAGGGCAAATTATTATTTAAATGGAGGGAAGATTCAAAGTGTGTCAGTGCAAAGTTGTCTGGCTGTCTTTGTGCATGAATAGCTGAAAGTTGGTATGCGGGTTAGGCATAGCACAAGGAAGACAGATGGCATTTATCACAAAAGGACTGGATCATTAAAGTAACAAAGTGTTTTTCCGAACACATTGGGTGTTGGTGAGACCAGAGTCTTGTGTCCAGTTTTGATCCCCTCACTGAGGATGAATGCGTTTGCACTGGAGGCAGTTCAGAGGAGGTTGAACTGATTGATTCCAGGGATGAAAGGGCTGTCATATGAGAAGTGGCTGAGTAGCTTGGGCTTGGACTTGCTGGTGTTGGAAAGAATGAGCGGGGTGGTTCTGATTGAGGTATATAAAATAGTAAAGGGGATTGAAAAGATTGGCATTGAGCAAATGTTCTGCATTGTGGGACATTCTTAAACAAGAAGCTGTAGCTATCGAGTGAGGCATGGCATGTACAAAATAGAGACGAGGAGTGGGTTGTGAATCTATGGAATTCATTGCCCCTGAATGCAATGGAGGCAGCACCAATCGACCGATTCAAGAAAGAAATAAATATGTTTCTGATGAAAAATAGGGAGAAAGGGCCATGGGGAGCAGGCAGGAGAGTGGAGTTGAGATCAGGAAAAGATCAGCAACCACGACTAACAAGATAAGTCAAGGACAGGATGAAAGCAAAAGAAAAAGCATAAAATGTGTTGCGGTTAGTGGGAAGCCAGTGAATTGGGAAGCCTTTCGAAAACTAGCAGCGGACAGGTAAAAAGGTAATAAGGGGGAAGATGATGAAATATGAGGGCAATATTAATGAGGGTAATATTAAAAAAAATTGCAGGAGTTTCTTTCAGCTATAAAAGGTAAGAGAGAGGCAAGAGTACAAATAAAGAGAACAAAGAAAATTACAGCGCAGGAACAGGCCCTTCGGCCCTCCGAGCCTATGCCGATCGAGATCCTCTGTCTAACCTGCCATCTATTTCCTAAGGGTCTGTGTCCATTTGCTCCCCGCCCATCCATGTACCTGTCCATAAGACCATAAGACATAGGAGTGGAAGTAAGGCCATTCGACCCATCAAGCCCACTCCGCCATTTAAATCATGGCTGATGGGCATTTCAACACCACCTCCCCGCACTCTCCCCGTAGCCGTTGATTCCTTATGAGATCAAGAATTTGTCGATCTCTGCCTTGAAGGCATCCAACGTCCCGGCCTCCATGCACTCTGTGGCAATGAATTCCACAAGCCCACCACTCTCTGGCTGAAGAAATGTCATCTCCTTTCAGTTTTAAATTTACCCCTCTAATTTTAAGGCTGTGCCCACGTGTCCTAGCCTAACGGATTCCTAGCGTCCACCCCTTCTAAACCATAGATTATCTTGTAAGTTTCTAAATCTCCCCTCAACCTTCTAAACTCTAACGAGGACAATCCCAGGATCCTTCGCCGTTCATCATACGTTAAACCTACCATTCCAGGGATCATCCGTGTGAATCTTCGCTGGACACGAACCAGGGCTAGTCTGTCCTTCCTGAGGTGTGGGGCTCAAAATTGGATACAATATTCTAAATGGGGTCTAACTAGAGCCTTATAAAGCCTCAGAAGCACATCGCTGCTTTTATATTCCAACTCTCTTGAGATAAACGACAACATTACATTCTCTTTCTTAATTATGGACTCGACCTTCAAGTTAACTTGTACAGAATCCTGGACCACACTCCCAGATCCCTTTGCACTTCTGATTTGCGAATTTTCTCACCGTTTAGAAAATAGTCCATGCCTGTATTCTTTTTTCCAAAGTGCAAAACCTCACATTTACTCACATTCAATTTCATCAGCCATTTCCTGGACCACTCTTCCAAACTGTCGAAATCTTTCTGCAGCTTCCCCACCTCCTCAGCACGGCCTGTCTGTCCACCTATGTTCGTATCATCGGAAAACTTTGCCAGAATGCCCCCAGTCCCTTCATCCAGATCATTCATGTATATGGTGAACAGCTGTGGCCCCAACACTGAACCCTGCGGGACACCGCTCGACACTGGTTGCCATTCCGAAAAAGAGCCTTTTAACCCAACTCTCTGCCTTCTGTCAGACAGCCAATCCTCAATCCAAGCTCACGTCGAACACCATGGGCCATCACCTCGTTCAGCAGCCTCCCATGAGGCACTGTATCAAAGGCCTTTTGGAAGTCTAGATCGATCACATCTACTGGGTTTCCCTGGTCTAACATACTTGTTACCTCTTCAAACAATTCTAATAGGCACGACCTCCTCTGACTAAATCCATGCTGACTTGTTTTAATCTGACCCTGCACTTCCGGGAATTTAGAAATGTCATCCTTGACAATGGATTCTAGAATTTTACCAACTACCAAAGTTAGGCTAATCGGCCTATAATTTTCCATCTTTTGCCTTGATCCTTTCTTAAACAAGGGAGTTACAAGAGCAATTTTCCAATCATTTGGGACTTTCCCTGACTCCAGTGAATTTTGAAAGATCACGACCAAAGCCTCCGCTATTTCCTCAGCCACCTCCCACAGAACTCTAGGATGTAGCCCATCGGGGCCAGGAGATTTATCAAATTTTAGACCCTTTAGCTTTTCTAGCACTTTCTCTTTTGTAATGCCTACCGTATTCAACTCTGCCCTCTGGCTCTCCCTAATTGTTGGCATACTACTCATGTATTCCACTGTGAAGGCTGACGCAAAGTACTTATTAAGTTCTTCAGCTATTTCCTTATCTCCCGTCACAGGCCTTCCTGAATCAATTTGGAGCGGCCCAATATCTACCCTTGCCTCTTGTTTGTTTCTTATGTATTGAAAGAAGGTTTGACTATCATTTCTAATAATACGAGCTAGCCTACCTTCATATATGATCTTCTCCTTCCTTGTTGCTCTCTTTGTTATCCTCTGTCTGTTTTTGTAGCCTTCCCAATCTTCTGATTTCCCAGTGCTCTTGGCCACTTTATAGGCTGTCTCTTTTTCTTTGATATATTTCCTGACTTCCTTTGTCAGCCATGGCTGTCTAATCCCACCCCAGATAATCTTTGTTTTCTTTGGAATGAACCTCTGTCCTGTGTCCTCAATTACACCTATAAACTCCTGCCATTGTTGGTCTACTGTCTTCCCCGCTAGGCTCTGCTTCCAGTCGATTTTCATCAATTCCTCTCTCATGCCCCTGTAATTACCTTTATTTAACTGTAATACCATTCCATCCGATTTTGCCTTCTCTCTTTCAAACTGCAGACCGAACTCTACTGTATTATGATCGCTGCCTCCTACGTGTTCCCTTACTTTAAGGTCTTTTATAAAGTCTGGTTCATTACATAGCACAAAGCCCAGAATAGCCTGTTCCCTTGTGGGCTCCATCACAAGCTGTTCCAAAAAGCCATACTGCAAACATTCCATGAATTCTCTTTCTTTGGATCCACCAGCAACATTATTCACCCAATCCACCTGCATGTTGAAGTCCCCCATGATCACCGTGACCTTGCCTTTCTGACATGCCCTATTTATTTCTCGGTGCATCTTGCGCCCCGGTCCTGATCACTGTTAGGAGGTCTGTACATAACTCCCATTCCAGTTTTTTTTGCCTTTGTGTTTCCTCAATTCCACCCACACAGACTCCACATCTTCTGACCCTGTGTCGTTTAGTGCCGTAGATCTAATTCCATTCTTAACTAACAAGGCAACCCCACCCCCTCTGCCCACCTCCCTGTCTTTTTGATGTGTTGTGAATCCTTGGATATTTAACTGCCAGCCCTGAGCTCCCTGCAACCATGTCTCTGTGATGCCTACCACATCATAATCATTCAAGAGGATTTGTGCTGTTAATTCATCTACTTTGTTGCGAATGCTAAGAGCATTTAGATGAAGTGTCTTAATGCTAGCTTTCTTATCATTATGAGAGAGGTTGGAAATCCCAAGATGTCTTAAGTTATCCTTCCTTTTTGCTGTATTCCTAGTCTGCCTCGAGCTTAAATCCACCTGTACTCATGCTATCCTGTTGCTTATCTTTCCATTCAACTCCATACTCCCTGTCTCTTTCACTTCCCCTTCCCCCCGACTCACGAGTTTAAAGCCCTACTGACCACCCTATTTATCTTTTTCGCTAGAACACTGGTTCCAGATCGGTTCAGGTGGAGACCGTCCCAACGGTACAGACCCCCCCGGTTCCAAAACTGATGCCAATGCCCCATGAAATGAAATCCCTCTTTCCCACACCAATCCCTTACCAATGTGTTGACTTCCCTAACTTTCTTTTCCCTACTCCAATTGGCACGTGGCTTGGGCAGTAATCCAGAGATTATGACCCTTGAGGACCTGTACTTCAATTTCTTTCCTCGTGTTTCATTATCCCTGAACTGGTCCTCTACCCTAGCTTTGCCCATGTCGTTAGTCCCAACGTGGACCACAACAACTGGATCCTCCCCCTCCCGCTCTAATATCCTTTCAACCCGGTTGGAGATGTCCCGCACCCTGGCACCGGGCAGGCAACACACCATGCGGGTCTCCCGATGCGGCTTGCACAGGATACTATCTGTCCCTCTAATTATAGAATCCCCGATAACACCTACCTGTCTTTTTGCTCCCCCCCCCTTGAATGACCTTGTGCCCCACGGTGCCATGGTCAGCTGGCTCATCCTGTCCACAGTCCATTTCCTCAACCGTACAGGGAGCAAGAATCTCATACCTGTTGCAGTTGTCTGTCCGGACAGATCTGAAAAGATACTGACGTGTCTGCGTCTACCACCTCCGCTGGCACCGCGTTCCAGGCACCCACCACCCTCTGTGTAGAGAACTTTCCACACATATCTCCCATAAACGTTCGTCCTCTCACTCTGAACTCATGACCCCTAGTAATTGAGTCCCCCACTCTGGGGGGGAAAAAGCTTCTTGCTATCCACCCTGTCTATCCCCTCATGATTTTGTAGACCTCAATCAGGTCCCCCCTAATCACCATCTTTCTCATGAAAATAATCCTATTCTACTCAACCTCTCTTCATAGCTAGCATCCTCCATACCAGGCAACATCCTGGTGAACCTCCACTGCACCCTGTCCAAAGCGTCCGCGTCCTTTTGGTAATGTACACAGTACTCTAAATGTGGCTGAACCAAAGTCTCATACAACTGTACATGACCTGCCAACTCTTGTCCTCAATACCCCATCCGATGAAGGAAAGCATGCCGTATGCCTTCTTGACCACCCTATTGACCTGGCTTGCCACCTTCAGGGAACAATGGACCTGAACACCCAGATCTCTCTGTTCATCACTTTTCCCTAGGACTTTACCATTTACTGCATAGTTCACCCTTGAATTAAATCTTCCAAAATGCATCACCTCGCATTTGCCCGGATTGAACTCCATCTGACATTTATCTGCCACACTCTCGAGTCTATTTATATTCTGCTGTAATCTCTGACAGTCCCCCTCACTTTCTGCTGCTCCACCAATCTTAGTGTCATCTGCAAACTTGCTGATCAGATGACCTACACCTTCCTCCAAATCATTTACGCATATCACAAAACAACAGTGGTCCCAGCACAGAACCTTGTGGAACACCACTGGTCACAGGTGTCCAATTTGAGAAAATCCTTTCTACCACTACTCTCTGTCTCCTGTTGCCTAGCCCATTTTTTTTTGTGTCCGTCGAGCGAGCGCACCCTTGACCCCATGCGACTTGACTTTCCCCATCAGCCTGCCATGGGGAACCTTATCAAACGCCTTACTGAAGTCCATGTAAATGACGTCTACAGCCTTTCCCTTTCAATCAACTTTGTCATGTCGTCAAAGAATTCTATAAAGTTGGTAAGACATGACCTTCCCTGCACAAAACCATGTTGCCTATCACTGATAAGCTGATGTGCTTCCAAATGGGAATAGATCCTATCCCTCAGTACCTTCTCCAGTAGCTTCCCAACCACTGACATCAGTCTCACCGGTCGATAATTACCTGGATTATCCTTGCTACCCTTCTTGAACAAGGCGACAACATTAGCAAGTCTCCAGTCCTCCGGGACCTCACCCGTGTCTCAGGATGCTGCAAAGATATCTGTTAAGGCCCCGGCTACTTCCTGTCTCGCTTCCCTCAATAACCTGGGATAGATCCCCACCTTAATGCCTTTTAGGAGACCCAACACTTCCTCCTTCCTTGTGTCAACTTGACCTCGAGTAAGCAAATGTCTATCCCTCACATCACCATCTGTCATGCCCCTCCCCTTCATCAATACCGATGCAAAGTATTCGTTAAGAATGTCACCCATTTTCTCTGACTCAGTGCATAACTTTCCTTCTTTGTCCTTAAGTGGGCCAATCCTTTCTCTAGTTACCCTCTTGCTCTTTATATATGAATAAAAGGCTTTGGGATTTTCCTTAACCATGCTTGCCAGCAATATCTCATGTCTACTCTTCGCCCTCTTAATCCCTTGTTTCAGATGCGCTCGAAATTCCCCGTGTTCTTCCAAAGCTTCATCTCTCTTAAGTCGCCTCTAATCTATGCTTCCTTTTTGCTCTTGGCTGGTCTCACAATTTCACCTGTCATCCATGGTTCCCGAATCTTGCCTTTTCTGTTGCTGATTTTCACAGGAACATGTCTCTCCTGCATACTAATCAACCGCTCTTTAAAAGCCTCCCATATATCAAATGTGGATTTACCTTCAAACATTTTCTCCTGATCTAAATTCCACAGATGCTACTGAACCTTGGTATAGTTGGCCTTCCCCCAGTTTAGAACTCTTCCTTTAGGACCACTCCCATCCTTGTCCATGAGTATTGTAAAACTTAGGGAATTGTGGTCGCTATTTCCAAAGTCGTCCCCTGCTGTAATTTCAACCACCAGGCAGGTTCATTCCCCAACACCAGGTCCAGTATGGCCCCTTGCCGAGTTGGACTACGCACACACTGCTCTAGAAAACCCTCCTGGACACACCTTACAAATTCTGCTCCATCTTGCCTCCTAGTTCTGAGTGAATCCCAGTCAATGTTGGGATAATTAAAATCTCCCATCACCACCACCCTGTTTCTCCAACACCTTTCCATTATCTGTTTACATATTTGTACCTCTATCTCACGCTCGCTGTAGGGAGGCCTGTAGTACAGCCCCAACATTGTTACTGCATCCTTCCTATTTCTGAGTTCTACCCATATTGCCTCAATGCTTGAGCCCTCCATGGGGCCCTCGTTCAGTACAGCTGTGATATGGTCTTCGACCAGTATTGCAACTAACATTAAATAGTAGACAGTAGATCACTGGAAAACGAGGCTGAAGAATCAGTATGAGGAATGAAGAAATGGAAGAGGAACTGAACAAGTACTTTGTATCAGTCTTCATGGTGGAAAACACCAATCGCATACCAGAACTTTGAGAGTTAGGGGCAGTGGTGAATATAATAGCCGTAACTAAGGAAAAGGTGCTGGGGAAGCAGAAAAGTCTGAAGGTGGACCAATCACCCCTGGACCAGATGGACTGTACTGTAGACTTCTGAAGGAGATAGCTGAAGAAATTGTTGAGGCATTAGTGGTGATCTTTCAGGAATCACTGGTGATAGGGAGGATCTTGGGGGCTTGGAAAATGGCTAATGCAACACCCCTGTTTAAGAAAAGAGAGAGACAGAAGAAGGGAAATTATAGGTCAGTTAGCCTGACCTCAATCATTGGTAAGATTTTAGAGTCCGTTCTTAAGGTTGAGATTGCAGAGACCTTGGAAGTAAATGACAAAATCGGGCTGATTCAGCATAGCTTCATCGAGGGGAAGTTATACCTGACAAATCTGTTAGAATTCTTTGAGTAGAAAGTGGGCAAGTTAGACAAAAGGGAGCCAGTGAATGGGATTTGTTTGGATTTCCAGAATGCTGTTGAGAAGGTATCAAATAAGATGAGAGCCCATAGTGTTTGGGCAAGTTACTGCCATTGACATTGAGCATTGGCTGACTGGCAGAAGGCAGAGAGTGTAGATGAAGGGGTCTTTTACAGGATGGCAGCTGGTGACGAGTAGAGTCCCACAGGGATCAATGTTGGTACCACAACAGTTCATGTAATACATTGATGATATGGATGAAGCAACTGAGACATTTTTGCTGAGTTTACAGTTGGCACAGTGACAGATGGAGGGAGAGATAGCAGTGAGGAAGTTGCAGAAGGACTTGCATAGACTCTGAGAGTGGGCAAAGAAGTGGCAGACAGAATACTGTGTGGGACACTGTGAGGTTATGTGCTTTGGTAGGAAAAATGGAGGCATAGATTATTTTCTAAATGAGAAAGGGCATTTGAAGTCTGAAGCACAACTGTCCCTCGTTGCCTTTGAGAAGGTAGTAGTGAGTTTCCTTCTTGAACTGCTACAAGTACATTTGCTCAAGATAGATACAATGCCACTAGGGAGGGAATTTTGGATTTTGACCCAGCGTGTTATCAGCTGAGCCTGAACATTGTCCAGGTCAATCTGCACAAAACAACCCTTTTTTTACCCCTGGAATTAACATTATGAACGTTCTGAAAACCGCTGTTGTAAGCATATCTTAATAGGCTTAATAGACCAAAACTGTAAGCTTGTTCAAAGTCCTCTTCAGGTTAACATGCAGGTTCAGTTGACAGTTAGGAATGTAAATGCAATGTTAGCATTCATTTCAAGAGGGCTAGAATACAAGTGCAGGAATGTACTGCTGAGGCTGTATATGGCTCTGGTCAGACCCTATTTGGAACATTGTGACCAATGTTTGGCTCCATATCGAAACAAGGAGTCTGCCACTTCTTTGCCCACTCACCTAGCCTGTCCAAGTCCTTCTGCAGCTTCCCCACTTCCTCACTACTATTTGTCCCACCATCTGCTGACATTGGAGGGAGTCCAGAGGAAGTTGGCAAGAATCATTCTGAGTATGACGAGCTTGTCTTACGAGGAGTGGTTCAGGACTCTGGGTCTGTACTCGGTGGAGTTTAGAAGGATGAGGGGAGAATGTGGAGAGGCCTGGAGAGACATGGATGTGGGGAAGATGTTTCCATGAGTAGGAGAGACTTAAATCTTCGGGCACACCCTCAGAGTCGAATGGATAACCCTTTAGAACTGAGATGAGGAATTTCTTCAGCCGGTGGATGGTGAATCTGTGGAATTCATTGTTGCGGAAGGCTGTGAAGGCCAAATCATTGAGTCTGTTGAAGATATGAGTTGGATAGGCTCTTGGTTAGTAAGGGGATCAAGAGTTAGGGGGAGAAAGCGGGAGATTGGATGGTGGAGCAGAGAGTCAGTTGCAACTGCTAAAATATTGAGGCTGGGATTTCAGCAAAGGTAATGTTGAGGGGGGACGGTTAGATGCTCACTTGTCGGAGCTGGTCATTATCTGTCACTTATATGGACTTTTTTTTGAAAACTCTGTTGTGGATGTGGGCATCACTGGCTTGGCCAGCATTTATTATCTGTCCCTAGTTGCCCTTAGGAAGGTAGTGGTGAGCTGCCTTCTTGAACTGCTACAAGTCCATTTGCTTTCGGTAGATACAATACGATTAGGGAGGGGATTTCTGAGAACGCTGTTGTAAGCATATCCTAGCTTAATAGACCAAAACTGTACGCTGTGCACCTTGAGTGGCGTCACCAGTCTTGTGTGGAAAGATTTTCACTCCTCCCCTCCTTGAAATAAAGATTTGCACCTCACGTGCCTTCTAAAATACATGCTGTGCATCGAAGCTAAATTTTTGTGCTTCATGTACATGCCTCTTGCTGCGTTCTGCTGGGATCTTTTAAGAATCTAGAAAAGATTACAGCCAATACATCCATTTGGGCAGCACGGTGACTCAGTGGTTAGCTCTGCAGCCTCACGGCGCCAGGGGCCCGGGTTCGACTCCAGCCTCGGGTAACTGTCTGTGCGGAGTTTGCACATTCTCCCTGTGTCTGCATGGGTTTCCTCCATGTGCTCCAATTTCCTCCCACAGTCCAAAGATGTGCAGGCGAGGTGGATCGGACATGCTAAATCGCCGGTAGTGTTCAGGGGTGTGTGTGGGTTATAGGGGTGGGATGGGATGCTGCAAGGGGCGAAGTGGACTTGTTGGTCCGACGGACCTGTTTCCACACTGCAGGGAACCGAATCTAATCTAATGTCTGCAGTCAACTCTTATAATCCTCCATGTTATCATCTAATTTAGTCTGAAGGGATGCCTGACAACTAATGAAGTGAGGGAACAGGTTTTATGTCTGTATTAATTGAGGATGAATTGATTGTGAGTTGGCTGTATAAATATGGGAGCTAGTAATTAGGGGTTGACGTTTATGGAGTATTTTTAAAAGAAATAAAGCTCTGATGGTACGATGTTGGGTTGGACTCTTTGCATACCTGGAATCCAATTCTTCAGGTCCAGGGAACCTATTAACTTAGTCTTCTCAGTTTTCCTCAATGTTTTCTTGAGGATTTCCTTCTCCCTTTCGCTCCCTACTTTTCGCCCATTGGTTTTTTTTTGTATGTTTTCTACTGTGAAATCAGATAGAAAATATTGGTTCAAAGCTTGTGCCATTACCATCAATTCCCCAGTCTCACCCTCTCATGAGCCATTATTCACTGTATTTACTCTTTTCCTTTTTATAGATTTGTGGAAGCTTTTACTGTATTTATATTAATGTCTCCCTCATTATTATTTTGGTCATCTTTTGTTCACATCTGAAATAGTTTCAGTTCCACAATTTTCCAATCTTTCTTTCAATTTATACTATCTTTAACTTTCTTAGATAGCAACAGATGGCACCATGGTGCATTCTAGCTGTACATCCTTTCATTCTAAATTGACAATATTTTTGTTCAGAGTTATGAAATATCCCCTGAAACATCTGCCATTGCTTCTCTATGGTCTTTTAAACTATTTTCCCAGTTCAACTCTGCCTTTATGCTCCTGAGTTATCTTCATTGAAAGTTAAAGATATTAAACAGTTTCAGACCAAATTCTCATCCTCGTCCTTGATGTAAAATTCTACCACATCCTGATCATTCTTATCCAGAGAATCCTGTACTATGTTATGGTTGATGAGTTGTATCGCAAAACATACTACCAGGTCTAAAATATCTTAAAACTGTACCACTGGAACCAAGCAGGGATTAAGACTCCAAATGCACTCTATGAATATATCCTGAGGGGTAGATAACTGTTCTTAACATCAAGGTGCCATTCAACCAAATATGACGTCAAGGAGCCGTCGCAAAGCTGCAGTCAGTAAGAATCAGGTGAAAAACCCTCTGCTGGCTGGAACCTTACCATAAAGGAAGTGGTTGTGGTTGTTGGAAGTCAGTTGCCCCAACTCCAAAGCATCACTGCGGGGGTTACGTAAATTTGTGCCCTGAGCTCAACCATCTTCAACTGTTTCATCAAATGCCAAATGCCATCCCTCCGTCAGAATGCCATACGTGGGGATGTTCTCAGTTGATTGTGTCATGTTCAGCACCACTCATAGCTCCTCAGATGCTGAAGTAGTCCATGTCCACGGAACATAAGTGATGAGAAGCAAGTGGTAGTTGTGCTGTGCAACTTACGGGCAATGAACGTCACCATTAAGGAGAATCTAACCATTGCCCCATGACTTACACTCCTTTACTGCCAATATGCTGAGGCTTATCAGGTTTCCAGAAACTGAATTGGACCAAACTTGTAATTATTGTGACGACAAGAGCAGGTCAGAGGTTAAGAATTCTGCAGTGAATAATGAGCCCCCTACCTACACAAAGCCTGTCCACCATCTATAAAGCCCAAGTCAGGAATGTAATCTCCACTGGTCAGGACTGGTGCAGCTCCATCAACACTCAGGAAGCTTGAATCATATGGACAAAGCAGCCTGTTGGATTGGTACCCCACCCACCACCTTCAACATCTGTTCTATCATCAGTAATGTATAATTAGTGCCCCATGCAAGTTTCCCTCCAAGCCACACACACTATCCTGACTCGGAACTATATCGCTGTTCATTAATAGTCATTGAGTGAAGATTCTGGAGCTTCTTTCAGAACAGCACTACTCTAAGGACTGCAGTTATTCAAGAAGGCAGCTCACCACCACCTTCTCCAGGGTAATTGGGCTTAGCCAGCAACATCCACATCCCGTGAATAAAAAAGAATCTTCCAGGCTATCTGTGCCAATTGGGTTCACAGTTTATGATAACATCTTTCTTACAAGATCCCATGACTTCTTGGTCTATCGACTGTATGCTATCCTGGACTGTACCTTCTGTCAGGGGATCTATGAATCTGAAATTGTCACAGCTGTGACTTCTTTCCTTTGCTGTTCCTTATCTCTACCCAAACTGATTGTCTATTTTGCCTGGGAGCCAGTTGGCTGGTTTGTAATTCAGAGTGATACCAACAGCCTGGGATCCGACACTGTCTGAAGTTACAATGAAGGAATCTTCTTCTCAACCTCTCTCCTCATCTGAGGTGTGGTAACCTTCAATTTCAACCACCTCCAGTTATCTCTCTCGACTGTGAGAGCAGACCTGTGGTCCCATCTGGGACTATAGTGACTTTGAATCTCCAAACCAAGATAATTTCTCACCAATGTATTGATCTCATCTTTGACACAAGACAAAAAAACAAACAAATTAAACCCACTGAGATGAATTTTGGATCACTGGATTACATGGCATAATTGGACAACGAAATGCACTATTGTTAAAATAATTCGGAATTCAACCAGAAAGGCCACTAATGTGAATCCTGGATCTGTGTATCATTTGAAATTATTTAATTGGATAGTTTCAGTATTTGGCCACAAGATGGAGAAATCTGCTGAGGTGATGTACCCAGAAGATAGAAAGATGATAGAAATGTTTGGAGAGATATGGGCCAAGCACAGGCAGGTGGAACTAGTTCAGTTTGGGATTGTGATCAGCATAGGCTGGTTGGACCAAAGGATCTGTTTTCATGCTGTATGACTCTATGAAACTCAAGCTTAATTGTCCGAAACTCACATTCAGACATATCTAACCTTGATCATAATCTTACAGAAAGATAGCCGACTTTATCCCTCAGAGTTGCAGACTCTTCAATTTTACATCCTCAAAGACATTTAGCAGGAATAGCATGGATTATAGAGTGAGTTGAGTAGATTAGTTCATTATTAATTCTTAACTAAATTTGATTTATTTTACATTTTTAGACAACATCAGGTGAAGATGTGCGTGATTTCACCAAGGTGCTGAAAAATAACTTCAGATCAAAGAAATACTTTGCCAAACATCCTCGCTTGGGTTATTTACCACTACAAACAGTCCTAGAAGGTGAGAACCTTGAGATGTAAGTTTATTGATGTGAGATTTACTAATGTATCAATGCCCATTTGGGGGTTGACAAATATTGCAGCATTATTCGTTCTGCAGCTTTGCAGGAGAGTGAGGTTGTCCATTTGCGCCGATATCAGAAGTACACAATACAAGAACAAGAGGGGCTTAACTGATAGCATCGGTCCTCTCGCCTTCAAAACAGTGTAGTTACTCAGAGTGCATCTGCTGTGGACTTGTTGATACTGTCACTCACGTGCAACCTTCCTTGATATCTTTCTCTGTCCCCCAGTTCTGTCTTTTAAAAACTACAATCAATTACCCTCTCCTCAAAAGGAAAGAACCTTTGGCTGAACAGAGAACAAAGAACAGTACAGGCCCTTCGGCCCACGATGTTATGCCGACCTATTATCCCACTCATATCAAACTACCCTGCATACCCTTCATTTTACTATCCTTCATGTGCCGATCCAAGAGTCGTTTAAAAGTCTTGAAATGTATCTGACTGCACTACCACTGCTAGCAGCGCATTCCACACACCCGCCACTCTCTGTGTAAAGAACCTACCTCTGACATCTCCCCTATTCCTTCCTCCAGTCACCTTAAAATTTCTCCCCCTCGTAATAGTCATTTCTGCCCTGGGAAAAAAAATCTGACTATCCACTCCAGCTATGCCTCTCATCATCTTGCATACCTCTATCAAGTCACCTCTCATTCTTCTTTGCTCCAATGGAAAAAGTCCTCGCCCCCTCAATGTTTCATCATAAGACGTGCCGTCCATTCCATGCAGCATCCTGCTAAATCTCCTCTACACCCTCTCTAAAGCTTCCACATCCTTCCTATAATGAAGCAACCAGAATTGAACTCAATATTCCAAGCGCTGCTCCATCCCCACAAACTAATGCTTGATTCCAAATCCCTTTTCTCTTGATGCTTTAAATTCAATGCTGTCTTTCGTGTAATTTCATATTTGAATTCACTGGTCCTGAGCCGCTCGCGGCGATGTGCCCCCGCGGTCCTGCTACAGTGCTTTGAGATGGAAACAAACATGACTGATGAAGGTCCACCAGTTGATGTAGTACGTTTAGATTTCAAAAAAGCGTTTGATAAATTACAACTCATAAGGTGACTCAAAAGAAAGCAGCCCATGGGTTAAAGGGCAGTATATTAGGATGGACAGAGGACTGCATCGCAAACAGAAGTAGAGAAGGGGCAGCAGGATGGTAACTTATAACTGGTGTCCGGCCACAGGGTCCCTGCTGCGGAGGCCGTACACCTAATGTTGCCTGGGTTGATTTCGGAAATGGAGGAGGGGATTGCCATGCTTAGGAATGTTGGGCGGATGGGATTTATAAGATTGAGAGAAATCTTATTTTTTCAGCATTTAAGATTCTTAAGAGGCTTGATAGTGTATATCCGTAGAGAATGCTCCCATTTGTGAAATATTTTATGACCAGAGGCCACATTTTCATATTAGTTGCCTGTTAATTCAGGGGAAGAATTACTTCTTTCAGGTGGTAGCAATCTATTCAACACTTTAGCAGAGAAGGTTTTCGAGGTAATGCCATCAATTATATGCTAGGCTGAGATGGCCTGTTTAATTTTCAAATCAAAAAACAACAATAATGAGGAAAGGGTAGTCTTCACAGTGGAAGATACTTCAAGGATCCCCTTATCCCTGTATTCTTTAGTAATGAATTAAATACATCACTACCACACCATCACTACCATTACAGAAGTAGTAGTAGACAATCTAATGGAGTAAAAGCAGATCAGACTCTTTGCCCTGATGGTTTACTTTCTATGATTCCAAACAAAGGAGCTTCAGAGTTGGTGTATGCATTGATTGTAATTTCTGAAAAAGGTTTCGATTCTCGAGAAGCATCTGAGGGCTGGAAAACTGCCAATGTGACATCCCTATTTAAAAAGGAGAGAGGCAAATTGTTGGAAATATGTGGCAATCAACTGTGAAGAAAATAATAGCAGGACATTTGGAAAATCAGAATCTAATCAAACAGAATCACCATAGCCTGACGAAAGAGAAATTATGTCTGGCTAATTTGTTTGGGTTTTTCGAGGAAGTCCCAACCAGAATTAGTAGAGGAAAACCAGTAAATGTGTTGTATTTGGACTTTGAGCAAGCATTTGAGAATGTACTCAAAAGTAATAAGCTAAGAGCTGAGGTTTTGAAGGTAGTATATTGCTATGGATCAGTATGCTTTGCATGGCCAGGAAGGAGAGATCACATCTACAGTGAAATGCACCAAGTGAATAGATATTTTGGGGAATTTGGTGGCAATGTGGTAAGTCAGTGCAGAGGGTAAGAGGTGCTATTTGCTTGCTTTTTTTGCCTGATCGTTGGTCAGCTTTTTTTTTGAGACAGGGCAAATTGAAGCCAGAAGCGGGGACCCAGAAGGTGAACCCGGTTCATTGGTTGGTGATAGCTACTGGTTTAAGAATCTATTATCGGTAACTTTCAGATTGAAAGTAAATCGGAGAAATATATACAGGCTACAAACTAATGTTTTTAAATCAAATTAAGATTTAAGTAATTGAAATGGAGATGCCGGGCCAATGATGATTTAAACCTCCATGACAGGGGAGTGGTCAGACACCATACTCCAGATCAGGGTTGATGAACTGGAATCTCAGTTTCGACCAATCAACAAATCATGCGGGGGAGAGTTACCAGGGAATGCTCTGTTTCCGGAGGCAGTCACACACCTTAGATTAACTACCTGAAGCTCGGTCAGTGGCCAGGGACGTGAGACTGTGACTAAGGACAGGGCAGGTGGAAGGATCCAGGATGTTGTGCAGAAGGAACGTTGGCCTTTGATCTTATCGAACAGGTTTGAGATTCTTTCTTCCTGTGTGGATGAGAGGTCAGGGTATATGGAAGATGAGTAAACTGACTATAGCACGGTGGTACAGGGGGACATTCAAGAGGGGATAAAAAGTGAAATGTAGTTATAATCAGAGGTAGTATAGTTAGCGGAATGAACATTGTTGGTTGTGACTAGGATCGAGAGTCTCGAAAGTAGTGTTGCCTGCCTGGCGCCCAGGTTTAGGATATTCCGTCTTGGCTACCAAGGAATTTGAAGTGGGAGGTGTAGAAATCCAGCTATCGTGGTGGACACAGGTACCATTGATATGGAAGAAAGAGGAAAGAGGTTCTGCTGAGGGATTATGAGCATTGAGGTGCTGAGTGAGAAGGCAGAACCAAAAGGTAATAATCTCGGGATTCTTATCTGAGCAATTTGGCACGGTGTGAACAAAACTGAAGATGTCAATGCATTGTTCAAATGATGGCATGGCAGAAATGTGTTTGAATTCATGGGACATTGGCATTGGTATGGGGAAGGAGGGAGTTGTTCCGGTGGCATAGGCTTGATGAGAATCATATTGGGACAAGTATCCTGGCAAAAGACATAGCTAGGTCTGGGGGTAGGGCATCAAAGTGAAAAGTGTGGAGCGGGTGAGTCCAGTTGCATGGAAAAAGTTAGAAGCTAGTAAGTGCTCAGCAAAGTTTCCAGAGCAAGTAATAGGACAAAAAGTATGGAAATAGTCAGGAGTCTCATTTCAGGTGCAGCAGATAAGAAGGGTGGCCGTAAATGCCAGACTGAAGGTCTTTTATTTAATTGTAGGGAGTGTATAAAACCAAGTGAATGAGTTTGTGGTGCAGATTGAAATTGACAGATGTATTGTTCTGGGTATCACAGACATGTGGTTGTAAGGGGATAAGTGTTGGGAACTAAATATCCAATGATACATGTCCTATAGAAAGAACAGACAAACGGACAGAGATGCCAGGGTTGGCTTGTGAGTAAGAAATGGGGCAACGCTGAAGGAACCACAGGTCTTGAGCTTGTTTATTAATGACTTGGAGGAAGAGGTGAATGTGCTGTGGCTAAATTTGTAGATGACTCAAAAATATTTGGAAAGACAAGGCATGGCACAGAAACAGAGATTTACCAGGATGTTACTTGGATTGGAATGTATTAGCTTTCAGGAGGGCTTGGTGGCAATGTTGTACAATAATAAATGTAATGAGATCAACCATGATCTCACCGAATGGTGGAGGAAATTCAATGGGCCAAATGACTTTTTGAGTGAGTCTTGTTGTTTGACAATGAATTCGTAAAGGTGTTTTTTTTTGTCTCTTGGATGAGATGTAAAAATGAAATGTGTACGCTTACTTTTCATCTGGCAATAAATAATCGTTCTGAACGATTTCCATTGACTAGTGGCAATCTGACAAGCATCACGATGTAAAGAGATTCTTAGCTTCTTTTTAATTGTCAAGTTATTCTTTGGAATTAATTCAGCATATATTTTTGCATCTCAGGAATTATATTCATCACTGCATCTCAAAAAGTACTCTGTTGTATGATAACAGCATTTTAAAGAACACTCTTCAATGGTTGTGATTTTCAGTTGCCATAACACACATTAAATTACATTGTTGGCCAATCTGTCCATGATTATTTCATTGTCTTACATTTCAAACAGACAAGGAAATATTGGTGATGCAATGAAGAGTTTGGTGATAAAATATAATTACTGTTACGGTTTCCTCTTGGGCGAAATATTCTCATCAAATTGACTGGTGAAGGAAATGGGACACTGACTGTGAGTACTTTGAGTGTTTAAGTGATTCCTAAAATGAAAATTATGACCTTGATTTCTCTTGCATGCAGATATGAAGAGACTATTTTAAAAATCCTCTCGGTTCATGGTTCAGGCATAAAGGTGTCACATGTATATTTATGTATATACATGTACATGTGTAATCTGAAAAGAAAATGACGATAAATCACTTGTTACAAGGTGAGAATGAGTTATCCAGATAGTAAGAACTGCCAAAGTTGGTGTCTGAGATAACACATTGTGGAGCTGGGGGAAAGCAGGCAGCATCAGAGGCTCAAGAAAGTTGATGTTTTGGGTCAGGACCCTTCCTCCAAAATGGAGGGTGGACGGGAGCTCAGAAACAAATAGTGTGGAGAGGGAGGAGGTGCTGGGGAAGGTAGGTGGGATGGTGATAAATGAGTACTATCCAGATTGGAACAGATTTACCCCAGAAGGTATTGAATACAAGTTCCAAATCACTCTCAAAATCCTAGTGACTGTTAACATTCATGTTTTTTTTGTCTGTGTGTTTCAGTAGTTGCATGTCAGTTTGAATGGTTCATTGAGAGTGAGGAACCTATGGACTCACACACACCAACATGGAATTTAATTCAAAGAGTGACTCCTCTTCAAAGTACTTAGTCGCTTTTAAAATCTTGACCATTTCTGCTGTCTAGTTGAGCAAGTGTAGCTGAATACTGCTTCGATTGGAATTAGTGTTTAATAGGAACATATTTGTGAAACTTACAGTTCCTCAAGCTTTAGCATAAACTGGTGGAGACTTTCGGCGCTTGCAAAAAGGCTCACCTCTCTGTTAATACTGAAGGAAAATTGGAGTTTAAAAGTAAGTTCATCCGGTGTCAGGGAATGAAATGTTAATGTTGACTTGAATATAATTTTTAAAAAAGTAATATATTTGTGTAGCACTAAACTCAAATTAAAATTTGGATATGCCAGTTGACTCCTGTTTGACACTGTATGGAATGGCGGTGACATCAGATTCAGTGATGATTGAGAATCTAAAGAATATGAGGATAAGATTTAACATCCAAATATCATTGAACTCTTCAAGGAATGTATTACTGGAAAAGGGGGAAAGCATGTATGTCTATTAGAATTGAATACACTCTGAAGGCGGTGGCACAGATGAAACAGACCTGTGTGCTAAAACTTATCACAAATTTCACATTGAATGGAGCAGTTTAAACAGGCTGGAGGAAGCAGACATGCCAGTGCAAACTTTTGAATTTGTGCATTCTGTTCATAAACATCAGCAAAATTGTGGGAACCTGTTTATTCTTTCTCTTTTATTGCACAGAACCATACGATTACACTAATTTTGATTAGGAATTTAAAGATTATGAGCCCTGTCCGTTTGACTCGCAGTTTGGTACCATAGGTTGGTACGATCTTCGTTCAAGAAGGAAGAGGGATGTTCCAGACACAGAAAATTGTCAAACCATTTACTACAAAGTCTGTTTCTGCTTAGTATTAATTAATGCAGTTAACATTTTCAGATCGACATGATTGCAGAATGGAGTCAATAAAACAAATTCCATCTGATATTCAACATAAATTTTAAGTTTGGAATAACAAGCTCACAAGAAAGATGACCTGGTTTTAGATATCACTTGGGACCACAGACTAACAGACAAAGGAACAAAGCAAAACGACTCTGCGATTTGATGTAGAAACTCCTGACTCCGAAGCCTGCAGCCGCCCTCCAATTCTCAAGTCAGAAGTGTGTCAATGATGGTGCAGATCCAACAACACTGGAAACGATCTTGAGTCTAGACCAAAGCAGCCCCTTGATTGGCACCGTATCCATTCTCTCCACAACTAACTCCAAGACACAATAATGTGTCCATATACAAGATGCACTGCCACATTTTTTTCCAACTATTCTTACACCCGCCTTTCCAGACTTAGAAAACTCATCTTCAAGGTCAAGGACATCAGACATGGTAGCACTAATCCCAGTAAAAATCACCTCCAAGCTACTCTCAAACTGATTTGGAAATGAATGATTGTTCCTGAGTCAATATTAGTAATCTCTTTTGGAACAGCATTGTGGGCCTGTCTACAGCAACATGAAGCTGTTCAAGAAGTCAATTTGTGCTGGACAATCAGCAACAGCTATGCCTCATTAAAGAATAAATAAATCGGAAAGAAATCCATCTGAGAGTCACAAGCAAATGGGTAACTTTTTTTTGTTCACTCTGCAGCTCGTGGGCTATTACCAATTTTGACAATGACAAATGAAGCTTTTGTTTGGTTTGCTATTGATAGCAACTGTCCACAAAATAAAAACAATTGGCATCAGAGATAATGGGAAGTGCAGATGCTGGAGAATCCAAGATTACAAAGTGTGGAGCTGGATGAACACAGCAGGCCAAGCAGCATCTCAGGAGCACAAAAGCTGGCGTTTCGGGCCTAGACCCTTCATCAGAAAAGAGGGAGGAGGAGAGGGCTCTGAAAGAAATAGGGAGAGGGGAAGGCAGATTGAAGATGGATAGAGGGGAAGACAGGTGCAGAGGAGACAGACAAGCAATAAGGAAGGAGAGGATCAAATACGAAGGTAGGCTAGCTAGTCATATCAGAAATCATAGTAACAGCTTCTTTCAATACATAAGAAACAAACGTGAGGCAAAAGTAGACACTGGGCCACTCCAAATTGATGCTGGAAGGCAAGTGGTGGGAGATAAGGAAGTAGCTGAAGAACTTAATAAGTACTTTGCGTCAGTCTTCACAGTGGAAGACATGAGTAATATGCCAACAATTAGGGAGAGCCAGGGGGCAGAGCTGAGGATGGTAGGAATTACAAAAGAGCAAGTGCTAGAAGAGCTAAAAGGTCTAAAAATTGATAAATCTCCTGGCCCCGATGGGCTATATCCTAGAGTTCTGAGGAAGGTGGCTGAGGAAATAGCAGAGGCTTTGGCTATGATCTTTCAAAAGTCACTGTAGTCAGGGAAAGTCCCAGATGATTGGAAAATTGCTGTTGTAACTCCCTTGTTTAAGAAAGGATCAAGGCAAAAGATGGAAAATTACAGGCCGATTAGCCTGACCTCGGTAGTTGATTAAAATTCTTGAATCATTGTCAAGGATGAGATTTCGAAATTCCTGGAAGTGCAGGGTCAAATTAGAACAAGTCAGCATGGATTTAGTCAGGGGAGGTCGTGCCTGAAAAACCTGTTAGAATTCTTTGAAGAGGTAACAGGTATGTTAGACCAGGGAAACCCAGCGGATGTTATCTATCCAGACTTCCAACAGGCCTTTGATAAGGTGTCTCACAGGAGGCTGCTGAGCAACGTGAGGGCCCATGGTGTTCGAGGTGAGATACTGGCCTGGATTGAGGATTGGCTGTCTGACAGAAGGCAGAGAGTTGGGATTAAGGGCTCTTTTTCAGAATGGCAACCAGTGACGATTGGTGTCCCGCAGGGTTCAGTGGTGGGGCCGCTGCTGTTCACCTTATATGTTAATGATCTGGATGAAGGGACTGGGGGCATTCTGGCGAAGTTTTCCGATGATACGAAGATAGGTAGACAGGCAGGTAGTACTGAGGAGGTGGAGAGGCGGCAGTAAGATTGAGACAGTTTAGGAGAGTGCTCCAGGAAATGGCTGATGAAATTCAATGTGAGTAAATGTGAGGTTTTTCACTTTGGTAAAAAGAATACAGACATGGAATATTTTCTAAATGGTGAGAAAATTCGTAAAGCAGAAGTACAAAGGGATCTGGAATTCTTGGTCCAGGATTCTCTAAAAGTTAACTTGCAGGTAGAGTCCATGATTAAGAAAGCGAATGTAATGTTGTTGTTTACCTCAAGAGGGTTGGAATATAGAAGCAGTGATGTGCTTCTGAGGCTTTATAAAGGTCTAGTTAGGCCCCATTGAGAATACCGTGACCAATGTTGGGCCCCACACCTCAGAAAGGACATACTAGCCCTGGAGCGTGTCCAGCGGAGATTCACACGGATGATCCCTGGAATGGTAGGTTTGACATACGACGAACGGCTAAGGATCCTGGGATTGTACTCATTAGAGCTGAGAAGGTTGAGGGGAGATCTAATAGAAACTTACGAGATAACGTGTGGCTTAGAAGGGGTGGACGCTAGGAAGTTGTTTCTGTTAGGCTAGGAGACTAGGACCCGTGGGCACAGCCTTAAAATTAGAGGGGGTAAATTTAAAACGGAAATGAGATGACTTTTCTTAAGACAGAGAGTGGCGGGCTTGTGAAATTCATTGCCACGGAGTGCAGTGGGGGCCGGGACGTTGGATGCCTTCAAGGCAGAGATCAACAAATTCTTGATCTCACAGGAATCAAGGGCGACGGGGAGCGTGCTGGGAAGTGGAGTTGAAATGCCCATGAGCCATGATTTAAATGGCGGAGTGGACTTGATGGGTCGAATGGCCCTACTTACACTCATATCTTATGGTCTTAAGTTAAAGGGTCGGACATGAAGCCAATAGAGGTGAGTGTAGGTGGGGAGAGGTCAGTCTGGGGAGGACAGACAGGTCAAGGGGGCGGGAAGCGGTTAGTAGGTCAGGAATGGGGGTTTGGCTTGAGCTGGGAGGAGGGGATCGGGGAGAGGAAGAGCAGATTAGGAACGTGGGGACGAGCTGGGCTGGTTTTGGGATGCAGTGGTGGGAGGGGAGATTTTGAAGCTTGTGAAGTCCACATTGATACCATTGGGCTGCAGAGTTCCCAAGTCTCAGTTAAGGAAGGACAATAAACACTGGTCAGTCAGTCATACATCGAACAAAAAAAGTTTATTTTTAAAAAAAAATAGGATGCATCTGTCAATCAAGTGGCCAAGTATTATCGAGTTTTGAGAAGATTTTTAGCTCAGGATTGAGGTTTTGGATGTAAGATTGCTCACTGAGCTGGAAGGTTAGTTTTCAGATGATTCGTCACCATTCCAGGCAAAATCATCAGTGAGCCTCCAGTGAAGCGCTGGTGTTCGGTCCCGCTTTCTATTCAAGTGTTTAGGTTTCCTTGGGTTGGTCATGTTATTTCCTGTTCTTTGGCTCCAAATCCATCTACCATCCTCAGAGAAAATGTGTTCTCCCGAGTGTAGTTTGTGTATGGAATGAACTGCCAGAGGAGTGCCAGAGGCTATTATAATCACAGTATTTAAAAGTCACCTGCATGGACACATGAATAGGAAGGGTCTGTAGGGATATGGGCAACATGCTGGCAAATGGAACTAGTCATTTATGATATCTGGTCAGCATGGAGGAGTTGGACTGAAGGGTCTGTTTCCCTGCTGCACAACTCTACGACTCTGTCTTTGTCTCTTTGTGTGTCTCTCTCTCGCCCTCGCTCCCCCCTCCCATTTTCTCCAAACCCACCCCTTGCCACACACACAATCTCTGTCTCTCCATCTCTCTGTGTGTGCCTCACTCTGTGTCATTGTCTCTCTCTCTCTGTTGTCTTGTCTCTGCCACCTCGCTGTGCACTTCTGTCTCTCTTTCTTTCTCTTTCACTCTGTCTCTTGTGTGTGTGTGTGCGTGTGTGTGTGTGTGTGTGCGCGCTCCTCTCTGTCTCTCGTCTTGTCTCTGCCTCCCTCTGTGTGTGTCTCTGCCGTTGTCTCTCCCCTGTCTCTCCGTCTCTCCCTGTGAACTTCTCCCTCTCCCCTGCCCCCGCCCCCGGCGCTCTGTCTTTCTCT
This sequence comes from Stegostoma tigrinum, assembly GCF_030684315.1. Lineage (NCBI taxonomy): Eukaryota > Metazoa > Chordata > Chondrichthyes > Orectolobiformes > Stegostomatidae > Stegostoma > Stegostoma tigrinum. The sequence goes on from NW_026728053.1 coordinate 759,818, forward strand.
GTGTCTCTCTTCCTCTCGCCGTGTGTTTATCTATCCGTGCATCTCCACCCGCTCAGCAGGCAGCATTGAGTTTTTTTTTTGAAGTTTAAAAATCTGTTTAAACCCAACCCATCCGCAATCAGACTGCATTTCTAATTCTCTCTCTCACACACACAGTCTGTCTCTTTCTCCTTCTCAGTCAATCCCCTTCCTCTCCTGTTCCTACTCACGCCTCCCCCCCCCCCCCCCCCCCACCCCGCCTCTGCCTCGGTGACGAGTCCACTGTCTGGAACCCTTTTCCCGGGAGGGGACTGAGGACCCAGCTGTTCTGCATCGGGATCAGCGGACCACGATCCCGGACCCCTACAGCCTCCAGCATGACCACTGGGCGAGGAGCAGGCATCCAGGCTGCTGGAGCGCTCGCTGCTCAGTGGCTTGGCCCTACGCCGCCTTGGCCGGGAGCGTGGATCCGAGGTGGGAGAAGGCCTCTTCGCCCGGCTCCTGGGCACAGCTACCTGCCTGAACAATAAAATGTGAGGCTGGATGAACACAGCAGGCCAAGATCTTGGATTCTCCAGCATCTGCAGTTTCCACTATCTCTGGTACCTGCCTGAACAGCTGCCTGGCACCGAACCCACCCCCTCTCCTCCCCTCCTCTCTCCCCGCCCCCTCCTCCCTTCCCCACCCGCCCCTCCTCCTTCCCCCCAACCCCCTCCTCCTACCCCCCGCCCCCTCCTCCTGCTCCCTCCCTCCATTCATCCATTCCTTCCTCCTGTCAGTCCTCGCTCCCTCCCTCCAGCCATCCATTCCTCCCTCGCTCCAGCCGTCGCACCCTCCCTCCCTCACTCCAGTCAGTCAAAACAACAAAGAAAATTACAGCACAGGAACAGGCCCTTCAGCCCTCCAAGCTGCGCCGACCAAGATCCTCTGTCTGACCAGTCACCTATTTTCTCACGGTCTGTGTCCATTTGCTCCCTGCCCGTCCGTGTACCTGTCCAAATATATCTTAAAAGATGCTAATGTGCCTGCGTTGCCCACCTCTGCTGGCAATGCGTTCCAGGTGCCCACCAACCTCTGTGTAAAGAACTTGCCATGCATATCTCCCCTAAATTTTCCTCCTCTCGTCCACGTCCTTTTGGTAATGGACACAGTACTCTAAATGTGGCCGAACCACAGTCCGATACAACTGCAACATGACCTGCCAACTCTTGTACTCAATACCCTGTCCAATGAAGGAAAGCATGCCATATGCCGCCTTGACCACCCTATTGACCTGCATTGTCACTTTGAGGGAACAATGGACCTGAACACCCAGATCTCTCTGTTCATCAATTTCCCCCAAAACTTTTCCATTTACTGTTTCGTTTGCCCTTGAATTTGATCTTCCAAAATGCATCACCTCGCATTTGCCTGGATTGAACTCCATCTGCCATTTATCTGCCCAACTCTCCAGTCTATCTCTGTTCTGTTGTAATCTCTGATAGTCCCCTTCACTATCTGCTTCTCCATTCCTCCCTTGTAGTGCGATTAGGCAAGACTTAGGAGGCATAGAATGGGTTAGCAAAATGCAGGGGATGGGGACAATTGAATTGTGGAGCTGGTTTAAGGAACAGATATTGCGTGTCCTTGTGAGGTACGTCCCTGTCAGGCAAGGAGGAAGCAATAAGCTAAGGGAACCGTGGTTTACTAAAAAAATTGTATCTCTTGTTCAGCAGAAGAGGGAGGCTGATGTGACGAGACCAGATGGTTCAGATGAGGTGATGGAGAGCTACAGATTAGCTGGGGAGGATTTAAAGAGAGAGTTAAGAAGAGCAAGGAGGGTACATGAGCAGACATTGGCAGGTAAATAAAGGAGAGCCCTAAAGCTTTCTATAGGTGTGTGAGGAATAAGAGGATGACTGGGCTAGGCAAAGGGCCAGTCAAAGACAGAAGTGGGAAGTTGTGTGTGGACGCTGTGGAGATTGGAGAGGTGCTAAATGAATATTTCTCATCTGTTTTCACTGAGCGACAGGAGAATATTGCAGAGGAGGTGACTGAGTTACGGGCTACTAGAATTGAAAAGGTTACGGTTAGTAAGGATGAAGTGTTATCAATTTGACAACGTGTGAAGGTAGATAAAACCCCTGGGCCTGATGGGATTTTTCCGAGGATTGTCTGGGAAGCTAGGGAGGAGGTGGTGGAGCCTTTGGCCTTGATCTTGGAGTCCTCATTGTCTACAGATTTAGTACCAGAGGACTGGAGAAGTGCAAATGTTGTGCCCTTGTTCAAGAGGGGCAGTAAGAATGACCCAGGCAATTAAAGACCTGTGAGCCTTACGTCTGTTGTAGGAAAAATTTTGGAAAGGATTATAAGAGATAGGATTTATAATCATCTAGAAAGCAACAATGAGATTGGAGATAGTCAACATGGATTTGTCAAGGGCAGGTCGTGTCTCACAAACTTCATTGATTGTTTTGAGAAGGTGACCAATCATGAGGATGAGGGTCGGGCAGTTGGCGTGGTGTACATGGACTTGAGTAAAGCCTTTGATAAGTTTCCCCATGGTAGGCTATTGGAGAAAATACAGAGGCACGGGATTGAGGGAGATTTAGCCATTTGGATTAGAAACTAGCTTTCAGGAAGAAGGCAATGAGTGGTGGTTGATGGAAAATATTCAGCCTGGAGTCTGATTACTAGTGGTGTGTCTCAAGGATCTGTTTTGAGACCACTGCTGTTGTCATTTTTATAAATGACTTGGATGCAGGCATTGGTGGATGGGTTAGTAAGTTTGCAGATGACACTAAAGACAATGGAGTGGTGGACATTGTGGATGAATGTTGCAGGTTGAAGGGAGACTTGGATAAACTGCAAAATTGGGCCGAAAGGTGGCAAATGGAGATTAATACGGATAAATGTGAGGTGATTCACTTTGGGAGGAATAATAGGAAGGCAGGACACCGGGTCAACAGAAAGATTCTTGGTAGTGGAGATGAACAGAGGGATCTTGGTGTCCATGTACATAGGTTCCTGAAAACTGCCCCCCAGGTTGATAGTGCTGTTCAGAAGTCTGATGGTGTTTTAGGTTGCATTGGTAGAGGGATTGAGTTGCGGAGACGTGATGTCATTCTGCAACTCTGCAAAACGCTAGTGCAGCCTTGCTTTGAATATTGCATGGTCGCTCCATTACAGGAAGGATGTGGAATCATTGCAACAGGTGCAGAGGAGATTTACCAGGATGTTGCCTGGTCTGGAGCGAAGGTCTTATGAAGAAAGGCTGAGGAACTTGGGTGTGTTCTCATTGGAGAGAAGGAGGCTGAGAGGGGATTTAGTAGAGACATACAAGATGATCAGTGGATTAGATAGGGTGGACAGTGAGAGTCTTTTTCCGAGGATGATGACTTCAGCTGGTACAAGGGGGCACAGCTACACATTGAGGGGTGATGGATTTAAGACAGATGTCAGAGGCAAGTTCTTTCCTCAGAGAGTGGTACGGGGGTGGAATGCTCTGCCTGCCAATGTAGTTAACTCAGCCACATGAAGGGCATTTAAACAGCCCTTGGATAAGCATATGGATGCTGATGGGATAGTGTAGGGGAATGGGCTTAGATTAGTTCACAGGTCAGCGCAACATGGACGGCCAAAGGGCCTGTTCTGCGCTGTGTTGTTCCATGTACTATTACAGTTCACAGATCACATTTAACACTAAAATGAGTGGTAGAGTAAAGAGGATAATGAAAATCTGCAGATGGACACAAAGTTTAAGTGAATGGACAAGGGTCTTGCAGATGGAGTGCAATGATGGTAAATGTGAGGCTATCCATTTTGGTAGCAATTAGGGCAAAATGGAGTATTACTTAAATGGTGAAAAATTGTAGCATGCTGCTATGCAGAGGGAGCTGGGCAACCTTGTGTATGAATCACAGAACGTTTGCAGATGCAGCTGGTAATTGAGGCAACAAATGGAATAGTGTCCCTTATAGCTCGAGTGTTGCAGTTTAAAAATCGGGAGGGGATGCTCCAGTTGTATAGGGTGCTGGTAAAGCTTGATGTAGAGTAGTTTGTACAGTTTTAGTCTCCTCACTTTAGAAAGGATGTGCTGGCACTGGAGGGGGTGCAAAGGAGCTTCACAAGAATGATTCCAGAATTGAAAATGTTGCTGTATGGGGAGAGATTGAGGAGACTAGGATTGCACTCACTGAAACTTCGAAGAATGAGGGGTGTTCTAATAGCAACTTTTAAAATGATGAAAGAAATAGATAGGAAAGAAACACGGAAGTTGTTTCCACTGATTGGTGAAATTACAACTGGGGGGCACAGCCTCAAAATAAGGGTGAACAGATTTAAGACTGAGTTGAGGATGAGCTGCTTCATCCAAAGGGTTGTGAATCTGTGGAATTCTCTGCTCAGTGAAACAGTTGAGGTTCCCTGATTGAATGTTTTAAAGGCCAAGACAGATAGATCTTTGAACAGGAAAGGAATTGAGGGTTATGGTGAATGGCGTTGTAAGTGGAGCTGAGTCCGCACAAAGATCAGCCATGACCTTATTGAATGGCGGAGTGAGCTGAAAGAGACAGATGACCAACTCCTGCTTTATTTCTTATGTCCGTATGTCCTTAGATTGCCATCCTTGTCATTCCTCCTTCCCTGGAATAGGCCATTTCGGAACGCTGATCAGTAGGTCTTTAAATAACTCCCGTGTATCAAATGTCGACTTGTTCAATAAAAGCTCCTCCCAATGAATACTGCTCAGCTCCTACCTAATACTCCTTCCCCCAATTTAGTAGCTTCCCACAAGTTCCTGATTGTTCATAGCTATCTTAAAATGTAAGGCGAGGCGATCACCCCGTTTGAAGAAGCTCCTGGTTCAGTGTTTTTCCCCATGTGGGAGTCAGCTGCAGGTTTTCTTGTTCCAAGCTTGGGGAGGAAATGGCCCAGTGGTGGTATTGCTGGACTGTTAATTCAGAGATTTAGATAACATTCTGGGGACCTGTGTTCAAATCACAGCACAGCAGATGGTGGAATTTGAATTGAACATCAAAGAAAATCATGAATGAAGAATCTAATGATGACCATGAATCCATTGCCAAATGTCAGAAAAACCCAACTGCTTCACTGATGTCCTTTAGAAAAGCAAACTGCCATCCTTATGAGGTCTGGCCTACTTGTGACTGAAGACCCACAGCCATATGATTGACTCTGAACTGTCCCCTGGGCAACGAGGGATGGACAATAAACACTGCGTAGCTAGTGATGTCCTCCTCCCATTAACAAATAAATAAAATTGGATTCTACATTTTCTGATTGAAGATTGTTTCTTGTTCTCTCAGTAATTTCATCGCTTACAGTCAGTTTCCCTCCTGCCTGTCTTTTTGGAATGTCACGTAGCCCTGCACATTTACCTCCAGTGTTGATCTCCTTATAACCATGTCTTTGTAATAGCTCTCAAATCATGCCCGTGAACCTGTATGTGTGCTCTTAATTTGTTGATTTTGTTCTGAATACAATGAGCACGCAAGCAAAGAGTCATTAATTTAGCTTTATAACTTTATATGACCTCTTGACACTATTTACAGCTGTTTTCTGTTTCTACATGCTGTCTTTTCCAGTCCCATGCTGAGTATTGTTATCCCAATAGTTCTTTAATGTCAGTGTGTGTGTATTCCTGGGCGAATATGCTCGTGTGGTCTACGGAGTTGTGGAGGTCGCAGTTCTAGGACAGCCATTTCATAGGCCTCTGCTGCAGCTAAGAAGAAAAGACAATCTCTTGCTCTGAGCTCTGCAAACCAGGGCGATGTCAAAAAGAAACAAGGTCAAAAGAGTTTCAACCAGAATCTCAAAATTAACTGCTGAATTCATATCAGCATTACAGGGATCGCCCAACTTAGTGGCCACAACATCCCACTTTCTATTCTTCACAAACAATCCAAATTCTGAACTATCCGTATCCCTCTTAACATTTATGTTTTTTGAGCTAATTTCTTGTGTCTAACTTGTGCATATTTGTGGTGCCTTATGACTTCTTGCGTTTAGCAATTGATAAACTCACTCTCTCTTGAATTGAGTAAAACCTAGTTTTATCGGATCCCCAGTGTGGAAACAGGCCATTCAGTTCCACAAGTCCACAGCAACCCTACAAAGAGCATCCCACCCAGACCCATCCCCATTCCCTGCTCTATCCCTGTCAGCCTGCATTTCCAATGGCGAATATACCTAACCTCCACATCCGTGGGCAATGTGGGTAATTCAGCATTCCCAATCCACCTAACCTACATGTTTCTGGACTGGTCAAAACAATGATTCGATATGAATTAGTTAGAATGCAGCTGTTGACTGTCATCTTCCATCCATGTGTTGGAGCGAGATTTAACATTCAAGATCAAAAATGAAACACTTGAACAAGGTAGTTCAAATTGCGGTTGTTGACTTGCTCGCCGAGTTGGCTTGTTTTCATTGAGACGTTTCGTCACCATGATCAATGACATCATCACTAGAGCCTCCAACAAAACAATGTTACTCTACTCTGTCTGGAATTTATACTGTCCGGTCTGTTACCATGAGTACTGTCATTTCGGGTTTTGATCTGTATGGGTTTGTGTGTGGGGGCCCAATTGTATCTGCTTGTTGGTTGCATTATGGGTGGAGAATCACGCCTCTCATACAAAACTGGGACAAGGTAACCATAGTAGCCCAAGCCAAGCATAGACATGCAGAGGAATCCTAGAGGCATGGTTCTCAACCCATTCTCCAGCCTCACATTCTTGGTCTCTTCTATTTGAATATGATCACTCAGCCATATCCTTTATGACAAACAACAGAGTCTTACATCACAAAATCTTCAGACAGGACTGTCCAGACAGATCCACTTGTTCTCATGATATCATCTTTTGCTGGAGGGATTCCGAAATGTCTACATTCTTCCTCAACTGAGCATCCTTGCGTTCGTGGTTGACAGAGATCTCAGCCATGTCCGACCCATGTCCTACACTTTAGCCTCACCCCTGATGAGGTACCCTGGTCCTCAATGACCAACCCATCAATATCCACATCGAGAAGAACATCAGCCACGATTTCTAACAAGATCCCACCACCAGGCATATATTCCCCTCCCCTCTCTTGTCAGCCTTCCGCAGGGACCATTCCGTCGGGACACCTCGATCCACTCCTTATCCATTCCCAACAGCTCCCCATAACCCAACAGCACTTTCCATGCCACCACAGAAGGCATAACATCTGCCCATTTACTTCCTCCTGCTTCACTATCCAAGGCTTCCAGGGGAAGCAGCGATTTACCCACACTTCACTCAATCTAGTCTACTGTATTCACTGCTCACAATATGGTCTCCTTCTGCATCGGGGAGACGAAACACAGACTGACCAACCGCTTGGCAGAACACCTATATTCTGTCCGTAAGAATGGCCCCAGGTTTCCAATTGCCTGTCACTTGAGCGCCCCATCATGATCCCTGTCCAAAATCTCTGTCTCAGGCTTGCTGCAGTGCTCCAGTGAGTGCAAGCTGGAAGAAAAAAACCTCATGTGTTCTTTGCAGAACACCTCCGCTCGGTTCGCAGTAAACAGCAGCACCTCACAGTCGCGAACGGTTTTAGCTCCCCCTCCCATTCCTTAGACGACATGCCCATCATGGGCCTCCTGCAGTGCCACAATGATGCCAACCGAAGGGTGCAGACGAACAGCAACTCATATTCCACTTGGGAACGCTGCAGCCCAATGGTATCGATGTGAACTTCACAAGCTTCAAAATCTCCCCTCCCGCCACTGCATCCCAAAACGAGCCCAGCTTGTCCCGCCTCCCTAATCTGTTCTTCCTCTCACCTATCCTCTCCTCCCACCTCACGCTGCACTTCCATTTCGTACCAACTGACCTCACCCCGTCTCCTTGGCCTGTCTGTCCTCCCTGGACTGACCTATCCTCTCCCGACCTTCCCACCTATACTCTCCTCTCCACTTATCTTCTTTTCTCTCCATCTTCGGTCCGCCTCCCCCTCTCTCTCCCTATTTATTTCGGAACCCTGTCCCCATCTCCCTCTCTGATGAAGGGTCTCGGCCCGAAACGTCAGCTTTTGTGCTCCTGGGATGCTGCTTGGCCTGCTGTGTTCATCCAGCTTCACACTTTGTTATCTTGGATTCTCCAGCATCTGCAGTTCCCTTTGTCTCTGAATAAAGGAGAAGGTGGGTGAAGAGGAGACAGACAGGTTAAAGAGGCGGCGGATAGAGCCAGTAAAGATGAGTGTATGTGGGCAGTTAGGGACGGGATCGGTCAGTCCAGGGAGGACGACCAGGCCAAGGGGGTGGAGCTGAGGCTGGTAGGTAGGAGATGGGGGTAGGGCTTGAGGTGGGAGAGTGGATAGGTGGGAGGAATGACAGGTTAGGGAGGTGGGGATGAGCTGCGCTGGTTTTGGGATGTAGGTGGGGAGGGGAAATTTTGAAGCTTGTGAAGTCCACACTGGTACAATTAGGCTGCAGGGTTCCCAAGCAAAATAAGTTGTACTGTTCCTGCAACCTTTGAGTGGCATTGTTGTGGCACTGCAGGAGGCCCAGGATGGGCAGATGGAATTATGGTGTTGAAGGTGGAGATGTGGTCAATAAGTAGGAGCTTGACGTAGATGCCCTTGTTATCTGGACGTTCCAGAGATGTGTGTAAAGCCAAGGAGAGGGCATCTGCCATGGATCTGCTGCATCAGTAGGTGAATTGCAGTGGATCAAGGTAATGTGGGAGGCTGGAGTTGATGTGACCCATGACCAACCTCTCAAAGCACTTCATAGTGATAAATATGGATGTCAGAGCCACTGGGCAGTAGTCATTGAGGCTTTTGAAAAAAATTGCTGACATTCAGTGCGGGGATCTTAAAGCATTAGCACGAACATCAGAAAATTGGAGAAGCCTCGAGCATATGAGCACAGGTAGCTGAGGGTAGGGAGGGCGTGAATTGCAGAAATCAAAGAGGGCAAGATACAGAGAGAGAGAGAGAGAGACAGAGATCATAGTGAACAAATGATTGGCCTGGTAGGCAGTGGAAAATACATGATTTTACATGGAACATGCAGATATCTTCGAAAAACAGGACATTGAGTTTTGGAAATTAGTGTTATAGTTGATTTGGAGTGAACCAAGTTACTGTTCAGTTTGGTTGTGGCTTTTGATGAAGGGATGGTCCATCTGAGATTGAAATTGGAGGAAGATTTCAGGATTTTTTCATGTTCTTGTCTTTCTGTTATGCCCCGAGGTAAAAAGCATTGGAAATGCTGTTAATTTTTTGCACGGCGAACTGCAGAATATTAACCAGTCTCACACCATTGCCATCACCTTGCCCTTGCAGATGCGGATAAAGTTCTCCAAGCTGACAGAAATTGAAAGCACTCGCATCCTGTGACGATGGTAAGTTTACTTTCTTAAAAAAAAAAATGCTTGCAGCTTAATGAGCATAATAAAGAGCACCGGGGCTCTGGTTAACACTGCTGCCTCATGGCACTAACAACTTGGGTTCAATTCCGCCCTTAGGTCACTGTCTGTGTGGAGTTTGCACATTGTCCATGTGTCTGCATGGGTTTTCTCCGGGTGCTCGAGTTTCCTCCCACGGTGAAAAGATGTGCAAGTTAGGTGCAAGTTAGGTGGATTGGCCATGCTAAATTTCCCAAGGTGTTCAGTGATGTGTAGGTTAGGTGAGTTATAGGTGGATGGGTCTGGGTGGGATGCTTTGAGGGGCAGTGTGGACGTGTTGGGCTGACGGACCTGTTTCCACATTGTAAGGATTCCCTGAATCATGATTCTATCATTTTACTGAGCGCAAAGGTACAATATTAGCCGGTCATATTTGTCTCACCTCTTTACACATTGACAAGAAAGCTTTAATTTTAGTTTCTATGCATTTGCAAAGTGTCTGCTGTCTCTAACAAGGCTGACGATATCTCCTTCTCTAACGCGCATCTCCTGTCCCCTAACACCAAGAGGTGACACTTGCTTTTCGTTTCGTACAATCAGTAAAACAATAGCCTCCATATTACAGCCAGCGGCTTCTCTTAATGCTCACACACGGTTCTTTTTTTCCTCCAGGTATTGACCACTCATCATTTCTTATTCCTCATCTCATCTCTCTCTCACGCACTCTCTCTCACTCTCTCTCTCTCTCTCTCTCTCTCTCTCTCTCTCTCTCTGTCATTATCTCTCCTCTCCCTGTTATCCCCCATCACTTGACTCACAGGCACAAACAGAAGTTCACTGTCACACTGTGTTGCACATGCATATCCTATCCCTCATGCTCAAACATACTATCCATACACACACAGAACCAGGAACACAGTCTCTCACTCACACATTCTGTCACATTCTCACTCATTCATACTCCGTACTGTCACACAGTCAAGCACGGTCTTGCACACATGCTGTGGCATACTTGCATGCACTGTCGCAGGATCTTTTGCCAATGCTCATACTCTCAAGTACACACAGACACACACCGCCCCTCCCGACAAATCTCTCCCTCACACACTTATGCTTGCAAATTTGCTTGCTCTCAAAGTCACTCGCTCTCACAGACACTCTCACAGCCTCATGCATGCTTGTAACACTCCCTCCTTGTGCTAATTCTTTTCACACACTCTCAAGCACAGACACTGGCGCACACATTCTGTCGTGCGCACACTCACACTTTCATGCACCATCTTTGCACTCTTGAACACAATCATATGCTCACCTCTCTCTCGCACACAGTCAATTTGATTTGAGTCATCATTGTCACTTGTGCCTTGGTACACTGAGAAGTTTTCTTATGCATGCAGTACAGACAGATCATACCATACAAAGTGCATTCGTGAAATGGAACATTGTACATCTTCTCTGTAGCTGTCACTGAGAGCGAGATCCAAGTTAGATCCAAAGGGCCTGTTCTGTGCTGTACTGTTCTATGCTGTACTGTTCTATGTTCTATGTTCTAGATTTAAAATTTTAAGTGTTCTATTCAGATCCCCAATAACAGCGGTGAAGATGCAGTTCTTGAATCTTTTCACACATGTATACAAACTTTTTTACATCTTCCCTTGAGTCAAAGGTAGAAGAGAGTGTAATTGTTGGGTGAGAAGGGCCTTTGATTTTGTCAGTGGGTTTCCCGAGGCAGTGGGAAGTACAGGTGGAATCAATGAATGGAAGGCTGGTTTGCATAATGGACTATGCTGTGTTCACGACTCTGTAGTTTCTTATGACCTGAGGAAGAGCTGTTGCCAAACCATGCTGTGATAAGTTGCTTTCTATGGTACATCAATAATTGTTGTCCTTGTGGACACACTGAATTGCCTTAGCCTCTTGGGGAAATGGAGACATTGGTGTGCTTTTTTGCCCATTGTGACGATCTGGGTGGACCAGGAGAGATCGTTGGTGATCAACACTCTCAACTATCTCCACCTCGGCAACATCTCTCTCACTGTCTGATGCAGGCGCGCTCACACTCACATTCTGTCGCCCATTCTGTCTGTCTGTCTGTCTCTCTCTCCCTCATCGCCCACCTCTCTCGCTCTGTCTGTCGTGCGCTCGCTCTCTCCAATTCTGCCTGGAAGAAGAAAGGCAAGAGCCATAATAAATAGGGATTGTTCAGCTAGAGGAACCATGCTGTGATATGCATCCAGATAGGATGCTTTCTCTGGTACATCAATGAAAGTTGTCTTTGTGGACACACCAAACTGCCTTAGCCCCCTGGCAAGTAGAGACAAATGGTGTGCTTTTTTGCCAATTGCGACGATCTGGGTGGACCAGATTTTGCACAGTCGTACCTGTGACTCCATTGTGGCATATTAACCAGGTCAACAATGTCATTAAGGGGATCCTGAAGGAGGAGGACCCTAAGACACAGCTCGATGTACACATTGGTCAGATGAGTGATTTGGTTTGGGGTAACGCTTGCACCAAGCGTTCTGAGAGCTAGGCAGTGGATTAAATAGCAGGACCTGTAAAGTTGTAATCTCTGGATTATTCCTGGTGCCACATGCTGAGAAGGCAAGAAAAAGGGGAAGAAAACAGATGAATGCTTGGCTCAAGTGTTTGTGTTTGGGGAGGGATTTAGACTCCTGGATCTGAAGGAGAATTTGTGAGGATGGTATGTCCTCTACAAGTGGGCTGGTCTGCAGCTGAAGCAGAAAGGAACCAAAATCCTTGCACAAGGGTTTGCTAATGTTGTGAGGAATTTAAGCTATCGGCCTTGCAAGCAGTGGGCAGTTGAAGAGCAGGGAATTCACTGAGGGGTGAGAAGCTAATAAAATAATAATTATATTCTGGGATTTCAACTGCACAACATTAATTGAGATTAGACAAAAGTTTGACTTGGGAAATAATTCTTTAAATACATTTGATAGATTATTTTACATGAACATGGAGATGAGCTTGTAAGGGACAGTGCAATGCTGGATCTATTTCTGGGACACAAAGCCAGTGTTCCTTTGGCCCTCGATGTTGCGCCGACCTGTGAACTAATCTTAACCCATCCCCCAACACTATCCCATCATCATCCATATGCTTATCCAAGGACTGTTTAAATGCCCCCAATGTGGCTGAGTGAACTACATCAGCAGGCAGGGTGATCCTTATCGCTCTCCGACTAAAGAACCTGCCTTTGACATCTATCTCAAATCTATTATCGCTCAATGCGTAGCTCTGCCCCCTCAGACAAGCTGATGCCATCATCCTCAGAAAAAGACTCTCACTGTCCACACTATCTAGTCCACTGATCATCTTGTATGTCTCTATTAAATCCCCTCTGAACCTTCTTCTCTCCAATGAGAACAGACCCAAGACCCTCAGCCTTTCTTCCTCAGACCTTCGCTGCAGAGCAGGCAACATCCTGGTAAATCTCCTCTGAACCTTTTCCAATGCTTCTACATCCTTCCTGTAATGGGGTGACCAGAAATGCACGCAGTATTCCAAGTAAGGCTGCACTAGCTACATCTTTTAATTTACTAGCACAGAGTACATCGCGTGCAGGATACCTATTGACCTTTAGCCCCATTAGTTTCCCTAGCACCTCTTCTCTGGTGATATTTCCTGTCTTCTTTTTGCCCCTTGTTAATTAAGTAATTTTGAGATGCTATTTGTGTCTTTTGCTGTGCAGACTGGTATGAAGTATTTATTTGTCTCATTTGCTATTTCCTGATTCCCCATTATTATTTTTGCCGCCTCCATTCTTTAAGGGATCTGCTTTCACTTTGACCTCTTCCTTCATTTGTTTAAATAAGCTCTTATTGTCTGTTTCTTTTCTATTTCTCGGCTTTGAAATCTTTCCTTATTTCTGGTTTTCTACTAACCTTGGGCACTGACTGTTGAATTGGCAGAACATTGGAGAGAATGCTTAGGATATGAAATTTTTGGTCTGATAAATAGTACTCGACATGGTGCTGTTGCCTCCGCTCCTGCTCAGGTCTCTCCCAGTTGAAATGCCAAATGTGAGCCTGCCCATGCTCTTCACAGCTGCCCTGCAGCATTAAATGGCTGGAGGCAGGACAGCGGGCACCCTCTTGGATGGAAGTTCTACCTTGTAGAACTCCTGGCCACTTAGAGCCCAGAAGAGTCTGAAGTTGCTGATGGCTGGATGGCGGGTCCCCGAGGGTTGTTAGGGGTTTTTAAAAGGTTGGATGAGAGTTTAAGGGCATGAAGTGCCTAGGATCAGGCCAAGGGGCCTGTGAACGATGTTCCCCTACCAACTCACTTTTTCTCGACTGGATTGTGCATGTAAAGCTGACTGTCTTTCTGATTGACATCTATCTCCTGACACAATAGAGGGGATCCCTTAAATTGCCATCAATTAGTCTCAGGAGGTCAAAGGATAGGCAGGCTGCTTGACAGTTCCCCAGAACTTACACACATGTACGCACAGTGCCCTCCAGATTTTGTGTGTTCTTCCCACCTTCGTATCTGTGGGATGGGGCTATATAATCGAGCTCATAAGAAGTTATCCTGAGCCTTGAAATAGGACTGGAATGATGCAGCCAAATCTGGTGACTAAACTTCAAGACTAATAATTTTGGTAGTCTTGAATAATAATAATGAAATTTACCCAACTTGTTTTAAGAATGTGACATTTTATCATCAAATTTAGCTAATGCTGTTTTCATTGGAGTACAGGGGATTAATAAGTAGTTAATCGAGACATTAGGGATTACGATAGGTTGGGATAAGATAAACGTGGAAAAGCTGTGTTCCCATGGCTAATGGATGATGATACAAGGAGAAGGGAATGCATTCATGTTTTGGGGAAAAGATGTAGGGGGATGTAAAGAGGAATTTTTTTTTAAAGCAGTGAATGTTTCTGCCTGGCATTCGATGTTTTGACAATGTTTGCCAGATTTTGTTGGCATCTTGTGAACTAACATTGAATTGATACTTGCTTAACTACTAATTGTTTTTGGTAGACACTGTAGAACATACCATATGTATGGCAAAATAGCAAAATTACAAGAGAAATCTAGTTCAAAACCTAGGTAACAGAGCACCTTTTTAAACTTAACAAGAACGTGTCATTAACACACTTAATAGCTGCGACATAGTGTGATTTAAAAGAATGCTGATAACTCGAAGTGAAATAGGGGTTGTAAGATCCACTGTTTGAAACAAGTGAAGAGCCAATTAGATTGTACTTTGGATTTGGATGTAATGAGAATGCACGCCGGTTGAAAGAGATGGATGTTTTAGGTTAAATTGTTCTGAGTGCTGCTTCATAAATATCAAGGAGGGCTTCATAACATATAAAGCTACTGTTCCTCCACCATTGTTCCACAGAAATTACCGAAGCAAACAACAGAATATGACCAGCATCACTGACGGTTCCCTAGTTAGATTTGACATTTTACATTTGAGAAGGAAATGGCCTGTTTCCATCATTCCAGAGTACTTTTGTGAATCATTGTATTTATTTCTAGGCCAAATAAAGGAATTAATTTTGTTTAATAGATCCAATAAGTTAAAACTGTAATCGAAGTTAGTTTTCTTCCTCCTTTGTAGTGGATCTGTTGGAGTTGCACACAGCACAATGTGTCTTCGATCAACACAAATTGACACAAAACGAGCAACTTCTAAATGTGACTGAAGTAATCAACTGTTCAACGACCATTTATGATGGTTTGGAACAAAATCACAAAAACTAGGTCAATGTGCCACTCTGTGTCGACATGTATCTGAACTGGCTGCTGAACGTCTTTGATACGTATGTATGATTTACACTTGAATGTAGTATGTTTAGATTGTCCGAAGGTGCATTAAACTGCTTCCTGCATGTTGGATTTTGATATATGCATGATCAGTTAAGTAAATGTGAAGATTGTCGACTGATTAAAATCAACCCTGGCATTGTTGACATAAAGTTTCAGTGTGTTCTAATTTCATTTCAGTGAAAGAAATAAAGTAGTTGAAAGTTTTAGCGACTTTTGTTTTAAATCATAAAATTGAAACTGATATACTTTTGATTCCTTTTGGTCAGATCTGTACAGGATCATGTAGACATCGCGACACTCTGATTGCAATGCTCTTCACGGTTACAAATGTTAGTGCTGGAGAATGACGTGTATAATGCGCACAATATGCACATCATCCAGTTAATGTCAAGGAATAAACGGCCAGATGTTGAATAAAATTTTGTGACCGTCAATCTCGTAGAGTCATACAGCATAGAAACACCATATCTATGCCTACCAACAAACACCAAACTGCACTAATCTCATTTAACTACACTTGGTCCAGAGCCTACTTTGACCTAGCATTTTAAATGCTCATCCCAGATGCTTTTTAAATGTTGAGAATACCTGCCTCTACTTGCCCTCTCAGGCAGCGTGCTCCATACGTCTACCAGTTTTGACATGAAAAAGCTTTTCCTCAGACTTCCTCACCTTAAACTTGTGCCATCTGGTTTCATCCTCACCTTAAACTTGTGCCATCTGGTCTTAGACACATGTGCCGTGGGGAAAGAATTCTCACAATGTATTCTGCCTGTGCCTGTCATAATTTTCTATGCCTCAATCAGATCAGAGGAATTGAGTATAAGAGCAAAGTGGTCCTTCTGCAGCTGTACAGGGCCCTGGTGAGACCACACCTGGAATACTGTGTGCAGTTTTGGTCTCCCAATTTGAGGAATGACATTCTTGCTGTTGAGGGAGTGCAGCGTAGGTTCACAAGGTCAATTCCCGGAATGGCGGGACTATCATATGTTGAAAGATTGGAGCGACTGGGCTTGTGTCCTCTCGAGTTTAGAAGGATGAGAGGGGATCTGATTTAGGCGGATAGGATTATTAATGGATTGGACACTGTGGAGGCAGGAAGCATTTTTCTGCTGATGGGTGAGTCCAAGAGGGAGAGAGAAAACAGGAAATTGTAGACCGGTTAGCCTGATGTCAGTGGTGGGAACGATGCTGGAGTGAATTATAAAAGATGAAATTACAACTCATTTGGATAGCCGGAACAGGACAGGTCAGAGTCAGCATGGATTTACAAAGGGGAAATTGTGCTTGACGAATCTTCTGGAATTTTTTGAGTATGTAACTATGAAGATAGACAAGGGAGAACCAGTGGATGTCGTGAACCTGGACTTTAAGAAAGCCTTTGATAAAGCCCCACATCGGAGACTAGTGAGCAAAGTCAGGGCACATGTTATTGGGGGCAAAATACTGACTTGGATTATAAATTGGCTGGCTGACCGGAAACAAAGAGTCGTGATGAACGGGTCACTTTCGGAATGGCAGGCAGTGGCCAGTGGGGTACCACAAGGTTCGGTGCTGGGACCACAGCTGTTTACAATATCCATTAATGATAGAGATGAAGGCATTAAAAGTAATCTTAGCAAATTTTCCAACGACACAAAGCTGGGTGGCAGTGTGAAATGTGAGGAGGATGTTATGAGAATACAGGATGACTTGGATTGGCTCAGTGAGTGGACGGATGGCTGATAGATGCAGTTTAATGTTAATAAATGTGTGGTTATCCACTTTTTTGGTAGCAAGAACAGGAAGGCAGATTACTATCTCAATGGAGTCAAGTTGGTAAAGGGGAAGTACAATGTGATCTTGGTGTTCTTGTACATTAGTCAATGAAAGCAAGCATGCAGGTACAGCAGACAGTGAAGAAAGCCATTGGCATGCTGGCCTTCATAACAAGAGGAATTGAGTATAGGAGCAAAGACGTCCTTCTGCAGCTGTACAGGGACCTAGCTTAGAAGGATGAGAGGGGTCTGATTGAGATGCAGAAGATTATTAAAGGATTGGACACTCTGGAGGCAGGAAGCATGTTTCTGCTGATGGGTGAGTCCAGAACCAGAGGTTCTGTTTAAAAATAAGGGGTAAGCCATTTAGAACAGAGTTGAGGAAAACCTCCTTCACTCAGAGAGTGGTGGATATATGGAATGCTCTGCCCCAGAAGGCTGTGGAGGCCAAGTCTCTGGATAGTTTCAAGAAAGAGATGGATCGATCTCTTCAAGATAGTGGAATCAAGGGTGATGGGGATAAGGCAGGGACAGGATACGGATTGTGGATGGTCAGTCATGATTATAATGAATGGTGGTGCTGGCTTGAAGGGCCGAATGGCCTACTCCTGCACCTGTTGTCTGTTGTAAAAGTTAATTGTAGAAGAATGATTAAGATGGTCCCATATATATGGTGTTGGCAGCTGGTTCACATTGGGAAAACAACATGGTTGATCTTGATTCTACTCCTACTTGTTACACAGAAGCCTCTTCGAGCAACAATTCTTGAATGCCACAATGATGCCACCCGAAGGTTGCAGGAACAGCAACTCATATTCAGCTTGGGAACCCTGCAGCCCAATGGTATCAATGTGGACTTCACCAGCTTCAAAATCTCCCCTTCCCCCACCGCATCCTAAAACCAGCCCAGTTCGTCCCCTCCCCCCACTGCACCACACAACCAGCCCAGCTCTTCCCCTCCACCCACTGCATTCCAAAACTAGTCCAACCTGTCTCTGCCTCCCTAACCTGTTCTTCCTCTCACCCATCCCTTCCTCCCGCCCCAAGCCGCACCTCCATCTCCTACCTACTAACCTCATGCCACCTCCTTGACCTGTCCGTCTTCCCTGGACTGACCTATCCCCTCCCTACCTCCCCACCTATACTCTCCTCTCCACAAACTATCTTCTTTTCTCTCCATCTTCGGTCTGCCTCCCCCTCTCTCCCTATTTATTCCAGAACCCTCACCCCATCCCCCTTTCTGATGAAGGGTCTAGGCCCGAAACATCAGCTTTTGTGCTCCTGAGATGCTGCTGGGCCTGCTGTGTTCATCCAGCCTCACATTTTATTATTCTTGAATGTTGATGGGACGTTGAAATGCAGGTAGATTATCGTGATCACTTGTTGAAAATGGATAGCAGCTGGTAGTTCTCTTTCGTCTCAACTAGTGACCAGTAGGCAACGGTCAAACAGTACCTAACCCAGAGGACACAAGCTCCTCTGAGACATGATGTTAGTTGATTCTCATGAATAACTACCTGCAGATGGACTATCTGCAGATAAAGCATGGTATTAAATCTCACATATACTGCTCTCAACCGTTTTAATCAAAGTATTTATCACTCGTTGCATAGAAACAGATCACAAAACTGAAATGGCATATGCACAAATGCCAGCATAGAAGTTCTATACAGTAGCATTTTGTTTAAAGTTGTATTTGTAAAATAAAAGGGTGAAGTATTAACTTTCACAAATCATATTAACATGCTGTAGAAATCTGTGGAAGTGAGAAATTTGTTTTTTGATTCAATACATGTCTGACAAATGACAATTCAAAGAGATCTTTGTTTCAGCTGCAGTGGGTTGTGGAGTCGACCTCATTAGGGGCATTTAAGTGACTATTTGACAGGCATATGGGTGTTAATACAAGATAGGGGTGGAGGTTAGATAGACCTGAGGTTTCGGGTAAAAGTTGAGCACAACATCATGGGCTGAAGGGCCTGTACTGTTCGATGTTCTATGTATCTTATGCTGTCTTCAAATAAGTAGTCAGTCAGTGGCATTCTGTAACTTCCTTTTCCAGGGGTAGGAGTGGAAGAATCAGAGTGTTTCTTTGAAAATTGGCTTGATGTGTCTGTCCAAGGGTCATCTGGAGGAAAAAATACAAGTGTAAGTACTAAATCTATCTTTGCCGATACACATGTAAACTGTAGATTTAACTGTACGTAAACTTTGTTTAACAAACTAGCCCACTCAATAAACTGACAAAAATTACACACCAGATGTTTACTGTATTCTCATCATCTCTGTGATGTCTGGTGAGGGTGCAAGTGAGAAGGCTCCCTGCCAGTAAGTTTGAGTTAAGGCGAAGTTGCATCATTACTGAAGTTATTTATGCTGTAAATGAAGGAGAACAGTAATGTGTATATCCCATGCATTATGTTCCTGTTATTGAGTGTGTGTTTTTTGTGTGTGTGGGCCTATTGATCAACTGGAATTTTTGATTATTCAGCCCATTCCTGGTACCACGGGTACTGTTTAACAAAAGGTTTGCTGTCTTAGTATATTTCTCTATTTAGTCACTGCCACTATTAATGTTAAGTTAGAGCGTGGTCTTTGCAGAATCTGCACAGTGCATTCCTGCTGGATAAATGATGCACTACATCTGTATGATGCCATTGCTTCTCAACGACACCAACTTAGCAGCTGTTTTTGTTACCAATAATGTTTTCATCATTAGAATACTTGGAAAATATTCAGAAGTGCTGTATGACTCGACTGCTCACTTGCAGCAGTGATAACACTTAATGGTGAGGTCATGTTTTTCCCCATTTGATGTTCTGTTGTCAACAATGTATCTCACAACTAATGGGCATATTTCATTGAAACCTGGTCTGTACAGGTATGGTCCAAGGAAGAACTGATTAGTTTTTGACAGATCTAGATTTATTTCTCTATTTTTTAAAAACATCAGTTAAAATTCGTTGGATAGGCAAATGATCATCTTTCTAGAATATTGTTGATTGATTTCGAATGTTGTGGATTGAGACAGCCCTGATAGTAGAATTTTTCATAACTATCAAAATATGAGCAGAATTTTCAGAGCAGATTATCAAATTGGCCCGAAGCTTTCTCAGTGAGATGGAAGCTTTTAATAAAAGGATTTATTTTGTTGGCCTTGCATTTACAAAGAATCAGTCAAGTGGAGAAATGCCTCAAAGAAAAGCTGTGTAATTATAGAGTCATGGATGTTTGTTGCACAGGAGGAGGCCGTGCGCTCTGTCGTTACTGCACTGCTCAACAAAGATCTGTCTACATTGAACTCACAGTACATTGATTTCCTTTTTGATTGTTTGACCCATAGCCCTGGAGCCTACAGCAACAGAAGTGAATATCTAAATACTGCTTAAATATTCAGACACTTTCTGAATCAGCCACACTTTCCGTCAGTGAGTTCATGTCAACTAATGGAAAAAGCAGCTTCCAGTTATCCTTTCTATGCCCTTCAAAATCTTAAACACCTTTTACCAGGTCCCCTTGTCTGCTCCAATCTTCTCGTCGGTCAGATGGGCAGGTCAGTGGCAGATTGATATAGCCTGAAGAAGGAATAAGATAGGAGAGTACTTAATGTGGCAAAGCCTGTCGTGCCCGATAGAGGTCAGCAACGGCAGTCAGCAGTGAAGTCCACTGGCAAGGATGGGCGGGTTTTAGCCCAGCGCAGGGAATACAAACCATCACGGGGGAAGCCTCGTTCAGAGTGTCTGCAAACTCGTGGCTTAGGAAAGGACTGTAATAGAACATAGAACATAGAACCGAACAGGACAGCACAGAACAGGCCCTTCAGCCCACAATGTTGTGCCGACCATTGATCCTCATGTATGCACCCTCAAATTTCTGTGACCATATGCATGTCCAGCAGTCTCTTAAATGACCCCAATGACCTTGCTTCCACAACTGCTGCTGGCAACGCATTCCATGCTCTCACAACTCTCTGTGTAAAGAACCCGCCTCTGACATCCCCTCTATACTTTCCACCAACCAGCTTAAAACTATGACCCCTCATGCTAGCCATTTCTGCCCTGGGAAATAGTCTCTGGCTATCAACTCTATCTGTGCCTCTCATTATCTTGTATACCTCAATTAGGTCCCCTCTCCTCCTCCTTTTCTCCAATGAAAAGAGACCGAGCTCAGTCAACCTCTCTTCATAAGATAAGCCCTCCAGTCCAGGCAGCATCCTGGTAAACCTCTTCTGAACCCTCTCCAAAGCATCCACATCTTTCCAATAATAGGGCGACCATAACTGGACGCAGTATTCCAAGTGCGGTCTCACCAAAGTTTTATAGAGCTGCAACAAGATCTCATGACTCTTAAACTCAATCCCCCTGTTAATGAAAGCCAAAACACCATATGCTTTCTTAACAACCCTGTCCACTTGGGTGGCCATTTTAAGGGATCTCTGTATCTGCACATCAAGATCCCTCTGTTCCTCCACACTGCCAAGAATCCTATCCTTAATCCTGTACTCATCTTTCAAATTCGATCTTCCAAAATGCATCACCTTGCATTTATCCAGGTTGAACTCCATCTGCCACCTCTCAGCCCATCTCTGCATCCTGTCAATGTCCCGCTGCAGCCTACAACAGCCCTCTACACTGTCAATGACACCTCCGACCTTTGTGTCGTCTGCAAACTTGCTGACCCATCCTTCAATCCCCTCATCCAAGTCATTAATAAAAATTACAAACAGTAGAGGCCCAAGGACAGAGCCCTGTGGAACCCCACTCACCACTGACTTCCAGGCAGAATATTTTCCTTCTACTACCACTCGCTGTCTTCTGTTGGCCAGCCAATTCTGTATCCAAGCAGTTAAGTTCCCCTGTATCCCATTCCTCCTGACCTTCTGAATGAGCCTACCATGGGGAACCTTATCAAATGCCTTGCTGAAGTCCATATACATCACATCGACAGCTCGACCCTCATCAACTTTTCTAGTCACATCCTCAAAAAACTCGCTAAGGTTTGTGAGGCATGACCTACCCCTCACAAAGCCGTGTTGACTGTATTTGATCAAGCCATGCTCTTCCAGATGGTCGTAAATCCTATCCTTCAGAATCCTTTCTAACACCTTGCAGACGACAGACGTGAGACTTACTGGTCTGTAATTGCCGGGTATTTCCCTATTTCCTTTCTTGAAGAGAGGAATTACATTTGCCTCTCTCCAGTCCTCAGGTACGACTCCAGTGGAGAGTAATGTTTGACTTTTTAAACTTTTGTTTTTATTCTTCTACTGTTATACTAAGAAGACTGTAGTGCTGAACATTTTAACTTATTCATTTATTTTTATCACATGGAGCATGGAACGGTACAGCACAGTACAGGCCCTTCAGCCCACGATGTTGTGCCGAACTTTTACCCTAATCCTGTGGTCAATCTAACCTCCGCCCCTCCCTTATACTATCATCCATGTGCTTGTCTAATAGCCGATGAAATGCCCCTATTGAGGCTGACTCCACTCCCCTCTCCGGCATTGCATTCCACTCCCCTACGACTCTGAGTAAAGAAGGATGGATAAATTTTGTACTTCTGCAACTAAAATTGCGTACCAAAGTACTTTGTACCTGAGATGGCACCGTCTAAGGCAACTTTGTACTCTTTTCTTTGTACTCTTGTACCCTGTATTGAATGCATGTGATAATAAAATCTCAATCTAATGCATAGCAGGACACTGGGAAGCTTAGAGGAGAAAAGGGATCCTGGAGTGCTTGTTCATGAATTCCTGAAGGGGTCAGGTCAGGCTAGTAAGGGTTGTTACAAAGACATATGGGACACCTCCCTTTATCAGTTGTGGCATAAATTGTAAGAGTGGGAAGGTCACTTTGGAGTTGTTTAAAAGTTTGGTTAGGCCACAGCTGGAGTCGTGTGTGGCATTTTGGTCACCACCCATTAGGAAGGATGTAATTGCACTGGAGGGAATGAAAAGGATGTTGCATGTGTTGGAGCATTTTAGCTGTGAAGAAAGACTGGAAAAAATCACATTATTTTCTGTGAAGCAGAGAAGGTTTGGTGGGTGAATGGAGGTCCTGACAGAGGCATATAAGATTATGAGAGGTAAAGATGGGTTGAATAGAAAGCATTGTTCCCCTTAGTTAAAGCATCAATAACAATAGGGCATAATTTTCAAGAGAAAGACGGGAATATTTTAGAGGTTTGAGGAAAATCGTTTTCATCCAGAGTGTGGTGAAGGTCTGGAGCGCATTGCCTGGGCGGGAAGTTGAAACAGGAAACCTCACAACCTTTGAAAAGTACTTGGATGAGCAGTTGACATGTCGTAATATTTAAGAGAATGGTCCAGTGTGTAAAAATGGGACTAGTATATGTTGCAGTGTATTTTTAGAGGTACAGCCTTAGTGGGCCATAGGACCTCTTCTGTACTATATGATTCCATGACAACCCCCAGCCCAGGCAGCTGTTTTTTTCAGTCATCTCCAGGATTACACCCTTCATAGTGTGATCCCTTGCGTTGTTCGCCCTCCCAAGTTCATTAGCACACACTTTTCCTGGTTGAGTTCAATTGCTGTGCTCAGCTGACCAGTCTGTTGATCTCCTCCTGAAGTCTATTCTTCCTGTCTGTCAACCAATTTTGGATCCAGTGTGCCACTTTGCCTTTGATCCCATGGCTGTTATTTACATGGCCATTCCATCGATATCCTCCTCACTAAATTAGCCATTCGCTAGCGATACAGTCATACATCCTGTGTTTAAGCCCAAATGATGAATTAACTTGACAAATTTCAAGGGTCCTTGTGGAAAGCCCTGCACAACCCCACTCAAAGCAAACATCCTGTCAAATAGATATCCCTCTACCATCAATCACCCTGTGCTCTTTGCCTCAGCCAGTTTTGGCTCCAGTGTGCCTCTTTGCCTTTGATCCCATGGCTGTTGTTTTCTTGCTCAATCTGCCAAGGGGGACTTTACTAAGCCCACATCAAATGCATAATGTGACCTCATCTTAACAAATCCATAGTGTTTATCCCTGATTATTTCTTGCAAGTACATTCTACCCCTAAGAATGCCTCTTTATAGCTTCACCAGTGCTGAGATTATTCTGACTGGCTTTTAATTTCCTGGTCTGTTCCTCTCTCCGTTTGTTGATAGTGGGACAATGTTAATAGTGTTTCATTACTTCACGTGCGATTGACAAGGCTTTGAAAATTGCTGCCAGCGGCCCAGATATCTCCTCCCTCACTTCCCCCGCTAGCTGGTATACATTTCAGTTCGCCCTGTAGATGTATCCACTTTTAAAGTTGCTCAACCAGCTGCATCTCCCTGTCTCTTAACCTCTGATGCTCCGAGGTCCTTTGCCCTGATATCTTACTTGCAGTGTCCTTTTCCATTGTAAAGATTGACACAAAATATTCATTGAGGACGGTGCTGATGTTTTCCAGGTCCACACAAAGATTACCTCTGTGAAATGAACGAGGAGATATTAGAGAGGTTTGAGATTTACAATCAAGAAAGAAGTTGACAAAATGACTTCCTTGGAGAATCATACAACATCCATTGTCCATTGTTGTAAACAAACAGAAGTTTTTGTTTCCACAGTTGTTTGCAAATAGCCAATCAAGGTCATAAAATAATGTTTTAAGATAATTTACAAAGCAAGGCAATTGAGGAAGATGTATTGGATGTATTGAACTCTCAACTACCTCCCTTAAGTTTAGGAATGTCAGTATTTTTCTTCTGGATAACTTTTGCAGATATCTTCAAACAAGTAGCTGAACCCACAGATTTATGTGACCAACGAAGCCTGAGCCTTTTGCTTCACGATGCAGTCCAGATCCCTTGGCAGCTGGGTGAGGTAGCTTCATTTGGAGGCAGCACCATTGAACCAAGTGTCCGCAGTTGCTTCCAACATCTAAGTGTGCTCTGCACCAATTCATATTGTCAAGCGGGTCTACTTGCCAGTTTGAATCTTGAGCTCATTTTCGTTTTGTTCACCTGCACATCTGCCAATGTGGTATATCGTATCCATTGCACCCGGTGTGGCCTCCGCTACATTGGGGAAACCAAGCAGAGGCTTGGGAACCACTTTGCAGAACACCTCCGCTTGGTTCGCAACAAACAACTGCACCTCCCAGTCGTGAACCATTTCAACTCCCCCTCTCATTCCTCAGACGACATGTCCATCATGGGCCTCCTGCAGTGCCACAATGACGCCACCCGAAGGTTGCTGGAACAGCAACTCATATTCCGCTTGGAAACCCTGCAGCCCAATGGTATCAATGTGGACTTCACAAGCTTCAAAATCTCCCCTTCCCCCACTGCATCCCAAAACCAGCCCAGTTCTTCCCCTCCCCCCACTGCATCTCAAAACCAGCCCAGCCTGTTTCTGCTTCCCTAACTTGTTCTTCCTCCCACCCATCCCGTCCTCCCATCTCAAGCTGCACCTCCTTTTCCTACCTACTAACCTCATCCCACCTCCTTGACCAGTCTGTCTTCCCTGGACTGACCTATCCCCTCCCTACCTCCCCACCTGTACACTCCTGTCTACCTATCTTCTTTTTTATCCATCTTCAGTCCGCCTCCCCCTCTCTCCTTATTTATTCCAGTTCCCTCTCCCCATGCCCCTCTCTGATGAAGGGTCTAGGCCCGAAATGTCAGCTTTTGTGCTCCTGAGATGCTGCTTGGCCTGCTGTGTTCATCCAGCTCCACACTTTGTTATCTTGCACTATCGATATGGACTGGTTTGTCACTAGAATTTATTACCCAGGCAAAGTGTGTCACGACTTCAGTTGATCTGAGCTCTTATCAGCAGATGGAGCCTCAAGTTAATGCCTCTTCTGAATGCTGGCATCTCCGACAATCCAAATTCCTCAGTACTTCATTGAAGTATTACCCTAAAAATTATGCTTAAATATAAATTACAGCTTGAAGCCACAGCCTTCTAATTTATTGTTGAGAGCTCTACTAGTTTATGACAGAACTAGAACAGACCTGGAATGGATACGGGATGGTTTTCTTGAGCAATATGTTGAGGAACCAACTGAAAAGCAGTGCATCTAAGACTGGGTGCTGTGTAATGAGAAGGGAATCATTGCCAATCTAGCTGTGCAAGATTTCTTCGAGATGAGTGGCCGCAACATGATAGAATTTTTTCAATCAAGATGGAGAGTGTGAGAGTTGATTTGGAGACCAGGGTGCTGCATCTTAATAATGAAAGCTGAAGATATGAGGCATGAAATTAAGCAACTCTTTGTGATCTATCAAGGCTAAAGGGATGACAGTGGATAGGCAATGGCAAACATTTAAGGAGCACGTGGGCGGACTGCAACAACTGTTTATTCCTGTCTGGCATGAAAGCAAAATGGGTAAGAGGACCAATCCATGACTTAACAAAGGCAATTAGCGATAGTATCTGATCCATGGAAACAACATTTGAGGATTGGCAGCATAGTAGAATTTAGCAAAGAAGGACCAAGGGATTGATTAAGAAGGGGTAAATGCAGTAAAGTAAGCATACAGGGAACATAAAGACTGACACAGAGTTTCTATAGATACGTGAAGAGAAAGAGACTGGTAAAGACAAATGTTAGGAAGGGGGTTGACCAGTCAAGGGAAGACAGACAGGTCAAGGAGGCAGGGCTGACGCTGGTGGGTAGGAGGTGGGGTGGGGTTAGGGTGTAACCCTAACCCGAACTCTCACCCTAATCTCCACCCCACCTCCTACCTACCAGCATCATCCCCTCCTCCTTGACCTGTCTGTCTTCCCTTGACTGACGAACCTCCATCATAACTCCCCAACAACACTCACCTTTACTGGCTCCAGCGCCGCCTCTTTGATCTGTCTCCACCTATCTTCTCCTCTATCCATCTTCTATCCACCTCCCCTTCTCTCTTTATTTATTTCAGAATCCCCTTCCCCTCCCCCATTTCTGAAAAAGGGCCCAAACCCGAAACGTCATCTTTCCTGCTCCTCTGATACCGCTTGGCCAGCTGTGTTCATCCGGCTCCACACCTTGTTATCTCAGATTCTCCAGCATTGGCAGTTCCTCCCATCTCTGAAATGGTCTGTTGGCCTTCGTTCCGAGAGGTTTCGAGTACAGAAGCCGGAATGTGGTGTTGCAGTTACGCAGCACCTTGGTGAAGCCGCACCTAAAATAGTGTGTGCAGTTTTGTGCTCCTTTTCTGTGGAAGGATGCTGTTGCTCTCATAGTTTATCAGTGCAGCGCATGTTTATCAGCCTGTTTCCGGGAATGGCAGGTCTGATGTATGATCAGAGATTGACTCGGTTAAGATTGTTTTCGCTGGAATTCAAATGAATGAGGTGACTTATAAAATTCGAACAGGACTGGACAAGATAGATGCAGTTCCCAGTGGTGGGTGTGTCCAGAACCAGGGGTCACAGTATGAGGATTCAGGATAGACGATTTCGGAGGTATTTCTTCACCCAAAGAATGGTGAGTCCGTGGAAATCATTACCGAAGCCAGCAGTTCATGTCAAAACATTGAACGCATTCAAGATATGGCTAGATATGACACTTGGGGTGAATGGGATCAAGTGTTATGGAGAGAAAGCAGGATTAGGCTGTTGAGTTGGATGATCAGTCATGATCATGAAGAATGGTGGAGCAGGCTCAAAGAGCCATTTGGCCTCCCCCCTGCTCCTAGCTTCCATGTTTACAATAGTCACTCTCTGAAATGCAAAACTTGAGCAATTGTGCAACTTTGAACTGGGTGCTGGTCGTTACTGACCAAACTAAGTTAGGTAAGGCTCAGCAGGACAGTGCTCATTGTTGTTTCTAACATTTTCACCGTGTAGGACTTAGTCCTTGCTCTGCTTCAAGCGAAGAAGTGAGCTAATTGGAGATATCTACAACTTGTTAAGGTTCCAAAGGTTTAAAGTGATGTGGGGATGTGTGGTATTGTTCATAAAGTACATCATGAAGATAAATAAGATAAAAGATAAAAGAATGACGAGAGTAAGATGAGGGCCAATCAAGGACAGTAGTGGGAAGTTGTGTGTGGAGTCAGAGGAGATAGGGGAAGCACTAATTGAATATTTTTTGACAGTATTCACTCTGGAAAACGACAATGTTGTCGAGGAGAATACTGAGATACAGGCTACTCGACTAGCGTTTTGTACAGTCACGGGATTTATAGGGATTGACTTCCGGAGCCATGATGTCATGCTCCAACTGTACGAAATGCTAGTGCGGCCTCATTTGGAATATTGCGTGCAGTTCTGGTCGCCCCATGACAGGAAAGATGTTGAAGCATTGGAAAAGGTGCAGAGGAGATTTACCAGGATGCCGCCTGGTCTGGAGCACAGGCCCTATGAAGAAAGGCTGAGAGACTTGGGTCTGTTCTCATTGGAGAAAAGGAGGCTAAGGGGGGATTTAATAGAGACATATAAGATGATCAGAAAATTAGATATTGTGGACAGTGAGAGTCTTTTTCAGAGGATGATGATTTCAGCTTGTACAAGGGGGCATAGCTACAAATTGAGGGGTGATAGATTTAAGACAGATGTCAGAGGCAGGTTCTTTACTCAGAGAGTGCTATGGGCGTGGAATGCCCCGCATGCCAAAGTAGTTAACTCAGCCACATTAGGGGCATTTCAACAGTCCTTGGATAAGCATATGGATAATGATGGGATCGTGTCAGGGGAGGGGCTTAGATTAGTTCACAGGTCGGCGCAACGTCGAGGGCCGAAGGGCCTGTTCTGTGCTGTATTGTTCTATGTTCTATAATGGATATCACAAGTAGATGACTGATGTGTATAGTGTGCATTGTCAAATGGTTCAAATTTTAGAACTGAAAAGTGCCTGGTCTACCTCAAATTGCCATGGAAAACCAAAGCTTCTCAAAAGTTTGAGCTTAAGCAAGTAAATCATGCTGCTGCTGTATAGTGGTTATGTGAATGGTATTTTCCCCTAGCAGTATGCTGTTGTCAGTCCAAAAATAATTCTCATTGCATTGACCAACATTGTCTATGAAATTTGCAGCCAGTCTTATGCCAGACATATAGGTCATATGTGATAATGATTGGCCGACTGAAAACTGCTTGTTTGTAATGAGCAGAGCACACCGCACCGGCATGTGTGAGATGCTTTCTCTTTTCCACAACCAAGGACCCCAACATGGTTCGCAGAACTTTCACTTTGATCCATTTCACAAAATTCGGCCCTCATCCATTCCACCTATCCCAGAATCATAAATTCTCCTTATTCTCAGCTTGTCCCTCCATCAACCTCTGCGTTCAGCAGATTATCTTCCAGCATCTTCACCAGTATCCCCTTTCAGCATTCCAAAGTGACCATTCCCTCTGTAGTCCACTCCTCAGTCACCAAGCAAGGTCCCAAATACACTTGTA
This sequence comes from Stegostoma tigrinum, assembly GCF_030684315.1. Taxonomy (NCBI): domain Eukaryota; kingdom Metazoa; phylum Chordata; class Chondrichthyes; order Orectolobiformes; family Stegostomatidae; genus Stegostoma; species Stegostoma tigrinum. The sequence continues at coordinate 789,090 of NW_026728053.1, forward strand.
AAGTGAAACAGCGATTTACCCGTACTTCATCTGTTCAAACATACAGGTATATTCAATTTTTCCAGTGTTTTCTCTGCAAAGGGGAAATGATACATTGATTAGGTGATTATCCTGCGGTACACCCTCATTCAGTCCACAAGCATGACCTCAGTTCCTGTTCCTTGCTGTTTTCATTTTCTATTTTGCTCCCACTTGGACCTTGGCTGTTCATCCTTCCCCTGAAGAATTTCATGCAATTTCATGAATATTCACTACATTCTCCAAATTCCCAAAGCTACCTCAACCACACTTCCACACATATTGTTTCTTGTAAGGTCTCCCTTCCATCTTCCCTGATTCTTGGCCTCTATCACATCTGTCCTGACAAACAAACAAGCCTTCACTTGCAGAAGTCCAAAGTGAAACACCTGCTATTAGCAGGGGCTGTTCAGTCATGACCAGTTTAAGATAAACAGTTGAACTTTTAACGGGGCTCATTTGCACCTGCTAGAAGTGACATACATTGACACTCAATGACCTGTTCTCTGTAAACAGAAATGTTTTAAAACTTCCACCTTCTTTGAATTAGCCAGAAGATTGTACCGCCTGTATTCCCTGTTCCTTTCTCCTTATTGGCACAGAGGCTCAATGGTTAGCACTGCTGCCTGTCAGGGACCCAGGTTCAATTCCATTCTCGGGGAACTGTCTGTCTGGAGGTTGCACATTCTCTCTGTGCCTGTGTGGGTTTCCACGAGGTTCTGCATGAGTTTACAACAGGTCTCTGATTCCGTCCCACAGCCTAAAGATGTGTGTATTCGGTGGATTAGCCATGAGAAATGTAGGGTTACAGGGCTAAAGCAAGGGGGTGAGTCTGGGTGACGTGCTCTTTGGAGGGTCGATGTGGACGTCTAGGGCCAAATGGCCTGTTTCCACACCGCCAGGGATTCTATTGACAGCTCGACCATTCAGAGTGGACTTGTCAACCACACGACATGTTTTTCTTCTCGTATAAATTATTCCAATTGTTTGAAATATCATGTTCTTGCATTTGTTCCATTGGGTGTAAGACAAAAATGCTTTGGTAATAAAAGTCTCTCTGAAATGAAAGACACAAATGTAAGGTATTTCCGGCTGGTAGACAGGAGGTCGGAAAACTCCCAAAAATTCTCAAGGGAATGCTTGTGATGAGGTGGAGGGTAGAAGAAATTATGTTACGAAACATTATTTTTTGCAAAAGCTTGGTAACACAATGGTAATTTTTTTTTAAAAAATCAAAGGTTGTGTCCAGAAGAGGTGTGAATAGCTACATAGGCATCTGAATGCAAAAAGGGATACAGGAGCAAGATGGAAGCGTAGGTTCTGATCTAAATTGGTTGAACTTAATATTGGACCAGAAGGCTAGAAAGTGACAAGACAGATGATGAAGTCTTGTTCCTCAAACTTATATTAAGGTTGTTGACTAATTGATTGATTTATTGTCACGTGTACCAAAGTAGAGTGAAAATCTTTATTTATGAGTGGTACAGGCAGATCATAGTAAGCGAAGGATATACAGATGAAAATGACAGAGGCATGCAGGTTACACTGAACAGAGTATGCGCTCAGTGAGATCAATGTTAGCAAGATCAGCGTTATTTCAGGCTAGAGAGTCTATTTATCAGTCTGATAACAACTGGGAAGAAGCTGTTCCTAAAACTGTTGGTGTGTGTGTGTTCAGGCTTCTGTACCTGGTGCCTGATGGAAGAGGATGTAGGAGATCATTACGTAGGTGCGATGGGTCTTTGGTGATGCTGGCTACCTTTCCGCATCAGTGAGCCATGTAAATGGAGTCCTTGGATGAGAGGTTGGCTTCCGTGATGAACTGGGCTGTGCACACCCGCTTCTGTAGTTTCTCACAGTCCTGGGCAGAATAGTTGCCATACCAGGCCATTATACACTTGGACAATGTGCTTTTAATGGTGCATCTGTAGAAATTGGCCAGGCCAAATTTCCTGAGCCGCCTGAGGGAAGGAGAGGCATTGTTGTGCCGCCTTGACCAACGTATTTTCGTGGCAAGTCCAGGACGGGTTGTTGATTATCGTCATACCAGGGAACTTGACACGCTCCACCCTCTCAACCTCAGTTCCATTGATATACATCAGGGTGTGTTCTCCTCCTGTCTTTTGAAATCAGTGATCAGTTCTTTAGTTTTGCCGACATCGAGAGAGAGGTTGTTCTCTGCACCACGTCACCAAACCCTTTGCCTCCCTTCTGTATTTTGATTCATTGTTAGATATCCATCCCACTGCAGTGGTGTCGTCAGTTAACTTGCAGATGGCGTTAATTTGGAATTTGGCAACACAGTCATGGGTGCACAAGGAGTGCAGTAGGGGGCTGAGGAAACATCCTTAGAGGGCACTAGTGTTATTGTGGAGGAGGGGCAGTTACCTATCTTCACTGTGGTTTTGGGTCAGAAAGTTGAGGATCCAGTAGCAGAGGGCAGAGCAGAGACCGAGGTCATAGAGTTTTGAGATAATAAAATGTGAGGCTGGATGAACACAGCAGGCCAAGCAGCATCTCAGGAGCACAAAAGCTGACGTTTCGGGCCTAGACCCTTCATCAGAGAGGGGGATGGGGGGAGGGAACTGGAATAAATAGGGAGAGAGGGGGAGGCGGACCGAAGATGGAGAGTAAAGAAGATAGGTGGAGAGAGTGTAGGTGGGGAGGTAGGGAGGGGATAGGTCAGTCCAGGGAAGACGGACAGGTCAAGGAGGTGGGATGAGGTTAGTAGGTCGCGGGGGGTGCGGCTTGGGGTGGGAGGAAGGGATGGGTGAGAGGAAGAACCGGTTAGGGAGGCAGAGACAGGTTGGACTGGTTTTGGGATGCAGTGGGTGGGGGGGAAGAGCTGGGCTGGTTGTGTGGTGCAGTGGGGGGAGGGGACGAGCTGGGCTGGTTGAGGGATGCAGTAGGGGAAGGGGAGATTTTGAAACTGGTGAAGTCCACATTGATACCATATGGCTGCAGGGTTCCCAGCCGGAATATGAGTTGCTGTTCCTGCAACCTTCGGGTGGCATCATTGTGGCAGTGCAGGAGGCCCACGATGGACATGTCATCAAGAGAATGGGAGGGGGAGTGGAAATGGTTTGCGACTGGGAGGTGCAGTTGTTTTTTGCGAACTGAGCGGAGGTGTTCTGCAAAGCGGTCCCCAAGCCTCCGCTTGGTTTCCCCAATGTAGAGGACATTGGGGAAACCAAGCGGAGGCTTGGGGACCGCTTTGCAGAACACCTCCGCTCAGTTCGCAAAAAACAACTGCACCTCCCAGTCGCAAACCATTTCCACTCCCCCTCCCATTCTCTTGATGACATGTCCATCATGGGCCTCTTGCACTGCCACAATGATGCCACCCGAAGGTTGCAGGAACAGCAACTCATATTCCGCCTGGGAACCCTGCAGCCATATGGTATCAATGTGGACTTCACCAGTTTCAAAATCTCCCCTTCCCCTACTGCATCCCTCAACCAGCCCAGCTCGTCCCCTCCCCCCACTGCACCACACAACCAGCCCAGCTCTTCCCCCCCACCCACTGCATCCCAAAACCAGTCCAACCTGTCTCTGCCTCCCTAACCGGTTCTTCCTCTCACCCATCCCTTCCTCCCACCCCAAGCCGCACCCCCCGCTACCTACTAACCTCATCCCACCTCCTTGACCTGTCCGTCTTCCCTGGACTGACCTATCCCCTCCCTACCTCCCCACCTACACTCTCTCCACCTATCTTCTTTACTCTCCATCTTCGGTCCGCCTCCCCCTCTCTCCCTATTTATTCCAGTTCCCTCCCCCATCCCCCTCTCTGATGAAGGGTCTAGGCCCAAAACGTCAGCTTTTGTGCTCCTGAGATGCTGCTTGGCCTGCTGTGTTCATCCAGCCTCACATTTTATTATCTTGGAATCTCCAGCATCTGCAGTCCCCATTATCTCTCATAGAGTTTTGAGATCAGTCTGGAGGGGATAATAGTGTTGAAGGTGGAGCTGCAGTCAATGAGCAGGATTCCTACATAGCTCATTGTGCACATTGCTGCCAACAACATCGGTAGAAAGAGGGTTCACTGAATCCCTACAGTGTAGAAACATTCAGCCCAACAGGACCACACCTACCCCTGCAAGGCTAACAAACCTGGTAGCTATGGACAATTTAGTGTGGTCAATCCACCTAATTTGCACATCTTTGGACTGTGGTAGGAAACTGGAGCACCTAGCGAAAACCCTCACAGACATGGGGAGAATGTGTAAACGAAGAGTCACCCAAGGGTGGAATTGAGCCCAGGTCCCTGGTACTGTGAGGCAGTAGTGCCAACCACTGCACCACCTTGTTGCCCTTGAGACTTTCTCCAAGGCTACCCTTGTGTCTTAAGGGACTCTTTTCCCCCCATTCTCACTAACACATTTATTATGTCGTACAATCCCGTAGCAGCAATATCTTTTAGAGTGTGGGAAGAAATGGGAGTAACTGGAGGAAATTCAAACAGTCATGGGGAGAATGTGCAAACTCCACACAGACAGTTGTCCACAACTGGAATCGATCCTGGGGCCCTGTCACTGTAAGGCAGTGGTGCTAACCACTCAGCCACTGTGCTGTGGCATTTAGGTCCTGCAAAATGAGTACAAGAACTAGAATGATGAATATTCAACCTTTCGCACAAAAAGTTGGTCAGAGCTAGGACCCATACTAATCACTGTAACACTGTTTCTGAGACAACAAGGTGGAGAGCTGGATGGACACAGCAGGACAAGCAGCATCAGAGGAGTAGGAAAGCTGATGTTTCTGAAGAAGGGTCTAGGCCCGAAACGTCAGCTTTCCTACTCCTCTGATGCTGCTTGGCCTGCTGTGTTCATCCAGTTGTACACCTCGTTAACTCCGATTCTCCAGCATGTGCAGTTCCTGCTATCTCTCCAGAACACTGTTTTTGTTTTGTTCACAGCAGTGACAGAACACAGTTTGAGAGAAAATAATGCAGCCATATACACAACATTGATGAAAGATACTTTCTCATTTCCAAATGTTAAGGAAAGCGTTGTATGAAAATTATATTCTGTCACAGAATTTGGACACACTCTGGTTTCTTCCTGTGTTACCTAAAACGTATGCCATGTTTTTCGACCTTTGATTTCTCAGCATTTCTTCTTCTTTTGTAATGTAGTGCTGGAGGGAAACCATAATCCCAGATTGTAAGTGCTTTGAGCTTCAACATTGTCTGAGAACCCCCTCACTGTCTCTGAATACCCAAACTGATCAATAATAATCATCCTAATTGTCTGTCTTGACCTTACTGCAGCATTGCTTATTGTGTCACTGGCGGGTGACAGATCACATTGACATTTCACATCATGAAAGTAGCTGCATGAATATTTGTATTCTTGGTTCTACATTAGTGAGTTTTTGTTGCAACGTTTTGGTCTGGAAGTAAGAGGCATCTCAAAGAATGTGCTATCTGTGCTTTTGTGGAATCTGCTTTTGTGCTTTGACTTTGGGTTAAGCAATGTAACATGTCCTTGCTGATTTTCCATATTTAATTCAATTAGAATTTCATTGACTCTAGGTTTTACTCTTGAAATATGATCAATGAGCAGAAGGCTATTCAGTCCATTGAGTCTGCCACTCAATGAGATCATAAAATACTGATATTCCTCGATACCACTTTCCTGCCGTTTCCCTATAGCGTTTGATTCTCATACTGTTAAAAATACTCCAGTCTGAGCGTCTTAACTTTTGTACATCCCTCTGCAGGCAGTCTGGCAGTCTCATCACTTGTCTTCCATACCTATTTTTGTGTTTTCTGTAAGCTCGGTAATAGTACATTCACTTTCATCACTATGTCATTAATATTTATTCGCAACAAGAATGGCCGTGGCATTGATCCGTATGGCAGTTCACTGTTTACAGCTTGCCGACCTGGAAATGACTCCCCCTGTACCAAATGTCTGTTCTCTATTATTTGGTCAATCCCCTATCCATGTTAATATATTTCCCCAAAACTATGTGGTCTTATTAAAAGTCTTATCTGCTTGAAGTGTGATTATTTTTACAAATACCTTTTTGAATGTTACACCCTTTTATTTGTACTACTTGTAATCTCCTCATGGAATTCTTATAAATCTGTCATGCACAATTTCCTGTTTATCAAGCCGTAGTGACTGTGATTGTATTATGTATTTTAAGTGCTCTGCAATTACATCTTTTCTGATAGGCTGTTGCATTTTCCAATAACAGACATTAAGCTAACTGGCCAGTAGTTATCTTTTTTGTCTCCTTTCCTTTCTAAAATAAAGGTACTAGTCATAGAATCCCTGCAGCATGAGAGCAGGCCACTTGGCCCATTGTGTCCAAACTGACTCTCGGAAGAGCATGGCACCCAGATTCAACCAGCTGCCCAGCCCCTGCAACCTTGCATTTCCCATGGCTAACCCACCTAATCTGCATGTTTGGATTGTGGGAAGAGACCAGAGCAGCTGGAAGAAACCCACACAGACACGGGGATAAGGTGCAGATTCCTCACAGAAAGTCACCTGTGGATGGGATTGAATCCAGGTCCCTGCCACTGTGAAACAGCATGCTACCCACTGAGCCACCATACTGCCCTGTGGGGCACTGGGACTTTTTGAAAAGCCAAGGATACTGGAGAGATTGTGATCAGTGCATCAACTATCACTATAGCTATTACTTTTAATATCCTAGGATGCAGCACTTCGGGCCCAGGGGACCTAATGGTCTTTAACCCAGTTAGTTTCCCTCATATCTTTTCTTTAGGGATAGTTGTTGTTTTATATCCTGTCCTATCATTTGCCCTTTGATTATGCAGGAATTTTGGAACACTGTCAGTGTCTTTTACTGTGACTGTATTCATTTGTGGGACATGTGTGTCACTGCCTGGCCAGTATTTCTTGCCCATCCTGAGTTGCCTCTTGAGAAGGTGATGGTGAGCTGCCTTCTTGAACCACTGCATTCTTCCTGCTGTGGGTTGACCCGCAGCGCTATTAGGTAGGGAATTCCGGGATTTTGAGGGGAAGGAATGGCAATGTATTTCCAAGTCAAGATGGTGAGGGACTTGGAGGCGGTGGTGTTCCCATATGTCTGCTGCCCTTGTCCTTCTGGATGGAAGTGGTCTTGGGTTTAGAAGGTGCTGTCTGAGGAGCGTTGGTGAATTTCTGCAGTGCATCTTGTAGTTAGTACCCACCGCTGCTACTGAGCATTGCAGATGGAGGGAGTGGATACTTGTAGATGTTGTACTGGCTGCTTTGTCCTGGATGGTGTCAAGCTTCTTGAGTGTTGTTGGAGCTGCACTCATCCAGGCAAGTGGGGGAGTGTTCCATCGCATTCCTGACTTGTGCCTTTTAGATGGCGGACAGGCTTTGAGGAGTCAGGGGGTGAGTTATTTGATGTGATATTCCCAGCATCTGGCCTCCTCATGTGGCCACTATCTTAATGTGATGACCAGTTGAGTTTCTGGTCAATGGTAACGCCCAGCTGAGAGTGAGGGATTCATTGATGGTAACACTATTGAATGTCAAGAGATGGTCAGAGCCTGGCATTTGTGTGGCGCAAATGTCACTTGGTACTTGTCAACCCAAGCCTGGATATTGTCCGGATCTTGTTGCACGTGAACTTGGACTGCTTCAGTGTCTGAGAAGTCAAATGGTGCTGAACATTGTGCAAACATCAGCGAACATCCCCACTTCTGACCTTATGATGGCGGGAAGGTCATTGATGAAGTAGCCGAAGATGGTTGGGCCGAGGACACTACCCTGAGGAACTCCTGCAGAGATCTTCTGGAGCTGAAATGATTGACTGCCAGCAACCACAACCACCTTCCCATGTGTCAGGTATAACTCCAACCACCGGTGAGTTTGCCTGTGAAACCCATTGATTCCCATTTTGCTAGGGCACCTTGATGCCACACTCGGTCAGATGCAGCCTTGATGTGAAGGGTTGTCGCTCTCACTTCAGCTCTGGAATTCAGCTCTTTTGTCCACGTTTGAACCAAGGCTGTGATGGGGTCAGGAGCTGAGTGGCCACGGCAGAACCCAAACTGGGCGTAACTGAGTAGGTTATTTCTGAGCAGGTGCTGCCTGATAGCACTGTTGATGACACCTTCCATCACTTTACTGATGATTGAGAGTAGACTAATGGAGCAGTAATTGGCTGGCCTGGTTTTGTCCTGCTTTTTCTGTACAGGACATACTTGGGCAATTTTCTACATTGTCGGGTAGATACCAGTGTTGAAACAAACTAGAACAGCTTGGCTCGGGCAGCAGCAAGTTCTGGAGCACAAATCTTCAGTACTGTTGCTGAAATGTTGCCAGGGCCCATAGCCTTTGCAGTATCCAGTGTCCCTAACCATTTCTTGATATCACATGGAGTGAATTGAATTGACAGAAGACTGGTATCTGCAATAGTGGGGATCACTGGAGGAGGCCGAGTTTGATCACCCATTCAGCGCTTGTGGCTAAAGATTTCTGCAAATGCTTCAGCCTTATGTTTTGCACTGATGTGCTTGGTTCTTCCATCGTTGAGGATGGGGACATTTGTGGTGCCTCCTCCTCCTCCTCCAGTGAGTTGTTTAATTGTCCATTGCCATTCATGACTGGATGTGGCAGGGCTGCAGAACTTAGATCAGATCCATGGTGAGATTGATTAGCTCTGCATATCACTTGCTGCTTTCGCTATTTGGCATGCAAGTAGTCCTGTTTGGTGGCTTCACCAAGTTGATTCCTCATCTTCAGGTAAGCCTGGTGCTGCTCCTGGCATGCCCTCCTGCACTCTCCATTAAACCAGGATTGATGGTAACAGTTGAGTGAGGGACATACTGAGCCACGAAGGTTGTAGATTGTGCTAGAGTTCAATTCTGCTGCTGTTGATGGCCCACAGCACCTCATGGATGCCCAGCCTTGTGTTGCTAGATCTATGTGAAGTCTGTCCCATTTACTGCAGTGATAGTGCCACACACATGATGGAGGTTGTTCTCAATGTGATGGCGGGACGTTGTTCCACAAGGACTGTGCGATGGTCACTCTTACTGATACTGACATGGACAGATGCAACTGCAGTTACAGTGAAATCAGCATCAAAAGTTGAGTCGTTTAGTGAAGTTTAGATTTTGGCCTTCTGAAGTGCTGATCTCACTGAATTGCTTACTTCAGTGAGATAAGCACTTCAGGAGGCCAAAATCTAAACTTCACTAAACGACTCAACTTTTGATGCTGATTTCACTGAAATGCTTCTATCAGTCAGATAGGCACATCAGAAGGCCAAACTCTCAACTTCACCAAACCACCCAACTTTCGATCCTGGATATACCCAAATGCTTATTACAGTGAGATAAGAACTTCTGAAGACCAAAATCTAAACTTCACCAAACCACTAAACTTTCGATGCTGGGTTCACTGAAGTGCTTATTTCAGTGAGATAAGCACTTCACTACGCCAAAATCCCAACATCACCAAGCGACTCAAGTTTGATGCTGGTTCCACTGAATTGCTTATTTCAGTGAGATAAGCACTTCAGAAGGCCAAAATCTAAACTTCAGCAAACCACCCAACTTTCAATGCTGGGTTCACTGAAGTGCTTATTTCAGTCAGATAAGCACTTCACTACGCCAAAATCCCTACCTCACCAAGCGACTCAACTTTTGATGTTGGTTCCACTGAATTGCTTATTTCAGTGAGATAAGCACTTCAGAAGGCCAAAATCTCAACATCATCAAACCACTCAAATTTCGATGCTGGGCTCACTGCAGTGCTTGTTTCAGTGAGATCAGCTCTTCTGAATGCCAAAATCCCAACCTCACCAAACGACTCAACTTTTGATAATGGTTTCACTGAAATGCTTCTTTCAGTCAGATAAGCACTTCAGAAGACCAAAATCTAATCTTCACCAAACCACTCAACTTTCGATGCTGGGCTCACTGAAGTGCTTATTTCAGTGAGATAAGCACTTCAGAATGCCAAAATCCCAACCTCACCAAACGACTCAACTTTTGATACTGGTTTCACTGAAATGCTTCTTTCAGTCAGGTAAGCACTTCAGAAGACCAAAATCTAATCTTCACCAAACCACCCAACTTTCAATGCTGGGTTCACTGAAATGCTTCTTTGAGTCAGATAAGCACTTCAGAAGACCAAAATCTCAACATCTCAAAACCACTCAACTTTAGATGCTGGGTTCACTGAAGTGCTTATTTCAGTGAGATAAGCACTTCAGAAGACCAAAATCTCAACATCATCAAACCGCTCAAATTTCGATGCTGGGTTCACTGAAGTGCTTATTTCAGTGAGATAAGCACTTCACTACGCCAAAATCCCAACCTCACCAAGCGACTCAACTTTCGAAGCTGAGTTCACTGCAGTGCTCATTTCAGTGAGATAAGCACATCAGAATGCCAAAATCCCAAACTCACCAAACGACTCAACGTTTGATACTGGTTTCTCTGAAATGCTTCTTTCAGTCAGATAAGCACTTCAGAAGGCCAAAATCGCAACTTCACAAAACCAGCCAACTTTCGATCCAGGATATACCCAAAGGCTTATTTCAGTGAGATAAGCACTTCAGGAGACCAAAATCTAAACTTCACCAAACCACCCAACTTTCGATGCTGGGTTCACTGAAGTGCTTATTTCATTGAGATAAGCACTTCAAAAGACCAAAATCTAATCTTCACCAAACCACCCAACTTTCAATGCTGGGTTCACTGAAATGCTTCTTTGAGTCAGATAAGCACTTCAGAAGACCAAAATCTCAACATCTCAAAACCACTCAACTTTCGACGCTGGGTTCTCTGAAGTGCTTATTTCAGTGAGATAAGCACTTCAGAAGACCAAAATCTCAACATCATCAAACCACTCAAATTTCGATGCTGGGTTCACTGAAGTGCTTATTTCAGTGAGATAAGCACTTCAGAAGACCAAAATCTAAACTTCAGCAAACCACCCAACTTTCAATGCTGGGTTCACTGAAGTGCTTATTTCAGTGAGATAAGCACTTCACTACGCCAAAATCACAACCTCACCAAGCGACTCAACTTTTGATGCTGGTTCCACTGAATTGCTTATTTCAGTGAGATAAGCACTTCAGAAGGCCAAAATCTAAACTTCACTAAACGACTCAACTTTTGATGCTGATTTCACTGAAATGCTTCTTTCAGTCAGATATGCACATCAGAAGGCCAAAATCTCAGCTTCACCAAACCACCCAACTTTCGATCCAGGATTTACCCAAAGGCTTATTTCAGTGAGATAAGCACTTCAGGAGACCAAAATCTAAACTTCACCAAACCACTCAACTTTCGATGCTGGGTTCACTGAAGTGCTTATTTCAGTGAGATAAGCACTTCACTACGCCAAAATCCCAACCTCACCAAGCGACTCAACTTTTGATGCTGGTTCCACTGAATTGCTTATTTCAGTGAGATAAGCACTTCAGAAGGCCAAAATCTAAACTTCAGCATACCACCCAACTTTCAATGCTGGGTTCACTGAAGTGCTTATTTCAGTCAGATAAGCACTTCACTACGCCAAAATCCCTACCTCACCAAGCGACTCAACTTTTGATGTTGGTTCCACTGAATTGCTTATTTCAGTGAGATAAGCACTTCAGAAGGCCAAAATCTCAACTTCACTAAACGACTCAACTTTTGATTCTGATTTCACTGAAATGCTTCTTTCAGTCAGATATGCACATCAGAAGGCAAAAATCTCAACTTCACCAAACCACCCAACTTTCGATCCAGGATTTACCCAAAGGCTTATTTAGTGAGATAAGCACTTCAGGAGACCAAAATCTCAACTTCACAAAACCACTCAACTTTCAATGCTGGGCTCACTGCAGTGCTTATTTCAGTGAGATAAGCTCTTCAGAATGCCAAAATCCCAACCTCACCAAACGACTCAACTTTTGATACTGGTTTCACTGAAATGCTTCTTTCAGTCAGATAAGCACTTCAGAAGACCAAAATCTAATCTTCACCAAACCACCCAACTTTCAATGCTGGGTTCACTGAAATGCTTCTTTGAGTCAGATTAGCACTTCAGAAGACCAAAATCTCAACATCTCAAAACCACTCAACTTTCGATGCTGGGTTCACTGAAGTGCTAATTTCAGTGAGATAAGCACTTCAGAAGACCAAAATCTCAACATCATCAAACCACTCAAATTTCGGTGCTGGGTTCACTGAAGTGCTTATTTCAGTGAGATAAGCACTTCTGAAGACCAAAATCTAAACTTCAGCAAACCACCCAACTTTCAATGCTGGGTTCACTGAAGTGCTTATTTCAGTGAGATAAGCACTTCACTACGCCAAAATCCCAACCTCACCAAGCGACTCAACTTTTGATGCTGGTTCCACTGAATTGCTTATTTCAGTCAGATAAGCACTTCAGAAGACCAAAATCTCAACATCTCAAAACAACTCAACTTTCGATGCTGGGTTCACTGAAGTGCTTATTTCAGTCAGATAAGCACTTCAGAATGCCAAAATCCCAACCTCACCAAACGACTCAACTTTTGATACTGGTTTCACTGAAATGCTTCTTTCAGTCAAATAAGCACTTCAGAAGACCAAAATCTAATCTTCACAAAACCACCCAACTTTCAATGCTGGGTTCACTGAAATGCTTCTTTGAGTCAGATAAGCACTTCAGAAGACCAAAATCTCAACATCTCAAAACCACTCAACTTTCGATGCTGGGTTCACTGAAGTGCTTATTTCAGTGAGATAAGCACTTCAGAAGACCAAAATCTCAACATCATCAAACCACTCAAATTTCGATGCTGGGTTCACTGAGGTGCTTATGTCAGTGAGATAAGCACTTCACTACGCCAAAATCCCAACCTCACCAAGCGAGTCAACTTTTGATGCTGGTTCCACTGAATTGCTTATTTCAGTGAGATAAGCACTTCAGAAGACCAAAAATTCACTTCAAAAATCCACTCAACTTTCGATGCTGGGTTCACTGAAGTGCTTATTTCAGTGAGATAAGCACTTCAGAAGACCAAAATCTAATCTTCACCAAACCACCCAACTTTCAATGCTGGGTTCACTGAAATGCTTCTTTGAGTCAGATAAGCACTTCAGAAGACCAAAATCTCAACATCTCAAAACCACTCAAATTTCGACGCTGGATTCACTGAAGTGCTTATTTCAGTGAGATAAGCACTTCAGAACACCAAAATCTCAACATCATCAAACCACTCAAATTTCGATGCTGGGTTCACTGAAGTGCTTATTTCAGTGAGATAAGCACTTCTGAAGACCAAAATCTAAACTTCAGCAAACCACCCAACTTTCAATGCTGGGTTCACTGAAGTGCTTATTTCAGTGAGATAAGCACTTCACTACGCCAAAATCCCAACCTCACCAAGCGACTCAACTTTTGATGCTGGTTCCACTGAATTGCTTATTTCAGTGAGATAAGCACTTCAGAAGGCCAAAATCTAAACTTCACTAAACGACTCAACTTTTGATGCTGATTTCACTGAAATGCTTCTTTCAGTCAGATATGCACATCAGAAGGCCAAAATCACACCTTAACCAAACCACCCAACTTTCGATCCAGGATTTACCCAAAGGCTTATTTCAGTGAGATAAGCACTTCAGGAGACCAAAATCTAAACTTCACCAAACCACTCAACTTTCGATGCTGGGGTCACTGAAGTGCTTATTTCAGTGAGATAAGCACTTCAGAAGACCAAAAATTCAACTTCACAAAACCACTCAACTTTCGATGCTGGGCTCACTGCAGTGCTTATTTCAGTGAGATAAGCACTTCAGAATGCCAAAATCCCAACATAGAACATAGAACATAGAACAGTACAGCACAGAACAGGCCCTTCAGCCCACAATGTTGTGCCGACCATTGATCCTCATGGATGCACCCTCAAATTTCTGTGACCATATGCATGTCCAGCAGTCTCTTAAATGACCCCAATGACCTTGCTTCCACAACTGCTGCTGGCAACGCATTCCATGCTCTCACAACTCTCTGCGTAAAGAACCTGCCTCTGACATCCCCTCTATACTTTCCACCAACCAGCTTAAAACTATGACCCCTCGTGCTAGCCATCTCTGCCCTGGGAAATAGTCTCTGGCTATCGACTCTATCTATGCCTCTCATTATCTTGTATACCTCAATTAGGTCCCCTCTCCTCCTTCTTTTCTCCAATGAAAAGAGACCGAGCTCAGTCAACCTCTCTTCATAAGATAAGCCCTCCAGTCCAGGCAGCATCCTGGTAAACCTCCTCTGAACCCTCTCCAAAGCATCCACATCTTTCCTATAATAGGGCGCCCAGAACTGGACGCAGTATTCCAAGTGCGGTCTAACCAAAGTTTTATAGAGCTGCAACAAGATCTCACGACTCTTAAACTCAATCCCCCTGTTAATGAAAGCCAAAACACCATATGCTTTCTTAACAACCCTGTCCACTTGGGTGGCCATTTTAAGGGATCTATGTATCTGCACACCAAGATCCCTCTGTTCCTCCACGCTGCCAAGAATCCTATCCTTAATCCTGTACTCAGCTTTCAAATTCGACCTTCCAAAATGCATCACCTCGCATTTATCCAGGTTGAACTCCATCTGCCACCTCTCAGCCCATCTCTGCATCCTGTCAATGTCCCGCTGCAGCCTACAACAGCCCTCTACACTGTCAACGACACCTCCGACCTTTGTGTCGTCTGCAAACTTGCTGACCCATCCTTCAATTCCCTCGTCCAAGTCATTAATAAAAATTACAAACAGTAGAGGCCCAAGGACAGAGCCCTGTGGAACCCCACTCACCACTGACTTCCAGGCAGAATATTTTCCTTCTACTACCACTCGCTGTCTTCTGTTGGCCAGCCAATTCTGTATCCAAGCAGCTAAGTTCCCCTGTATCCCATTCCTCCTGACCTTCTGAATGAGCCTTCCATGGGGAACCTTATCAAATGCCTTACTGAAGTCCATATACACCACATCCACAGCTTGACCCTCATCAACCTTACTAGTCACATCCTCAAAAAACTCGATAAGGTTTGTAAGGCATGACCTACCCCTCACAAAGCCGTGTTGACTGTATTTGATCAAGCCATGCTCTTCCAGATGGTCATAAATCTTATCCCTCAGAATCCTTTCTAACACCTTGCAGACGACAGACGTGAGACTTACCGGTCTATAATTGCCGGGGATTTCCCTATTTCCTTTCTTGAAGAGAGGAATTACATTTGCCTCTCTCCAGTCCTCAGGTACGACTCCAGTGGAGAGCGAGGATGCAAAGATCTTCGCAAGTGGCGAAGCAATTGCATTTCTCGCTTCCCAAAGCAGCCGAGGACAAATCTGATCCGGGCCTGGCGACTTGCCAACCTCACCAAACGGCTCAACTTTTGATGCTGATTTCACTGAAATGCTTCTTTCAGTCAGATATGCACATCAGAAGGCCAAAATCTCAACTTCACCAAACCACCCAACTTTCGATCCAGGATTTACCCAAAGGCTTATTTCAGTGAGATAAGCACTTCAGGAGACCAAACTCTAAACTTCACCAAACCACTCAACTTTCGATGATGGGGTCACTGAAGTGCTTATTTCAGTGAGATAAGCACTTCAGAAGACCAAAAATTCAACTTCACAAAACCACTCAACTTTCGATGCTGGGCTCACTGCAGTGCTTATTTCAGTGAGATAAGCACTTCAGAATGCCAAAATCCCAACCTCACCAAACGACTCAACTTTTGATACTGGTTTCACTGAAATGCTTCTTTCAGTCAGATAAGCACTTCAGAAGACCAAAATCTAATCTTCACCAAACCACTCAACTTTCGATGCTGGGCTCACTGCAGTGCTTATTTCAGTGAGATAAGCACTTCAGAATGCCAAAATCCCAACCTCACCAAACGACTCAACTTTTGATACTGGTTTCACTGAAATGCTTCTTTCAGTCAGATAAGCACTTCAGAAGACCAAAATCTAATCTTCACCAAACCACCCAACTTTCAATGCTGGGTTCACTGAAATGCTTCTTTGAGTCAGATAAGCACTTCAGTTGACCAAAATCTCAACATCTCAAAACCACTCAACTTTCGACGCTGGGTTCACTGAAGTGCTTATTTCAGTGAGATAAGCACTTCAGAACACCAAAATCTCAACATCATCAAACCACTCAAATTTCGATGCTGGGTTCACTGAAGTGCTTATTTCAGTGAGATAAGCACTTCTGAAGACCAAAATCTAAACTTCAGCAAACCACCCAACTTTCAATGCTGGGTTCACTGAAGTGCTTATTTCAGTGAGATAAGCACTTCACTACGCCAAAATCCCAACCTCACCAAGCGACTCAACTTTTGATGCTGGTTCCACTGAATTGCTTATTTCAGTGAGATAAGCACTTCAGAAGGCCAAAATCTAAACTTCACTAAACGACTCAACTTTTGATGCTGATTTCACTGAAATGCTTCTTTCAGTCAGATATGCACATCAGAAGGCCAAAATCTCAACTTCACCAAACCACTCAAATTTCGATGCTGGGGTCACTGAAGTGCTTATTTCAGTGAGATAAGCACTTCAGAAGACCAAAAATTCAACTTCCCAAAACCACTCAACTTTCGATGCTGGGCTCACTGCAGTGCTTATTTCAGTCAGATAAGCACTTCAGAATGCCAAAACCCCAACCTCACCAAACGACTCAACTTTTGATGCTGATTTCACTGAAATGCTTCTTTCAGTCAGATTTGCACATGAGAAGGCCAAAATCTCAACTTCACCAAACCACCCAACTTTCGATCCAGGATTTACCCAAAGGCTTATTTCAGTGAGATAAGCACTTCAGGAGACCAAACTCTAAACTTCACCAAACCACTCAACTTTCGATGATGGGGTCACTGAAGTGCTTATTTCAGTGAGATAAGCACTTCAGAAGACCAAAATCTAATCTCACCAAACCACTCAACTTTCGATGCTGGGCTCTCTGCAGTGCTTATTTCAGTGAGATAAGCACTTCAGAATGCCAAAATCCCAACCTCACCAAACGACTCAACTTTTGATACTGGTTTCACTGAAATGCTTCTTTCAGTCAGATAAGCACTTCAGAAGACCAAAATCTAATCTTCACCAAACCACCCAACTTACAATGCTGGGTTCACTGAAATGCTTCTTTGAGTCAGATAAGCACTTCAGAAGACCAAAATCTCAACATCTCAAAACCACTCAACTTTCGATGCTGGGTTCACTGAAGTGCTTATTTCAGTGAGATAAGCACTTCAGAACACCAAAATCTCAACATCATCAAACCACTCAAATTTCGATGCTGGGTTCACTGAAGTGCTTATTTCAGTGAGATAAGCACTTCTGAAGACCAAAATCTAAACTTCAGCAAACCACCCAACTTTCAATGCTGGGGTCACTGAAGTGCTTATTTCAGTGAGATAAGCACTTCACTACGCCAAAATCCCAACCTCACCAAGCGACTCAACTTTTGATGCTGGTTCCACTGAATTGCTTATTTCAGTGAGATAAGCACTTCAGAAGGCCAAAATCTAAACTTCACTAAACGACTCAACTTTTGATGCTGATTTCACTGAAATGCTTCTTTCAGTCAGATATGCACATCAGAAGGCCAAAATCTCAACTTCACCAAACCACCCAACTTTCGATCCAGGATTTACCCAAAGGCTTATTTCAGTGAGATAAGCACTTCAGGAGACCAAACTCTAAACTTCACCAAACCACTCAACTTTCGATGATGGGGTCACTGAAGTGCTTATTTCAGTGAGATAAGCACTTCAGAAGACCAAAAATTCAACTTCACAAAACCACTCAACTTTCGATGCTGGGCTCACTGCAGTGCTTATTTCAGTGAGATAAGCACTTCAGAATGCCAAAATCCCAACCTCACCAAACGACTCAACTTTTGATACTGGTTTCACTGAAATGCTTCTTTCAGTCAGATAAGCACTTCAGAAGACCAAAATCTAATCTTCACCAAACCACCCAACTTTCAATGCTGGGTTCACTGAAATGCTTCTTTGAGTCAGATAAGCACTTCAGAAGACCAAAATCTCAACATCTCAAAACCACTCAACTTTCGATGCTGGGTTCACTGAAGTGCTTATTTCAGTGAGATAAGCACTTCAGAAGACCAAAATCTCAACATCATCAAACCACTCAAATTTCGATGCTGGGTTCACTGAAGCGCTTCGTTCAGTGAGATAAGCACATCACAATGCCAAAATCCCAACCTCACCAAACGACTCAACTTTTGATACTGGTTTCACTGAAATGCTTCTTTCAGTCAGATAAGCACTTCAGAAGGCCAAAATCGCAACTTCACAAAACCAGCCAACTTTCGATCCTGGATTTACCTAAATGCTTATTTCAGTGAGATAAGCACTTCAGAAGATCAAAATCTAAACTTCACCAAACCACCCAACTTACAATGCTGGGTTCACTGAAATGCTTATTTCAGTCAAATAAGCACTTCAGAAGACCAAAATCTCAACATCTCAAAACAACTCAAATTTCGATGCTGGGTTCACTGAAGTGCTTATTTCAGTCAGATAAGCACTTCAGAAGACCAAAATCTAATCTTCACCAAACCACCCAACTTTCAATGCTGGGTTCACTGAAATGCTTCTTTGAGTCAGATAAGCACTTCATAAGACCAAAATCTCAACATCACAAAACCACTCAACTTTGGATGCTGGGTTCACTGAAGTGCTTATTTCAGTGAGAAAAGCACTTCACTATGCCAAAATACCAACCTCAACAAACGACTCAACTTTTGATGCTGGTTCCACTGAATTGCTTATTTCAGTGAGATAAGCACTTCAGAAGGCCAAAATCTAAACTTCATTAAACGACTCAACTTTTGATGCTGATTTCACTGAAATGCTTCTTTCAGTCAGACATGCACATCAGAAGGCCAAAATCTCAACTTCACCAAACCACCCAACTTTCGATCCAGGATTTACCCAAAGGCTGATTTCAGTGAGATAAGCACTTCAGGAGACCAAAATCTAAACTTCACCAAACCACTCAACTTTCGATGCTGGGTTCACTGAAGTGCTTATTTCAGTGAGATAAGCACTTCAGAAGAACAAAAATTCAACTTCACAAAACCACTCAACTTTCGATGCTGGGCTCACTGCAGTGCTTATTTCAGTGAGATAAGCACATCAGAATGCCAAAATCCCAAACTCACCAAACGACTCAACTTTTGATACTGGTTTCACTGAAATGCTTCTTTCAGTCAGATAAGCACTTCAGAAGGCCAAAATCGCAACTTCACAAAACCAGCCAACTTTCGATCCTGGATTTACCCAAATGCTTATTTCAGTGAGATAAGCACTTCAGAAGACCAAAATCTAAACTTCACCAAACCACCCAACTTTCAATGCTGGGTTCACTGAAGTGCTTATTGCAGTGAGATAAGCACTTCAGAAGACCAAATTCTAAACTTCACCAAAACACCCAACTTTCAATGCTGGGTTCACTGAAGTGCTAATTTCAGTGAGATAAGCACTTCAGAAGGTCAAAATCTAAACATCTCAAAACCACTCAACTTTCGATGCTGTGTTCACTGAAGTGCTTATTTCAGTGAGATAAGCACTTCAGAAGACCAAAATCTAAACTTCACTAATCGACTCAACTTTTGATGCTGATTTCACTGAAATGCTTCTTTCAGTCAGATAAGCACTTCAGAAGGCCAAAATCTCAACTTCACAAAACCAGCCAACTTTCGATCCAGGATTTACCCAAAGGCTTATTTAGTGAGATAAGCATTTCAGGAGACCAAAATCTCAACTTCACAAAACCACTCAACTTTCGATGCTGGGCTCACTGCAGTGCTTATTTCAGTGAGTTAAGCACTTCAGAATGCCAAAATCCCAACCTCACCAAACGACTCAACTTTTGATACTGGTTTCACTGAAATGCTTCTTTCAGTCAGATAAGCACTTCAGAAGACCAAAATCTAATCTTCACCAAACCACCCAACTTTCAATGCTGGGTTCACTGAAATGCTTCTTTGAGTCAGATAAGCACTTCAGAAGACCAAAATCTCAACATCTCAAAACCACTCAACTTTCGATGCTGGGTTCACTGAAGTGCTTATTTCAGTGAGATAAGCACTTCAGAAGACCAAAATCTCAACATCATGAAACCACTCAAATTTCAATGCTGGGTTCACTGAAGTGCGTATTTCAGTGAGATAAGCACTTCTGAAGACCAAAATCTAAACTTCAGCAAACCACCCAACTTTCAATGCTGGGTTCACTGAAGTGCTTATTTCAGTGAGATAAGCACTTCACTACGCCAAAATCCCAACCTCACCAAGCGACTCAACTTTTGATGCTGGTTCCACTGAATTGCTTATTTCAGTGAGATAAGCAGTTCAGAAGGCCAAAATCTAAACTTCACTAAACGACTCAACTTTTGATGCTGATTTCACTAAAATGCTTCTTTCAGTCAGATAAGCACTTCAGAAGATCAAAATCTAATCTTCACCAAACCACTCAACTTTCGATGCTGGGCTCACTGCAGTGCTTATTTCAGTGAGATAAGCACTTCAGAAGAACAAAATCTCAACATCATGAAACCACTCAAATTTCAATGCTGGGTTCACTGAAGTGCTTATTTCAGTGAGATAAGCACTTCACTACGCCAAAATCCCAACCTCACCAAGCGACTCAACTTTTGATGCTGGTTCCACTGAATTGCTTATTTCAGTGAGATAAGCACTCCAGAAGGCCAAAATCTAAACTTCACTAAACGACTCAACTTTTGATGCTGATTTCACTGAAATGCTTCTTTCAGTCAGACATGCACATCAGAAGGCCAAAATCTCAACTTCACCAAACCACCCAACTTTCGATCCCGGATTTACCCAAAGGCTTATTTCAGTGAGATAAGCACTTCAGGAGACCAAAATCTAAACTTCACCAAACCACTCAACTTTCGATGCTGGGTTCACTGAAGTGCTTATTTCAGTGAGATAAGCACTTCAGAAGAACAAAAATTCAACTTCACAAAACCACTCAACTTTCGATGCTGGGCTCACTGCAGTGCTTATTTCAGTGAGATAAGCACATCAGAATGCCAAAATCCCAAACTCACCAAACGACTCAACTTTTGATACTGGTTTCACTGAAATGCTTCTTTCAGTCAGATAAGCACTTCAGAAGGCCAAAATCGCAACTTCACAAAACCAGCCAACTTTCGATCCTGGATTTACCCAAATGCTTATTTCAGTGAGATAAGCACTTCAGAAGACCAAAATCTAAACTTCAGCAAACCACCCAACTTTCAATGCTGGGTTCACTGAAATGCTTAATTCTTTCAAATAAGCACTTCTGAAGACCAGAATCTCAACATCACAAAACCACTCAACTTTCGATGCTGGGTTCACTGAAATGCTTCTTTGAGTCAGATAAGCACTTCAGAAGACCAAAATCTCAACATCTCAAAACCACTCAACTTTCGATGCTGGGTTCACTGAAGTGCTTATTTCAGTGAGATAAGCACTTCAGAAGACCAAAATCTCAACTTCACCAAACCACCCAACTTTCAATGCTGGGTTCACTGAAGTGCTTATTTCAGTGAGATAAGTACTTCAGAAGACCAAAATCTCAACATCATCATACCACTCAAATTTCGATGCTGGGTTCACTGAAGTGCTTATTTCAGTGAGATGAGCACTTCTGAAGACCAAAATCTAAACTTCAGCAAACCACCCAACTTTCAATGCTGGGTTCACTGAAGTGCTTATTTCAGTGAGATAAGCACTTCACTACGCCAAAATCCCAACCTCACCAAGCGACTCAACTTTTGATGCTGGTTCCACTGAATTGCTTATTTCAGTGAGATAAGCACTTCAGAAGGCCAAAATCTAAACTTCACTAAACGACTCAACTTTTGATGCTGATTTCACTGAAATGCGTCTTTCAGTCAGATATGCACATCAGAAGGCCAAAATCTCAACTTCACCAAACCACCCAACTTTCGATCCAGGATTTACCCAAAGGCTTATTTCAGTGAGATAAGCACTTCAGGAGACCAAAATCTAAACTTCACCAAACCACTCAACTTTCGATGATGGGGTCACTGAAGTGCTTATTGCAGTGAGATAAGCACTTCAGAAGACCAAAAATTCAACTTCACAAAACCACTCAACTTTCGATGCTGGGCTCACTGCAGTGCTTATTTCAGTGAGATACGCACTTCAGAATGCCAAAATCCCAACCTCACCAAACGACTCAACTTTTGATACTGGTTTCACTGAAATGCTTCTTTCAGTCAGATAAGCACTTCAGAAGACCAAAATCTAATCTTCACCAAACCACCCAACTTTCGGTGCTGGGTTCACTGAAGTGCTTATTTCAGTGAAATAAGCACTTCAGAAGACCAAAATCGCAACATCATCATACCACTCAAATTTCGATGCTGGGTTCACTGAAGTGCTTATTTCAGTGAGATAAGCACTTCTGAAGACCAAAATCTAAACTTCAGCAAACCACCCAACTTTCAATGCTGGGTTCACTGAAGTGCTTATTTCAGTGAGATAAGCACTTCACTACGCCAAAATCCCGACCTCACCAAGCGACTCAACTTTTGATGCTGGTTCCACTGAATTGCTTATTTCAGTGAGATAAGCACTTCAGAAGGCCAAAATCTAAACTTCACTAAACGACTCAACTTTTGATGCTGATTTCACTGAAATGCTTCTTTCAGTCAGATATGCACATCAGAAGGCCAAAATCTCAACTTCACCAAACCACCCAACTTTCGATCCAGGATTTACCCAAAGGCTTATTTCATTGAGATAAGCACTTCAGGAGACCAAAATCTAAACTTCACCAAACCACTCAACTTTCGATGCTGGGTTCACTGAAGTACTTCTTTGAGTCAGATAAGCACTTCAGAAGACCAAAATCTCAACATCTCAAAACCACTCAACTTTCGATGCTGGGTTCACTGAAGTGCTTATTTCAGTGAGATAAGCACTTCAGAAGACCAAAATCTCAACATCATCAAACCACTCAAATTTCGATGCCCAGTTCACTGAAGTGCTTATTTCAGTGAGATAAGCACTTCTGAAGACCAAAATCTAAACTTCAGCAAACCACCCAACTTTCAATGCTGGGTTCACTGAAGTGCTTATTTCAGTGAGATAAGCACTTCACTACGCCAAAATCCCAACCTCACCAAGCGACTCAACTATTGATGCTGCTTCCACTGAATTGCTTATTTCAGTGAGATAAGCACTTCAGAAGGCCAAAATCTAAACTTCACTAAACGACTCAACTTTTGATGCTGATTTCACTGAAATGCTTCTTTCAGTCAGATATGCACATCAGAAGGCCAAAATCTCAACTTCACCAAACCACCCAACTTTCGATCCAGGATTTACCCAAAGGCTAATTTCAGTGAGATAAGGACTTCAGGAGACCAAAATCTAAACTTCACCAAACCACTCAACTTTCGATGATGGGGTCACTGAAGTGCTTATTGCAGTGAGATAAGCACTTCAGAAGACCAAAAATTCAACTTCACAAAACCACTCAACTTTCGATGCTGGGCTCACTGCAGTGCTTATTTCAGTGAGATACGCACTTCAGAATGCCAAAATCCCAACCTCACCAAACGACTCAACTTTTGATACTGGTTTCACTGAAATGCTTCTTTCAGTCAGATAAGCACTTCAGAAGACCAAAATCTAATCTTCACCAAACCACCCAACTTTCGGTGCTGGGTTCACTGAAGTGCTTATTTCAGTGAAATAAGCACTTCAGAAGACCAAAATCTCAACATCTCAAAACCAGTCAACTTTCGACGCTGGGTTCACTGAAGCGCTTATTTCAGTCAGATAAGCACTTCAGAAGACCAAAATCTAATCTTCACCAAACCACCCAACTTTCAATGCTGGGTTCACTGAAATGCTTCTTTGAGTCAGATAAGCACTTCAGAAGACCAAAATCTCAACATCTCAAAACCACTCAACTTTCGATGCTGGGTTCACTGAAGTGCTTATTTCAGTGAGATAAGCACTTCAGAAGACCAAAATCTCAACATCATCAAACCACTCAAATTTCGATGCTGGGATCACTGAAGTGCTTATTTCAGTGAGATAAGCACTTCTGAAGACCAAAATCTAAACTTCAGCAAACCACCCAACTTTCAATGCTGGGTTCACTGAAGTGCTTATTTCAGTGAGATAAGCACTTCACTACGCCAAAATCCCAACCTCACCAAGCGACTCAACTTTTGATGCTGGTTCCACTGAATTGCTTATTTCAGTGAGATAAGCACTTCAGAAGGCCAAAATCTAAACTTCACTAAACGACTCAACTTTTAATGCTGATTTCACTGAAATGCTTCTTTCAGTCAGATATGCACATCAGAAGGCCAAAATCTCAACTTCACCAAACCACCCAACTTTCGATCCAGGATTTTACCCAAAGGCTTATTTCAGTGAGATAAGCACTTCAGGAGACCAAAATCTAAACTTCACCAAACCACTCAACTTTCGATGCTGGGTTCACTGAAGTGCTTATTTCAGTGAGATAAGCACTACAGAAGACCAAAAATTCAACTTCACAAAATCACTCAACTCTCGATGCTGGGCTCACTGCAGTGCTTATTTCAGTGAGATAAGCACTTCAGAATGCCAAAATCCCAACCTCACCAAACGACTCAACTTTTGATACTGGTTTCACTGAAATGCTTCTTTCAGTCAGATAAGCACTTCAGAAGACCAAAATCTAATCTTCACCAAACCACCAACTTTCAATGCTGGGTCCACTGAAATGCTTCTTTGAGTCAGATAAGCACTTCAGAAGACCAAAATCTCAACATCTCAAAACCACTCAACTTTCGATGCTGGGTTCACTGAAGTGCTTATTTCAGTGAGATAAGCACTTCAGAAGACCAAAATCGCAACATCATCATACCACTCAAATTTCGATGCTGGGTTCACTGAAGTGCTTATTTCAGTGAGATAAGCACTTCTGAAGACCAAAATCTAAACTTCAGCAAACCACCCAACTTTCAATGCTGGGTTCACTGAAGTGCTTATTTCAGTGAGATAAGCACTTCACTACGCCAAAATCCCAACCTCACCAAGCGACTCAACTTTTGATGCTGGTTCCACTGAATTGCTTATTTCAGTGAGATAAGCACTTCAGAAGGCCAAAATCTAAACTTCACGAAACGACTCAACTTTTGATGCTGATTTCACTGAAATGCTTCTTTCAGTCAGATATGCACATCAGAAGGCCAAAATCTCAACTTCACCAAACCACCCAACTTTCGATCCAGGATTTACCCAAAGGCTTATTTCATTGAGATAAGCACTTCAGGAGACCAAAATCTAAACTTCACCAAACCACTCAACTTTCGATGCTGGGTTCACTGAAGTACTTCTTTGAGCCAGATAAGCACTTCAGAAGACCAAAATCTCAACATCTCAAAACCACTCAACTTTCGATGCTGGGTTCACTGAAGTGCTTATTTCAGTGAGATAAGCACTTCAGAAGACCAAAATCTCAACATCATCAAACCACTCAAATTTCGATGCCCAGTTCACTGAAGTGCTTATTTCAGTGAGATAAGCACTTCTGAAGACCAAAATCTAAACTTCAGCAAACCACCCAACTTTCAATGCTGGGTTCACTGAAGTGCTTATTTCAGTGAGATAAGCACTTCACTACGCCAAAATCCCAACCTCACCAAGCGACTCAACTATTGATGCTGCTTCCACTGAATTGCTTATTTCAGTGAGATAAGCACTTCAGAAGGCCAAAATCTAAACTTCACTAAACGACTCAACTTTTGATGCTGATTTCACTGAAATGCTTCTTTCAGTCAGATATGCACATCAGAAGGCCAAAATCTCAACTTCACCAAACCACCCAACTTTCGATCCAGGATTTACCCAAAGGCTAATTTCAGTGAGATAAGCACTTCAGGAGACCAAAATCTAAACTTCACCAAACCACTCAACTTTCGATGCTGGGTTCACTGAAGTGCTTATTTCAGTGAGATAAGCACTTCAGAAGAACAAAAATTCAACTTCACAAAACCACTCAACTTTCGATGCTGGGCTCACTGCAGTGCTTATTTCAGTGAGATAAGCACATCAGAATGCCAAAATCCCAAACTCACCAAACGACTCAACTTTTGATACTGGTTTCACTGAAATGCTTCTTTCAGTCAGATAAGCACTTTAGAAGGCCAAAATCGCAACTTCACAAAACCAGCCAACTTTCGATCCTGGATTTACCCAAATGCTTATTTCAGTGAGATAAGCACTTCAGAAGACCAAAATCTAAACTTCAGCAAACCACCCAACTTTCAATGCTGGGTTCACTGAAATGCTTATTTCTTTCAAATAAGCACTTCAGAAGACCAAAATCTAAACTTCACTAAACGACTCAACTTTTGATGCTGATTTCACTGAAATGCTTCTTTCAGTCAGATAATGCACATCAGAAGGCCAAAATCTCAACTTCACCAAACCACCCAACTTTCGATCCAGGATTTACCCAAAGGCTTATTTCAGTGAGATAAGCACTTCAGGAGACCAAAATCTAAACTTCACCAAACCACTCAACATTCGATGCTGGGTTCACTGAAGTGCTTATTTCAGTGAGATAAGCACTTCAGAAGACCAAAAATTCAACTTCACAAAACCACTCAACTTTCAATGCTGGGGTCACTGCAGTGCTTATTTCAGTGAGATAAGCACTTCAGAATGCCAAAATCCAAACCTCACCAAACGACTCAACTTTTGATACTGGTTTCACTGAAATGCTTCTTTCAGTCAGATAAGCACTTCAGAAGACCAAAATCTAATCTTCACCAAACCACCCAACTTTCAATGCTGGGTTCACTGAAATGCTTCTTTGAGTCAGATAAGCACTTCAGAAGACCAAAATCTCAACATCTCAAAACCACTCAACTTTCGATGCTGGGTTCACTGAAGTGCTTATTTCAGTGAGATAAGCACTTCAGAACACCAAAATCTCAACTTCACCAAACCACCCAACTTTCAATGCTGGGTTCACTGAAGTGCTTATTTCAGTGAGATAAGTACTTCAGAAGACCAAAATCTCAACATCATCATACCACTCAAATTTCGATGCTGGGTTCACTGAAGTGCTTATTTCAGTGAGATGAGCACTTCTGAAGACCAAAATCTAAACTTCAGCAAACCACCCAACTTTCAATGCTGGGTTCACTGAAGTGCATATTTCAGTGAGATAAGCACTTCACTACGCCAAAATCCCAACCTCACCAAGCGACTCAACTTTTGATGCTGGTTCCACTGAATTGCTTATTTCAGTGAGATCAGCACTTCAGAAGGCCAAAATCTAAACTTCACTAAACGACTCAACTTTTGATGCTGATTTCACTGAAATGCTTCTTTCAGTCAGATATGCACATCAGAAGGCCAAAATCTCAACTTCACCAAACCACCCAACTTTCGATCCAGGATTTACCCAAAGGCTTATTTCAGTGAGATAAGCACTTCAGGAGACCAAAATCTAAACTTCACCAAACCACTCAACTTTCGATGATGGGCTCACTGCAGTGCTTGTTTCAGTGAGAGAAGCACTTCAGAATGCCAAAATCCCAACCTCACCAAACGACTCAACTTTTGATACTGGGTTCATGAAATGCTTCTTTCAGTCAGGTAAGCACTTCAGAAGGCCAAAATCTCATCTTCACAAAACCAGCCAACTTTCGATACTGGATTTAGCCAAATGCTTATTTCAGTGAGAGAAGCACTTCCGAAGACCAAAATCTAAACTTCACCAAACCACCCAACTTACAATGCTGGGTTCACTGAAGTGCTTATTTCAGTGAGATAAGCACTTCAGAAGACCAAAATCTAAACTTCACCAAACCACCCAACTTTCAATGCTGGGTTCACTGAAGTGCTTATTTCAGTGAGATAAGCACGTCAGAAGAACAAAATCTCAACATCTCAAAACCACTCAACGTTCGATGCTGGGTGCACTGAAGTGCTTATTTCAGTGAGATAAGCACTTCAGAAGACCAAAATCTCAACATCACCAAACGACTCAACTTTCGATGCTGGGTTCACTGAAGTGCTTATTTCAGTGAGATAAGCACTTCAGAATGCCAAAATCCCAACCTCACCAAACGACTCAACTTTTGATGCTGGTTCCACTGAATTGATTATTTCAGTGAGATAAGCACTTCAGAAGGCCAAAATCTAAACATCACTAAACGACTCAACTTTTGTTACTTATTTCACTGAAATGCTTCATTCACTCAGATAAGCACATCAGAAGGCCAAAATCTCAACTTCACCAAACCACCCAACTTTCGATCCAGGATTTACACAAATGCTTATTTCAGTGAGATAAGCACTTCAGAAGACTAAAATCTTAACTTCACCAAACCACTCAACTTTCGATGCTGGGATCACTGAAGTGCTTATTTCAGTGAGATAAGCACTTCAGAAGACCAAAATCTAAACTTCACCAAACCACCCAACTTTCGATGCTGGGTTCACTGAAATGCTTCTTTCAGTCAGATAAGCACTTCAGAAGAACAAAATCTCAACATCTCAAAACCACTCAACTTTCGATGCTGGGTTCACTGAAGTGCTTATTTCAGTGAGATAAGCACTTCAGAAGACCAAAATCTAAACTTCGCCAAACCACCCAACTTTCAATGCTGGGTTCACTGAAGTGCTTATTTCAGTGAGATAAGCACTTCAGAAGACCAAAATCTAAACTTCACCAAACCACTCAACTTTCAATGCTGGGTTCACTGAAGTGCTTATTTCAGTGAGATAAGCACTTCAGAAGACCAAAATCTAAACATCTCAAAACCACTCAAATTTCGATGCTGTGTTCACATGAAGTGCTTATTTCAGTGAGATAAGCACTTCAGAAGACCAAAATCTCAACTTCACCAAACCACCCAACTTTCGATCCAGGATATACCCAAAGGCTAATTTCAGTGAGATAAGCACTTCAGAAGACAAAAATCTAAACTTCACCAAAACACCCAACTTTCAATGCTGGGTTCACTGAAGTGCTTATTTCAGTGAGATAAGCACTTCAGAAGATCAAAATCTAAACATCTCAAAACCACTCAACTTTCGATGCTGGGTTCACTGAAGTGCTTATTTCAGTGAGATAAGCACTTCAGAAGAGCAAAAACTCAACTTCACAAAACCACTCAACTTTCGATGCTGGGCTCACGGCAGTGCTTATTTCAGTGAGATAAGCAATTCAGAATGCCAAAATCCCAACCTCACCAAACGACTCAACTTTTGATACTGTTCTCACTGAAATGCTTCTTTCAGTCAGATAAGCAATTCAGAAGGCCAAAATCTCAACTTCACAAAACCAGCCAACTTTCGATACTGGATTTACCCAAATGCTTATTTCAGTGAAATAAGCACTTCAGAAGACCAAAATCTAAACTTCACCAAAACACCCAACTTTCAATGCTGGGTTCACTGAAGTGCTTATTTCAGTGAGATAAGCACTTCAGAAGATCAAAATCTAAACATCTCAAAACCACTCAACTTTCGATGCTGGGTTCACTGAAGTGCTTATTTCAGTGAGTTAAGCACTTCAGAAGACCAAAATCTAAACTTCACCAAACCACCCAACTTTCAATGCTGGGTTCACTGAAGTGCTTATTTCAGTGAGATAAGCACTTCAGAAGACCAAAATCTCAACATCACAAAACCACTCAAATTTCGATGCTGGGTTCACTGAAGTGCTTATTTCATTGAGATAAGCACTTCACTTCGCCAAAATCCCAACCTCACCAAACGACTCAACTTTTGATGCTGGTTCCACTGAATTGCTTATTTCAGTGTGATAAGCACTTCAGATTGCCAAAATCCCAACCTCAACAAACGACTCAACTTTCGATGCTGGGCTCACTGCAGTGCTTGTTTCAGTGAGAGAAGCACTTCAGAATGCCAAAATCCCAACCTCACCAAACGACTCAACTTTTGATACTGGGTTCATGAAATGCTTCTTTCAGTCAGGTAAGCACTTCAGAAGGCCAAAATCTCATCTTCACAAAACCAGCCAACTTTCGATACTGGATTTAGCCAAATGCTTATTTCAGTGAGAGAAGCACTTCCGAAGACCAAAATCTAAACTTCACCAAACCACCCAACTTACAATGCTGGGTTCACTGAAGTGCTTATTTCAGTGAGATAAGCACTTCAGAAGACCAAAATCTAAACTTCACCAAACCACCCAACTTTCAATGCTGGGTTCACTGAAGTGCTTATTTCAGTGAGATAAGCACTTCAGAAGAACAAAATCTCAACATCTCAAAACCACTCAACGTTCGATGCTGGGTGCACTGAAGTGCTTATTTCAGTGAGATAAGCACTTCAGAAGACCAAAATCTCAACATCACCAAACGACTCAACTTTCGATGCTGGGTTCACTGAAGTGCTTATTTCAGTGAGATAAGCACTTCAGAATGCCAAAATCCCAACCTCACCAAACGACTCAACTTTTGATGCTGGTTCCACTGAATTGATTATTTCAGTGAGATAAGCACTTCAGAAGGCCAAAATCTAAACAACACTAAACGACTCAACTTTTGATACTTATTTCACTGAAATGCTTCATTCAGTCAGATAAGCACATCAGAAGGCCAAAATCTCAACTTCACCAAACCACCCAACTTTCGATCCAGGATTTACACAAATGCTTATTTCAGTGAGATAAGCACTTCAGAAGACTAAAATCTTAACTTCACCAAACCACTCAACTTTCGATGCTGGGATCACTGAAGTGCTTATTTCAGTGAGATAAGCACTTCAGAAGACCAAAATCTAAACTTCACCAAACCACCCAACTTTCGATGCTGGGTTCACTGAAATGCTTATTTCAGTCAGATAAGCACTTCAGAAGAACAAAATCTCAACATCTCAAAACCACTCAACTTTCGATGCTGGGTTCACTGAAGTGCTTATTTCAGTGAGATAAGCACTTCAGAAGACCAAAATCTAAACTTCGCCAAACCACCCAACTTTCAATGCTGGGTTCACTGAAGTGCTTATTTCAGTGAGATAAGCACTTCAGAAGACCAAAATCTAAACTTCACCAAACCACTCAACTTTCAATGCTGGGTTCACTGAAGTGCTTATTTCAGTGAGATAAGCACTTCAGAAGACCAAAATCTAAACATCTCAAAACCACTCAACTTTCGATGCTGGGTTCACTGAAGTGCTTATTTCAGTGAGATAAGCACTTCAGAAGACCAAAATCTAAACTTCGCCAAACCACCCAACTTTCGATGCTGGGTTCACTGAAGTGCTTATTACAGTGAGATAAGCACTTCAGAAGACCAAAATCTAAACTTCACCAAACCACTCAACTTTCAATGCTGGGTTCCCTGAAGTGCTTATTTCAGTGAGATAAGTACTTCAATACGCCAAAATCCCAACCTCACCAAGCGACTCAACTTTTGATGCTGGTTCCACTGAATTGCTTATTTCAGTGAGATAAGCACTTCAGAAGGCCAAAATCTAAACTTCACTAATCGACTCAACTTTTGATGCTGATTTCACTGAAATGCTTCTTTCAGTCAGATATTCACATCAGAAGGCCAAAATCTCAACTTCACCAAACCACCCAACTTTCGATCCAGGATATACCCAAAGGCTAATTTCAGTGAGATAAGCACTTCAGAAGACAAAATTCTAAACTTCACCAAACCACTCAATTTCGATGCTGGGATCACTGAAGTGATTATTTCAGTGAGATAAGCACTTCAGAAGAGCAAAAACTCAACTTCACAAAACCACTCAACTTTCGATGCTGGGCTCACTGCAGTGCTTATTTCAGTGAGATAAGCACTTCAGAATGCCAAAATCCCAACCTCACCAAACGACTCAACTTTTGATACTGGTTTCACTGAAATGCTTCTTTCAGTCAGATAAGCACTTCAGAAGGCCAAAATCTCAACTTCACAAAACCAGCCAACTTTCGATACTGGATTTACCCAAATGCTTATTTCAGTGAGATAAGCACTTCAGAAGACAAAAATCTAAACTTCACCAAACCACCCAACTTTCAATGCTGGGTTCACTGAAGTGCTTATTTCAGTGAGATAAGCACTTCAGAAGACCAAAATCTCAACATCACCAAACCACTCAAATTTCGATGCTGGGTTCACTGAAGTGCTTATTTCATTGAGATAAGCACTTCACTTCGCCAAAATCCCAACCTCAAGAAACGACTCAACTTTTGATGCTGGTTCCACAGAATTGCTTTATTTCAGTGAGATAAGCACTTCAGAAGGCCAAAATCTAAACATCACTAATCGACTCAACTTTTGATGCTGATTTCACTGAAATGCTTCTTTCAGTCAGATAAGCACATCAGAAGGCCAAAATCACAACTTCACTAAACCACCCAACTTTCGATCCAGGATTTACACAAATGCTTATTTCAGTGAGATAAGCACTTCAGAAGACTAAAATCTTAACTTCAACAAACCACTCAACTATCGATGCTGGGATCACTGAAGTGCTTATTTCAGTGAGATAAGCACTTCAGAAGAACAAAATCTCAACAACTCAAAACCACTCAACTTTCGATGCTGGGTGCACTGAAGTGCTTATTTCAGTGAGATAAGCACTTCAGAAGACCAAAATCTCAACATCACCAAACCACTCAAATTTCGATGCTGGGCTCACTGCAGTGCTTATTTCAGTGAGATAAGCACTTCAGATTGCCAAAATCCCAACCTCAACAAACGACTCAACTTTCGATGCTGGGCTCACTGCAGTGCTTGTTTCAGTGAGAGAAGCACTTCAGAATGCCAAAATCCCAACCTCACCAAACGACTCAACTTTTGATACTGGGTTCATGAAATGCTTCTTTCAGTCAGGTAAGCACTTCAGAAGGCCAAAATCTCATCTTCACAAAACCAGCCAACTTTCGATACTGGATTTACCCAAATGCTTATTTCAGTGAGAGAAGCACTTCCGAAGACCAAAATCTAAACTTCACCAAACCACCCAACTTACAATGCTGGGTTCACTGAAGTGCTTATTTCAGTGAGATAAGCACTTCAGAAGACCAAAATCTAAACTTCACCAAACCACCCAACTTTCAATGCTGGGTTCACTGAAGTGCTTATTTCAGTGAGATAAGCACTTCAGAAGACCAAAATCTAAACTTCGCCAAACCACCCAACTTTCAATGCTGGGTTCACTGAAGTGCTTATTTCAGTGAGATAAGCACTTCAGAAGACCAAAATCTAAACTTCACCAAACCACTCAACTTTCAATGCTGGGTTCACTGAAGTGCTTATTTCAGTGAGATAAGTACTTCAATATGCCAAAATCCCAACCTCACCAAGCGACTCAACTTTTGATGCTGGTTCCACTGAATTGCTTATTTCAGTGAGATAAGCACTTCAGAAGGCCAAAATCTAAACTTCACTAATCGACTCAACTTTTG
The DNA here is from genome assembly GCF_030684315.1 of Stegostoma tigrinum. Lineage (NCBI taxonomy): Eukaryota > Metazoa > Chordata > Chondrichthyes > Orectolobiformes > Stegostomatidae > Stegostoma > Stegostoma tigrinum. The sequence goes on from NW_026728053.1 coordinate 822,547, forward strand.
ATGCTGATTTCACTGAAATGCTTCTTTCAGTCAGATATTCACATCAGAAGGCCAAAATCTCAACTTCACCAAACCACCCAACTTTCGATCCAGGATATACCCAAAGGCTAATTTCAGTGAGATAAGCACTTCAGAAGACAAAATTCTAAACTTCACCAAACCACTCAATTTCGATGCTGGGATCACTGAAGTGATTATTTCAGTGAGATAAGCACTTCAGAAGAGCAAAAACTCAACTTCACAAAACCACTCAACTTTCGATGCTGGGCTCACTGCAGTGCTTATTTCAGTGAGATAAGCACTTCAGAATGCCAAAATCCCAACCTCACCAAACGACTCAACTTTTGATACTGGTTTCACTGAAATGTTCTTTCAGTCAGATAAGCACTTCAGAAGGCCAAAATCTCAACTTCACAAAACCAGCCAACTTTCGATACTGGATTTACCCAAATGCTTATTTCAGTGAGATAAGCACTTCAGAAGACCAAAATCTAAACTTCACCAAACCACCCAACTTTCAATGCTGGGTTCACTGAAGTGCTTATTGCAGTGAGATAAGCACTTCAGAAGACCAAATTCTAAACTTCACCAAAACACCCAACTTTCAATGCTGGGTTCACTGAAGTGCTAATTTCAGTGAGATAAGCACTTCAGAAGGTCAAAATCTAAACATCTCAAAACCACTCAACTTTCGATGCTGTGTTCACTGAAGTGCTTATTTCAGTGAGATAAGCACTTCAGAAGACCAAAATCTAAACTTCACCAAACCACCCAACTTTCAATGCTGGATTCACTGAAGTGCTTATTTCAGTGAGATAAGCACTTCAGAAGACCAAAATCTCAACATCACAAAACCACTCAAATTTTGTTGCTGGGTTCACTGAAGTGCTTATTTCATTGAGATAAGCACTTCACTTCGCCAAAATCCCAACCTCACCAAACGACTCAACTTTTGATGCTGGTTCCACTGAATTGCTTATTTCAGTGAGATTAGCACTTCAGAAGGCCAAAATCTAAACATCACTAATCGACTCAACTTTTGATGCTGATTTCACTGAAATGCTTCTTTCAGTCAGATAAGCACATCAGAAGGCCAAAATCTCAACTTCACCAAACCACACAACTTTCGATCCAGGATTTACACAAATGCTTATTTCAGTTTGATAAGCACTTCAGAAGACTAAAATCTTAACTTCACCAAACCACTCAACTTTCGATGCTGGGATCACTGAAGTGCTTATTTCAGTGAGATAAGCACTTCAGAAGAACAAAATCACAACATCTCAAAACCACTCAACTTTCGATGCTGGGTGCACTGAAGTGCTTATTTCAGTGAGATAAGCACTTCAGAAGACCAAAATCTCAACATCACCAAACCACTCAAATTTCGATGCTGGGTTCACTGAAGTGCTTATTTCAGTGAGATAAGCACTTCAGAAGACCAAAATCTCAACTTCACCAAACCACCCAACTTTCAATGCTGGGTTCACTGAAGTGCTTATTTCAGTGAGATAAGTACTTCAATACGACAAAATCCCAACCTCACCAAGCGACTCAACTTTTGATCCTGGTTCCACTGAATTGCTTATTTCAGTGAGATAAGCACTTCAGAAGTCCAAAATCTAAACTTCACTAAACGACTCAACTTTTGATGCTGATTTCACTGAAATGCTTCTTTCAGTCAGATATTCACATCAGAAGGCCAAAATCTCAACTTCACCAAACCACCCAACTTTCGATCCAGGATATACCCAAAGGCTAATTTCAGTGAGATAAGCACTTCAGAAGACAAAAATCTAAACTTCACCAAACCACTCAACTTTCGATGCTGGGATCACTGAAGTGATTATTTCTGTGAGATAAGCACTTCAGAAGGCCAAAATCTCAACTTCACAAAACCAGCCAACTTTCGATACTGGATTTACCCAAATGCTTATTTCAGTGAGATAAGCACTTCAGAAGACCAAAATCTAAACTTCACCAAACCACCCAACTTTCAATGCTGGGTTCACTGAAGTGCTTATTGCAGTGAGATAAGCACTTCAGAAGACCAAAATCTAAACTTCACCAAAACACCCAACTTTCAATGCTGGGTTCACTGAAGTGCTAATTTCAGTGAGATAAGCACTTCAGAAGACCAAAATTTAAACTTCACCAAACCACCCAACTTTCAATGCTGGGTTCACTGAAGTGCTTATTTCAGTGAGATAAGCACTTCAGAAGACCAAAATCTCAACATCACAAAACCACTCAAATTTCGATGCTGGGTTCACTGAAGTGCTTATTTCATTGAGATAAGCACTTCACTTCGCCAAAATCCCAACCTCACCAAACGACTCAACTTTTGATGCTGGTTCCAGTGAATTGCTTATTCCAGTGAGATAAGCACTTCAGAATGCCAAAATCTAAACATCACTAATCGACTCAACTTTTGATGCTGGGTTCACTGAAGTGCTTATTTCAGTGAGATAAGCACTTCAGAAAGCCAAAATCTAAACTTCACTAATCGACTCAACTTTTGATGCTGATTTCACTGAAATGCTTCTTTCAGTCAGATAAGCACATCAGAAGGCCAAAATCTCAACTTCACCAAACCACTCAACTTTCGATGCTGGGATCACTGAAGTGCTTATTTCAGTGAGATAAGCACTTCAGAAGAACAAAATCTCAACATCTCAAAACCACTCAACTTTCGATGCTGGGTGCACTGAAGTGCTTATTTCCGTGAGATAAGCACTTCAGAAGACCAAAATCTAAACTTCACCAAACCACCCAACTTTCGATGCTGGGTTCACTGAAATGCTTATTTCAGTGAGATAAGCACTTCAGAAGACCAAAATCTCAACATCACCAAACCACTCAAATTTCGATGCTGGGTTCACTGAAGTGCTTATTTCAGTGAGATAAGCACTTCAGAAGACCAAAATCACAACTTCACCAAACCACCCAACTTTCAATGCTGGGTTCACTGAAGTGCTTATTTCAGTGAGATAAGTACTTCAATACGCCAAAATTCCAACCTCACCAAGCGACTCAACTTTTGATGCTGGTTCCACTGAATTGCTTATTTCAGTGAGATAAGCACTTCAGAAGGCCAAAATCTAAACTTCACTAATCGACTCAACTTTTGATGCTGATTTCACTGAAATGCTTCTTTCAGTCAGATATTCACATCAGAATGCCAAAATCTCAACTTCACCAAACCACACAACTTTCGATCCAGGATATACCCAAAGGCTAATTTCAGTGAGATAAGCACTTCAGAAGACAAAATTCTAAACTTCACCAAACCACTCAATTTCGATGCTGGGATCACTGAAGTGATTATTTCAGTGAGATAAGCACTTCAGAAGAGCAAAAACTCAACTTCACAAAACCACTCAACTTACGATGCTGGGCTCACTGCAGTGCTTATTTCAGTGAGATAAGCACTTCAGAATGCCAAAATCCCAACCTCACCAAACGACTCAACTTTTGATACTGGTTTCACTGAAATGCTTCTTTCAGTCAGATAAGCACTTCAGAAGGCCAAAATCTCAACTTCACAAATCCAGCCAACCAGCCAACTTTCGATACTGGATTTACCCAAATGCTTATTTCAGTGAGATAAGCACTTCAGAAGACCAAAATCTAAACTTCACCAAAACACCCAACTTTCAATGCTGGGTTCACTGAAGTGCTTATTGCAGTGAGATAAGCACTTCAGAAGACCAAATTCTAAACTTCACCAAAACACCCAACTTTCAATGCTGTGTTCACTGAAGTGCTTATTTCAGTGAGATAAGCACTTCAGAAGACCAAAATCTAAACTTCACCAAACCACCCAACTTTCATTGCTGGGTTCACTGAAGTGCTTATTTCAGTGAGATAAGCACTTCAGAAGACCAAAATCTCAACATCACAAAACCACTCAAATTTCGATGCTGGGTTCACTGAAGTGCTTATTTCATTGAGATAAGCACTTCACTTCGCCAAAATCCCAACCTCACCAAACGACACAACTTTTGATGCTGGTTCCACTGAATTGCTTATTTCAGTGAGATAAGCACTTCAGAAGTCCAAAATCTAAACATCACTAATCGACTCAACTTTTGATGCTGATTTCACTGAAATGCTTCTTTCATTCAGATAAGCACATCAGAAGGCCAAAATCTCAACTTCACCAAACCACCCAACTTTCGAACCAGGATTTACACAAATGCTTATTTCAGTGAGATAAGCACTTCAGAAGACTGCAATCTTAACTTCACCAAACCTCTCAACTTTCGATGCTGGGATCACTGAAGTGCTTATTTCAGTGAGATAAGCACTTCAGAAGAACAAAATCTCAACAACTCAAAACCACTCAACTTTCGATGCTGGGTGCACTGAAGTGCTTATTTCAGTGAGATAAGCACTTCAGAAGACCAAAATCTCAACATCACCAAACCACTCAAATTTCGATGCTGGGTTCACTGAAGTGCTTATTTCAGTGAGATAAGCACTTCAGAAGACCAAAATCTCAACTTCACCAAACCACCCAACTTTCAATGCTGGGTTCACTGAAGTGCTTATTTCAGTGAGATAAGTACTTCAATACGAAAAAATCCCAACCTCACCAAGCGACTCAACTTTTGATCCTGGTTCCACTGAATTGCTTATTTCAGTGAGATAAGCACTTCAGAAGGCCAAAATCTAAACTTCACTAAACGACTCAACTTTTGATGCTGATTTCACTGAAATGCTTCTTTCAGTCAGATATTCACATCAGAAGGCCAAAATCTCAACTTCACCCAACCACCCAACTTTCGATCCAGGATATCCCCAAAGGCTAATTTCAGTGAGATAAGCACTTCAGAAGACAAAAATCTAAACTTCACCAAACCACTCAACTTTCGATGCTGGGATCACTGAAGTGATTATTTCTGTGAGATAAGCACTTCAGAAGGCCAAAATCTCAACTTCACAAAACCAGCCAACTTTCGATACTGGATTTACCCAAATGCTTATTTCAGTGAGATAAGCACTTCAGAAGACCAAAATCTAAACTTCACCAAACCACCCAACTTTCAATGCTGGGTTCACTGAAGTGCTTATTGCAGTGAGATAAGCACTTCAGAAGACCAAAATCTAAACTTCACCAAAACACCCAACTTTCAATGCTGGGTTCACTGAAGTGCTAATTTCAGTGAGATAAGCACTTCAGAAGATCAAAATCTAAACATCTCAATACCACTCAACTTTCGATGCTGTGTTCACTGAAGTGCTTATTTCAGTGAGATAAGCACTTCAGAAGACTAAAATCTTAACTTCACCAAACCACTCAACTTTCGATGCTGGGATCACTGAAGTGCTTATTTCATTGAGATAAGCACTTCACTTCGCCAAAATCCCAACCTCACCAAACGACTCAACTTTTGATGCTGGTTCCAGTGAATTGCTTATTCCAGTGAGATAAGCACTTCAGAAGGCCAAAATCTAAACATCACTAATCGACTCAACTTTTGATGCTGGGTTCACTGAAGTGCTTATTTCAGTGAGATAAGCACTTCAGAAAACCAAAATCTAAACTTCACTAATCGACTCAACTTTTGATGCTGATTTCACTGAAATGCTTCTTTCAGTCAGATAAGCACATCAGAAGGCCAAAATCTCAACTTCACCAAACCACTCAACTTTCGATGCTGGGATCACTGAAGTGCTTATTTCAGTGAGATAAGCACTTCAGAAGAACAAAATCTCAACATCTCAAAACCACTCAACTTTCGATGCTGGGTGCACTGAAGTGCTTATTTCCGTGAGATAAGCACTTCAGAAGACCAAAATCTAAACTTCACCAAACCACCCAACTTTCAATGCTGGGTTCACTGAAGTGCTTATTGCAGTGAGATAAGCACTTCAGAAGACCAAAATCTAAACTTCACCAAAACACCCAACTTTCAATGCTGGGTTCACTGAAGTGCTAATTTCAGTGAGATAAGCACTTCAGAAGACCAAAATTTAAACTTCACCAAACCACCCAACTTTCAATGCTGGGTTCACTGAAGTGCTTATTTCAGTGAGATAAGCACTTCAGAAGACCAAAATCTCAACATCACAAAACCACTCAAATTTCGATGCTGGGTTCACTGAAGTGCTTATTTCATTGAGATAAGCACTTCACTTCGCCAAAATCCCAACCTCACCAAACGACTCAACTTTTGATGCTGGTTCCAGTGAATTGCTTATTCCAGTGAGATAAGCACTTCAGAATGCCAAAATCTAAACATCACTAATCGACTCAACTTTTGATGCTGGGTTCACTGAAGTGCTTATTTCAGTGAGATAAGCACTTCAGAAAGCCAAAATCTAAACTTCACTAATCGACTCAACTTTTGATGCTGATTTCACTGAAATGCTTCTTTCAGTCAGATAAGCACATCAGAAGGCCAAAATCTCAACTTCACCAAACCACTCAACTTTCGATGCTGGGATCACTGAAGTGCTTATTTCAGTGAGATAAGCACTTCAGAAGAACAAAATCTCAACATCTCAAAACCACTCAACTTTCGATGCTGGGTGCACTGAAGTGCTTATTTCCGTGAGATAAGCACTTCAGAAGACCAAAATCTAAACTTCACCAAACCACCCAACTTTCGATGCTGGGTTCACTGAAATGCTTATTTCAGTGAGATAAGCACTTCAGAAGACCAAAATCTCAACATCACCAAACCACTCAAATTTCGATGCTGGGTTCACTGAAGTGCTTATTTCAGTGAGATAAGCACTTCAGAAGACCAAAATCACAACTTCACCAAACCACCCAACTTTCAATGCTGGGTTCACTGAAGTGCTTATTTCAGTGAGATAAGTACTTCAATACGCCAAAATTCCAACCTCACCAAGCGACTCAACTTTTGATGCTGGTTCCACTGAATTGCTTATTTCAGTGAGATAAGCACTTCAGAAGGCCAAAATCTAAACTTCACTAATCGACTCAACTTTTGATGCTGATTTCACTGAAATGCTTCTTTCAGTCAGATATTCACATCATAAGGCCAAAATCTCAACTTCACCAAACCACCCAACTTTCGATCCAGGATATACCCAAAGGCTAATTTCAGTGAGATAAGCACTTCAGAAGACAAAATTCTAAACTTCACCAAACCACTCAATTTCGATGCTGGGATCACTGAAGTGATTATTTCAGTGAGATAAGCACTTCAGAAGAGCAAAAACTCAACTTCACAAAACCACTCAACTTTCGATGCTGGGCTCACTGCAGTGCTTATTTCAGTGAGATAAGCACTTCAGAATGCCAAAATCCCAACCTCACCAAACGACTCAACTTTTGATACTGGTTTCACTGAAATGCTTCTTTCAGTCAGATAAGCACTTCAGAAGGCCAAAATCTCAACTTCACAAAACCAGCCAACTTTCGATACTGGATTTACCCAAATGCTTATTTCAGTGAGATAAGCACTTCAGAAGACCAAAATCTAAACTTCACCAAACCACCCAACTTTCAATGCTGGGTTCACTGAAGTGCTTATTGCAGTGAGATAAGCACTTCAGAAGACCAAATTCTAAACTTCACCAAAACACCCAACTTTCAATGCTGGGTTCACTGAACTGCTAATTTCAGTGAGATAAGCACTTCAGAAGATCAAAATCTAAACATCTCAAAACTACTCAACTTTCGATGCTGGGTTCACTGAAGTGCTTATTTCAGTGAGATAAGCACTTCAGAAGACCAAAATCTAAACTTCACCAAACCACCCAACTTTCAATGCTGGGTTCACTGACGTGCTTATTTCAGTGAGATAAGCACTTCAGAAGACCAAAATCTCAACATCACAAAACCACTCAAATTTTGTTGCTGGGTTCACTGAAGTGCTTATTTCATTGAGATAAGCACTTCACTTCGCCAAAATCCCAACCTCACCAAACGACTGAACTTTTGATGCTGGTTCCACTGAATTGCTTATTTCAGTGAGATAAGCACTTCAGAAGGCCAAAATCTAAACATCACTAATCGACTCAACTTTTGATGCTGATTTCACTGAAATGCTTCTTTCAGTCAGATAAGCACATCAGAAGGCCAAAATCTCAACTTCACCAAACCACACAACTTTCGATCCAGGATTTACACAAATGCTTATTTCAGTTTGATAAGCACTTCAGAAGACTAAAATCTTAACTTCACCAAACCACTCAACTTTCGATGCTGGGATCACTGAAGTGCTTATTTCAGTGAGATAAGCACTTCAGAAGAACAAAATCACAACATCTCAAAACCACTCAACTTTCGATGCTGGGTGCACTGAAGTGCTTATTTCAGTGAGATAAGCACTTCAGAAGACCAAAATCTCAACATCACCAAACCACTCAAATTTCGATGCTGGGTTCACTGAAGTGCTTATTTCAGTGAGATAAGCACTTCAGAAGACCAAAATCTCAACTTCACCAAACCACACAACTTTCAATGCTGGGTTCACTGAAGTGCTTATTTCAGTGAGATAAGTACTTCAATACGACAAAATCCCAACCTCACCAAGCGACTCAACTTTTGATCCTGGTTCCACTGAATTGCTTATTTCAGTGAGATAAGCACTTCAGAAGGCCAAAATCTAAACTTCACTAAACGACTCAACTTTTGATGCTGATTTCACTGAAATGCTTCTTTCAGTCAGATATTCACATCAGAAGGCCAAAATCTCAACTCCACCAAACCACCCAACTTTCGATCCAGGATATACCCAAAGGCTAATTTCAGTGAGATAAGCACTTCAGAAGACAAAAATCTAAACTTCACCAAACCACTCAACTTTCGATGCTGGGATCACTGAAGTGATTATTTCTGTGAGATAAGCACTTCAGAAGGCCAAAATCTCAACTTCACAAAACCAGCCAACTTTCGATACTGGATTTACCCAAATGCTTATTTCAGTGAGATAAGCACTTCAGAAGACCAAAATCTAAACTTCACCAAACCACCCAACTTTCAATGCTGGGTTCACTGAAGTGCTTATTGCAGTGAGATAAGCACTTCAGAAGACCAAAATCTAAACTTCACCAAAACACCCAACTTTCAATGCTGGGTTCACTGAAGTGCTAATTTCAGTGAGATAAGCACTTCAGAAGATCAAAATCTAAACATCTCAATACCACTCAACTTTCGATGCTGTGTTCACTGAAGTGCTTATTTCAGTGAGATAAGCACTTCAGAAGACCAAAATTTAAACTTCACCAAACCACCCAACTTTCAATGCTGGGTTCACTGAAGTGCTTATTTCAGTGAGATAAGCACTTCAGAAGACCAAAATCTCAACATCACAAAACCACTCAAATTTCGATGCTGGGTTCACTGAAGTGCTTATTTCATTGAGATAAGCACTTCACTTCGCCAAAATCCCAACCTCACCAAACGACTCAACTTTTGATGCTGGTTCCAGTGAATTGCTTATTCCAGTGAGATAAGCACTTCAGAAGGCCAAAATCTAAACATCACTAATCGACTCAACTTTTGATGCTGGGTTCACTGAAGTGCTTATTTCAGTGAGATAAGCACTTCAGAAAGCCAAAATCTAAACTTCACTAATCGACTCAACTTTTGATGCTGATTTCACTGAAATGCTTCTTTCAGTCAGATAAGCACATCAGAAGGCCAAAATCTCAACTTCACCAAACCACTCAACTTTCGATGCTGGGATCACTGAAGTGCTTATTTCAGTGAGATAAGCACTTCAGAAGAACAAAATCTCAACATCTCAAAACCACTCAACTTTCGATGCTGGGTGCACTGAAGTGCTTATTTCCGTGAGATAAGCACTTCAGAAGACCAAAATCTAAACTTCACCAAACCACCCAACTTTCGATGCTGGGTTCACTGAAATGCTCATTTCAGTGAGATAAGCACTTCAGAAGACCAAAATCTCAACATCACCAAACCACTCAAATTTCGATGCTGGGTTCACTGAAGTGCTTATTTCAGTGAGATAAGCACTTCAGAAGACCAAAATCACAACTTCACCAAACCACCCAACTTTCAATGCTGGGTTCACTGAAGTGCTTATTTCAGTGAGATAAGTACTTCAATACGCCAAAATCCCAACCTCACCAAGCGACTCAACTTTTGATGCTGGTTCCACTGAATTGCTTATTTCAGTGAGATAAGCACTTCAGAAGGCCAAAATCTAAACTTCACTAATCGACTCAACTTTTGATGCTGATTTCACTGAAATGCTTCTTTCAGTCAGATATTCACATCAGAAGGCCAAAATCTCAACTTCACCAAACCACCCAACTTTCGATCCAGGATATACCCAAAGGCTAATTTCAGTGAGATAAGCACTTCAGAAGACAAAATTCTAAACTTCACCAAACCACTCAATTTCGATGCTGGGATCACTGAAGTGATTATTTCAGTGAGATAAGCACTTCAGAAGAGCAAAAACTCAACTTCACAAAACCACTCAACTTTCGATGCTGGGCTCACTGCAGTGCTTATTTCAGTGAGATAAGCACTTCAGAATGCCAAAATCCCAACCTCACCAAACGACTCAACTTTTGATACTGGTTTCACTGAAATGCTTCTTTCAGTCAGATAAGCACTTCAGAAGGCCAAAATCTCAACTTCACAAAACCAGCCAACTTTCGATACTGGATTTACCCAAATGCTTATTTCAGTGAGATAAGCACTTCAGAAGACCAAAATCTAAACTTCACCAAACCACCCAACTTTCAATGCTGGGTTCACTGAAGTGCTTATTGCAGTGAGATAAGCACTTCAGAAGACCAAATTCTAAACTTCACCAAAACACCCAACTTTCAATGCTGGGTTCACTGAACTGCTAATTTCAGTGAGATAAGCACTTCAGAAGATCAAAATCTAAACATCTCAAAACTACTCAACTTTCGATGCTGGGTTCACTGAAGTGCTTATTTCAGTGAGATAAGCACTTCAGAAGACCAAAATCTAAACTTCACCAAACCACCCAACTTTCAATGCTGGGTTCACTGCCGTGCTTATTTCAGTGAGATAAGCACTTCAGAAGACCAAAATCTCAACATCACAAAACCACTCAAATTTTGTTGCTGGGTTCACTGAAGTGCTTATTTCATTGAGATAAGCACTTCACTTCGCCAAAATCCCAACCTCACCAAACGACTGAACTTTTGATGCTGGTTCCACTGAATTGCTTATTTCAGTGAGATAAGCACTTCAGAAGGCCAAAATCTAAACATCACTAATCGACTCAACTTTTGATGCTGATTTCACTGAAATGCTTCTTTCAGTCAGATAAGCACATCAGAAGGCCAAAATCTCAACTTCACCAAACCACCCAACTTTCGATCCAGGATTTACACAAATGCTTATTTCAGTTTGATCAGCACTTCAGAAGACTAAAATCTTAACTTCACCAAACCACTCAACTTTCGATGCTGGGATCACTGAAGTGCTTATTTCAGTGAGATAAGCACTTCAGAAGAAGAAAATCACAACATCTCAAAACCACTCAACTTTCGATGCTGGGTGCACTGAAGTGCTTATTTCAGTGAGATAAGCACTTCAGAAGACCAAAATCTCAACATCACCAAACCACTCAAATTTCGATGCTGGGTTCACTGAAGTGCTTATTTCAGTGAGATAAGCACTTCAGAAGACCAAAATCTCAACTTCAACAAACCACCCAACTTTTGATGCTGATTTCACTGAAATGCTTCTTTCAGTCAGATAAGCACATCAGAAGGCCAAAATCTCAACTTCACCAAACCACCCAACTTTCGATCCAGGATTTACACAAATGCTTATTTCAGTTTGATCAGCACTTCAGAAGACTAAAATCTTAACTTCACCAAACCACTCAACTTTCGATGCTGGGATCACTGAAGTGCTTATTTCAGTGAGATAAGCACTTCAGAAGAAGAAAATCACAACATCTCAAAACCACTCAACTTTCGATGCTGGGTGCACTGAAGTGCTTATTTCAGTGAGATAAGCACTTCAGAAGACCAAAATCTCAACATCACCAAACCACTCAAATTTCGATGCTGGGTTCACTGAAGTGCTTATTTCAGTGAGATAAGCACTTCAGAAGACCAAAATCTCAACTTCAACAAACCACCCAACTTTCAATGCTGGGTTCACTGAAGTGCTTATTTCAGTGAGATAAGTACTTCAATACGACAAAATCCCAACCTCACCAAGCGACTCAACTTTTGATCCTGGTTCCACTGAATTGCTTATTTCAGTGAGATAAGCACTTCAGAAGGCCAAAATCTAAACTTCACTAAACGACTCAACTTTTGATGCTGATTTCACTGAAATGCTTCTTTCAGTCAGATATTCACATCAGAAGGCCAAAATCTCAACTTCACCAAACCACCCAACTTTCGATCCAGGATATACCCAAAGGCTAATTTCAGTGAGATAAGCACTTCAGAAGACAAAATTCTAAACTTCACCAAACCACTCAATTTCGATGCTGGGATCACTGAAGTGATTATTTCAGTGAGATAAGCACTTCAGAAGAGCAAAAACTCAACTTCACAAAACCACTCAACTTTCGATGCTGGGCTCACTGCAGTGCTTATTCCAGTGAGATAAGCACTTCAGAATGCCAAAATCCCAACCTCACCAAACGACTCAACTTTTGATACTGGTTTCACTGAAATGCTTCTTTCAGTCAGATAAGCACTTCAGAAGGCCAAAATCTCAACTTCACAAAACCAGCCAACTTTCGATACTGGATTTACCCAAATGCTTATTTCAGTGAGATAAGCACTTCAGAAGACCAAAATCTAAACTTCACCAAACCACCCAACTTTCAATGCTGGGTTCACTGAAGTGCTTATTGCAGTGAGATAAGCACTTCAGAAGACCAAAATCTAAACTTCACCAAAACACCCAACTTTCAATGCTGGGTTCACTGAAGTGCTAATTTCAGTGAGATAAGCACTTCAGAAGATCAAAATCTAAACATCTCAACACCACTCAACTTTCGATGCTGTGTTCACTGAAGTGCTTATTTCAGTGAGATAAGCACTTCAGAAGACCAAAATTTAAACTTCACCAAACCACCCAACTTTCAATGCTGGGTTCACTGAAGTGCTTATTTCAGTGAGATAAGCACTTCAGAAGACCAAAATCTCAACATCACAAAACCACTCAAATTTCGATGCTGGGTTCACTGAAGTGCTTATTTCATTGAGATAAGCACTTCACTTCGCCAAAATCCCAACCTCACCAAACGACTCAACTTTTGATGCTGGTTCCAGTGAATTGCTTATTCCAGTGAGATAAGCACTTCAGAAGGCCAAAATCTAAACATCACTAATCGACTCAACTTTTGATGCTGGGTTCACTGAAGTGCTTATTTCAGTGAGATAAGCACTTCAGAAAGCCAAAATCTAAACTTCACTAATCGACTCAACTTTTGATGCTGATTTCACTGAAATGCTTCTTTCAGTCAGATAAGCACATCAGAAGGCCAAAATCTCAACTTCACCAAACCACTCAACTTTCGATGCTGGGATCACTGAAGTGCTTATTTCAGTGAGATAAGCACTTCAGAAGAACAAAATCTCAACATCTCAAAACCACTCAACTTTCGATGCTGGGTGCACTGAAGTGCTTATTTCCGTGAGATAAGCACTTCAGAAGACCAAAATCTAAACTTCACCAAACCACCTAACTTTCGATGCTGGGTTCACTGAAATGCTTATTTCAGTGAGATAAGCACTTCAGAAGACCAAAATCTCAACATCACCAAACCACTCAAATTTCGATGCTGGGTTCACTGAAGTGCTTATTTCAGTGAGATAAGCACTTCAGAAGACCAAAATCACAACTTCACCAAACCACCCAACTTTCAATGCTGGGTTCACTGAAGTGCTTATTTCAGTGAGATAAGTACTTCAATACGCCAAAATCCCAACCTCACCAAGCGACTCAACTTTTGATGCTGGTTCCACTGAATTGCTTATTTCAGTGAGATAAGCACTTCAGAAGGCCAAAATCTAAACTTCACTAATCGACTCAACTTTTGATGCTGATTTCACTGAAATGCTTCTTTCAGTCAGATATTCACATCAGAAGGCCAAAATCTCCACTTCACCAAACCACCCAACTTTCGATCCAGGATATACCCAAAGGCTAATTTCAGTGAGATAAGCACTTCAGAAGACAAAATTCTAAACTTCACCAAACCACTCAATTTCGATGCTGGGATCACTGAAGTGATTATTTCAGTGAGATAAGCACTTCAGAAGAGCAAAAACTCAACTTCACAAAACCACTCAACTTTCAATGCTGGGCTCACTGCAGTGCTTATTTCAGTGAGATAAGCACTTCAGAATGCCAAAATCCCAACCTCACCAAACGACTCAACTTTTGATACTGGTTTCACTGAAATGCTTCTTTCAGTCAGATAAGCACTTCAGAAGGCCAAAATCTCAACTTCACAAAACCAGCCAACTTTCGATACTGGATTTACCCAAATGCTTATTTCAGTGAGATAAGCACTTCAGAAGACCAAAATCTAAACTTCACCAAAACACCGAACTTTCAATGCTGGGTTCACTGAAGTGCTAATTTCAGTGAGATAAGCACTTCAGAAGATCAAAATCTAAACATCTCAAAACCACTCAACTTTCGATGCTGTGTTCACTGAAGTGCTTATTTCAGTGAGATAAGCACTTCAGAAGACCAAAATCTAAACATCTCAAAACCACTCAACTTTCGATGCTGTGTTCACTGAACTGCTTATTTCATTGAGATAAGCACTTCACTACGCCAAAATCCCAACCTCACCAAGCGACTCAACTTTTGATGCTGGTTCCACTGAATTGCTTATTTCAGTGAGATAAGCACTTCAGAAGGCCAAAATCTAAACATCACTAATCGACTCAACTTTTGATGCTGATTTCACTGAAATGCTTCTTTCAGTCAGATAAGCACATCAGAAGGCCAAAATCTCAACTTCACCAAACCACCCAACTTTCGAACCAGGATTTACACAAATGCTTATTTCAGTGAGATAAGCACTTCAGAAGACTGCAATCTTAACTTCACCAAACCACTCAACTTTCGATGCTGGGATCACTGAAGTGCTTATTTCAGTGAGATAAGCACTTCAGAAGACCAAAATCTAAACTTCACCAAACCACCCAACTTTCGATGCTGGGTTCACTGAAATGCTTCTTTCAGTCAGATAAGCACTTCAGAAGAACAAAATCTCAACATCTCAAAACCACTCAACTTTCGATGCTGGGTTCACTGAAGTGCTTATTTCAGTGAGATAAGCACTTCAGAAGACCAAAATCTAAACTTCGCCAAACCACCCAACTTTCAATGCTGGGTTCACTGAAGTGCTTATTTCAGTGAGATAAGCACTTCAGAAGACCAAAATCTAAACTTCACCAAACCACTCAACTTTCAATGCTGGGTTCACTGAAGTGCTTATTTCAGTGAGATAAGCACTTCAGAAGACCAAAATCTAAACATCTCAAAACCACTCAAATTTCGATGCTGTGTTCACATGAAGTGCTTATTTCAGTGAGATAAGCACTTCAGAAGACCAAAATCTCAACTTCACCAAACCACCCAACTTTCGATCCAGGATATACCCAAAGGCTAATTTCAGTGAGATAAGCACTTCAGAAGACAAAAATCTAAACTTCACCAAAACACCCAACTTTCAATGCTGGGTTCACTGAAGTGCTTATTTCAGTGAGATAAGCACTTCAGAAGATCAAAATCTAAACATCTCAAAACCACTCAACTTTCGATGCTGGGTTCACTGAAGTGCTTATTTCAGTGAGATAAGCACTTCAGAAGAGCAAAAACTCAACTTCACAAAACCACTCAACTTTCGATGCTGGGCTCACGGCAGTGCTTATTTCAGTGAGATAAGCAATTCAGAATGCCAAAATCCCAACCTCACCAAACGACTCAACTTTTGATACTGTTCTCACTGAAATGCTTCTTTCAGTCAGATAAGCAATTCAGAAGGCCAAAATCTCAACTTCACAAAACCAGCCAACTTTCGATACTGGATTTACCCAAATGCTTATTTCAGTGAAATAAGCACTTCAGAAGACCAAAATCTAAACTTCACCAAAACACCCAACTTTCAATGCTGGGTTCACTGAAGTGCTTATTTCAGTGAGATAAGCACTTCAGAAGATCAAAATCTAAACATCTCAAAACCACTCAACTTTCGATGCTGGGTTCACTGAAGTGCTTATTTCAGTGAGTTAAGCACTTCAGAAGACCAAAATCTAAACTTCACCAAACCACCCAACTTTCAATGCTGGGTTCACTGAAGTGCTTATTTCAGTGAGATAAGCACTTCAGAAGACCAAAATCTCAACATCACAAAACCACTCAAATTTCGATGCTGGGTTCACTGAAGTGCTTATTTCATTGAGATAAGCACTTCACTTCGCCAAAATCCCAACCTCACCAAACGACTCAACTTTTGATGCTGGTTCCACTGAATTGCTTATTTCAGTGAGATAAGCACTTCAGATTGCCAAAATCCCAACCTCAACAAACGACTCAACTTTCGATGCTGGGCTCACTGCAGTGCTTGTTTCAGTGAGAGAAGCACTTCAGAATGCCAAAATCCCAACCTCACCAAACGACTCAACTTTTGATACTGGGTTCATGAAATGCTTCTTTCAGTCAGGTAAGCACTTCAGAAGGCCAAAATCTCATCTTCACAAAACCAGCCAACTTTCGATACTGGATTTAGCCAAATGCTTATTTCAGTGAGAGAAGCACTTCCGAAGACCAAAATCTAAACTTCACCAAACCACCCAACTTACAATGCTGGGTTCACTGAAGTGCTTATTTCAGTGAGATAAGCACTTCAGAAGACCAAAATCTAAACTTCACCAAACCACCCAACTTTCAATGCTGGGTTCACTGAAGTGCTTATTTCAGTGAGATAAGCACTTCAGAAGAACAAAATCTCAACATCTCAAAACCACTCAACGTTCGATGCTGGGTGCACTGAAGTGCTTATTTCAGTGAGATAAGCACTTCAGAAGACCAAAATCTCAACATCACCAAACGACTCAACTTTCGATGCTGGGTTCACTGAAGTGCTTATTTCAGTGAGATAAGCACTTCAGAATGCCAAAATCCCAACCTCACCAAACGACTCAACTTTTGATGCTGGTTCCACTGAATTGATTATTTCAGTGAGATAAGCACTTCAGAAGACCAAAATCTAAACTTCACCAAACCACTCAACTTTCGATGCTGGGTTCACTGAAGTGCTTATTTCAGTGAGATAAGCACTTCAGAAGACCAAAATCAAAACTTCGCCAAACCACCCAACTTTCAATGCTGGGTTCACTGAAGTGCTTATTTCAGTGAGATAAGCACTTCAGAAGACCAAAATCTAAACTTCACCAAACCACTCAACTTTCAATGCTGGGTTCACTGAAGTGCTTATTTCAGTGAGATAAGCACTTCAGAAGACCAAAATCTAAACATCTCAAAACCACTCAACTTTCGATGCTGGGTTCACTGAAGTGCTTATTTCAGTGAGATAAGCACTTCAGAAGACCAAAATCTAAACTTCGCCAAACCACCCAACTTTCGATGCTGGGTTCACTGAAGTGCTTATTACAGTGAGATAAGCACTTCAGAAGACCAAAATCTAAACTTCACCAAACCACTCAACTTTCAATGCTGGGTTCACTGAAGTGCTTATTTCAGTGAGATAAGTACTTCAATACGCCAAAATCCCAACCTCACCAAGCGACTCAACTTTTGATGCTGGTTCCACTGAATTGCTTATTTCAGTGAGATAAGCACTTCAGAAGGCCAAAATCTAAACTTCACTAATCGACTCAACTTTTGATGCTGATTTCACTGAAATGCTTCTTTCAGTCAGATATTCACATCAGAAGGCCAAAATCTCAACTTCACCAAACCACCCAACTTTCGATCCAGGATATACCCAAAGGCTAATTTCAGTGAGATAAGCACTTCAGAAGACAAAATTCTAAACTTCACCAAACCACTCAATTTCGATGCTGGGATCACTGAAGTGATTATTTCAGTGAGATAAGCACTTCAGAAGAGCAAAAACTCAACTTCACAAAACCACTCAACTTTCGATGCTGGGCTCACTGCAGTGCTTATTTCAGTGAGATAAGCACTTCAGAATGCCAAAATCCCAACCTCACCAAACGACTCAACTTTTGATACTGGTTTCACTGAAATGCTTCTTTCAGTCAGATAAGCACTTCAGAAGGCCAAAATCTCAACTTCACAAAACCAGCCAACTTTCGATACTGGATTTACCCAAATGCTTATTTCAGTGAGATAAGCACTTCAGAAGACAAAAATCTAAACTTCACCAAACCACCCAACTTTCAATGCTGGGTTCACTGAAGTGCTTATTTCAGTGAGATAAGCACTTCAGAAGACCAAAATCTCAACATCACAAAACCACTCAAATTTCGATGCTGGGTTCACTGAAGTGCTTATTTCATTGAGATAAGCACTTCACTTCGCCAAAATCCCAACCTCACCAAACGACTCAACTTTTGATGCTGGTTCCACTGAATTGCTTATTTCAGTGAGATAAGCACTTCAGATTGCCAAAATCCCAACCTCAACAAACGACTCAACTTTCGATGCTGGGCTCACTGCAGTGCTTGTTTCAGTGAGAGAAGCACTTCAGAATGCCAAAATCCCAACCTCACCAAACGACTCAACTTTTGATACTGGGTTCATGAAATGCTTCTTTCAGTCAGGTAAGCACTTCAGAAGGCCAAAATCTCATCTTCACAAAACCAGCCAACTTTCGATACTGGATTTAGCCAAATGCTTATTTCAGTGAGAGAAGCACTTCCGAAGACCAAAATCTAAACTTCACCAAACCACCCAACTTACAATGCTGGGTTCACTGAAGTGCTTATTTCAGTGAGATAAGCACTTCAGAAGACCAAAATCTAAACTTCACCAAACCACCCAACTTTCAATGCTGGGTTCACTGAAGTGCTTATTTCAGTGAGATAAGCACTTCAGAAGAACAAAATCTCAACATCTCAAAACCACTCAACGTTCGATGCTGGGTGCACTGAAGTGCTTATTTCAGTGAGATAAGCACTTCAGAAGACCAAAATCTCAACATCACCAAACGACTCAACTTTCGATGCTGGGTTCACTGAAGTGCTTATTTCAGTGAGATAAGCACTTCAGAATGCCAAAATCCCAACCTCACCAAACGACTCAACTTTTGATGCTGGTTCCACTGAATTGATTATTTCAGTGAGATAAGCACTTCAGAAGACCAAAATCTAAACTTCACCAAACCACTCAACTTTCGATGCTGGGTTCACTGAAGTGCTTATTTCAGTGAGATAAGCACTTCAGAAGACCAAAATCTAAACTTCGCCAAACCACCCAACTTTCAATGCTGGGTTCACTGAAGTGCTTATTTCAGTGAGATAAGCACTTCAGAAGACCAAAATCTAAACTTCACCAAACCACTCAACTTTCAATGCTGGGTTCACTGAAGTGCTTATTTCAGTGAGATAAGCACTTCAGAAGACCAAAATCTAAACATCTCAAAACCACTCAACTTTCGATGCTGGGTTCACTGAAGTGCTTATTTCAGTGAGATAAGCACTTCAGAAGACCAAAATCTAAACTTCGCCAAACCACCCAACTTTCGATGCTGGGTTCACTGAAGTGCTTATTACAGTGAGATAAGCACTTCAGAAGACCAAAATCTAAACTTCACCAAACCACTCAACTTTCAATGCTGGGTTCACTGAAGTGCTTATTTCAGTGAGATAAGTACTTCAATACGCCAAAATCCCAACCTCACCAAGCGACTCAACTTTTGATGCTGGTTCCACTGAATTGCTTATTTCAGTGAGATAAGCACTTCAGAAGGCCAAAATCTAAACTTCACTAATCGACTCAACTTTTGATGCTGATTTCACTGAAATGCTTCTTTCAGTCAGATATTCACATCAGAAGGCCAAAATCTCAACTTCACCAAACCACCCAACTTTCGATCCAGGATATACCCAAAGGCTAATTTCAGTGAGATAAGCACTTCAGAAGACAAAATTCTAAACTTCACCAAACCACTCAATTTCGATGCTGGGATCACTGAAGTGATTATTTCAGTGAGATAAGCACTTCAGAAGAGCAAAAACTCAACTTCACAAAACCACTCAACTTTCGATGCTGGGCTCACTGCAGTGCTTATTTCAGTGAGATAAGCACTTCAGAATGCCAAAATCCCAACCTCACCAAACGACTCAACTTTTGATACTGGTTTCACTGAAATGCTTCTTTCAGTCAGATAAGCACTTCAGAAGGCCAAAATCTCAACTTCACAAAACCAGCCAACTTTCGATACTGGATTTACCCAAATGCTTATTTCAGTGAGATAAGCACTTCAGAAGACAAAAATCTAAACTTCACCAAACCACCCAACTTTCAATGCTGGGTTCACTGAAGTGCTTATTTCAGTGAGATAAGCACTTCAGAAGACCAAAATCTCAACATCACAAAACCACTCAAATTTCGATGCTGGGTTCACTGAAGTGCTTATTTCATTGAGATAAGCACTTCACTTCGCCAAAATCCCAACCTCACCAAACGACTCAACTTTTGATGCTGGTTCCACTGAATTGCTTATTTCAGTGAGATAAGCACTTCAGATTGCCAAAATCCCAACCTCAACAAACGACTCAACTTTCGATGCTGGGCTCACTGCAGTGCTTGTTTCAGTGAGAGAAGCACTTCAGAATGCCAAAATCCCAACCTCACCAAACGACTCAACTTTTGATACTGGGTTCATGAAATGCTTCTTTCAGTCAGGTAAGCACTTCAGAAGGCCAAAATCTCATCTTCACAAAACCAGCCAACTTTCGATACTGGATTTAGCCAAATGCTTATTTCAGTGAGAGAAGCACTTCCGAAGACCAAAATCTAAACTTCACCAAACCACCCAACTTACAATGCTGGGTTCACTGAAGTGCTTATTTCAGTGAGATAAGCACTTCAGAAGACCAAAATCTAAACTTCACCAAACCACCCAACTTTCAATGCTGGGTTCACTGAAGTGCTTATTTCAGTGAGATAAGCACTTCAGAAGAACAAAATCTCAACATCTCAAAACCACTCAACGTTCGATGCTGGGTGCACTGAAGTGCTTATTTCAGTGAGATAAGCACTTCAGAAGACCAAAATCTCAACATCACCAAACGACTCAACTTTCGATGCTGGGTTCACTGAAGTGCTTATTTCAGTGAGATAAGCACTTCAGAATGCCAAAATCCCAACCTCACCAAACGACTCAACTTTTGATGCTGGTTCCACTGAATTGATTATTTCAGTGAGATAAGCACTTCAGAAGACCAAAATCTAAACTTCACCAAACCACTCAACTTTCGATGCTGGGTTCACTGAAGTGCTTATTTCAGTGAGATAAGCACTTCAGAAGACCAAAATCTAAACTTCGCCAAACCACCCAACTTTCAATGCTGGGTTCACTGAAGTGCTTATTTCAGTGAGATAAGCACTTCAGAAGACCAAAATCTAAACTTCACCAAACCACTCAACTTTCAATGCTGGGTTCACTGAAGTGCTTATTTCAGTGAGATAAGCACTTCAGAAGACCAAAATCTAAACATCTCAAAACCACTCAACTTTCGATGCTGGGTTCACTGAAGTGCTTATTTCAGTGAGATAAGCACTTCAGAAGACCAAAATCTAAACTTCGCCAAACCACCCAACTTTCGATGCTGGGTTCACTGAAGTGCTTATTACAGTGAGATAAGCACTTCAGAAGACCAAAATCTAAACTTCACCAAACCACTCAACTTTCAATGCTGGGTTCACTGAAGTGCTTATTTCAGTGAGATAAGTACTTCAATACGCCAAAATCCCAACCTCACCAAGCGACTCAACTTTTGATGCTGGTTCCACTGAATTGCTTATTTCAGTGAGATAAGCACTTCAGAAGGCCAAAATCTAAACTTCACTAATCGACTCAACTTTTGATGCTGATTTCACTGAAATGCTTCTTTCAGTCAGATATTCACATCAGAAGGCCAAAATCTCAACTTCACCAAACCACCCAACTTTCGATCCAGGATATACCCAAAGGCTAATTTCAGTGAGATAAGCACTTCAGAAGACAAAATTCTAAACTTCACCAAACCACTCAATTTCGATGCTGGGATCACTGAAGTGATTATTTCAGTGAGATAAGCACTTCAGAAGAGCAAAAACTCAACTTCACAAAACCACTCAACTTTCGATGCTGGGCTCACTGCAGTGCTTATTTCAGTGAGATAAGCACTTCAGAATGCCAAAATCCCAACCTCACCAAACGACTCAACTTTTGATACTGGTTTCACTGAAATGCTTCTTTCAGTCAGATAAGCACTTCAGAAGGCCAAAATCTCAACTTCACAAAACCAGCCAACTTTCGATACTGGATTTACCCAAATGCTTATTTCAGTGAGATAAGCACTTCAGAAGACAAAAATCTAAACTTCACCAAACCACCCAACTTTCAATGCTGGGTTCACTGAAGTGCTTATTTCAGTGAGATAAGCACTTCAGAAGACCAAAATCTCAACATCACCAAACCACTCAAATTTCGATGCTGGGTTCACTGAAGTGCTTATTTCATTGAGATAAGCACTTCACTTCGCCAAAATCCCAACCTCAAGAAACGACTCAACTTTTGATGCTGGTTCCACTGAATTGCTTTATTTCAGTGAGATAAGCACTTCAGAAGGCCAAAATCTAAACATCACTAATCGACTCAACTTTTGATGCTGATTTCACTGAAATGCTTCTTTCAGTCAGATAAGCACATCAGAAGGCCAAAATCACAACTTCACTAAACCACCCAACTTTCGATCCAGGATTTACACAAATGCTTATTTCAGTGAGATAAGCACTTCAGAAGACTAAAATCTTAACTTCAACAAACCACTCAACTATCGATGCTGGGATCACTGAAGTGCTTATTTCAGTGAGATAAGCACTTCAGAAGAACAAAATCTCAACAACTCAAAACCACTCAACTTTCGATGCTGGGTGCACTGAAGTGCTTATTTCAGTGAGATAAGCACTTCAGAAGACCAAAATCTCAACATCACCAAACCACTCAAATTTCGATGCTGGGCTCACTGCAGTGCTTATTTCAGTGAGATAAGCACTTCAGATTGCCAAAATCCCAACCTCAACAAACGACTCAACTTTCGATGCTGGGCTCACTGCAGTGCTTGTTTCAGTGAGAGAAGCACTTCAGAATGCCAAAATCCCAACCTCACCAAACGACTCAACTTTTGATACTGGGTTCATGAAATGCTTCTTTCAGTCAGGTAAGCACTTCAGAAGGCCAAAATCTCATCTTCACAAAACCAGCCAACTTTCGATACTGGATTTAGCCAAATGCTTATTTCAGTGAGAGAAGCACTTCCGAAGACCAAAATCTAAACTTCACCAAACCACCCAACTTACAATGCTGGGTTCACTGAAGTGCTTATTTCAGTGAGATAAGCACTTCAGAAGACCAAAATCTAAACTTCACCAAACCACCCAACTTTCAATGCTGGGTTCACTGAAGTGCTTATTTCAGTGAGATAAGCACTTCAGAAGACCAAAATCTAAACTTCGCCAAACCACCCAACTTTCAATGCTGGGTTCACTGAAGTGCTTATTTCAGTGAGATAAGCACTTCAGAAGACCAAAATCTAAACTTCACCAAACCACTCAACTTTCAATGCTGGGTTCACTGAAGTGCTTATTTCAGTGAGATAAGTACTTCAATATGCCAAAATCCCAACCTCACCAAGCGACTCAACTTTTGATGCTGGTTCCACTGAATTGCTTATTTCAGTGAGATAAGCACTTCAGAAGGCCAAAATCTAAACTTCACTAATCGACTCAACTTTTGATGCTGATTTCACTGAAATGCTTCTTTCAGTCAGATATTCACATCAGAAGGCCAAAATCTCAACTTCACCAAACCACCCAACTTTCGATCCAGGATATACCCAAAGGCTAATTTCAGTGAGATAAGCACTTCAGAAGACAAAATTCTAAACTTCACCAAACCACTCAATTTCGATGCTGGGATCACTGAAGTGATTATTTCAGTGAGATAAGCACTTCAGAAGAGCAAAAACTCAACTTCACAAAACCACTCAACTTTCGATGCTGGGCTCACTGCAGTGCTTATTTCAGTGAGATAAGCACTTCAGAATGCCAAAATCCCAACCTCACCAAACGACTCAACTTTTGATACTGGTTTCACTGAAATGTTCTTTCAGTCAGATAAGCACTTCAGAAGGCCAAAATCTCAACTTCACAAAACCAGCCAACTTTCGATACTGGATTTACCCAAATGCTTATTTCAGTGAGATAAGCACTTCAGAAGACCAAAATCTAAACTTCACCAAACCACCCAACTTTCAATGCTGGGTTCACTGAAGTGCTTATTGCAGTGAGATAAGCACTTCAGAAGACCAAATTCTAAACTTCACCAAAACACCCAACTTTCAATGCTGGGTTCACTGAAGTGCTAATTTCAGTGAGATAAGCACTTCAGAAGGTCAAAATCTAAACATCTCAAAACCACTCAACTTTCGATGCTGTGTTCACTGAAGTGCTTATTTCAGTGAGATAAGCACTTCAGAAGACCAAAATCTAAACTTCACCAAACCACCCAACTTTCAATGCTGGATTCACTGAAGTGCTTATTTCAGTGAGATAAGCACTTCAGAAGACCAAAATCTCAACATCACAAAACCACTCAAATTTTGTTGCTGGGTTCACTGAAGTGCTTATTTCATTGAGATAAGCACTTCACTTCGCCAAAATCCCAACCTCACCAAACGACTCAACTTTTGATGCTGGTTCCACTGAATTGCTTATTTCAGTGAGATTAGCACTTCAGAAGGCCAAAATCTAAACATCACTAATCGACTCAACTTTTGATGCTGATTTCACTGAAATGCTTCTTTCAGTCAGATAAGCACATCAGAAGGCCAAAATCTCAACTTCACCAAACCACACAACTTTCGATCCAGGATTTACACAAATGCTTATTTCAGTTTGATAAGCACTTCAGAAGACTAAAATCTTAACTTCACCAAACCACTCAACTTTCGATGCTGGGATCACTGAAGTGCTTATTTCAGTGAGATAAGCACTTCAGAAGAACAAAATCACAACATCTCAAAACCACTCAACTTTCGATGCTGGGTGCACTGAAGTGCTTATTTCAGTGAGATAAGCACTTCAGAAGACCAAAATCTCAACATCACCAAACCACTCAAATTTCGATGCTGGGTTCACTGAAGTGCTTATTTCAGTGAGATAAGCACTTCAGAAGACCAAAATCTCAACTTCACCAAACCACCCAACTTTCAATGCTGGGTTCACTGAAGTGCTTATTTCAGTGAGATAAGTACTTCAATACGACAAAATCCCAACCTCACCAAGCGACTCAACTTTTGATCCTGGTTCCACTGAATTGCTTATTTCAGTGAGATAAGCACTTCAGAAGTCAAAAATCTAAACTTCACTAAACGACTCAACTTTTGATGCTGATTTCACTGAAATGCTTCTTTCAGTCAGATATTCACATCAGAAGGCCAAAATCTCAACTTCACCAAACCACCCAACTTTCGATCCAGGATATACCCAAAGGCTAATTTCAGTGAGATAAGCACTTCAGAAGACAAAAATCTAAACTTCACCAAACCACTCAACTTTCGATGCTGGGATCACTGAAGTGATTATTTCTGTGAGATAAGCACTTCAGAAGGCCAAAATCTCAACTTCACAAAACCAGCCAACTTTCGATACTGGATTTACCCAAATGCTTATTTCAGTGAGATAAGCACTTCAGAAGACCAAAATCTAAACTTCACCAAACCACCCAACTTTCAATGCTGGGTTCACTGAAGTGCTTATTGCAGTGAGATAAGCACTTCAGAAGACCAAAATCTAAACTTCACCAAAACACCCAACTTTCAATGCTGGGTTCACTGAAGTGCTAATTTCAGTGAGATAAGCACTTCAGAAGATCAAAATCTAAACATCTCAATACCACTCAACTTTCGATGCTGTGTTCACTGAAGTGCTTATTTCAGTGAGATAAGCACTTCAGAAGACCAAAATTTAAACTTCACCAAACCACCCAACTTTCAATGCTGGGTTCACTGAAGTGCTTATTTCAGTGAGATAAGCACTTCAGAAGACCAAAATCTCAACATCACAAAACCACTCAAATTTCGATGCTGGGTTCACTGAAGTGCTTATTTCATTGAGATAAGCACTTCACTTCGCCAAAATCCCAACCTCACCAAACGACTCAACTTTTGATGCTGGTTCCAGTGAATTGCTTATTCCAGTGAGATAAGCACTTCAGAATGCCAAAATCTAAACATCACTAATCGACTCAACTTTTGATGCTGGGTTCACTGAAGTGCTTATTTCAGTGAGATAAGCACTTCAGAAAGCCAAAATCTAAACTTCACTAATCGACTCAACTTTTGATGCTGATTTCACTGAAATGCTTCTTTCAGTCAGATAAGCACATCAGAAGGCCAAAATCTCAACTTCACCAAACCACTCAACTTTCGATGCTGGGATCACTGAAGTGCTTATTTCAGTGAGATAAGCACTTCAGAAGAACAAAATCTCAACATCTCAAAACCACTCAACTTTCGATGCTGGGTGCACTGAAGTGCTTATTTCCGTGAGATAAGCACTTCAGAAGACCAAAATCTAAACTTCACCAAACCACCCAACTTTCGATGCTGGGTTCACTGAAATGCTTATTTCAGTGAGATAAGCACTTCAGAAGACCAAAATCTCAACATCACCAAACCACTCAAATTTCGATGCTGGGTTCACTGAAGTGCTTATTTCAGTGAGATAAGCACTTCAGAAGACCAAAATCACAACTTCACCAAACCACCCAACTTTCAATGCTGGGTTCACTGAAGTGCTTATTTCAGTGAGATAAGTACTTCAATACGCCAAAATTCCAACCTCACCAAGCGACTCAACTTTAGATGCTGGTTCCACTGAATTGCTTATTTCAGTGAGATAAGCACTTCAGAAGGCCAAAATCTAAACTTCACTAATCGACTCAACTTTTGATGCTGATTTCACTGAAATGCTTCTTTCAGTCAGATATTCACATCAGAATGCCAAAATCTCAACTTCACCAAACCACACAACTTTCGATCCAGGATATACCCAAAGGCTAATTTCAGTGAGATAAGCACTTCAGAAGACAAAATTCTAAACTTCACCAAACCACTCAATTTCGATGCTGGGATCACTGAAGTGATTATTTCAGTGAGATAAGCACTTCAGAAGAGCAAAAACTCAACTTCACAAAACCACTCAACTTACGATGCTGGGCTCACTGCAGTGCTTATTTCAGTGAGATAAGCACTTCAGAATGCCAAAATCCCAACCTCACCAAACGACTCAACTTTTGATACTGGTTTCACTGAAATGCTTCTTTCAGTCAGATAAGCACTTCAGAAGGCCAAAATCTCAACTTCACAAATCCAGCCAACCAGCCAACTTTCGATACTGGATTTACCCAAATGCTTATTTCAGTGAGATAAGCACTTCAGAAGACCAAAATCTAAACTTCACCAAAACACCCAACTTTCAATGCTGGGTTCACTGAAGTGCTTATTGCAGTGAGATAAGCACTTCAGAAGACCAAATTCTAAACTTCACCAAAACACCCAACTTTCAATGCTGTGTTCACTGAAGTGCTTATTTCAGTGAGATAAGCACTTCAGAAGACCAAAATCTAAACTTCACCAAACCACCCAACTTTCAATGCTGGGTTCACTGAAGTGCTTATTTCAGTGAGATAAGCACTTCAGAAGACCAAAATCTCAACATCACAAAACCACTCAAATTTCGATGCTGGGTTCACTGAAGTGCTTATTTCATTGAGATAAGCACTTCACTTCGCCAAAATCCCAACCTCACCAAACGACTCAACTTTTGATGCTGGTTCCACTGAATTGCTTATTTCAGTGAGATAAGCACTTCAGAAGGCCAAAATCTAAACATCACTAATCGACTCAACTTTTGATGCTGATTTCACTGAAATGCTTCTTTCATTCAGATAAGCACATCAGAAGGCCAAAATCTCAAATTCACCAAACCACCCAACTTTCGAACCAGGATTTACACAAATGCTTATTTCAGTGAGATAAGCACTTCAGAAGACTGCAATCTTAACTTCACCAAACCTCTCAACTTTCGATGCTGGGATCACTGAAGTGCTTATTTCAGTGAGATAAGCACTTCAGAAGAACAAAATCTCAACAACTCAAAACCACTCAACTTTCGATGCTGGGTGCACTGAAGTGCTTATTTCAGTGAGATAAGCACTTCAGAAGACCAAAATCTCAACATCACCAAACCACTCAAATTTCGATGCTGGGTTCACTGAAGTGCTTATTTCAGTGAGATAAGCACTTCAGAAGACCAAAATCTCAACTTCACCAAACCACCCAACTTTCAATGCTGGGTTCACTGAAGTGCTTATTTCAGTGAGATAAGTACTTCAATACGAAAAAATCCCAACCTCACCAAGCGACTCAACTTTTGATCCTGGTTCCACTGAATTGCTTATTTCAGTGAGATAAGCACTTCAGAAGGCCAAAATCTAAACTTCACTAAACGACTCAACTTTTGATGCTGATTTCACTGAAATGCTTCTTTCAGTCAGATATTCACATCAGAAGGCCAAAATCTCAACTTCACCCAACCACCCAACTTTCGATCCAGGATATACCCAAAGGCTAATTTCAGTGAGATAAGCACTTCAGAAGACAAAAATCTAAACTTCACCAAACCACTCAACTTTCGATGCTGGGATCACTGAAGTGATTATTTCTGTGAGATAAGCACTTCAGAAGGCCAAAATCTCAACTTCACAAAACCAGCCAACTTTCGATACTGGATTTACCCAAATGCTTATTTCAGTGAGATAAGCACTTCAGAAGACCAAAATCTAAACTTCACCAAACCACCCAACTTTCAATGCTGGGTTCACTGAAGTGCTTATTGCAGTGAGATAAGCACTTCAGAAGACCAAAATCTAAACTTCACCAAAACACCCAACTTTCAATGCTGGGTTCACTGAAGTGCTAATTTCAGTGAGATAAGCACTTCAGAAGATCAAAATCTAAACATCTCAATACCACTCAACTTTCGATGCTGTGTTCACTGAAGTGCTTATTTCAGTGAGATAAGCACTTCAGAAGACTAAAATCTTAACTTCAACAAACCACTCAACTTTCGATGCTGGGATCACTGAAGTGCTTATTTCATTGAGATAAGCACTTCACTTCGCCAAAATCCCAACCTCACCAAACGACTCAACTTTTGATGCTGGTTCCAGTGAATTGCTTATTCCAGTGAGATAAGCACTTCAGAAGGCCAAAATCTAAACATCACTAATCGACTCAACTTTTGATGCTGGGTTCACTGAAGTGCTTATTTCAGTGAGATAAGCACTTCAGAAAGCCAAAATCTAAACTTCACTAATCGACTCAACTTTTGATGCTGATTTCACTGAAATGCTTCTTTCAGTCAGATAAGCACATCAGAAGGCCAAAATCTCAACTTCACCAAACCACTCAACTTTCGATGCTGGGATCACTGAAGTGCTTATTTCAGTGAGATAAGCACTTCAGAAGAACAAAATCTCAACATCTCAAAACCACTCAACTTTCGATGCTGGGTGCACTGAAGTGCTTATTTCCGTGAGATAAGCACTTCAGAAGACCAAAATCTAAACTTCACCAAACCACCCAACTTTCGATGCTGGGTTCACTGAAATGCTTATTTCAGTGAGATAAGCACTTCAGAAGACCAAAATCTCAACATCACCAAACCACTCAAATTTCGATGCTGGGTTCACTGAAGTGCTTATTTCAGTGAGATAAGCACTTCAGAAGACCAAAATCACAACTTCACCAAACCACCCAAATTTCAATGCTGGGTTCACTGAAGTGCTTATTTCAGTGAGATAAGTACTTCAATACGCCAAAATCCCAACCTCACCAAGCGACTCAACTTTTGATGCTGGTTCCACTGAATTGCTTATTTCAGTGAGATAAGCACTTCAGAAGGCCAAAATCTAAACTTCACTAATCGACTCAACTTTTGATGCTGATTTCACTGAAATGCTTCTTTCAGTCAGATATTCACATCATAAGGCCAAAATCTCAACTTCACCAAACCACCCAACTTTCGATCCAGGATATACCCAAAGGCTAATTTCAGTGAGATAAGCACTTCAGAAGACAAAATTCTAAACTTCACCAAACCACTCAATTTCGATGCTGGGATCACTGAAGTGATTATTTCAGTGAGATAAGCACTTCAGAAGAGCAAAAACTCAACTTCACAAAACCACTCAACTTTCGATGCTGGGCTCACTGCAGTGCTTATTTCAGTGAGATAAGCACTTCAGAATGCCAAAATCCCAACCTCACCAAACGACTCAACTTTTGATACTGGTTTCACTGAAATGCTTCTTTCAGTCAGATAAGCACTTCAGAAGGCCAAAATCTCAACTTCACAAAACCAGCCAACTTTCGATACTGGATTTACCCAAATGCTTATTTCAGTGAGATAAGCACTTCAGAAGACCAAAATCTAAACTTCACCAAACCACCCAACTTTCAATGCTGGGTTCACTGAAGTGCTTATTGCAGTGAGATAAGCACTTCAGAAGACCAAATTCTAAACTTCACCAAAACACCCAACTTTCAATGCTGGGTTCACTGAACTGCTAATTTCAGTGAGATAAGCACTTCAGAAGATCAAAATCTAAACATCTCAAAACTACTCAACTTTCGATGCTGGGTTCACTGAAGTGCTTATTTCAGTGAGATAAGCACTTCAGAAGACCAAAATCTAAACTTCACCAAACCACCCAACTTTCAATGCTGGGTTCACTGACGTGCTTATTTCAGTGAGATAAGCACTTCAGAAGACCAAAATCTCAACATCACAAAACCACTCAAATTTTGTTGCTGGGTTCACTGAAGTGCTTATTTCATTGAGATAAGCACTTCACTTCGCCAAAATCCCAACCTCACCAAACGACTGAACTTTTGATGCTGGTTCCACTGAATTGCTTATTTCAGTGAGATAAGCACTTCAGAAGGCCAAAATCTAAACATCACTAATCGACTCAACTTTTGATGCTGA
Organism: Stegostoma tigrinum; assembly: GCF_030684315.1. Lineage (NCBI taxonomy): Eukaryota > Metazoa > Chordata > Chondrichthyes > Orectolobiformes > Stegostomatidae > Stegostoma > Stegostoma tigrinum. The sequence continues at coordinate 853,787 of NW_026728053.1, forward strand.
TTTCACTGAAATGCTTCTTTCAGTCAGATAAGCACATCAGAAGGCCAAAATCTCAACTTCACCAAACCACACAACTTTCGATCCAGGATTTACACAAATGCTTATTTCAGTTTGATAAGCACTTCAGAAGACTAAAATCTTAACTTCACCAAACCACTCAACTTTCGATGCTGGGATCACTGAAGTGCTTATTTCAGTGAGATAAGCACTTCAGAAGAACAAAATCACAACATCTCAAAACCACTCAACTTTCGATGCTGGGTGCACTGAAGTGCTTATTTCAGTGAGATAAGCACTTCAGAAGACCAAAATCTCAACATCACCAAACCACTCAAATTTCGATGCTGGGTTCACTGAAGTGCTTATTTCAGTGAGATAAGCACTTCAGAAGACCAAAATCTCAACTTCACCAAACCACCCAACTTTCAATGCTGGGTTCACTGAAGTGCTTATTTCAGTGAGATAAGTACTTCAATACGACAAAATCCCAACCTCACCAAGCGACTCAACTTTTGATCCTGGTTCCACTGAATTGCTTATTTCAGTGAGATAAGCACTTCAGAAGGCCAAAATCTAAACTTCACTAAACGACTCAACTTTTGATGCTGATTTCACTGAAATGCTTCTTTCAGTCAGATATTCACATCAGAAGGCCAAAATCTCAACTTCACCAAACCACCCAACTTTCGATCCAGGATATACCCAAAGGCTAATTTCAGTGAGATAAGCACTTCAGAAGACAAAAATCTAAACTTCACCAAACCACTCAACTTTCGATGCTGGGATCACTGAAGTGATTATTTCTGTGAGATAAGCACTTCAGAAGGCCAAAATCTCAACTTCACAAAACCAGCCAACTTTCGATACTGGATTTACCCAAATGCTTATTTCAGTGAGATAAGCACTTCAGAAGACCAAAATCTAAACTTCACCAAACCACCCAACTTTCAATGCTGGGTTCACTGAAGTGCTTATTGCAGTGAGATTAGCACTTCAGAAGACCAAAATCTAAACTTCACCAAAACACCCAACTTTCAATGCTGGGTTCACTGAAGTGCTAATTTCAGTGAGATAAGCACTTCAGAAGATCAAAATCTAAACATCTCAATACCACTCAACTTTCGATGCTGTGTTCACTGAAGTGCTTATTTCAGTGAGATAAGCACTTCAGAAGACCAAAATTTAAACTTCACCAAACCACCCAACTTTCAATGCTGGGTTCACTGAAGTGCTTATTTCAGTGAGATAAGCACTTCAGAAGACCAAAATCTCAACATCACAAAACCACTCAAATTTCGATGCTGGGTTCACTGAAGTGCTTATTTCATTGAGATAAGCACTTCACTTCGCCAAAATCCCAACCTCACCAAACGACTCAACTTTTGATGCTGGTTCCAGTGAATTGCTTATTCCAGTGAGATAAGCACTTCAGAAGGCCAAAATCTAAACATCACTAATCGACTCAACTTTTGATGCTGGGTTCACTGAAGTGCTTCTTTCAGTCAGATATTCACATCAGAAGGCCAAAATCTCAACTTCACCAAACCACCCAACTTTCGATCCAGGATATACCCAAAGGCTAATTTCAGTGAGATAAGCACTTCAGAAGACAAAATTCTAAACTTCACCAAACCACTCAACTTTCAATGCTGGGTTCACTGAAGTGCTTATTTCAGTGAGATAAGTACTTCAATACGCCAAATCCCAACCTCACCAAGCGACTCAACTTTTGATGCTGGTTCCACTGAATTGCTTATTTCAGTGAGATAAGCACTTCAGAAGGCCAAAATCTAAACTTCACTAATCGACTCAACTTTTGATGCTGATTTCACTGAAATGCTTCTTTCAGTCAGATATTCACATCAGAAGGCCAAAATCTCAACTTCACCAAACCACCCAACTTTCGATCCAGGATATACCCAAAGGCTAATTTCAGTGAGATAAGCACTTCAGAAGACAAAATTCTAAACTTCACCAAACCACTCAATTTCGATGCTGGGATCACTGAAGTGATTATTTCAGTGAGATAAGCACTTCAGAAGAGCAAAAACTCAACTTCACAAAACCACTCAACTTTCGATGCTGGGCTCACTGCAGTGCTTATTTCAGTGAGATAAGCACTACAGAATGCCAAAATCCCAACCTCACCAAACGACTCAACTTTTGATACTGGTTTCACTGAAATGCTTCTTTCAGTCAGATAAGCACTTCAGAAGGCCAAAATCTCAACTTCACAAAACCAGCCAACTTTCGATACTGGATTTACCCAAATGCTTATTTCAGTGAGATAAGCACTTCAGAAGACCAAAATCTAAACTTCACCAAACCACCCAACTTTCAATGCTGGGTTCACTGAAGTGCTTATTGCAGTGAGATAAGCACTTCAGAAGACCAAATTCTAAACTTCACCAAAACACCCAACTTTCAATGCTGGGTTCACTGAACTGCTAATTTCAGTGAGATAAGCACTTCAGAAGATCAAAATCTAAACATCTCAAAACTACTCAACTTTCGATGCTGGGTTCACTGAAGTGCTTATTTCAGTGAGATAAGCACTTCAGAAGACCAAAATCTAAACTTCACCAAACCACCCAACTTTCAATGCTGGGTTCACTGCCGTGCTTATTTCAGTGAGATAAGCACTTCAGAAGACCAAAATCTCAACATCACAAAACCACTCAAATTTTGTTGCTGGGTTCACTGAAGTGCTTATTTCATTGAGATAAGCACTTCACTTCGCCAAAATCCCAACCTCACCAAACGACTGAACTTTTGATGCTGGTTCCACTGAATTGCTTATTTCAGTGAGATAAGCACTTCAGAAGGCCAAAATCTAAACATCACTAATCGACTCAACTTTTGATGCTGATTTCACTGAAATGCTTCTTTCAGTCAGATAAGCACATCAGAAGGCCAAAATCTCAACTTCACCAAACCACCCAACTTTCGATCCAGGATTTACACAAATGCTTATTTCAGTTTGATCAGCACTTCAGAAGACTAAAATCTTAACTTCACCAAACCACTCAACTTTCGATGCTGGGATCACTGAAGTGCTTATTTCAGTGAGATAAGCACTTCAGAAGAAGAAAATCACAACATCTCAAAACCACTCAACTTTCGATGCTGGGTGCACTGAAGTGCTTATTTCAGTGAGATAAGCACTTCAGAAGACCAAAATCTCAACTTCAACAAACCACCCAACTTTCAATGCTGGGTTCACTGAAGTGCTTATTTCAGTGAGATAAGTACTTCAATACGACAAAATCCCAACCTCACCAAGCGACTCAACTTTTGATCCTGGTTCCACTGAATTGCTTATTTCAGTGAGATAAGCACTTCAGAAGGCCAAAATCTAAACTTCACTAAACGACTCAACTTTTGATGCTGATTTCACTGAAATGCTTCTTTCAGTCAGATATTCACATCAGAAGGCCAAAATCTCAACTTCACCAAACCACCCAACTTTCGATCCAGGATATACCCAAAGGCTAATTTCAGTGAGATAAGCACTTCAGAAGACAAAATTCTAAACTTCACCAAACCACTCAATTTCGATGCTGGGCTCACTGCAGTGCTTATTCCAGTGAGATAAGCACTTCAGAATGCCAAAATCCCAACCTCACCAAACGACTCAACTTTTGATACTGGTTTCACTGAAATGCTTCTTTCAGTCAGATAAGCACTTCAGAAGGCCAAAATCTCAACTTCACAAAACCAGCCAACTTTCGATACTGGATTTACCCAAATGCTTATTTCAGTGAGATAAGCACTTCAGAAGACCAAAATCTAAACTTCACCAAACCACCCAACTTTCAATGCTGGGTTCACTGAAGTGCTTATTGCAGTGAGATAAGCACTTCAGAAGACCAAAATCTAAACTTCACCAAAACACCCAACTTTCAATGCTGGGTTCACTGAAGTGCTAATTTCAGTGAGATAAGCACTTCAGAAGATCAAAATCTAAACATCTCAATACCACTCAACTTTCGATGCTGTGTTCACTGAAGTGCTTATTTCAGTGAGATAAGCACTACAGAAGACCAAAATTTAAACTTCACCAAACCACCCAACTTTCAATGCTGGGTTCACTGAAGTGCTTATTTCAGTGAGATAAGCACTTCAGAAGACCAAAATCTCAACATCACAAAACCACTCAAATTTCGATGCTGGGTTCACTGAAGTGCTTATTTCATTGAGATAAGCACTTCACTTCGCCAAAATCCCAACCTCACCAAACGACTCAACTTTTGATGCTGGTTCCAGTGAATTGCTTATTCCAGTGAGATAAGCACTTCAGAAGGCCAAAATCTAAACATCACTAATCGACTCAACTTTTGATGCTGGGTTCACTGAAGTGCTTATTTCAGTGAGATAAGCACTTCAGAAAGCCAAAATCTAAACTTCACTAATCGACTCAACTTTTGATGCTGATTTCACTGAAATGCTTCTTTCAGTCAGATAAGCACATCAGAAGGCCAAAATCTCAACTTCACCAAACCACTCAACTTTCGATGCTGGGATCACTGAAGTGCTTATTTCAGTGAGATAAGCACTTCAGAAGAACAAAATCTCAACATCTCAAAACCACTCAACTTTCGATGCTGGGTGCACTGAAGTGCTTATTTCCGTGAGATAAGCACTTCAGAAGACCAAAATCTAAACTTCACCAAAACCACCTAACTTTCGATGCTGGGTTCACTGAAATGCTTATTTCAGTGAGATAAGCACTTCAGAAGACCAAAATCTCAACATCACCAAACCACTCAAATTTCGATGCTGGGTTCACTGAAGTGCTTATTTCAGTGAGATAAGCACTTCAGAAGACCAAAATCACAACTTCACCAAACCACCCAACTTTCAATGCTGGGTTCACTGAAGTGCTTATTTCAGTGAGATAAGTACTTCAATACGCCAAAATCCCAACCTCACCAAGCGACTCAACTTTTGATGCTGGTTCCACTGAATTGCTTATTTCAGTGAGATAAGCACTTCAGAAGGCCAAAATCTAAACTTCACTAATCGACTCAACTTTTGATGCTGATTTCACTGAAATGCTTCTTTCAGTCAGATATTCACATCAGAAGGCCAAAATCTCCACTTCACCAAACCACCCAACTTTCGATCCAGGATATACCCAAAGGCTAATTTCAGTGAGATAAGCACTTCAGAAGACAAAATTCTAAACTTCACCAAACCACTCAATTTCGATGCTGGGATCACTGAATTGCTTATTTCAGTGAGATAAGCACTTCAGAAGGCCAAAATCTAAACATCACTAATCGACTCAACTTTTGATGCTGATTTCACTGAAATGCTTCTTTCAGTCAGATAAGCACATCAGAAGGCCAAAATCTCAACTTCACCAAACCACCCAACTTTCGATCCAGGATTTACACAAATGCTTATTTCAGTTTGATCAGCACTTCAGAAGACTAAAATCTTAACTTCACCAAACCACTCAACTTTCGATGCTGGGATCACTGAAGTGCTTATTTCAGTGAGATAAGCACTTCAGAAGAAGAAAATCACAACATCTCAAAACCACTCAACTTTCGATGCTGGGTGCACTGAAGTGCTTATTTCAGTGAGATAAGCACTTCAGAAGACCAAAATCTCAACTTCAACAAACCACCCAACTTTCAATGCTGGGTTCACTGAAGTGCTTATTTCAGTGAGATAAGTACTTCAATACGACAAAATCCCAACCTCACCAAGCGACTCAACTTTTGATCCTGGTTCCACTGAATTGCTTATTTCAGTGAGATAAGCACTTCAGAAGGCCAAAATCTAAACTTCACTAAACGACTCAACTTTTGATGCTGATTTCACTGAAATGCTTCTTTCAGTCAGATATTCACATCAGAAGGCCAAAATCTCAACTTCACCAAACCACCCAACTTTCGATCCAGGATATACCCAAAGGCTAATTTCAGTGAGATAAGCACTTCAGAAGACAAAATTCTAAACTTCACCAAACCACTCAATTTCGATGCTGGGCTCACTGCAGTGCTTATTCCAGTGAGATAAGCACTTCAGAATGCCAAAATCCCAACCTCACCAAACGACTCAACTTTTGATACTGGTTTCACTGAAATGCTTCTTTCAGTCAGATAAGCACTTCAGAAGGCCAAAATCTCAACTTCACAAAACCAGCCAACTTTCGATACTGGATTTACCCAAATGCTTATTTCAGTGAGATAAGCACTTCAGAAGACCAAAATCTAAACTTCACCAAACCACCCAACTTTCAATGCTGGGTTCACTGAAGTGCTTATTGCAGTGAGATAAGCACTTCAGAAGACCAAAATCTAAACTTCACCAAAACACCCAACTTTCAATGCTGGGTTCACTGAAGTGCTAATTTCAGTGAGATAAGCACTTCAGAAGATCAAAATCTAAACATCTCAATACCACTCAACTTTCGATGCTGTGTTCACTGAAGTGCTTATTTCAGTGAGATAAGCACTACAGAAGACCAAAATTTAAACTTCACCAAACCACCCAACTTTCAATGCTGGGTTCACTGAAGTGCTTATTTCAGTGAGATAAGCACTTCAGAAGACCAAAATCTCAACATCACAAAACCACTCAAATTTCGATGCTGGGTTCACTGAAGTGCTTATTTCATTGAGATAAGCACTTCACTTCGCCAAAATCCCAACCTCACCAAACGACTCAACTTTTGATGCTGGTTCCAGTGAATTGCTTATTCCAGTGAGATAAGCACTTCAGAAGGCCAAAATCTAAACATCACTAATCGACTCAACTTTTGATGCTGGGTTCACTGAAGTGCTTATTTCAGTGAGATAAGCACTTCAGAAAGCCAAAATCTAAACTTCACTAATCGACTCAACTTTTGATGCTGATTTCACTGAAATGCTTCTTTCAGTCAGATAAGCACATCAGAAGGCCAAAATCTCAACTTCACCAAACCACTCAACTTTCGATGCTGGGATCACTGAAGTGCTTATTTCAGTGAGATAAGCACTTCAGAAGAACAAAATCTCAACATCTCAAAACCACTCAACTTTCGATGCTGGGTGCACTGAAGTGCTTATTTCCGTGAGATAAGCACTTCAGAAGACCAAAATCTAAACTTCACCAAACCACCTAACTTTCGATGCTGGGTTCACTGAAATGCTTATTACAGTGAGATAAGCACTTCAGAAGACCAAAATCTCAACATCACCAAACCACTCAAATTTCGATGCTGGGTTCACTGAAGTGCTTATTTCAGTGAGATAAGCACTTCAGAAGACCAAAATCACAACTTCACCAAACCACCCAACTTTCAATGCTGGGTTCACTGAAGTGCTTATTTCAGTGAGATAAGTACTTCAATACGCCAAAATCCCAACCTCACCAAGCGACTCAACTTTTGATGCTGGTTCCACTGAATTGCTTATTTCAGTGAGATAAGCACTTCAGAAGGCCAAAATCTAAACTTCACTAATCGACTCAACTTTTGATGCTGATTTCACTGAAATGCTTCTTTCAGTCAGATATTCACATCAGAAGGCCAAAATCTCCACTTCACCAAACCACCCAACATTCGATCCAGGATATACCCAAAGGCTAATTTCAGTGAGATAAGCACTTCAGAAGACAAAATTCTAAACTTCACCAAACCACTCAATTTCGATGCTGGGATCACTGAAGTGATTATTTCAGTGAGATAAGCACTTCAGAAGAGCAAAAACTCAACTTCACAAAACCACTCAACTTTCGATGCTGGGCTCACTGCAGTGCTTATTTCAGTGAGATAAGCACTTCAGAATGCCAAAATCCCAACCTCACCAAACGACTCAACTTTTGATACTGGTTTCACTGAAATGCTTCTTTCAGTCAGATAAGCACTTCAGAAGGCCAAAATCTCAACTTCACAAAACCAGCCAACTTTCGATACTGGATTTACCCAAATGCTTATTTCAGTGAGATAAGCACTTCAGAAGACCAAAATCTAAACTTCACCAAAACACCGAACTTTCAATGCTGGGTTCACTGAAGTGCTAATTTCAGTGAGATAAGCACTTCAGAAGACCAAAATCTAAACATCTCAAAACCACTCAACTTTCGATGCTGTGTTCACTGAACTGCTTATTTCATTGAGATAAGCACTTCACTACGCCAAAATCCCAACCTCACCAAGCGACTCAACTTTTGATGCTGGTTCCACTGAATTGCTTATTTCAGTGAGATAAGCACTTCAGAAGGCCAAAATCTAAACATCACTAATCGACTCAACTTTTGATGCTGATTTCACTGAAATGCTTCTTTCAGTCAGATAAGCACATCAGAAGGCCAAAATCTCAACTTCACCAAACCACCCAACTTTCGAACCAGGATTTACACAAATGCTTATTTCAGTGAGATAAGCACTTCAGAAGACTGCAATCTTAACTTCACCAAACCACTCAACTTTCGATGCTGGGATCACTGAAGTGCTTATTTCAGTGAGATAAGCACTTCAGAAGAACAAAATCTCAACAACTCAAAACCACTCAACTTTCGATGCTGGGTGCACTGAAGTGCTTATTTCAGTGAGATAAGCACTTCAGAAGACCAAAATCTCAACATCACCAAACCACTCAAATTTCGATGCTGGGCTCACTGCAGTGCTTATTTCAGTGAGATAAGCACTTCAGATTGCCAAAATCCCAACCTCACCAAACGACTCAACTTTCGATGCTGGGCTCACTGCAGTGCTTGTTTCAGTGAGAGAAGCACTTCAGAATGCCAAAATCCCAACCTCAGCAAACGACTCAACTTTTGATACTGGTTTCATGAAATGCTTCTTTCAGTCAGGTAAGCACTTCAGAAGGCCAAAATCTCATCTTCACAAAACCAGCCAACTTTCGATACTGGATTTACCCAAATGCTTATTTCGGTGAGATAAGCACTTCAGAAGACCAAAATCTAAACTTCACCAAACCACCCAACTTACAATGCTGGGTTCACTGAAGTGCTTATTTCAGTGAGATAAGCACTTCAGAAGACCAAAAACTAAACTTCACCAAACCACCCAACTTTCAATGCTGGGTTCACTGAAGTGCTTATTTCAGTGAGATAAGCACTTCAGAAGACCAAAATCTAAACTTCACCAAACCACCCAACTTTCAATGCTGGGTTCACTGAAGTGCTTATTTCTGTGAGATAAGCACTTCAGAAGACCAAAATCTAAACTTCACCAAACCACTCAACTTTCAATGCTGGGTTCACTGAAGTGCTTATTTCAGTGAGATAAGCACTTCAGAAGACCAAAATCTAAACATCTCAAAACCACTCAAATTTCGATGCTGGGTTCACTGAAGTGCTTATTTCAGTGAGATAAGCACTTCAGAATGTAAAAATCCCAACCTCACCAAACGACTCAACTTTTGATGCTGGTTCCACTGAATTGCTTATTTCAGTGAGATAAGCACTTCAGAAGGCCAAAATCTAAACATCACTAAACGACTCAACTTTTGATACTGATTTCACTGAAATGCTTCTTTCAGTCAGATAAGCACATCAGAAGGCCATAATCTCAACTTCACCAAACCACCCAACTTTCGATCCAGGATTTACACAAATGCTTATTTCAGTGAGATAAGCACTTCAGAAGACTAAAATCTTAACTTCACCAAACCACTCAATTTTCGATGCTGGGATCACTGAAGTGCTTATTTCAGTGAGATAAGCACTTCAGAAGACCAAAATCTAAACTTCACCAAACCACCCAACTTTCAATGCTGGGTTCACTGAAATGCTTCTTTCAGTCAGATAAGCACTTCAGAAGAACAAAATCTCAACATCTCAAAACCACTCAACTTTCAATGCTGGGCTCACTGAAGTGCTTATTTCAGTGAGATAAGCACTTCAGAAGACCAATATCTCAACATCACCAAACCACTCAAATTTCGATGCTGGGTTCACATGAAGTGCTTATTTCAGTGAGATAAGCACTTCAGAAGACCAAAATCTCAACTTCACCAAACCACCCAACTTTCGATCCAGGATATACCCAAAGGCTAATTTCAGTGAGATAAGCACTTCAGAAGACAAAAATCTAAACTTCACCAAACCACTCAACGTTCGATGCTGGGATCACTGAAGTCCTTATTTCAGTGAGATAAGCACTTCAGAATGCCAAAATCCCAACCTCACCAAACGACTCAACTTTTGATACTGGTTTCACTGAAATGTTCTTTCAGTCAGATAAGCACTTCAGAAGGCCAAAATCTCAACTTCACAAAACCAGCCAACTTTCGATACTGGATTTACCCAAATGCTTATTTCAGTGAGATAAGCACTTCAGAAGACCAAAATCTAAACTTCACCAAACCACCCAACTTTCAATGCTGGGTTCACTGAAGTGCTTATTGCAGTGAGATAAGCACTTCAGAAGACCAAATTCTAAACTTCACCAAAACACCCAACTTTCAATGCTGGGTTCACTGAAGTGCTAATTTCATTGAGATAAGCACTTCAGAAGGTCAAAATCTAAACATCTCAAAACCACTCAACTTTCGATGCTGTGTTCACTGAAGTGCTTATTTCAGTGAGATAAGCACTTCAGAAGACCAAAATCTAAACTTCACCAAACCACCCAACTTTCAATGCTGGGTTCACTGAAGTGCTTATTTCAGTGAGATAAGCACTTAAGAAGACCAAAATCTCAACATCACAAAACCACTCAAATTTTGTTGCTGGGTTCACTGAAGTGCTTATTTCATTGAGATAAGCACTTCACTTCGCCAAAATCCCAACCTCACCAAACGACTCAACTTTTGATGCTGGTTCCACTGAATTGCTTATTTCAGTGAGATAAGCACTTCAGAAGGCCAAAATCTAAACATCACTAATCGACTCAACTTTTGATGCTGATTTCACTGAAATGCTTCTTTCAGTCAGATAAGCACATCAGAAGGCCAAAATCTCAACTTCACCAAACCACCCAACTTTCGATCCAGGATTTACACAAATGCTTATTTCAGTTTGATAAGCACTTCAGAAGACTAAAATCTTAACTTCACCAAACCACTCAACTTTCGATGCTGGGATCACTGAAGTGCTTATTTCAGTGAGATAAGCACTTCAGAAGAACAAAATCACAACATCTCAAAACCACTCAACTTTCGATGCTGGGTGCACTGAAGTGCTTATTTCAGTGAGATAAGCACTTCAGAAGACCAAAATCTCAACATCACCAAACCACTCAAATTTCGATGCTGGGTTCACTGAAGTGCTTATTTCAGTGAGATAAGCACTTCAGAAGACCAAAATCTCAACTTCACCAAACCACCCAACTTTCAATGCTGGGTTCACTGAAGTGCTTATTTCAGTGAGATAAGTACTTCAATACGACAAAATCCCAACCTCACCAAGCGACTCAACTTTTGATGCTGGTTCCACTGAATTGCTTATTTCAGTGAGATAAGCACTTCAGAAGGCCAAAATCTAAACTTCACTAAACGACTCAACTTTTGATGCTGATTTCACTGAAATGCTTCTTTCAGTCAGATATTCACATCAGAAGGCCAAAATCTCAACTTCACCAAACCACCCAACTTTCGATCCAGGATATACCCAAAGGCTAATTTCAGTGAGATAAGCACTTCAGAAGACAAAAATCTAAACTTCACCAAACCACTCAACTTTCGATGCTGGGATCACTGAAGTGATTATTTCTGTGAGATAAGCACTTCAGAAGGCCAAAATCTCAACTTCACAAAACCAGCCAACTTTCGATACTGGATTTACCCAAATGCTTATTTCAGTGAGATAAGCACTTCAGAAGACCAAAATCTAAACTTCACCAAACCACCCAACTTTCAATGCTGGGTTCACTGAAGTGCTTATTGCAGTGAGATAAGCACTTCAGAAGACCAAAATCTAAACTTCACCAAAACACCCAACTTTCAATGCTGGGTTCACTGAAGTGCTAATTTCAGTGAGATAAGCACTTCAGAAGATCAAAATCTAAACATCTCAATACCACTCAACTTTCGATGCTGTGTTCACTGAAGTGCTTATTTCAGTGAGATAAGCACTTCAGAAGACCAAAATTTAAACTTCACCAAACCACCCAACTTTCAATGCTGGGTTCACTGAAGTGCTTATTTCAGTGAGATAAGCACTTCAGAAGACCAAAATCTCAACATCACAAAACCACACAAATTTCGATGCTGGGTTCACTGAAGTGCTTATTTCATTGAGATAAGCAACTCACTTCGCCAAAATCCCAACCTCACCAAACGACTCAACTTTTGATGCTGGTTCCAGTGAATTGCTTATTCCAGTGAGATAAGCACTTCAGAAGGCCAAAATCTAAACATCACTAATCGACTCAACTTTTGATGCTGGGTTCACTGAAGTGCTTATTTCAGTGAGATAAGCACTTCAGAAAGCCAAAATCTAAACTTCACTAATCGACTCAACTTTTGATGCTGATTTCACTGAAATGCTTCTTTCAGTCAGATAAGCACATCAGAAGGCCAAAATCTCAACTTCACCAAACCACTCGACTTTCGATGCTGGGATCACTGAAGTGCTTATTTCAGTGAGATAAGCACTTCAGAAGAACAAAATCTCAACATCTCAAAACCACTCAACTTTCGATGCTGGGTGCACTGAAGTGCTTATTTCCGTGAGATAAGCACTTCACAAGACCAAAATCTAAACTTCACCAAACCGCCCAACTTTCGATGCTGGGTTCACTGAAATGCTTATTTCAGTGAGATAAGCACTTCAGAAGACCAAAATCTCAACATCACCAAACCACTCAAATTTCGATGCTGGGTTCACTGAAGTGCTTATTTCAGTGAGATAAGCACTTCAGAAGACCAAAATCACAACTTCACCAAACCACCCAACTTTCAATGCTGGGTTCACTGAAGTGCTTATTTCAGTGAGATAAGTACTTCAATACGCCAAAATCCCAACCTCACCAAGCGACTCAACTTTTGATGCTGGTTCCACTGAATTGCTTATTTCAGTGAGATAAGCACTTCAGAAGGCCAAAATCTAAACTTCACTAATCGACTCAACTTTTGATGCTGATTTCACTGAAATGCTTCTTTCAGTCAGATATTCACATCAGAAGGCCAAAATCTCCACTTCACCAAACCACCCAACTTTCGATCCAGGATATACCCAAAGGCTAATTTCAGTGAGATAAGCACTTCAGAAGACAAAATTCTAAACTTCACCAAACCACTCAATTTCGATGCTGGGATCACTGAAGTGATTATTTCAGTGAGATAAGCACTTCAGAAGAGCAAAAACTCAACTTCACAAAACCACTCAACTTTCGATGCTGGGCTCACTGCAGTGCTTCTTTCAGTGAGATAAGCACTTCAGAATGCCAAAATCCCAACCTCACCAAACGACTCAACTTTTGATACTGGTTTCACTGAAATGCTTCTTTCAGTCAGATAAGCACTTCAGAAGGCCAAAATCTCAACTTCACAAAACCAGCCAACTTTCGATACTGGATTTACCCAAATGCTTATTTCAGTGAGATAAGCACTTCAGAAGACCAAAATCTAAACTTCACCAAAACCACTCAACTTTCGATGCTGTGTTCACTGAAGTGCTTATTTCAGTGAGATAAGCACTTCAGAAGACCAAAATCTAAACATCTCAAAACCACTCAACTTTCGATGCTGTGTTCACTGAAGTGCTTATTTCAGTGAGATAAGCACTTCAGAAGACCAAAATCTAAACATCTCAAAACCACTAAACTTTCGATGCTGTGTTCACTGAAGTGCTTATTTCAGTGAGATAAGCACTTCACTACGCCAAAATCCCAACCTCACCAAGCGACTCAACTTTTGATGCTGGTTCCACTGAATTGCTTATTTCAGTGAGATAAGCACTTCAGAAGGCCAAAATCTAAACATCACTAATCGACTCAACTTTTGATGCTGATTTCACTGAAATGCTTCTTTCAGTCAGATAAGCACATCAGAAGGCCAAAATCTCAACTTCACCAAACCACCCAACTTTCGAACCAGGATTTACACAAATGCTTATTTCAGTGAGATAAGCACTTCAGAAGACTGCAATCTTAACTTCACCAAACCACTCAACTTTCGATGCTGGGATCACTGAAGTGCTTATTTCAGTGAGATAAGCACTTCAGAAGAACAAAATCTCAACAACTCAAAACCACTCAACTTTCGATGCTGGGTGCACTGAAGTGCTTATTTCAGTGAGATAAGCACTTCAGAAGACCAAAATCTCAACATCACCAAACCACTCAAATTTCGATGCTGGGCTCACTGCAGTGCTTATTTCAGTGAGATAAGCACTTCAGATTGCCAAAATCCCAACCTCACCAAACGACTCAACTTTCGATGCTGGGCTCACTGCAGTGCTTGTTTCATTGAGAGAAGCACTTCAGAATGCCAAAATCCCAACCTCAGCAAACGACTCAACTTTTGATACTGGTTTCATGAAATGCTTCTTTCAGTCAGGTAAGCACTTCAGAAGGCCAAAATCTCATCTTCACAAAACCAGCCAACTTTCGATACTGGATTTACCCAAATGCTTATTTCGGTGAGAGAAGCACTTCAGAAGACCAAAATCTAAACTTCACCAAACCACCCAACTTACAATGCTGGGTTCACTGAAGTGCTTATTTCAGTGAGATAAGCACTTCAGAAGACCAAAAACTAAACTTCACCAAACCACCCAACTTTCAATGCTGGGTTCACTGAAGTGCTTATTTCAGTGAGATAAGCACTTCAGAAGACCAAAATCTAAACTTCACCAAACCACCCAACTTTCAATGCTGGGTTCACTGAAGTGCTTATTTCTGTGAGATAAGCACTTCAGAAGACCAAAATCTAAACTTCACCAAACCACTCAACTTTCAATGCTGGGTTCACTGAAGTGCTTATTTCAGTGAGATAAGCACTTCAGAAGACCAAAATCTAAACATCTCAAAACCACTCAAATTTCGATGCTGGGTTCACTGAAGTGCTTATTTCAGTGAGATAAGCACTTCAGAATGTAAAAATCCCAACCTCACCAAACGACTCAACTTTTGATGCTGGTTCCACTGAATTGCTTATTTCAGTGAGATAAGCACTTCAGAAGGCCAAAATCTAAACATCACTAAACGACTCAACTTTTGATACTGATTTCACTGAAATGCTTCTTTCAGTCAGATAAGCACATCAGAAGGCCATAATCTCAACTTCACCAAACCACCCAACTTTCGATCCAGGATTTACACAAATGCTTATTTCAGTGAGATAAGCACTTCAGAAGACTAAAATCTTAACTTCACCAAACCACTCAATTTTCGATGCTGGGATCACTGAAGTGCTTATTTCAGTGAGATAAGCACTTCAGAAGACCAAAATCTAAACTTCACCAAACCACCCAACTTTCAATGCTGGGTTCACTGAAATGCTTCTTTCAGTCAGATAAGCACTTCAGAAGAACAAAATCTCAACATCTCAAAACCACTCAACTTTCAATGCTGGGTTCACTGAAGTGCTTATTTCAGTGAGATAAGCACTTCAGAAGACCAATATCTCAACATCACCAAACCACTCAAATTTCGATGCTGGGTTCACATGAAGTGCTTATTTCAGTGAGATAAGCACTTCAGAAGACCAAAATCTCAACTTCACCAAACCACCCAACTTTCGATCCAGGATATACCCAAAGGCTAATTTCAGTGAGATAAGCACTTCAGAAGACAAAAATCTAAACTTCACCAAACCACTCAACTTTCGATGCTGGGATCACTGAAGTCCTTATTTCAGTGAGATAAGCACTTCAGAAGAGCAAAAACTCAACTTCACAAAACCACTCAACTTTCGATGCTGGGCTCACTGCAGTGCTTATTTCAATGAGATAAGCACTTCAGAATGCCAAAATCCCAACCTCACCAAACGACTCAACTTTTGATACTTTTCTCACTGAAATGCTTCTTTCAGTCAGATAAGCAATTCAGAAGGCCAAAATCTCAACTTCACAAAACCAGCCAACTTTCGATACTGGATTTATCCAAATGCTTATTTCAGTGAAATAAGCACTTCAGGAGACCACAATCTAAACTTCACCAAAACACCCAACTTTCGATGCTGGGTTCACTGAAGTGCTTATTTCAGTGAGATAAGCACTTCAGAAGACCAAAATCTAAACTTCACCAAACCACCCAACTTTCAATGCTGGGTTCACTGAAGTGCTTATTTCAGTGAGATAAGCACTTCAGAAGACCAAAATCTCAACATCACAAAACTACTCAAATTTCGATGCTGGGTTCACTGAAGTGCCTATTTCATTGAGATAAGCACTTCACTTCGCCAAAATCCCAACCTCACCAAACGACTCAAATTTCGATGCTGGGCTCACTGCAGTGCTTATTTCAGTGTGATAAGCACATCAGAAGGCCAAAATCTCAACTTCACCAAACCACCCAACTTTCGATCCAGGATTTACACAAATGCTTATTTCAGTGAGATAAGCACTTCAGAAGACTAAAATCTTAACTTCACCAAACCACTCAACAATCGATGCTGGGATGACTGAAGTGCTTATTTCAGTGAGATAAGCACTTCAGAAGACCAAAATCTCAACATCACCAAACGACTCAACTTTCGATGCTGGGTTCACTGAAGTGCTTATTTCAGTGAGATAAGCACTTCAGAATGGCAAAATCCCAACCTCACCAAACGACTCAACTTTTGATGCTGGTTCCACTGAATTGATTATTTCAGTGAGATAAGCACTTCAGAAGGCCAAAATCTAAACATCACTAAACGACTCAACTTTTGATACTTATTTCACTGAAATGCTTCTTTCAGTCAGATAAGCACATCAGAAGGCCAAAATCTCAACTTCACCAAACCACCCAACTTTCGATACTGGATTTACACAAATGCTTATTTCAGTGAGATAAGCACTTCAGAAGACTAAAATCTTAACTTCACCAAACCACTCAACTTTCGATGCTGGGATCACTGAAGTGCTTATTTCATTGAGATAAGCACTTCACTTCGCCAAAATCCCAACCTCACCAAACGACTCAACTTTTGATGCTGGTTCCAGTGAATTGCTTATTCCAGTGAGATAAGCACTTCAGAAGGCCAAAATCTAAACATCACTAATCGACTCAACTTTTGATGCTGGGTTCACTGAAGTGCTTATTTCAGTGAGATAAGCACTTCAGAAAGCCAAAATCTAAACTTCACTAATCGACTCAACTTTTGATGCTGATTTCACTGAAATGCTTCTTTCAGTCAGATAAGCACATCAGAAGGCCAAAATCTCAACTTCACCAAACCACTCAACTTTCGATGCTGGGATCACTGAAGTGCTTATTTCAGTGAGATAAGCACTTCAGAAGAACAAAATCTCAACATCTCAAAACCACTCAACTTTCGATGCTGGGTGCACTGAAGTGCTTATTTCAGTGAGATAAGCACTTCAGAAGACCAAAATCTCAACATCACCAAACCACTCAAATTTCGATGCTGGGCTCACTGCAGTGCTTATTTCAGTGAGATAAGCACTTCAGATTGCCAAAATCCCAACCTCACCAAACGACTCAACTTTCGATGCTGGGCTCACTGCAGTGCTTGTTTCAGTGAGAGAAGCACTTCAGAATGCCAAAATCCCAACCTCAGCAAACGACTCAACTTTTGATACTGGTTTCATGAAATGCTTCTTTCAGTCAGGTAAGCACTTCAGAAGGCCAAAATCTCATCTTCACAAAACCAGCCAACTTTCGATACTGGATTTACCCAAATGCTTATTTCGGTGAGATAAGCACTTCAGAAGACCAAAATCTAAACTTCACCAAACCACCCAACTTACAATGCTGGGTTCACTGAAGTGCTTATTTCAGTGAGATAAGCACTTCAGAAGACCAAAATCTAAACTTCACCAAACCACCCAACTTTCAATGCTGGGTTCACTGAAGTGCTTATTTCTGTGAGATAAGCACTTCAGAAGACCAAAATCTAAACTTCACCAAACCACTCAACTTTCAATGCTGGGTTCACTGAAGTGCTTATTTCAGTGAGATAAGCACTTCAGAAGACCAAAATCTAAACATCTCAAAACCACTCAAATTTCGATGCTGGGTTCACTGAAGTGCTTATTTCAGTGAGATAAGCACTTCAGAATGCCAAAATCCCAATCTCACCAAACGACTCAACTTTTGATGCTGGTTCCACTGAATTGCTTATTTCAGTGAGATAAGCACTTCAGAAGGCCAAAATCTAAACATCACTAAACGACTCAACTTTTGATACTGATTTCACTGAAATGCTTCTTTCAGTCAGATAAGCACATCAGAAGGCCATAATCTCAACTTCACCAAACCACCCAACTTTCGATCCAGGATTTACACAAATGCTTATTTCAGTGAGATAAGCACTTCAGAAGACTAAAATCTTAACTTCACCAAACCACTCAATTTTCGATGCTGGGATCACTGAAGTGCTTATTTCAGTGAGATAAGCACTTCAGAAGACCAAAATCTAAACTTCACCACACCACCCAACTTTCAATGCTGGGTTCACTGAAATGCTTCTTTCAGTCAGATAAGCACTTCAGAAGAACAAAATCTCAACATCTCAAAACCACTCAACTTTCAATGCTGGGTTCACTGAAGTGCTTATTTCAGTGAGATAAGCACTTCAGAAGACCAATATCTCAACATCACCAAACCACTCAAATTTCGATGCTGGCTTCACATGAAGTGCTTATTTCAGTGAGATAAGCACTTCAGAAGACCAAAATCTCAACTTCACCAAACCACCCAACTTTCGATCCAGGATATACCCAAAGGCTAATTTCAGTGAGATAAGCACTTCAGAAGACAAAAATCTAAACTTCACCAAACCACTCAACTTTCGATGCTGGGATCACTGAAGTCCTTATTTCAGTGAGATAAGCACTTCAGAAGAGCAAAAACTCAACTTCACAAAACCACTCAACTTTCGATGCTGGGCTCACTGCAGTGCTTATTTCAATGAGATAAGCACTTCAGAATGCCAAAATCCCAACCTCACCAAACGACTCAACTTTTGATACTTTTCTCACTGAAATGCTTCTTTCAGTCAGATAAGCAATTCAGAAGGCCAAAATCTCAACTTCACAAAACCAGCCAACTTTCGATACTGGATTTATCCAAATGCTTATTTCAGTGAAATAAGCACTTCAGGAGACCACAATCTAAACTTCACCAAAACACCCAACTTTCGATGCTGGGTTCACTGAAGTGCTTATTTCAGTGAGATAAGCACTTCAGAAGACCAAAATCTAAACTTCACCACACCACCCAACTTTCAATGCTGGGTTCACTGAAGTGCTTATTTCAGTGAGATAAGCACTTCAGAAGACCAAAATCTCAACATCACAAAACTACTCAAATTTCGATGCTGTGTTCACTGAAGTGCCTATTTCATTGAGATAAGCACTTCACTTCGCCAAAATCCCAACCTCACCAAACGACTCAACTTTTGATGCTGGTTCCACTGAATTGCTTATTTCAGTGAGATAAGCACTTCAGAAGGCCAAAATCTAAACATCACTAATCGACTCAACTTTTGATGCTGATTTCACTGAAATGCTTCTTTCAGTGTGATAAGCACATCAGAAGGCCAAAATCTCAACTTCACCAAACCACCCAACTTTCGATCCAGGATTTACACAAATGCTTATTTCAGTGAGATAAGCACTTCAGAAGACTAAAATCTTAACTTCACCAAACCACTCAACTTTCGATGCTGGGATGACTGAAGTGCTTATTTCAGTGAGATAAGCACTTCAGAAGAACAAAATCTCAACATCTCAAAACCACTCAACGTTCGATGCTGGGTGCACTGAAGTGCTTATTTCAGTGAGATAAGCACTTCAGAAGACCAAAATCTCAACATCACCAAACCACTCAACTTTCGATGCTGGGTTCACTGAAGTGCTTATTTCAGTGAGATAAGCACTTCAGAATGCCAAAATCCCAACCTCACCAAACGACTCAACTTTTGATGCTGGTTCCACTGAATTGATTATTTCAGTGAGATAAGCACTTCAGAAGGCCAAAATCTAAACATCACTAAACGACTCAACTTTTGATACTTATTTCACTGAAATGCTTCTTTCAGTCAGATAAGCACATCAGAAGGCCAAAATCTCAACTTCACCAAACCACCCAACTTTCGATACTGGATTTACACAAATGCTTATTTCAGTGAGATAAGCACTTCAGAAGACTAAAATCTTAACTTCACCAAACCACTCAACTTTCGATGCTGGGATCACTGAAGTGCTTATTTCATTGAGATAAGCACTTCACTTCGCCAAAATCCCAACCTCACCAAACGACTCAACTTTTGATGCTGGTTCCAGTGAATTGCTTATTCCAGTGAGATAAGCACTTCAGAAGGCCAAAATCTAAACATCACTAATCGACTCAACTTTTGATGCTGGGTTCACTGAAGTGCTTATTTCAGTGAGATAAGCACTTCAGAAAGCCAAAATCTAAACTTCACTAATCGACTCAACTTTTGATGCTGATTTCACTGAAATGCTTCTTTCAGTCAGATAAGCACATCAGAAGGCCAAAATCTCAACTTCACCAAACCACTCAACTTTCGATGCTGGGATCACTGAAGTGCTTATTTCAGTGAGATAAGCACTTCAGAAGAACAAAATCTCAACATCTCAAAACCACTCAACTTTCGATGCTGGGTGCACTGAAGTGCTTATTTCCGTGAGATAAGCACTTCAGAAGACCAAAATCTAAACTTCACCAAACCACCCAACTTTCGATGCTGGGTTCACTGAAATGCTTATTTCAGTGAGATAAGCACTTCAGAAGACCAAAATCTCAACATCACCAAACGACTCAACTTTCGATGCTGGGTTCACTGAAGTGCTTATTTCAGTGAGATAAGCACTTCAGAATGCCAAAATCCCAACCTCACCAAACGACTCAACTTTTGATGCTGGTTCCACTGAATTGATTATTTCAGTGAGATAAGCACTTCAGAAGGCCAAAATCTAAACATCACTAAACGACTCAACTTTTGATACTTATTTCACTGAAATGCTTCTTTCAGTCAGATAAGCACATCAGAAGGCCAAAATCTCAACTTCACCAAACCACCCAACTTTCGATACTGGATTTACACAAATGCTTATTTCAGTGAGATAAGCACTTCAGAAGACTAAAATCTTAACTTCACCAAACCACTCAACTTTCGATGCTGGGATCACTGAAGTGCTTATTTCATTGAGATAAGCACTTCACTTCGCCAAAATCCCAACCTCACCAAACGACTCAACTTTTGATGCTGGTTCCAGTGAATTGCTTATTCCAGTGAGATAAGCACTTCAGAAGGCCAAAATCTAAACATCACTAATCGACTCAACTTTTGATGCTGGGTTCACTGAAGTGCTTATTTCAGTGAGATAAGCACTTCAGAAAGCCAAAATCTAAACTTCACTAATCGACTCAACTTTTGATGCTGATTTCACTGAAATGCTTCTTTCAGTCAGATAAGCACATCAGAAGGCCAAAATCTCAACTTCACCAAACCACTCAACTTTCGATGCTGGGATCACTGAAGTGCTTATTTCAGTGAGATAAGCACTTCAGAAGAACAAAATCTCAACATCTCAAAACCACTCAACTTTCGATGCTGGGTGCACTGAAGTGCTTATTTCAGTGAGATAAGCACTTCAGAAGACCAAAATCTCAACATCACCAAACCACTCAAATTTCGATGCTGGGCTCACTGCAGTGCTTATTTCAGTGAGATAAGCACTTCAGATTGCCAAAATCCCAACCTCACCAAACGACTCAACTTTCGATGCTGGGCTCACTGCAGTGCTTGTTTCAGTGAGAGAAGCACTTCAGAATGCCAAAATCCCAACCTCAGCAAACGACTCAACTTTTGATACTGGTTTCATGAAATGCTTCTTTCAGTCAGGTAAGCACTTCAGAAGGCCAAAATCTCATCTTCACAAAACCAGCCAACTTTCGATACTGGATTTACCCAAATGCTTATTTCAGTGAGATAAGCACTTCAGAAGACCAAAATCTAAACTTCACCAAACCACCCAACTTACAATGCTGGGTTCACTGAAGTGCTTATTTCAGTGAGATAAGCACTTCAGAAGACCAAAATCTAAACTTCACCAAACCACCCAACTTTCAATGCTGGGTTCACTGAAGTGCTTATTTCTGTGAGATAAGCACTTCAGAAGACCAAAATCTAAACTTCACCAAACCACTCAACTTTCAATGCTGGGTTCACTGAAGTGCTTATTTCAGTGAGATAAGCACTTCAGAAGACCAAAATCTAAACATCTCAAAACCACTCAAATTTCGATGCTGGGTTCACTGAAGTGCTTATTTCAGTGAGATAAGCACTTCAGAATGCCAAAATCCCAACCTCACCAAACGACTCAACTTTTGATGCTGGTTCCACTGAATTGCTTATTTCAGTGAGATAAGCACTTCAGAAGGCCAAAATCTAAACATCACTAAACGACTCAACTTTTGATACTGATTTCACTGAAATGCTTCTTTCAGTCAGATAAGCACATCAGAAGGCCATAATCTCAACTTCACCAAACCACCCAACTTTCGATCCAGGATTTACACAAATGCTTATTTCAGTGAGATAAGCACTTCAGAAGACTAAAATCTTAACTTCACCAAACCACTCAATTTTCGATGCTGGGATCACTGAAGTGCTTATTTCAGTGAGATAAGCACTTCAGAAGACCAAAATCTAAACTTCACCACACCACCCAACTTTCAATGCTGGGTTCACTGAAGTGCTTATTTCAGTGAGATAAGCACTTCAGAAGACCAAAATCTCAACATCACAAAACTACTCAAATTTCGATGCTGTGTTCACTGAAGTGCCTATTTCATTGAGATAAGCACTTCACTTCGCCAAAATCCCAACCTCACCAAACGACTCAACTTTTGATGCTGGTTCCACTGAATTGCTTATTTCAGTGAGATAAGCACTTCAGAAGGCCAAAATCTAAACATCACTAATCGACTCAACTTTTGATGCTGATTTCACTGAAATGCTTCTTTCAGTGTGATAAGCACATCAGAAGGCCAAAATCTCAACTTCACCAAACCACCCAACTTTCGATCCAGGATTTACACAAATGCTTATTTCAGTGAGATAAGCACTTCAGAAGACTAAAATCTTAACTTCACCAAACCACTCAACTTTCGATGCTGGGATGACTGAAGTGCTTATTTCAGTGAGATAAGCACTTCAGAAGAACAAAATCTCAACATCTCAAAACCACTCAACGTTCGATGCTGGGTGCACTGAAGTGCTTATTTCAGTGAGATAAGCACTTCAGAAGACCAAAATCTCAACATCACCAAACCACTCAACTTTCGATGCTGGGTTCACTGAAGTGCTTATTTCAGTGAGATAAGCACTTCAGAATGCCAAAATCCCAACCTCACCAAACGACTCAACTTTTGATGCTGGTTCCACTGAATTGATTATTTCAGTGAGATAAGCACTTCAGAAGGCCAAAATCTAAACATCACTAAACGACTCAACTTTTGATACTTATTTCACTGAAATGCTTCTTTCAGTCAGATAAGCACATCAGAAGGCCAAAATCTCAACTTCACCAAACCACCCAACTTTCGATACTGGATTTACACAAATGCTTATTTCAGTGAGATAAGCACTTCAGAAGACTAAAATCTTAACTTCACCAAACCACTCAACTTTCGATGCTGGGATCACTGAAGTGCTTATTTCATTGAGATAAGCACTTCACTTCGCCAAAATCCCAACCTCACCAAACGACTCAACTTTTGATGCTGGTTCCAGTGAATTGCTTATTCCAGTGAGATAAGCACTTCAGAAGGCCAAAATCTAAACATCACTAATCGACTCAACTTTTGATGCTGGGTTCACTGAAGTGCTTATTTCAGTGAGATAAGCACTTCAGAAAGCCAAAATCTAAACTTCACTAATCGACTCAACTTTTGATGCTGATTTCACTGAAATGCTTCTTTCAGTCAGATAAGCACATCAGAAGGCCAAAATCTCAACTTCACCAAACCACTCAACTTTCGATGCTGGGATCACTGAAGTGCTTATTTCAGTGAGATAAGCACTTCAGAAGAACAAAATCTCAACATCTCAAAACCACTCAACTTTCGATGCTGGGTGCACTGAAGTGCTTATTTCCGTGAGATAAGCACTTCAGAAGACCAAAATCTAAACTTCACCAAACCACCCAACTTTCGATGCTGGGTTCACTGAAATGCTTATTTCAGTGAGATAAGCACTTCAGAAGACCAAAATCTCAACATCACCAAACCACTCAAATTTCGATGCTGGGTTCACTGAAGTGCTTATTTCAGTGAGATAAGCACTTCAGAAGACCAAAATCACAACTTCACCAAACCACCCAACTTTCAATGCTGGGTTCACTGAAGTGCTTATTTCAGTGAGATAAGTACTTCAATACGCCAAAATCCCAACCTCACCAAGCGACTCAACTTTTGATGTTGGTTCCACTGAATTGCTTATTTCAGTGAGATAAGCACTTCAGAAGGCCAAAATCTAAACATCACTAATCGACTCAACTTTTGATGCTGGGTTCACTGAAGTGCTTATTTCAGTGAGATAAGCACTTCAGAAAGCCAAAATCTAAACTTCACTAATCGACTCAACTTTTGATGCTGATTTCACTGAAATGCTTCTTTCAGTCAGATAAGCACATCAGAAGGCCAAAATCTCAACTTCACCAAACCACTCAACTTTCGATGCTGGGATCACTGAAGTGCTTATTTCAGTGAGATAAGCACTTCAGAAGAACAAAATCTCAACATCTCAAAACCACTCAACTTTCGATGCTGGGTGCACTGAAGTGCTTATTTCCGTGAGATAAGCACTTCAGAAGACCAAAATCTTAACTTCACCAAACCACCCAACTTTCGATGCTGGGTTCACTGAAATGCTTATTTCAGTGAGATAAGCACTTCAGAAGACCAAAATCTCAACATCACCAAACCACTCAAATTTCGATGCTGGGTTCACTGAAGTGCTTATTTCAGTGAGATAAGCACTTCAGAAGACCAAAATCACAACTTCACCAAACCACCCAACTTTCAATGCTGGGTTCACTGAAGTGCTTATTTCAGTGAGATAAGTACTTCAATACGCCAAAATCCCAACCTCACCAAGCGACTCAACTTTTGATGTTGGTTCCACTGAATTGCTTATTTCAGTGAGATAAGCACTTCAGAAGGCCAAAATCTAAACTTCACTAATCGACTCAACTTTTGATGCTGATTTCACTGAAATGCTTCTTTCAGTCAGATATTCACATCAGAAGGCCAAAATCTCAACTTCACCAAACCACCCAACTTTCGATCCAGGATATACCCAAAGGCTAATTTCAGTGAGATAAGCACTTCAGAAGACAAAATTCTAAACTTCACCAAACCACTCAATTTCGATGCTGGGATCACTGAAGTGATTATTTCAGTGAGATAAGCACTTCAGAAGAGCAAAAACTCAACTTCACAAAACCACTCAACTTTCGATGCTGGGCTCACTGCAGTGCTTATTTCAGTGAGATAAGCACTTCAGAATGCCAAAATCCCAACCTCACCAAACGACTCAACTTTTGATACTGGTTTCACTGAAATGCTTCTTTCAGTCAGATAAGCACTTCAGAAGGCCAAAATCTCAACTTCACAAAACCAGCCAACTTTCGATACTGGATTTACCCAAATGCTTATTTCAGTGAGATAAGCACTTCAGAAGACCAAAATCTAAACTTCACCAAAACCACTCAACTTTCGATGCTGTGTTCACTGAAGTGCTTATTTCAGTGAGATAAGCACTTCAGAAGACCAAAATCTAAACATCTCAAAACCACTCAACTTTCGATGCTGTGTTCACTGAAGTGCTTATTTCAGTGAGATAAGCACTTCAGAAGACCAAAATCTAAACATCTCAAAACCACTCAACTTTCGATGCTGTGTTCACTGAAGTGCTTATTTCAGTGAGATAAGCACTTCACTACGCCAAAATCCCAACCTCACCAAGCGACTCAACTTTTGATGCTGGTTCCACTGAATTGCTTATTTCAGTGAGATAAGCACTTCAGAAGGCCAAAATCTAAACATCACTAATCGACTCAACTTTTGATGCTGATTTCACTGAAATGCTTCTTTCAGTCAGATAAGCACATCAGAAGGCCAAAATCTCAACTTCACCAAACCACTCAACTTTCGATGCTGGGATCACTGAAGTCCTTATTTCAGTGAGATAAGCACTTCAGAAGAGCAAAAACTCAACTTCACAAAACCACTCAACTTTCGATGCTGGGCTCACTGCAGTGCTTATTTCAATGAGATAAGCACTTCAGAATGCCAAAATCCCAACCTCACCAAACGACTCAACTTTTGATACTTTTCTCACTGAAATGCTTCTTTCAGTCAGATAAGCAATTCAGAAGGCCAAAATCTCAACTTCACAAAACCAGCCAACTTTCGATACTGGATTTATCCAAATGCTTATTTCAGTGAAATAAGCACTTCAGGAGACCACAATCTAAACTTCACCAAAACACCCAACTTTCGATGCTGGGTTCACTGAAGTGCTTATTTCAGTGAGATAAGCACTTCAGAAGACCAAAATCTAAACTTCACCAAACCACCCAACTTTCAATGCTGGGTTCACTGAAGTGCTTATTTCAGTGAGATAAGCACTTCAGAAGACCAAAATCTCAACATCACAAAACTACTCAAATTTCGATGCTGGGTTCACTGAAGTGCCTATTTCATTGAGATAAGCACTTCACTTCGCCAAAATCCCAACCTCACCAAACGACTCAACTTTTGATGCTGGTTCCACTGAATTGCTTATTTCAGTGAGATAAGCACTTCAGAAGGCCAAAATCTAAACATCACTAATCGACTCAACTTTTGATGCTGATTTCACTGAAATGCTTCTTTCAGTGTGATAAGCACATCAGAAGGCCAAAATCTCAACTTCACCAAACCACCCAACTTTCGATCCAGGATTTACACAAATGCTTATTTCAGTGAGATAAGCACTTCAGAAGACTAAAATCTTAACTTCACCAAACCACTCAACAATCGATGCTGGGATGACTGAAGTGCTTATTTCAGTGAGATAAGCACTTCAGAAGACCAAAATCTCAACATCACCAAACGACTCAACTTTCGATGCTGGGTTCACTGAAGTGCTTATTTCAGTGAGATAAGCACTTCAGAATGCCAAAATCCCAACCTCACCAAACGACTCAACTTTTGATGCTGGTTCCACTGAATTGATTATTTCAGTGAGATAAGCACTTCAGAAGGCCAAAATCTAAACATCACTAAACGACTCAACTTTTGATACTTATTTCACTGAAATGCTTCTTTCAGTCAGATAAGCACATCAGAAGGCCAAAATCTCAACTTCACCAAACCACCCAACTTTCGATACTGGATTTACACAAATGCTTATTTCAGTGAGATAAGCACTTCAGAAGACTAAAATCTTAACTTCACCAAACCACTCAACTTTCGATGCTGGGATCACTGAAGTGCTTATTTCATTGAGATAAGCACTTCACTTCGCCAAAATCCCAACCTCACCAAACGACTCAACTTTTGATGCTGGTTCCAGTGAATTGCTTATTCCAGTGAGATAAGCACTTCAGAAGGCCAAAATCTAAACATCACTAATCGACTCAACTTTTGATGCTGGGTTCACTGAAGTGCTTATTTCAGTGAGATAAGCACTTCAGAAAGCCAAAATCTAAACTTCACTAATCGACTCAACTTTTGATGCTGATTTCACTGAAATGCTTCTTTCAGTCAGATAAGCACATCAGAAGGCCAAAATCTCAACTTCACCAAACCACTCAACTTTCGATGCTGGGATCACTGAAGTGCTTATTTCAGTGAGATAAGCACTTCAGAAGAACAAAATCTCAACATCTCAAAACCACTCAACTTTCGATGCTGGGTGCACTGAAGTGCTTATTTCAGTGAGATAAGCACTTCAGAAGACCAAAATCTCAACATCACCAAACCACTCAAATTTCGATGCTGGGCTCACTGCAGTGCTTATTTCAGTGAGATAAGCACTTCAGATTGCCAAAATCCCAACCTCACCAAACGACTCAACTTTCGATGCTGGGCTCACTGCAGTGCTTGTTTCAGTGAGAGAAGCACTTCAGAATGCCAAAATCCCAACCTCAGCAAACGACTCAACTTTTGATACTGGTTTCATGAAATGCTTCTTTCAGTCAGGTAAGCACTTCAGAAGGCCAAAATCTCATCTTCACAAAACCAGCCAACTTTCGATACTGGATTTACCCAAATGCTTATTTCAGTGAGATAAGCACTTCAGAAGACCAAAATCTAAACTTCACCAAACCACCCAACTTACAATGCTGGGTTCACTGAAGTGCTTATTTCAGTGAGATAAGCACTTCAGAAGACCAAAATCTAAACTTCACCAAACCACCCAACTTTCAATGCTGGGTTCACTGAAGTGCTTATTTCTGTGAGATAAGCACTTCAGAAGACCAAAATCTAAACTTCACCAAACCACTCAACTTTCAATGCTGGGTTCACTGAAGTGCTTATTTCAGTGAGATAAGCACTTCAGAAGACCAAAATCTAAACATCTCAAAACCACTCAAATTTCGATGCTGGGTTCACTGAAGTGCTTATTTCAGTGAGATAAGCACTTCAGAATGCCAAAATCCCAACCTCACCAAACGACTCAACTTTTGATGCTGGTTCCACTGAATTGCTTATTTCAGTGAGATAAGCACTTCAGAAGGCCAAAATCTAAACATCACTAAACGACTCAACTTTTGATACTGATTTCACTGAAATGCTTCTTTCAGTCAGATAAGCACATCAGAAGGCCATAATCTCAACTTCACCAAACCACCCAACTTTCGATCCAGGATTTACACAAATGCTTATTTCAGTGAGATAAGCACTTCAGAAGACTAAAATCTTAACTTCACCAAACCACTCAATTTTCGATGCTGGGATCACTGAAGTGCTTATTTCAGTGAGATAAGCACTTCAGAAGACCAAAATCTAAACTTCACCACACCACCCAACTTTCAATGCTGGGTTCACTGAAATGCTTCTTTCAGTCAGATAAGCACTTCAGAAGAACAAAATCTCAACATCTCAAAACCACTCAACTTTCAATGCTGGGTTCACTGAAGTGCTTATTTCAGTGAGATAAGCACTTCAGAAGACCAATATCTCAACATCACCAAACCACTCAAATTTCGATGCTGGGTTCACATGAAGTGCTTATTTCAGTGAGATAAGCACTTCAGAAGACCAAAATCTCAACTTCACCAAACCACCCAACTTTCGATCCAGGATATACCCAAAGGCTAATTTCAGTGAGATAAGCACTTCAGAAGACAAAAATCTAAACTTCACCAAACCACTCAACTTTCGATGCTGGGATCACTGAAGTCCTTATTTCAGTGAGATAAGCACTTCAGAAGAGCAAAAACTCAACTTCACAAAACCACTCAACTTTCGATGCTGGGCTCACTGCAGTGCTTATTTCAATGAGATAAGCACTTCAGAATGCCAAAATCCCAACCTCACCAAACGACTCAACTTTTGATACTTTTCTCACTGAAATGCTTCTTTCAGTCAGATAAGCAATTCAGAAGGCCAAAATCTCAACTTCACAAAACCAGCCAACTTTCGATACTGGATTTATCCAAATGCTTATTTCAGTGAAATAAGCACTTCAGGAGACCACAATCTAAACTTCACCAAAACACCCAACTTTCGATGCTGGGTTCACTGAAGTGCTTATTTCAGTGAGATAAGCACTTCAGAAGACCAAAATCTAAACTTCACCACACCACCCAACTTTCAATGCTGGGTTCACTGAAGTGCTTATTTCAGTGAGATAAGCACTTCAGAAGACCAAAATCTCAACATCACAAAACTACTCAAATTTCGATGCTGTGTTCACTGAAGTGCCTATTTCATTGAGATAAGCACTTCACTTCGCCAAAATCCCAACCTCACCAAACGACTCAACTTTTGATGCTGGTTCCACTGAATTGCTTATTTCAGTGAGATAAGCACTTCAGAAGGCCAAAATCTAAACATCACTAATCGACTCAACTTTTGATGCTGATTTCACTGAAATGCTTCTTTCAGTGTGATAAGCACATCAGAAGGCCAAAATCTCAACTTCACCAAACCACCCAACTTTCGATCCAGGATTTACACAAATGCTTATTTCAGTGAGATAAGCACTTCAGAAGACTAAAATCTTAACTTCACCAAACCACTCAACTTTCGATGCTGGGATGACTGAAGTGCTTATTTCAGTGAGATAAGCACTTCAGAAGAACAAAATCTCAACATCTCAAAACCACTCAACGTTCGATGCTGGGTGCACTGAAGTGCTTATTTCAGTGAGATAAGCACTTCAGAAGACCAAAATCTCAACATCACCAAACGACTCAACTTTCGATGCTGGGTTCACTGAAGTGCTTATTTCAGTGAGATAAGCACTTCAGAATGCCAAAATCCCAACCTCACCAAACGACTCAACTTTTGATGCTGGTTCCACTGAATTGATTATTTCAGTGAGATAAGCACTTCAGAAGGCCAAAATCTAAACATCACTAAACGACTCAACTTTTGATACTTATTTCACTGAAATGCTTCTTTCAGTCAGATAAGCACATCAGAAGGCCAAAATCTCAACTTCACCAAACCACCCAACTTTCGATACTGGATTTACACAAATGCTTATTTCAGTGAGATAAGCACTTCAGAAGACTAAAATCTTAACTTCACCAAACCACTCAACTTTCGATGCTGGGATCACTGAAGTGCTTATTTCATTGAGATAAGCACTTCACTTCGCCAAAATCCCAACCTCACCAAACGACTCAACTTTTGATGCTGGTTCCAGTGAATTGCTTATTCCAGTGAGATAAGCACTTCAGAAGGCCAAAATCTAAACATCACTAATCGACTCAACTTTTGATGCTGGGTTCACTGAAGTGCTTATTTCAGTGAGATAAGCACTTCAGAAAGCCAAAATCTAAACTTCACTAATCGACTCAACTTTTGATGCTGATTTCACTGAAATGCTTCTTTCAGTCAGATAAGCACATCAGAAGGCCAAAATCTCAACTTCACCAAACCACTCAACTTTCGATGCTGGGATCACTGAAGTGCTTATTTCAGTGAGATAAGCACTTCAGAAGAACAAAATCTCAACATCTCAAAACCACTCAACTTTCGATGCTGGGTGCACTGAAGTGCTTATTTCCGTGAGATAAGCACTTCAGAAGACCAAAATCTAAACTTCACCAAACCACCCAACTTTCGATGCTGGGTTCACTGAAATGCTTATTTCAGTGAGATAAGCACTTCAGAAGACCAAAATCTCAACATCACCAAACCACTCAAATTTCGATGCTGGGTTCACTGAAGTGCTTATTTCAGTGAGATAAGCACTTCAGAAGACCAAAATCACAACTTCACCAAACCACCCAACTTTCAATGCTGGGTTCACTGAAGTGCTTATTTCAGTGAGATAAGTACTTCAATACGCCAAAATCCCAACCTCACCAAGCGACTCAACTTTTGATGCTGGTTCCACTGAATTGCTTATTTCAGTGAGATAAGCACTTCAGAAGGCCAAAATCTAAACTTCACTAATCGACTCAACTTTTGATGCTGATTTCACTGAAATGCTTCTTTCAGTCAGATATTCACATCAGAAGGCCAAAATCTCAACTTCACCAAACCACCCAACTTTCGATCCAGGATATACCCAAAGGCTAATTTCAGTGAGATAAGCACTTCAGAAGACAAAATTCTAAACTTCACCAAACCACTCAATTTCGATGCTGGGATCACTGAAGTGATTATTTCAGTGAGATAAGCACTTCAGAAGAGCAAAAACTCAACTTCACAAAACCACTCAACTTTCGATGCTGGGCTCACTGCAGTGCTTATTTCAGTGAGATAAGCACTTCAGAATGCCAAAATCCCAACCTCACCAAACGACTCAACTTTTGATACTGGTTTCACTGAAATGCTTCTTTCAGTCAGATAAGCACTTCAGAAGGCCAAAATCTCAACTTCACAAAACCAGCCAACTTTCGATACTGGATTTACCCAAATGCTTATTTCAGTGAGATAAGCACATCAGAAGACCAAAATCTAAACTTCACCAAAACACCGAACTTTCAATGCTGGGTTCACTGAAGTGCTAATTTCAGTGAGATAAGCACTTCAGAAGATCAAAAT
Source organism: Stegostoma tigrinum (assembly GCF_030684315.1). Lineage (NCBI taxonomy): Eukaryota > Metazoa > Chordata > Chondrichthyes > Orectolobiformes > Stegostomatidae > Stegostoma > Stegostoma tigrinum. The sequence goes on from NW_026728053.1 coordinate 886,107, forward strand.
CTAAACATCTCAAAACCACTCAACTTTCGATGCTGTGTTCACTGAAGTGCTTATTTCAGTGAGATAAGCACTTCAGAAGACCAAAATCTAAACTTCACCAAACCACCCAACTTTCAATGCTGGGTTCACTGAAGTGCTAATTTCAGTGAGATAAGCACTTCAGAAGATCAAAATCTAAACATCTCAAAACCACTCAACTTTCGATGCTGTGTTCACTGAAGTGCTTATTTCAGTGAGATAAGCACTTCAGAAGACCAAAATCTCAACATCACAAAACCACTCAAATTTCGATGCTGGGTTCACTGAAGTGCTTATTTCATTGAGATAAGCACTTCACTTCGCCAAAATCCCAACCTCACCAAACGACTCAACTTTTGATGCTGGTTCCACTGAATTGCTTATTTCAGTGAGATAAGCACTTCAGAAGGCCAAAATCTAAACATCACTAATCGACTCAACTTTTGATGCTGATTTCACTGCAATGCTTCTTTCAGTCAGATAAGCACATCAGAAGGCCAAAATCTCAACTTCACCAAACCACCCAACTTTCGAACCAGGATTTACACAAATGCTTATTTCAGTGAGATAAGCACTTCAGAAGACTGCAATCTTAACTTCACCAAACCACTCAACTTTCGATGCTGGGATCACTGAAGTGCTTATTTCAGTGAGATAAGCACTTCAGAAGAACAAAATCTCAACAACTCAAAACCACTCAACTTTCGATGCTGGGTGCACTGAAGTGCTTATTTCAGTGAGATAAGCACTTCAGAAGACCAAAATCTCAACATCACCAAACCACTCAAATTTCGATGCTGGGCTCACTGCAGTGCTTATTTCAGTGAGATAAGCACTTCAGATTGCCAAAATCCCAACCTCACCAAACGATTCAACTTTCGATGCTGGGCTCACTGCAGTGCTTGTTTCAGTGAGAGAAGCACTTCAGAATGCCAAAATCCCAACCTCAGCAAACGACTCAACTTTTGATACTGGTTTCATGAAATGCTTCTTTCAGTCAGGTAAGCACTTCAGAAGGCCAAAATCTCATCTTCACAAAACCAGCCAACTTTCGATACTGGATTTACCCAAATGCTTATTTCGGTGAGATAAGCACTTCAGAAGACCAAAATCTAAACTTCACCAAACCACCCAACTTACAATGCTGGGTTCACTGAAGTGCTTATTTCAGTGAGATAAGCACTTCAGAAGACCAAAAACTAAACTTCACCAAACCACCCAACTTTCAATGCTGGGTTCACTGAAGTGCTTATTTCAGTGAGATAAGCACTTCAGAAGACCAAAATCTAAACTTCACCAAACCACCCAACTTTCAATGCTGGGTTCACTGAAGTGCTTATTTCTGTGAGATAAGCACTTCAGAAGACCAAAATCTAAACTTCACCAAACCACTCAACTTTCAATGCTGGGTTCACTGAAGTGCTTATTTCAGTGAGATAAGCACTTCAGAAGACCAAAATCTAAACATCTCAAAACCACTCAAATTTCGATGCTGGGTTCACTGAAGTGCTTATTTCAGTGAGATAAGCACTTCAGAATGCCAAAATCCCAACCTCACCAAACGACTCAACTTTTGATGCTGGTTCCACTGAATTGCTTATTTCAGTGAGATAAGCACTTCAGAAGGCCAAAATCTAAACATCACTAAACGACTCAACTTTTGATACTGATTTCACTGAAATGCTTCTTTCAGTCAGATAAGCACATCAGAAGGCCATAATCTCAACTTCACCAAACCACCCAACTTTCGATCCAGGATTTACACAAATGCTTATTTCAGTGAGATAAGCACTTCAGAAGACTAAAATCTTAACTTCACCAAACCACTCAATTTTCGATGCTGGGATCACTGAAGTGCTTATTTCAGTGAGATAAGCACTTCAGAAGACCAAAATCTAAACTTCACCAAACCACCCAACGTTCAATGCTGGGTTCACTGAAATGCTTCTTTCAGTCAGATAAGCACTTCAGAAGAACAAAATCTCAACATCTCAAAACCACTCAACTTTCAATGCTGGGTTCACTGAAGTGCTTATTTCAGTGAGATAAGCACTTCAGAAGACCAATATCTCAACATCACCAAACCACTCAAATTTCGATGCTGGGTTCACATGAAGTGCTTATTTCAGTGAGATAAGCACTTCAGAAGACCAAAATCTCAACTTCACCAAACCACCCAACTTTCGATCCAGGATATACCCAAAGGCTAATTTCAGTGAGATAAGCACTTCAGAAGACAAAAATCTAAACTTCACCAAACCACTCAACTTTCGATGCTGGGATCACTGAAGTCCTTATTTCAGTGAGATAAGCACTTCAGAAGAGCAAAAACTCAACTTCACAAAACCACTCAACTTTCGATGCTGGGCTCACTGCAGTGCTTATTTCAATGAGATAAGCACTTCAGAATGCCAAAATCCCAACCTCACCAAACGACTCAACTTTTGATACTTTTCTCACTGAAATGCTTCTTTCAGTCAGATAAGCAATTCAGAAGGCCAAAATCTCAACTTCACAAAACCAGCCAACTTTCGATACTGGATTTATCCAAATGCTTATTTCAGTGAAATAAGCACTTCAGGAGACCACAATCTAAACTTCACCAAAACACCCAACTTTCGATGCTGGGTTCACTGAAGTGCTTATTTCAGTGAGATAAGCACTTCAGAAGACCAAAATCTAAACTTCACCAAACCACCCAACTTTCAATGCTGGGTTCACTGAAGTGCTTATTTCAGTGAGATAAGCACTTCAGAAGACCAAAATCTCAACATCACAAAACCACTCAAATTTCGATGCTGGGTTCACTGAAGTGCCTATTTCATTGAGATAAGCACTTCACTTCGCCAAAATCCCAACCTCACCAAACGACTCAACTTTTGATGCTGGTTCCACTGAATTGCTTATTTCAGTGAGATAAGCACTTCAGAAGGCCAAAATCTAAACATCACTAATCGACTCAACTTTTGATGCTGATTTCACTGAAATGCTTCTTTCAGTGTGATAAGCACATCAGAAGGCCAAAATCTCAACTTCACCAAACCACCCAACTTTCGATCCAGGATTTACACAAATGCTTATTTCAGTGAGATAAGCACTTCAGAAGACTAAAATCTTAACTTCACCAAACCACTCAACTTTCGATGCTGGGATGACTGAAGTGCTTATTTCAGTGAGATAAGCACTTCAGAAGAACAAAATCTCAACATCTCAAAACCACTCAACGTTCGATGCTGGGTGCACTGAAGTGCTTATTTCAGTGAGATAAGCACTTCAGAAGACCAAAATCTCAACATCACCAAACGACTCAACTTTCGATGCTGGGTTCACTGAAGTGCTTATTTCAGTGAGATAAGCACTTCAGAAGACCAAAATCTAAACATCTCAAAACCACTAAACTTTCGATGCTGTGTTAACTGAAGTGCTTATTTCAGTGAGATAAGCACTTCACTTCGCCAAAATCCCAACCTCACCAAGCGACTCAACTTTTGATGCTGGTTCCACTGAATTGCTTATTTCAGTGAGATAAGCACTTCAGAAGGCCAAAATCTAAACATCACTAATCGACTCAACTTTTGATGCTGATTTCACTGCAATGCTTCTTTCAGTCAGATAAGCACATCAGAAGGCCAAAATCTCAACTTCACCAAACCACCCAACTTTCGAACCAGGATTTACACAATTGCTTATTTCAGTGAGATAAGCACTTCAGAAGACTGCAATCTTAACTTCACCAAACCACTCAACTTTCGATGCTGGGATCACTGAAGTGCTTATTTCAGTGAGATAAGCACTTCAGAAGAACAAAATCTCAACAACTCAAAACCACTCAACTTTCGATGCTGGGTGCACTGAAGTGCTTATTTCAGTGAGATAAGCACTTCAGAAGACCAAAATCTCAACATCACCAAACCACTCAAATTTCGATGCTGGGCTCACTGCAGTGCTTATTTCAGTGAGATAAGCACTTCAGATTGCCAAAATCCCAACCTCACCAAACGATTCAACTTTCGATGCTGGGCTCACTGCAGTGCTTGTTTCAGTGAGAGAAGCACTTCAGAATGCCAAAATCCCAACCTCAGCAAACGACTCAACTTTTGATACTGGTTTCATGAAATGCTTCTTTCAGTCAGGTAAGCACTTCAGAAGGCCAAAATCTCATCTTCACAAAACCAGCCAACTTTCGATACTGGATTTACCCAAATGCTTATTTCGGTGAGATAAGCACTTCAGAAGACCAAAATCTAAACTTCACCAAACCACCCAACTTACAATGCTGGGTTCACTGAAGTGCTTATTTCAGTGAGATAAGCACTTCAGAAGACCAAAAACTAAACTTCACCAAACCACCCAACTTTCAATGCTGGGTTCACTGAAGTGCTTATTTCAGTGAGATAAGCACTTCAGAAGACCAAAATCTAAACTTCACCAAACCACCCAACTTTCAATGCTGGGTTCACTGAAGTGCTTATTTCTGTGAGATAAGCACTTCAGAAGACCAAAATCTAAACTTCACCAAACCACTCAACTTTCAATGCTGGGTTCACTGAAGTGCTTATTTCAGTGAGATAAGCACTTCAGAAGACCAAAATCTAAACATCTCAAAACCACTCAAATTTCGATGCTGGGTTCACTGAAGTGCTTATTTCAGTGAGATAAGCACTTCAGAATGCCAAAATCCCAACCTCACCAAACGACTCAACTTTTGATGCTGGTTCCACTGAATTGCTTATTTCAGTGAGATAAGCACTTCAGAAGGCCAAAATCTAAACATCACTAAACGACTCAACTTTTGATACTGATTTCACTGAAATGCTTCTTTCAGTCAGATAAGCACATCAGAAGGCCATAATCTCAACTTCACCAAACCACCCAACTTTCGATCCAGGATTTACACAAATGCTTATTTCAGTGAGATAAGCACTTCAGAAGACTAAAATCTTAACTTCACCAAACCACTCAATTTTCGATGCTGGGATCACTGAAGTGCTTATTTCAGTGAGATAAGCACTTCAGAAGACCAAAATCTAAACTTCACCAAACCACCCAACGTTCAATGCTGGGTTCACTGAAATGCTTCTTTCAGTCAGATAAGCACTTCAGAAGAACAAAATCTCAACATCTCAAAACCACTCAACTTTCAATGCTGGGTTCACTGAAGTGCTTATTTCAGTGAGATAAGCACTTCAGAAGACCAATATCTCAACATCACCAAACCACTCAAATTTCGATGCTGGGTTCACATGAAGTGCTTATTTCAGTGAGATAAGCACTTCAGAAGACCAAAATCTCAACTTCACCAAACCACCCAACTTTCGATCCAGGATATACCCAAAGGCTAATTTCAGTGAGATAAGCACTTCAGAAGACAAAAATCTAAACTTCACCAAACCACTCAACTTTCGATGCTGGGATCACTGAAGTCCTTATTTCAGTGAGATAAGCACTTCAGAAGAGCAAAAACTCAACTTCACAAAACCACTCAACTTTCGATGCTGGGCTCACTGCAGTGCTTATTTCAATGAGATAAGCACTTCAGAATGCCAAAATCCCAACCTCACCAAACGACTCAACTTTTGATACTTTTCTCACTGAAATGCTTCTTTCAGTCAGATAAGCAATTCAGAAGGCCAAAATCTCAACTTCACAAAACCAGCCAACTTTCGATACTGGATTTATCCAAATGCTTATTTCAGTGAAATAAGCACTTCAGGAGACCACAATCTAAACTTCACCAAAACACCCAACTTTCGATGCTGGGTTCACTGAAGTGCTTATTTCAGTGAGATAAGCACTTCAGAAGACCAAAATCTAAACTTCACCAAACCACCCAACTTTCAATGCTGGGTTCACTGAAGTGCTTATTTCAGTGAGATAAGCACTTCAGAAGACCAAAATCTCAACATCACAAAACCACTCAAATTTCGATGCTGGGTTCACTGAAGTGCCTATTTCATTGAGATAAGCACTTCACTTCGCCAAAATCCCAACCTCACCAAACGACTCAACTTTTGATGCTGGTTCCACTGAATTGCTTATTTCAGTGAGATAAGCACTTCAGAAGGCCAAAATCTAAACATCACTAATCGACTCAACTTTTGATGCTGATTTCACTGAAATGCTTCTTTCAGTGTGATAAGCACATCAGAAGGCCAAAATCTCAACTTCACCAAACCACCCAACTTTCGATCCAGGATTTACACAAATGCTTATTTCAGTGAGATAAGCACTTCAGAAGACTAAAATCTTAACTTCACCAAACCACTCAACTTTCGATGCTGGGATGACTGAAGTGCTTATTTCAGTGAGATAAGCACTTCAGAAGAACAAAATCTCAACATCTCAAAACCACTCAACGTTCGATGCTGGGTGCACTGAAGTGCTTATTTCAGTGAGATAAGCACTTCAGAAGACCAAAATCTCAACATCACCAAACGACTCAACTTTCGATGCTGGGTTCACTGAAGTGCTTATTTCAGTGAGATAAGCACTTCAGAAGACCAAAATCTAAACATCTCAAAACCACTAAACTTTCGATGCTGTGTTAACTGAAGTGCTTATTTCAGTGAGATAAGCACTTCACTACGCCAAAATCCCAACCTCACCAAGCGACTCAACTTTTGATGCTGGTTCCACTGAATTGCTTATTTCAGTGAGATAAGCACTTCAGAAGGCCAAAATCTAAACATCACTAATCGACTCAACTTTTGATGCTGATTTCACTGAAATGCTTCTTTCAGTCAGATAAGCACATCAGAAGGCCAAAATCTCAACTTCACCAAACCACCCAACTTTCGAACCAGGATTTACACAATTGCTTATTTCAGTGAGATAAGCACTTCAGAAGACTGCAATCTTAACTTCACCAAACCACTCAACTTTCGATGCTGGGATCACTGAAGTGCTTATTTCAGTGAGATAAGCACTTCAGAAGAACAAAATCTCAACAACTCAAAACCACTCAACTTTCGATGCTGGGTGCACTGAAGTGCTTATTTCAGTGAGATAAGCACTTCAGAAGACCAAAATCTCAACATCACCAAACCACTCAAATTTCGATGCTGGCCTCACTGCAGTGCTTATTTCAGTGAGATAAGCACTTCAGATTGCCAAAATCCCAACCTCACCAAACGACTCAACTTTCGATGCTGGGCTCACTGCAGTGCTTGTTTCAGTGAGAGAAGCACTTCAGAATGCCAAAATCCCAACCTCAGCAAACGACTCAACTTTTGATACTGGTTTCATGAAATGCTTCTTTCAGTCAGGTAAGCACTTCAGAAGGCCAAAATCTCATCTTCACAAAACCAGCCAACTTTCGATACTGGATTTACCCAAATGCTTATTTCGGTGAGATAAGCACTTCAGAAGACCAAAATCTAAACTTCACCAAACCACCCAACTTACAATGCTGGGTTCACTGAAGTGCTTATTTCAGTGAGATAAGCACTTCAGAAGACCAAAAACTAAACTTCACCAAACCACCCAACTTTCAATGCTGGGTTCACTGAAGTGCTTATTTCAGTGAGATAAGCACTTCAGAAGACCAAAATCTAAACTTCACCAAACCACCCAACTTTCAATGCTGGGTTCACTGAAGTGCTTATTTCTGTGAGATAAGCACTTCAGAAGACCAAAATCTAAACTTCACCAAACCACTCAACTTTCAATGCTGGGTTCACTGAAGTGCTTATTTCAGTGAGATAAGCACTTCAGAAGACCAAAATCTAAACATCTCAAAACCACTCAAATTTCGATGCTGGGTTCACTGAAGTGCTTATTTCAGTGAGATAAGCACTTCAGAATGCCAAAATCCCAACCTCACCAAACGACTCAACTTTTGATGCTGGTTCCACTGAATTGCATATTTCAGTGAGATAAGCACTTCAGAAGGCCAAAATCTAAACATCACTAAACGACTCAACTTTTGATACTGATTTCACTGAAATGCTTCTTTCAGTCAGATAAGCACATCAGAAGGCCATAATCTCAACTTCACCAAACCACCCAACTTTCGATCCAGGATTTACACAAATGCTTATTTCAGTGAGATAAGCACTTCAGAAGACTAAAATCTTAACTTCACCAAACCACTCAAATTTCGATGCTGGGTTCACTGAAGTGCCTATTTCATTGAGATAAGCACTTCACTTCGCCAAAATCCCAACCTCACCAAACGATTCAACTTTTGATGCTGGTTCCACTGAATTGCTTATTTCAGTGAGATAAGCACTTCAGAAGGCCAAAATCTAAACATCACTAATCAACTCAACTTTTGATGCTGATTTCACTGAAATGCTTCTTTCAGTGTGATAAGCACATCAGAAGGCCAAAATCTCAACTTCACCAAACCACGCAACTTTCGATCCAGGATTTACACAAATGCTTATTTCAGTGAGATAAGCACTTCAGAAGACTAAAATCTTAACTTCACCAAACCACTCAACTTTCGATGCTGGGATGACTGAAGTGCTTATTTCAGTGAGATAAGCACTTCAGAAGAACAAAATCTCAACATCTCAAAACCACTCAACGTTCGATGCTGGGTGCACTGAAGTGCTTATTTCAGTGAGATAAGCACTTCAGAAGACCAAAATCTCAACATCACCAAACCACTCAAATTTCGATGCTGGGTTCACTGAAGTGCTTATTTCAGTGAGATAAGCACTTCAGAAGACCAAAATCTCAACTTCACCAAACCACCCAACTTTCAATGCTGGGTTCACTGAAGTGCTTATTTCAGTGAGATAAGTACTTCAATACGACAAAATCCCAACCTCACCAAGCGACTCAACTTTTGATCCTGGTTCCACTGAATTGCTTATTTCAGTGAGATAAGCACTTCAGAAGGCCAAAATCTAAACTTCACTAAACGACTCAACTTTTGATGCTGATTTCACTGAAATGCTTCTTTCAGTCAGATATTCACATCAGAAGGCCAAAATCTCAACTTCACCAAACCACCCAACTTTCGATCCAGGATATACCCAAAGGCTAATTTCAGTGAGATAAGCACTTCAGAAGACAAAAATCTAAACTTCACCAAACCACTCAACTTTCGATGCTGGGATCACTGAAGTGATTATTTCTGTGAGATAAGCACTTCAGAAGGCCAAAATCTCAACTTCACAAAACCAGCCAACTTTCGATACTGGATTTACCCAAATGCTTATTTCAGTGAGATAAGCACTTCAGAAGACCAAAATCTAAACTTCACCAAACCACTCAACTTTCAATGCTGGGTTCACTGAAGTGCTTATTGCAGTGAGATAAGCACTTCAGAAGACCAAAATCTAAACTTCACCAAAACACCCAACTTTCAATGCTGGGTTCACTGAAGTGCTAATTTCAGTGAGATAAGCACTTCAGAAGATCAAAATCTAAACATCTCAATACCACTCAACTTTCGATGCTGTGTTCACTGAAGTGCTTATTTCAGTGAGATAAGCACTTCAGAAGACCAAAATTTAAACTTCACCAAACCACCCAACTTTCAATGCTGGGTTCACTGAAGTGCTTATTTCAGTGAGATAAGCACTTCAGAAGACCAAAATCTCAACATCACAAAACCACTCAAATTTCGATGCTGGGTTCACTGAAGTGCTTATTTCATTGAGATAAGCACTTCACTTCGCCAAAATCCCAACCTCACCAAACGACTCAACTTTTGATGCTGGTTCCAGTGAATTGCTTGTTCCAGTGAGATAAGCACTTCAGAAGGCCAAAATCTAAACATCACTAATCGACTCAACTTTTGATGCTGGGTTCACTGAAGTGCTTATTTCAGTGAGATAAGCACTTCAGAAAGCCAAAATCTAAACTTCACTAATCGACTCAACTTTTGATGCTGATTTCACTGAAATGCTTCTTTCAGTCAGATAAGCACATCAGAAGGCCAAAATCTCAACTTCACCAAACCACTCAACTTTCGATGCTGGGATCACTGAAGTGCTTATTTCAGTGAGATAAGCACTTCAGAAGAACAAAATCTCAACATCTCAAAACCACTCAACTTTCGATGCTGGGTGCACTGAAGTGCTTATTTCCGTGAGATAAGCACTTCAGAAGACCAAAATCTAAACTTCACCAAACCACCCAACTTTCGATGCTGGGTTCACTGAAATGCTTATTTCAGTGAGATAAGCACTTCAGAAGACCAAAATCTCAACATCACCAAACCACTCAAATTTCGATGCTGGGTTCACTGAAGTGCTTATTTCAGTGAGATAAGCACTTCAGAAGACCAAAATCACAACTTCACCAAACCACCCAACTTTCAATGCTGGGTTCACTGAAGTGCTTATTTCAGTGAGATAAGTACTTCAATACGCCAAAATCCCAACCTCACCAAGCGACTCAACTTTTGATGCTGGTTCCACTGAATTGCTTATTTCAGTGAGATAAGCACTTCAGAAGGCCAAAATCTAAACTTCACTAATCGACTCAACTTTTGATGCTGATTTCACTGAAATGCTTCTTTCAGTCAGATATTCACATCAGAAGGCCAAAATCTCCACTTCACCAAACCACCCAACTTTCGATCCAGGATATACCCAAAGGCTAATTTCAGTGAGATAAGCACTTCAGAAGACAAAATTCTAAACTTCACCAAACCACTCAATTTCGATGCTGGGATCACTGAAGTGATTATTTCAGTGAGATAAGCACTTCAGAAGAGCAAAAACTCAACTTCACAAAACCACTCAACTTTCGATGCTGGGCTCACTGCAGTGCTTATTTCAGTGAGATAAGCACTTCAGAATGCCAAAATCCCAACCTCACCAAACGATTCAACTTTTGATACTGGTTTCACTGAAATGCTTCTTTCAGTCAGATAAGCACTTCAGAAGGCCAAAATCTCAACTTCACAAAACCAGCCAACTTTCGATACTGGATTTACCCAAATGCTTATTTCGGTGAGAGAAGCACTTCAGAAGACCAAAATCTAAACTTCACCAAACCACCCAACTTACAATGCTGGGTTCACTGAAGTGCTTATTTCAGTGAGATAAGCACTTCAGAAGACCAAAAACTAAACTTCACCAAACCACCCAACTTTCAATGCTGGGTTCACTGAAGTGCTTATTTCAGTGAGATAAGCACTTCAGAAGACCAAAATCTAAACTTCACCAAACCACCCAACTTTCAATGCTGGGTTCACTGAAGTGCTTATTTCTGTGAGATAAGCACTTCAGAAGACCAAAATCTAAACTTCACCAAACCACTCAACTTTCAATGCTGGGTTCACTGAAGTGCTTATTTCAGTGAGATAAGCACTTCAGAAGACCAAAATCTAAACATCTCAAAACCACTCAAATTTCGATGCTGGGTTCACTGAAGTGCTTATTTCAGTGAGATAAGCACTTCAGAATGTAAAAATCCCAACCTCACCAAACGACTCAACTTTTGATGCTGGTTCCACTGAATTGCTTATTTCAGTGAGATAAGCACTTCAGAAGGCCAAAATCTAAACATCACTAAACGACTCAACTTTTGATACTGATTTCACTGAAATGCTTCTTTCAGTCAGATAAGCACATCAGAAGGCCATAATCTCAACTTCACCAAACCACCCAACTTTCGATCCAGGATTTACACAAATGCTTATTTCAGTGAGATAAGCACTTCAGAAGACTAAAATCTTAACTTCACCAAACCACTCAATTTTCGATGCTGGGATCACTGAAGTGCTTATTTCAGTGAGATAAGCACTTCAGAAGACCAAAATCTAAACTTCACCAAACCACCCAACTTTCAATGCTGGGTTCACTGAAATGCTTCTTTCAGTCAGATAAGCACTTCAGAAGAACAAAATCTCAACATCTCAAAACCACTCAACTTTCAATGCTGGGTTCACTGAAGTGCTTATTTCAGTGAGATAAGCACTTCAGAAGACCAATATCTCAACATCACCAAACCACTCAAATTTCGATGCTGGGTTCACATGAAGTGCTTATTTCAGTGAGATAAGCACTTCAGAAGACCAAAATCTCAACTTCACCAAACCACCCAACTTTCGATCCAGGATATACCCAAAGGCTAATTTCAGTGAGATAAGCACTTCAGAAGACAAAAATCTAAACTTCACCAAACCACTCAACTTTCGATGCTGGGATCACTGAAGTCCTTATTTCAGTGAGATAAGCACTTCAGAAGAGCAAAAACTCAACTTCACAAAACCACTCAACTTTCGATGCTGGGCTCACTGCAGTGCTTATTTCAATGAGATAAGCACTTCAGAATGCCAAAATCCCAACCTCACCAAACGACTCAACTTTTGATACTTTTCTCACTGAAATGCTTCTTTCAGTCAGATAAGCAATTCAGAAGGCCAAAATCTCAACTTCACAAAACCAGCCAACTTTCGATACTGGATTTATCCAAATGCTTATTTCAGTGAAATAAGCACTTCAGGAGACCACAATCTAAACTTCACCAAAACACCCAACTTTCGATGCTGGGTTCACTGAAGTGCTTATTTCAGTGAGATAAGCACTTCAGAAGACCAAAATCTAAACTTCACCAAACCACCCAACTTTCAATGCTGGGTTCACTGAAGTGCTTATTTCAGTGAGATAAGCACTTCAGAAGACCAAAATCTCAACATCACAAAACTACTCAAATTTCGATGCTGGGTTCACTGAAGTGCCTATTTCACTGAGATAAGCACTTCACTTCGCCAAAATCCCAACCTCACCAAACGACTCAACTTTTGATGCTGGTTCCACTGAATTGCTTATTTCAGTGAGATAAGCACTTCAGAAGGCCAAAATCTAAACATCACTAATCGACTCAACTTTTGATGCTGATTTCACTGAAATGCTTCTTTCAGTGTGATAAGCACATCAGAAGGCCAAAATCTCAACTTCACCAAACCACCCAACTTTCGATCCAGGATTTACACAAATGCTTATTTCAGTGAGATAAGCACTTCAGAAGACTAAAATCTTAACTTCACCAAACCACTCAACAATCGATGCTGGGATGACTGAAGTGCTTATTTCAGTGAGATAAGCACTTCAGAAGACCAAAATCTCAACATCACCAAACGACTCAACTTTCGATGCTGGGTTCACTGAAGTGCTTATTTCAGTGAGATAAGCACTTCAGAATGCCAAAATCCCAACCTCACCAAACGACTCAACTTTTGATGCTGGTTCCACTGAATTGATTATTTCAGTGAGATAAGCACTTCAGAAGGCCAAAATCTAAACATCACTAAACGACTCAACTTTTGATACTTATTTCACTGAAATGCTTCTTTCAGTCAGATAAGCACATCAGAAGGCCAAAATCTCAACTTCACCAAACCACCCAACTTTCGATACTGGATTTACACAAATGCTTATTTCAGTGAGATAAGCACTTCAGAAGACTAAAATCTTAACTTCACCAAACCACTCAACTTTCGATGCTGGGATCACTGAAGTGCTTATTTCATTGAGATAAGCACTTCACTTCGCCAAAATCCCAACCTCACCAAACGACTCAACTTTTGATGCTGGTTCCACTGAATTGCTTATTTCAGTGAGATAAGCACTTCAGAAGGCCAAAATCTAAACATCACTAATCGACTCAACTTTTGATGCTGATTTCACTGAAATGCTTCTTTCAGTGTGATAAGCACATCAGAAGGCCAAAATCTCAACTTCACCAAACCACCCAACTTTCGATCCAGGATTTACACAAATGCTTATTTCAGTGAGATAAGCACTTCAGAAGAACAAAATCTTAACTTCACCAAACCACTCAACTTTCGATGCTGGGATGACTGAAGTGCTTATTTCAGTGAGATAAGCACTTCAGAAGAACAAAATCTCAACATCTCAAAACCACTCAACGTTCGATGCTGGGTGCACTGAAGTGCTTATTTCAGTGAGATAAGCACTTCAGAAGACCAAAATCTCAACATCACCAAACGACTCAACTTTCGATGCTGGGTTCACTGAAGTGCTTATTTCAGTGAGATAAGCACTTCAGAAGACCAAAATCTAAACATCTCAAAACCACTAAACTTTCGATGCTGTGTTAACTGAAGTGCTTATTTCAGTGAGATAAGCACTTCACTACGCCAAAATCCCAACCTCACCAAGCGACTCAACTTTTGATGCTGGTTCCACTGAATTGCTTATTTCAGTGAGATAAGCACTTCAGAAGGCCAAAATCTAAACATCACTAATCGACTCAACTTTTGATGCTGATTTCACTGAAATGCTTCTTTCAGTCAGATAAGCACATCAGAAGGCCAAAATCTCAACTTCACCAAACCACCCAACTTTCGAACCAGGATTTACACAATTGCTTATTTCAGTGAGATAAGCACTTCAGAAGACTGCAATCTTAACTTCACCAAACCACTCAACTTTCGATGCTGGGATCACTGAAGTGCTTATTTCAGTGAGATAAGCACTTCAGAAGAACAAAATCTCAACAACTCAAAACCACTCAACTTTCGATGCTGGGTGCACTGAAGTGCTTATTTCAGTGAGATAAGCACTTCAGAAGACCAAAATCTCAACATCACCAAACCACTCAAATTTCGATGCTGGCCTCACTGCAGTGCTTATTTCAGTGAGATAAGCACTTCAGATTGCCAAAATCCCAACCTCACCAAACGACTCAACTTTCGATGCTGGGCTCACTGCAGTGCTTGTTTCAGTGAGAGAAGCACTTCAGAATGCCAAAATCCCAACCTCAGCAAACGACTCAACTTTTGATACTGGTTTCATGAAATGCTTCTTTCAGTCAGGTAAGCACTTCAGAAGGCCAAAATCTCATCTTCACAAAACCAGCCAACTTTCGATACTGGATTTACCCAAATGCTTATTTCGGTGAGATAAGCACTTCAGAAGACCAAAATCTAAACTTCACCAAACCACCCAACTTACAATGCTGGGTTCACTGAAGTGCTTATTTCAGTGAGATAAGCACTTCAGAAGACCACAAACTAAACTTCACCAAACCACCCAACTTTCAATGCTGGGTTCACTGAAGTGCTTATTTCAGTGAGATAAGCACTTCAGAAGACCAAAATCTAAACTTCACCAAACCACCCAACTTTCAATGCTGGGTTCACTGAAGTGCTTATTTCTGTGAGATAAGCACTTCAGAAGACCAAAATCTAAACTTCACCAAACCACTCAACTTTCAATGCTGGGTTCACTGAAGTGCTTATTTCAGTGAGATAAGCACTTCAGAAGACCAAAATCTAAACATCTCAAAACCACTCAAATTTCGATGCTGGGTTCACTGAAGTGCTTATTTCAGTGAGATAAGCACTTCAGAATGCCAAAATCCCAACCTCACCAAACGACTCAACTTTTGATGCTGGTTCCACTGAATTGCATATTTCAGTGAGATAAGCACTTCAGAAGGCCAAAATCTAAACATCACTAAACGACTCAACTTTTGATACTGATTTCACTGAAATGCTTCTTTCAGTCAGATAAGCACATCAGAAGGCCATAATCTCAACTTCACCAAACCACCCAACTTTCGATCCAGGATTTACACAAATGCTTATTTCAGTGAGATAAGCACTTCAGAAGACTAAAATCTTAACTTCACCAAACCACTCAAATTTCGATGCTGGGTTCACTGAAGTGCCTATTTCATTGAGATAAGCACTTCACTTCGCCAAAATCCCAACCTCACCAAACGATTCAACTTTTGATGCTGGTTCCACTGAATTGCTTATTTCAGTGAGATAAGCACTTCAGAAGGCCAAAATCTAAACATCACTAATCAACTCAACTTTTGATGCTGATTTCACTGAAATGCTTCTTTCAGTGTGATAAGCACATCAGAAGGCCAAAATCTCAACTTCACCAAACCACGCAACTTTCGATCCAGGATTTACACAAATGCTTATTTCAGTGAGATAAGCACTTCAGAAGACTAAAATCTTAACTTCACCAAACCACTCAACTTTCGATGCTGGGATGACTGAAGTGCTTATTTCAGTGAGATAAGCACTTCAGAAGAACAAAATCTCAACATCTCAAAACCACTCAACGTTCGATGCTGGGTGCACTGAAGTGCTTATTTCAGTGAGATAAGCACTTCAGAAGACCAAAATCTCAACATCACCAAACCACTCAAATTTCGATGCTGGGTTCACTGAAGTGCTTATTTCAGTGAGATAAGCACTTCAGAAGACCAAAATCTCAACTTCACCAAACCACCCAACTTTCAATGCTGGGTTCACTGAAGTGCTTATTTCAGTGAGATAAGTACTTCAATACGACAAAATCCCAACCTCACCAAGCGACTCAACTTTTGATCCTGGTTCCACTGAATTGCTTATTTCAGTGAGATAAGCACTTCAGAAGGCCAAAATCTAAACTTCACTAAACGACTCAACTTTTGATGCTGATTTCACTGAAATGCTTCTTTCAGTCAGATATTCACATCAGAAGGCCAAAATCTCAACTTCACCAAACCACCCAACTTTCGATCCAGGATATACCCAAAGGCTAATTTCAGTGAGATAAGCACTTCAGAAGACAAAAATCTAAACTTCACCAAACCACTCAACTTTCGATGCTGGGATCACTGAAGTGATTATTTCTGTGAGATAAGCACTTCAGAAGGCCAAAATCTCAACTTCACAAAACCAGCCAACTTTCGATACTGGATTTACCCAAATGCTTATTTCAGTGAGATAAGCACTTCAGAAGACCAAAATCTAAACTTCACCAAACCACTCAACTTTCAATGCTGGGTTCACTGAAGTGCTTATTGCAGTGAGATAAGCACTTCAGAAGACCAAAATCTAAACTTCACCAAAACACCCAACTTTCAATGCTGGGTTCACTGAAGTGCTAATTTCAGTGAGATAAGCACTTCAGAAGATCAAAATCTAAACATCTCAATACCACTCAACTTTCGATGCTGTGTTCACTGAAGTGCTTATTTCAGTGAGATAAGCACTTCAGAAGACCAAAATTTAAACTTCACCAAACCACCCAACTTTCAATGCTGGGTTCACTGAAGTGCTTATTTCAGTGAGATAAGCACTTCAGAAGACCAAAATCTCAACATCACAAAACCACTCAAATTTCGATGCTGGGTTCACTGAAGTGCTTATTTCATTGAGATAAGCACTTCACTTCGCCAAAATCCCAACCTCACCAAACGACTCAACTTTTGATGCTGGTTCCAGTGAATTGCTTGTTCCAGTGAGATAAGCACTTCAGAAGGCCAAAATCTAAACATCACTAATCGACTCAACTTTTGATGCTGGGTTCACTGAAGTGCTTATTTCAGTGAGATAAGCACTTCAGAAAGCCAAAATCTAAACTTCACTAATCGACTCAACTTTTGATGCTGATTTCACTGAAATGCTTCTTTCAGTCAGATAAGCACATCAGAAGGCCCAAATCTCAACTTCACCAAACCACTCAACTTTCGATGCTGGGATCACTGAAGTGCTTATTTCAGTGAGATAAGCACTTCAGAAGAACAAAATCTCAACATCTCAAAACCACTCAACTTTCGATGCTGGGTGCACTGAAGTGCTTATTTCCGTGAGATAAGCACTTCAGAAGACCAAAATCTAAACTTCACCAAACCACCCAACTTTCGATGCTGGGTTCACTGAAATGCTTATTTCAGTGAGATAAGCACTTCAGAAGACCAAAATCTCAACATCACCAAACCACTCAAATTTCGATGCTGGGTTCACTGAAGTGCTTATTTCAGTGAGATAAGCACTTCAGAAGACCAAAATCACAACTTCACCAAACCACCCAACTTTCAATGCTGGGTTCACTGAAGTGCTTATTTCAGTGAGATAAGTACTTCAATACGCCAAAATCCCAACCTCACCAAGCGACTCAACTTTTGATGCTGGTTCCACTGAATTGCTTATTTCAGTGAGATAAGCACTTCAGAAGGCCAAAATCTAAACTTCACTAATCGACTCAACTTTTGATGCTGATTTCACTGAAATGCTTCTTTCAGTCAGATATTCACATCAGAAGGCCAAAATCTCCACTTCACCAAACCACCCAACTTTCGATCCAGGATATACCCAAAGGCTAATTTCAGTGAGATAAGCACTTCAGAAGACAAAATTCTAAACTTCACCAAACCACTCAATTTCGATGCTGGGATCACTGAAGTGATTATTTCAGTGAGATAAGCACTTCAGAAGAGCAAAAACTCAACTTCACAAAACCACTCAACTTTCGATGCTGGGCTCACTGCAGTGCTTATTTCAGTGAGATAAGCACTTCAGAATGCCAAAATCCCAACCTCACCAAACGACTCAACTTTTGATACTGGTTTCACTGAAATGCTTCTTTCAGTCAGATAAGCACTTCAGAAGGCCAAAATCTCAACTTCACAAAACCAGCCAACTTTCGATACTGGATTTACCCAAATGCTTATTTCAGTGAGATAAGCACTTCAGAAGACCAAAATCTAAACTTCACCAAAACACCGAACGTTCAATGCTGGGTTCACTGAAGTGCTAATTTCAGTGAGATAAGCACTTCAGAAGATCAAAATCTAAACATCTCAAAACCACTCAACTTTCGATGCTGTGTTCACTGAAGTGCTTATTTCAGTGAGATAAGCACTTCAGAAGACCAAAATCTAAACATCTCAAAACCACTCAACTTTCGATGCTGTGTTCACTGAAGTGCTTATTTCAGTGAGATAAGCACTTCACTACGCCAAAATCCCAACCTCACCAAGCGACTCAACTTTTGATGCTGGTTCCACTGAATTGCTTATTTCAGTGAGATAAGCACTTCAGAAGGCCAAAATCTAAACATCACTAATCGACTCAACTTTTGATGCTGATTTCACTGAAATGCTTCTTTCAGTCAGATAAGCACATCAGAAGGCCAAAATCTCAACTTCACCAAACCACCCAACTTTCGAACCAGGATTTACACAAATGCTTATTTCAGTGAGATAAGCACTTCAGAAGACTGCAATCTTAACTTCACCAAACCACTCAACTTTCGATGCTGGGATCACTGAAGTGCTTATTTCAGTGAGATAAGCACTTCAGAAGAACAAAATCTCAACAACTCAAAACCACTCAACTTTCGATGCTGGGTGCACTGAAGTGCTTATTTCAGTGAGATAAGCACTTCAGAAGACCAAAATCTCAACATCACCAAACCACTCAAATTTCGATGCTGGGCTCACTGCAGTGCTTATTTCAGTGAGATAAGCACTTCAGATTGCCAAAATCCCAACCTCACCAAACGACTCAATTTTCGATGCTGGGCTCACTGCAGTGCTTGTTTCAGTGAGAGAAGCACTTCAGAATGCCAAAATCCCAACCTCAGCAAACGACTCAACTTTTGATACTGGTTTCATGAAATGCTTCTTTCAGTCAGGTAAGCACTTCAGAAGGCCAAAATCTCCTCTTCACAAAACCAGCCAACTTTCGATACTGGATTTACCCAAATGCTTATTTCGGTGAGAGAAGCACTTCAGAAGACCAAAATCTAAACTTCACCAAACCACCCAACTTACAATGCTGGGTTCACTGAAGTGCTTATTTCAGTGAGATAAGCACTTCAGAAGACCAAAAACTAAACTTCACCAAACCACCCAACTTTCAATGCTGGGTTCACTGAAGTGCTTATTTCAGTGAGATAAGCACTTCAGAAGACCAAAATCTAAACTTCACCAAACCACCCAACTTTCAATGCTGGGTTCACTGAAGTGCTTATTTCTGTGAGATAAGCACTTCAGAAGACCAAAATCTAAACTTCACCAAACCACTCAACTTTCAATGCTGGGTTCACTGAAGTGCTTATTTCAGTGAGATAAGCACTTCAGAAGACCAAAATCTAAACATCTCAAAACCACTCAAATTTCGATGCTGGGTTCACTGAAGTGCTTATTTCAGTGAGATAAGCACTTCAGAATGTAAAAATCCCAACCTCACCAAACGACTCAACTTTTGATGCTGGTTCCACTGAATTGCTTATTTCAGTGAGATAAGCACTTCAGAAGGCCAAAATCTAAACATCACTAAACGACTCAACTTTTGATACTGATTTCACTGAAATGCTTCTTTCAGTCAGATAAGCACATCAGAAGGCCATAATCTCAACTTCACCAAACCACCCAACTTTCGATCCAGGATTTACACAAATGCTTATTTCAGTGAGATAAGCACTTCAGAAGACTAAAATCTTAACTTCACCAAACCACTCAATTTTCGATGCTGGGATCACTGAAGTGCTTATTTCAGTGAGATAAGCACTTCAGAAGACCAAAATCTAAACTTCACCAAACCACCCAACTTTCAATGCTGGGTTCACTGAAATGCTTCTTTCAGTCAGATAAGCACTTCAGAAGAACAAAATCTCAACATCTCAAAACCACTCAACTTTCAATGCTGGGTTCACTGAAGTGCTTATTTCAGTGAGATAAGCACTTCAGAAGACCAATATCTCAACATCACCAAACCACTCAAATTTCGATGCTGGGTTCACATGAAGTGCTTATTTCAGTGAGATAAGCACTTCAGAAGACCAAAATCTCAACTTCACCAAACCACCCAACTTTCGATCCAGGATATACCCAAAGGCTAATTTCAGTGAGATAAGCACTTCAGAAGACAAAAATCTAAACTTCACCAAACCACTCAACTTTCGATGCTGGGATCACTGAAGTCCTTATTTCAGTGAGATAAGCACTTCAGAAGAGCAAAAACTCAACTTCACAAAACCACTCAACTTTCGATGCTGGGCTCACTGCAGTGCTTATTTCAATGAGATAAGCACTTCAGAATGCCAAAATCCCAACCTCACCAAACGACTCAACTTTTGATACTTTTCTCACTGAAATGCTTCTTTCAGTCAGATAAGCAATTCAGAAGGCCAAAATCTCAACTTCACAAAACCAGCCAACTTTCGATACTGGATTTATCCAAATGCTTATTTCAGTGAAATAAGCACTTCAGGAGACCACAATCTAAACTTCACCAAAACACCCAACTTTCGATGCTGGGTTCACTGAAGTGCTTATTTCAGTGAGATAAGCACTTCAGAAGACCAAAATCTAAACTTCACCAAACCACCCAACTTTCAATGCTGGGTTCACTGAAGTGCTTATTTCAGTGAGATAAGCACTTCAGAAGACCAAAATCTCAACATCACAAAACTACTCAAATTTCGATGCTGGGTTCACTGAAGTGCCTATTTCACTGAGATAAGCACTTCACTTCGCCAAAATCCCAACCTCACCAAACGACTCAACTTTTGATGCTGGTTCCACTGAATTGCTTATTTCAGTGAGATAAGCACTTCAGAAGGCCAAAATCTAAACATCACTAATCGACTCAACTTTTGATGCTGATTTCACTGAAATGCTTCTTTCAGTGTGATAAGCACATCAGAAGGCCAAAATCTCAACTTCACCAAACCACCCAACTTTCGATCCAGGATTTACACAAATGCTTATTTCAGTGAGATAAGCACTTCAGAAGACTAAAATCTTAACTTCACCAAACCACTCAACAATCGATGCTGGGATGACTGAAGTGCTTATTTCAGTGAGATAAGCACTTCAGAAGACCAAAATCTCAACATCACCAAACGACTCAACTTTCGATGCTGGGTTCACTGAAGTGCTTATTTCAGTGAGATAAGCACTTCAGAATGCCAAAATCCCAACCTCACCAAACGACTCAACTTTTGATGCTGGTTCCACTGAATTGATTATTTCAGTGAGATAAGCACTTCAGAAGGCCAAAATCTAAACATCACTAAACGACTCAACTTTTGATACTTATTTCACTGAAATGCTTCTTTCAGTCAGATAAGCACATCAGAAGGCCAAAATCTCAACTTCACCAAACCACCCAACTTTCGATACTGGATTTACACAAATGCTTATTTCAGTGAGATAAGCACTTCAGAAGACTAAAATCTTAACTTCACCAAACCACTCAACTTTCGATGCTGGGATCACTGAAGTGCTTATTTCATTGAGATAAGCACTTCACTTCGCCAAAATCCCAACCTCACCAAACGACTCAACTTTTGATGCTGGTTCCAGTGAATTGCTTATTCCAGTGAGATAAGCACTTCAGAAGGCCAAAATCTAAACATCACTAATCGACTCAACTTTTGATGCTGGGTTCACTGAAGTGCTTATTTCAGTGAGATAAGCACTTCAGAAAGCCAAAATCAAAACTTCACTAATCGACTCAACTTTTGATGCTGATTTCACTGAAATGCTTCTTTCAGTCAGATAAGCACATCAGAAGGCCAAAATCTCAACTTCACCAAACCACTCAACTTTCGATGCTGGGATCACTGAAGTGCTTATTTCAGTGAGATAAGCACTTCAGAAGAACAAAATCTCAACATCTCAAAACCACTCAACTTTCGATGCTGGGTGCACTGAAGTGCTTATTTCCGTGAGATAAGCACTTCAGAAGACCAAAATCTAAACTTCACCAAACCACCCAACTTTCGATGCTGGGTTCACTGAAATGCTTATTTCAGTGAGATAAGCACTTCAGAAGACGAAAATCTCAACATCACCAAACCACTCAAATTTCAATGCTGGGTTCAATGAAGTGCTTATTTCAGTGAGATAAGCACTTCAGAAGACCAAAATCTCAACATCACAAAACCACTCAAATTTCGATGCTGGGTTCACTGAAGTGCTTATTTCATTGAGATAAGCACTTCACTTCGCCAAAATCCCAACCTCACCAAGCGACTCAACTTTTGATGCTGGTTCCACTGAATTGCTTATTTCAGTGAGATAAGCACTTCAGAAGGCCAAAATCTAAACATCACTAATCGACTCAACTTTTGATGCTGATTTCACTGAAATGCTTCTTTCAGTCGGATAAGCACATCAGAAGGCCAAAATCTCAACTTCACCAAACCACCCAACTTTCGAACCAGGATTTACACAAATGCTTATTTCAGTGAGATAAGCACTTCAGAAGACTGCAATCTTAACTTCACCAAACCACTCAACTTTCGATGCTGGGATCACTGAAGTGCTTATTTCAGTGAGATAAGCACTTCAGAAGAACAAAATCTCAACAACTCAAAACCACTCAACTTTCGATGCTGGGTGCACTGAAGTGCTTATTTCAGTGAGCTAAGCACTTCAGAAGACCAAAATCTCAACATCACCAAACCACTCAAATTTCGATGCTGGGCTCACTGCAGTGCTTATTTCAGTGAGAT
The DNA here is from genome assembly GCF_030684315.1 of Stegostoma tigrinum. NCBI lineage: Eukaryota > Metazoa > Chordata > Chondrichthyes > Orectolobiformes > Stegostomatidae > Stegostoma > Stegostoma tigrinum. Next base: position 909,311 of record NW_026728053.1, read on the forward strand.
AAGCACTTCAGATTGCCAAAATCCCAACCTCACCAAACGACTCAACTTTCGATGCTGGGCTCACTGCAGTGCTTGTTTCAGTGAGAGAAGCACTTCACTACGCCAAAATCCCAACCTCACCAAGCGACTCAACTTTTGATGCTGGTTCCACTGAATTGCTTATTTCAGTGAGATAAGCACTTCAGAAGGCCAAAATCTAAACATCACTAATCGACTCAACTTTTGATGCTGATTTCACTGAAATGCTTCTTTCAGTCAGATAAGCACATCAGAAGGCCAAAATCTCAACTTCACCAAACCACCCAACTTTCGAACCAGGATTTACACAAATGCTTATTTCAGTGAGATAAGCACTTCAGAAGACTGCAATCTTAACTTCACCAAACCACTCAACTTTCGATGCTGGGATCACTGAAGTGCTTATTTCAGTGAGATAAGCACTTCAGAAGAACAAAATCTCAACAACTCAAAACCACTCAACTTTCGATGCTGGGTGCACTGAAGTGCTTATTTCAGTGAGATAAGCACTTCAGAAGACCAAAATCTCAACATCACCAAACCACTCAAATTTCGATGCTGGGCTCACTGCAGTGCTTATTTCAGTGAGATAAGCACTTCAGATTGCCAAAATCCCAACCTCACCAAACGACTCAATTTTCGATGCTGGGCTCACTGCAGTGCTTGTTTCAGTGAGAGAAGCACTTCAGAATGCCAAAATCCCAACCTCAGCAAACGACTCAACTTTTGATACTGGTTTCATGAAATGCTTCTTTCAGTCAGGTAAGCACTTCAGAAGGCCAAAATCTCCTCTTCACAAAACCAGCCAACTTTCGATACTGGATTTACCCAAATGCTTATTTCGGTGAGAGAAGCACTTCAGAAGACCAAAATCTAAACTTCACCAAACCACCCAACTTACAATGCTGGGTTCACTGAAGTGCTTACTTCAGTGAGATAAGCACTTCAGAAGACCAAAAACTAAACTTCACCAAACCACCCAACTTTCAATGCTGGGTTCACTGAAGTGCTTATTTCAGTGAGATAAGCACTTCAGAAGACCAAAATCTAAACTTCACCAAACCACCCAACTTTCAATGCTGGGTTCACTGAAGTGCTTATTTCTGTGAGATAAGCACTTCAGAAGACCAAAATCTAAACTTCACCAAACCACTCAACTTTCAATGCTGGGTTCACTGAAGTGCTTATTTCAGTGAGATAAGCACTTCAGAAGACCAAAATCTAAACATCTCAAAACCACTCAAATTTCGATGCTGGGTTCACTGAAGTGCTTATTTCAGTGAGATAAGCACTTCAGAATGTAAAAATCCCAACCTCACCAAACGACTCAACTTTTGATGCTGGTTCCACTGAATTGCTTATTTCAGTGAGATAAGCACTTCAGAAGGCCAAAATCTAAACATCACTAAACGACTCAACTTTTGATACTGATTTCACTGAAATGCTTCTTTCAGTCAGATAAGCACATCAGAAGGCCATAATCTCAACTTCACCAAACCACCCAACTTTCGATCCAGGATTTACACAAATGCTTATTTCAGTGAGATAAGCACTTCAGAAGACTAAAATCTTAACTTCACCAAACCACTCAATTTTCGATGCTGGGATCACTGAAGTGCTTATTTCAGTGAGATAAGCACTTCAGAAGACCAAAATCTAAACTTCACCAAACCACCCAACTTTCAATGCTGGGTTCACTGAAATGCTTCTTTCAGTCAGATAAGCACTTCAGAAGAACAAAATCTCAACATCTCAAAACCACTCAACTTTCAATGCTGGGTTCACTGAAGTGCTTATTTCAGTGAGATAAGCACTTCAGAAGACCAATATCTCAACATCACCAAACCACTCAAATTTCGATGCTGGGTTCACATGAAGTGCTTATTTCAGTGAGATAAGCACTTCAGAAGACCAAAATCTCAACTTCACCAAACCACCCAACTTTCGATCCAGGATATACCCAAAGGCTAATTTCAGTGAGATAAGCACTTCAGAAGACAAAAATCTAAACTTCACCAAACCACTCAACTTTCGATGCTGGGATCACTGAAGTCCTTATTTCAGTGAGATAAGCACTTCAGAAGAGCAAAAACTCAACTTCACAAAACCACTCAACTTTCGATGCTGGGCTCACTGCAGTGCTTATTTCAATGAGATAAGCACTTCAGAATGCCAAAATCCCAACCTCACCAAACGACTCAACTTTTGATACTTTTCTCACTGAAATGCTTCTTTCAGTCAGATAAGCAATTCAGAAGGCCAAAATCTCAACTTCACAAAACCAGCCAACTTTCGATACTGGATTTATCCAAATGCTTATTTCAGTGAAATAAGCACTTCAGGAGACCACAATCTAAACTTCACCAAAACACCCAACTTTCGATGCTGGGTTCACTGAAGTGCTTATTTCAGTGAGATAAGCACTTCAGAAGACCAAAATCTAAACTTCACCAAACCACCCAACTTTCAATGCTGGGTTCACTGAAGTGCTTATTTCAGTGAGATAAGCACTTCAGAAGACCAAAATCTAAACTTCACCAAACCACCCAACTTTCAATGCTGGGTTCACTGAAGTGCTTATTTCTGTGAGATAAGCACTTCACTTCGCCAAAATCCCAACCTCACCAAACGACTCAACTTTCGATGCTGGGCTCACTGCAGTGCTTGTTTCAGTGAGAGAAGCACTTCAGAATGCCAAAATCCCAACCTCAGCAAACGACTCAACTTTTGATACTGGTTTCATGAAATGCTTCTTTCAGTCAGGTAAGCACTTCAGAAGGCCAAAATCTCATCTTCACAAAACCAGCCAACTTTCGATACTGGATTTACCCAAATGCTTATTTCGGTGAGAGAAGCACTTCAGAAGACCAAAATCTAAACTTCACCAAACCACCCAACTTACAATGCTGGGTTCACTGAAGTGCTTATTTCAGTGAGATAAGCACTTCAGAAGACCAAAAACTAAACTTCACCAAACCACCCAACTTTCAATGCTGGGTTCACTGAAGTGCTTATTTCAGTGAGATAAGCACTTCAGAAGACCAAAATCTAAACTTCACCAAACCACCCAACTTTCAATGCTGGGTTCACTGAAGTGCTTATTTCTGTGAGATAAGCACTTCAGAAGACCAAAATCTAAACTTCACCAAACCACTCAACTTTCAATGCTGGGTTCACTGAAGTGCTTATTTCAGTGAGATAAGCACTTCAGAAGACCAAAATCTAAACATCTCAAAACCACTCAAATTTCGATGCTGGGTTCACTGAAGTGCTTATTTCAGTGAGATAAGCACTTCAGAATGCCAAAATCCCAACCTCACCAAACGACTCAACTTTTGATGCTGGTTCCACTGAATTGCTTATTTCAGTGAGATAAGCACTTCAGAAGGCCAAAATCTAAACATCACTAAACGACTCAACTTTTGATACTGATTTCACTGAAATGCTTCTTTCAGTCAGATAAGCACATCAGAAGGCCATAATCTCAACTTCACCAAACCACCCAACTTTCGATCCAGGATTTACACAAATGCTTATTTCAGTGAGATAAGCACTTCAGAAGACTAAAATCTTAACTTCACCAAACCACTCAATTTTCGATGCTGGGATCACTGAAGTGCTTATTTCAGTGAGATAAGCACTTCAGAAGACCAAAATCTAAACTTCACCACACCACCCAACTTTCAATGCTGGGTTCACTGAAATGCTTCTTTCAGTCAGATAAGCACTTCAGAAGAACAAAATCTCAACATCTCAAAACCACTCAACTTTCAATGCTGGGTTCACTGAAGTGCTTATTTCAGTGAGATAAGCACTTCAGAAGACCAATATCTCAACATCACCAAACCACTCAAATTTCGATGCTGGGTTCACATGAAGTGCTTATTTCAGTGAGATAAGCACTTCAGAAGACCAAAATCTCAACTTCACCAAACCACCCAACTTTCGATCCAGGATATACCCAAAGGCTAATTTCAGTGAGATAAGCACTTCAGAAGACAAAAATCTAAACTTCACCAAACCACTCAACTTTCGATGCTGGGATCACTGAAGTCCTTATTTCAGTGAGATAAGCACTTCAGAAGAGCAAAAACTCAACTTCACAAAACCACTCAACTTTCGATGCTGGGCTCACTGCAGTGCTTATTTCAATGAGATAAGCACTTCAGAATGCCAAAATCCCAACCTCACCAAACGACTCAACTTTTGATACTTTTCTCACTGAAATGCTTCTTTCAGTCAGATAAGCACTTCAGAAGGCCAAAATCTCAACTTCACAAAACCAGCCAACTTTCGATACTGGATTTATCCAAATGCTTATTTCAGTGAAATAAGCACTTCAGGAGACCACAATCTAAACTTCACCAAAACACCCAACTTTCGATGCTGGGTTCACTGAAGTGCTTATTTCAGTGAGATAAGCACTTCAGAAGACCAAAATCTAAACTTCACCACACCACCCAACTTTCAATGCTGGGTTCACTGAAGTGCTTATTTCAGTGAGATAAGCACTTCAGAAGACCAAAATCTCAACATCACAAAACTACTCAAATTTCGATGCTGGGTTCACTGAAGTGCCTATTTCATTGAGATAAGCACTTCACTTCGCCAAAATCCCAACCTCACCAAACGACTCAACTTTTGATGCTGGTTCCACTGAATTGCTTATTTCAGTGAGATAAGCACTTCAGAAGGCCAAAATCTAAACATCACTAATCGACTCAACTTTTGATGCTGATTTCACTGAAATGCTTCTTTCAGTGTGATAAGCACATCAGAAGGCCAAAATCTCAACTTCACCAAACCACCCAACTTTCGATCCAGGATTTACACAAATGCTTATTTCAGTGAGATAAGCACTTCAGAAGACTAAAATCTTAACTTCACCAAACCACTCAACTTTCGATGCTGGGATCACTGAAGTGCTTATTTCAGTGAGATAAGCACTTCAGAAGAACAAAATCTAAACTTCACCAAACCACCCAACTTTCGATGCTGGGTTCACTGAAATGCTTCTTTCAGTCAGATAAGCACTTCAGAAGAACAAAATCTCAACATCTCAAAACCACTCAACTTTCGATGCTGGGTTCACTGAAGTGCTTATTTCAGTGAGATAAGCACTTCAGAAGACCAAAATCTCAACATCACCAAACCACTCAAATTTCGATGCTGGGTTCACTGAAGTGCTTATTTCAGTGAGATAAGCACTTCAGAAGACCAAAATCACAACGTCACCAAACCACCCAACTTTCAATGCTGGGTTCACTGAAGTGCTTATTTCTGTGAGATAAGTACTTCAATACGCCAAAATCCCAACCTCACCAAGCGACTCAACTTTTGATGCTGTTTCCACTGAATTGCTTATTTCAGTGAGATAAGCACTTCAGAAGGCCAAAATCTAAACTTCACTAATCGACTCAACTTTTGATGCTGATTTCACTGAAATGCTTCTTTCAGTCAGATATTCACATCAGAAGGCCAAAATCTCAACTTCACCAAACCACCCAACTTTCGATCCAGGATATACCCAAAGGCAAATTTCAGTGAGATAAGAACTTCAGAAGACAAAATTCTAAACTTCACCAAACCACTCAATTTCGATGCTGGGATCACTGAAGTGATTATTTCAGTGAGATTAGCACTTCAGAAGAGCAAAAACTCAACTTCACAAAATCACTCAACTTTCGATGCTGGGCTCACTGCAGTGCTTATTTCAGTGAGATAAGCACTTCAGAATGCCAAAATCCCAACCTCACCAAACGACTCAACTTTTGATGCTGATTTCACTGAAATGCTTCTTTCAGTCAGATAAGCACATCAGAAGGCCAAAATCTCAACTTCACCAAACCACCCAACTTTCGATCCAGGATATACCCAAAGGCTAATTTCAGTGAGATAAGCACTTCAGAAGACAAAAATCTAAACTTCACCAAACCACTCAACTTTCGATGCTGGGATCACTGAAGTGCTTATTTCAGTGAGATAAGCACTTCAGAAGAGCAAAAACTCAACTTCACAAAACCACTCAACTTTCGATGCTGGGCTCACTGCAGTGCTTATTTCAATGAGATAAGCACTTCAGAATGCCAAAATCCCAACCTCACCAAACGACTCAACTTTTGATACTTTTCTCACTGAAATGCTTCTTTCAGTCAGATAAGCAATTCAGAAGGCCAAAATCTCAACTTCACAAAACCAGCCAACTTTCGATACTGGATTTATCCAAATGCTTATTTCAGTGAAATAAGCACTTCAGGAGACCACAATCTAAACTTCACCAAAACACCCAACTTTCGATGCTGGGTTCACTGAAGTGCTTATTTCAGTGAGATAAGCACTTCAGAAGACCAAAATCTAAACTTCACCAAACCACCCAACTTTCAATGCTGGGTTCACTGAAGTGCTTATTTCAGTGAGATAAGCACTTCAGAAGACCAAAATCTCAACATCACAAAACCACTCAAATTTCGATGCTGGGTTCACTGAAGTGCCTATTTCATTGAGATAAGCACTTCACTTCGCCAAAATCCCAACCTCACCAAACGACTCAACTTTTGATGCTGGTTCCACTGAATTGCTTATTTCAGTGAGATAAGCACTTCAGAAGGCCAAAATCTAAACATCACTAATCAACTCAACTTTTGATGCTGATTTCACTGAAATGCTTCTTTCAGTGTGATAAGCACATCAGAAGGCCAAAATCTCAACTTCACCAAACCACCCAACTTTCGATCCAGGATTTACACAAATGCTTATTTCAGTGAGATAAGCACTTCAGAAGACTAAAATCTTAACTTCACCAAACCACAAAACTTTCGATGCTGGGATGACTGAAGTGCTTATTTCAGTGAGATAAGCACTTCAGAAGAACAAAATCTCAACATCTCAAAACCACTCAACGTTCGATGCTGGGTGCACTGAAGTGCTTATTTCAGTGAGATAAGCACTTCAGAAGACCAAAATCTCAACATCACCAAACGACTCAACTTTCGATGCTGGGTTCACTGAAGTGCTTATTTCAGTGAGATAAGCACTTCATAATGCCAAAATCCCAACCTCACCAAACGACTCAACTTTTGATGCTGGTTCCACTGAATTGATTATTTCAGTGAGATAAGCACTTCAGAAGGCCAAAATCTAAACATCACTAAACGACTCAACTTTTGATACTTATTTCACTGAAATGCTTCTTTCAGTCAGATAAGCACATCAGAAGGCCAAAATCTCAACTTCACCAAACCACCCAACTTTCGATTCTGGATTTACACAAATGCTTATTTCAGTGAGATAAGCACTTCAGAAGACTAAAACCTTAACTTCACCAAACCACTCAACTTTCGATGCTGGGATCACTGAAGTGCTTATTTCAGTGAGATAAGCACTTCAGAAGAACAAAATCTAAACATCACTAAACGACTCAACTTTTGATACTTATTTCACTGAAATGCTTATTTCAGTGAGATAAGCACATCAGAAGGCCAAAATCTTAACTTCACCAAACCACTCAACTTTCGACGCTGGGATGACTGAAGTGCTTATTTCAGTGAGATAAGCACTTCAGAAGACCAAAATCTAAACTTCACCAAACCACCCAACTTTCGATGCTGGGTTCACTGAAATGCTTCTTTCAGTCAGATAAGCACTTCAGAAGAACAAAATCTCAACATCTCAAAACCACTCAACTTTCCATGCTGGGTTCACTGAAGTGCTTATTTCAGTGAGATAAGCACTTCAGAAGACCAAAATCTCAACATCACCAAACCACTCAAATTTCGATGCTGGGTTCACTGAAGTGCTTATTTCAGTGTGATAAGCACTTCAGAAGACCAAAATCTAAACTTCACCTAACCACCCAACTTTCAATGCTGGGTTCACTGAAGTGCTTATTTCAGTGAGATAAGCACTTCAGAAGACCAAAATCTCAACATCACAAAACCACTCAAATTTCGATGCTGGGTTCACTGAAGTGCCTATTTCATTGAGATAAGCACTTCACTTCGCCAAAATCCCAACCTCACCAAACGACTCAACTTTTGATGCTGGTTCCACTGAATTGCTTATTTCAGTGAGATAATAACTTCAGAAGGCCAAAATCTAAACATCACTTATCGACTCAACTTTTGATGCTGATTTCACTGAAATGCTTCTTTCAGTGTGATAAGCACATCAGAAGGACAAAATCTCAACTTCACCAAACCACCCAACTTTCGATCCAGGATTTACACAAATGCTTATTTCAGTGAGATAAGCACTTCAGAAGACTAAAATCTTAACTTCACCAAACCACTCAACTTTCGATGCTGGGATGACTGAAGTGCTTATTTCAGTGAGATAAGCACTTCAGAAGAACAAAATCTCAACATCTCAAAACCACTCAACGTTCGATGCTGGGTGCACTGAAGTGCTTATTTCAGTGAGATAAGCACTTCAGAAGACCAAAATCTCAACATCACCAAACGACTCAACTTTCGATGCTGGGTTCACTGAAGTGCTTATTTCAGTGAGATAAGCACTTCAGAATGCCAAAATCCCAACCTCATCAAACGACTCAACTTTTGATGCTGGTTCCACTGAATTGATTATTTCAGTGAGATAAGCACTTCAGAAGGCCAAAATCTAAACATCACTAAACGACTCAACTTTTGATACTTATTTCACTGAAATGCTTCTTTCAGTCAGATAAGCACATCAGAAGGCCAAAATCTCAACTTCACCAAACCACCCAACTTTCGATACTGGATTTACACAAATGCTTATTTCAGTGAGATAAGCACTTCAGAAGACTAAAATCTTAACTTCACCAAACCACTCAACTTTCGATGCTGGGATCACTGAAGTGCTTATTTCATTGAGATAAGCACTTCACTTCGCCAAAATCCCAACCTCACCAAACGACTCAACTTTTGATGCTGGTTCCAGTGAATTGCTTATTCCAGTGAGATAAGCACTTCAGAAGGCCAAAATCTAAACATCACTAATCGACTCAACTTTTGATGCTGGGTTCACTGAAGTGCTTATTTCAGTGAGATAAGCACTTCAGAAAGCCAAAATCTAAACTTCACTAATCGACTCAACTTTTGATGCTGATTTCACTGAAATGCTTCTTTCAGTCAGATAAGCACATCAGAAGGCCAAAATCTCAACTTCACCAAACCACTCAACTTTCGATGCTGGGATCACTGAAGTGCTTATTTCAGTGAGATAAGCACTTCAGAAGAACAAAATCTCAACATCTCAAAACCACTCAACTTTCGATGCTGGGTGCACTGAAGTGCTTATTTCCGTGAGATAAGCACTTCAGAAGACCAAAATCACAACTTCACCAAACCACCCAACTTTCAATGCTGGGTTCACTGAATTGCTTATTTCAGTGAGATAAGTACTTCAATACGCCAAAATCCCAACCTCACCAAGCGACTCAACTTTTGATGCTGGTTCCACTGAATTGCTTATTTCAGTGAGATAAGCACTTCCGAAGGCAAAATCTAAACTTCACTAATCGACTCAACTTTTGATGCTGATTTCACTGAAATGCTTCTTTCAGTCAGATATTCACATCAGAAGGCCAAAATCTCAACTTCACCAAACCACCCAACTTTCGATCCAGGATATACCCAAAGGCTAATTTCAGTGAGATAAGCACTTCAGAAGACAAAATTCTAAACTTCACCAAACCACTCAATTTCGATGCTGGGATCACTGAAGTGATTATTTCAGTGAGATAAGCACTTCAGAAGAGCAAAAACTCAACTTCACAAAACCACTCAACTTTCGATGCTGGGCTCACTGCAGTGCTTATTTCAGTGAGATAAGCACTTCATAATGCCAAAATCCCAACCTCACCAAACGACTCAACTTTTGATACTGGTTTCACTGAAATGCTTCTTTCAGTCAGATAAGCACTTCAGAAGGCCAAAATCTCAACTTCACAAAACCAGCCAACTTTCGATACTGGATTTACCCAAATGCTTATTTCAGTGAGATAAGCACTTCAGAAGACCAAAATCTAAACTTCACCAAAACACCGAACTTTCAATGCTGGGTTCACTGAAGTGCTAATTTCAGTGAGATAAGCACTTCAGAAGATCAAAATCTAAACATCTCAAAACCACTCAACTTTCGATGCTGTGTTCACTGAAGTGCTTATTTCAGTGAGATAAGCACTTCAGAAGACCAAAATCTAAACTTCACCAAACCACCCAACTTTCAATGCTGGGTTCACTGAAGTGCTAATTTCAGTGAGATAAGCACTTCAGAAGATCAAAATCTAAACATCTCAAAACCACTCAACTTTCGATGCTGTGTTCACTGAAGTGCTTATTTCAGTGAGATAAGCACTTCAGAAGTCCAAAATCTAAACTTCACCAAACCACCCAACTTTCAATGCTGGGTTCAATGAAGTGCTTATTTCAGTGAGATAAGCACTTCAGAAGACCAAAATCTCAACATCACAAAACCACTCAAATTTCGATGCTGGGTTCACTGAAGTGCTTATTTCATTGAGATAAGCACTTCACTTCGCCAAAATCCCAACCTCACCAAACGACTCAACTTTTGATGCTGGTTCCACTGAATTGCTTATTTCAGTGAGATAAGCACTTCAGAAGGCCAAAATCTAAACATCACTAATCGACTCAACTTTTGATGCTGATTTCACTGAAATGCTTCTTTCAGTCAGATAAGCACATCAGAAGGCCAAAATCTCAACTTCACCAAACCACCCAACTTTCGAACCAGGATTTACACAAATGCTTATTTCAGTGAGATAAGCACTTCAGAAGACTGCAATCTTAACTTCACCAAACCACTCAACTTTCGATGCTGGGATCACTGAAGTGCTTATTTCAGTGAGATAAGCACTTCAGAAGAACAAAATCTCAACAACTCAAAACCACTCAACTTTCGATGCTGGGTGCACTGAAGTGCTTATTTCAGTGAGATAAGCACTTCAGAAGACCAAAATCTCAACATCACCAAACCACTCAAATTTCGATGCTGGGCTCACTGCAGTGCTTGTTTCAGTGAGAGAAGCACTTCAGAATGCCAAAATCCCAACCTCAGCAAACGACTCAACTTTTGATACTGGTTTCATGAAATGCTTCTTTCAGTCAGGTAAGCACTTCAGAAGGCCAAAATCTCATCTTCACAAAGCCAGCCAACTTTCGATACTGGATTTACCCAAATGCTTATTTCGGTGAGAGAAGCACTTCAGAAGACCAAAATCTAAACTTCACCAAACCACCCAACTTACAATTTTGGGGTTCACTGAAGTGCTTATTTCAGTGAGATAAGCACTTCAGAAGACCAAAAACTAAACTTCACCAAACCACCCAACTTTCAATGCTGGGTTCACTGAAGTGCTTATTTCAGTGAGATAAGCACTTCAGAAGACCAAAATCTAAACTTCACCAAACCACCCAACTTTCAATGCTGGGTTCACTGAAGTGCTTATTTCTGTGAGATAAGCACTTCAGAAGACCAAAATCTAAACTTCACCAAACCACTCAACATTCAATGCTGGGTTCACTGAAGTGCTTATTTCAGTGAGATAAGCACTTCAGAAGACCAAAATCTAAACATCTCAAAACCACTCAAATTTCGATGCTGGGTTCACTGAAGTGCTTATTTCAGTGAGATAAGCACTTCAGAATGCCAAAATCCCAACCTCACCAAACGACTCAACTTTTGATGCTGGTTCCACTGAATTGCTTATTTCAGTGAGATAAGCACTTCAGAAGGCCAAAATCTAAACATCACTAAACGACTCAACTTTTGATACTGATTTCACTGAAATGCTTCTTTCAGTCAGATAAGCACATCAGAAGGCCATAATCTCAACTTCACCAAACCACCCAACTTTCGATCCAGGATTTACACAAATGCTTATTTCAGTGAGATAAGCACTTCAGAAGACTAAAATCTTAACTTCACCAAACCACTCAATTTTCGATGCTGGGATCACTGAAGTGCTTATTTCAGTGAGATAAGCACTTCAGAAGACCAAAATCTAAACTTCACCAAACCACCCAACTTTCAATGCTGGGTTCACTGAAATGCTTCTTTCAGTCAGATAAGCACTTCAGAAGAACAAAATCTCAACATCTCAAAACCACTCAACTTTCAATGCTGGGTTCACTGAAGTGCTTATTTCAGTGAGATAAGCACTTCAGAAGACCAAAATCTCAACATCACCAAACCACTCAAATTTCGATGCTGGGTTCACATGAAGTGCTTATTTCAGTGAGATAAGCACTTCAGAAGACCAAAATCTCAACTTCACCAAACCACCCAACTTTCGATCCAGGATATACCCAAAGGCTAATTTCAGTGAGATAAGCACTTCAGAAGACAAAAATCTAAACTTCACCAAACCACTCAACTTTCGATGCTGGGATCACTGAAGTCCTTATTTCAGTGAGATAAGCACTTCAGAAGAGCAAAAACTCAACTTCACAAAACCACTCAACTTTCGATGCTGGGCTCACTGCAGTGCTTATTTCAATGAGATAAGCACTTCAGAATGCCAAAATCCCAACCTCACCAAACGACTCAACTTTTGATACTTTTCTCACTGAAATGCTTCTTTCAGTCAGATAAGCAATTCAGAAGGCCAAAATCTCAACTTCACAAAACCAGCCAACTTTCGATACTGGATTTATCCAAATGCTTATTTCAGTGAAATAAGCACTTCAGGAGACCACAATCTAAACTTCACCAAAACACCCAACTTTCGATGCTGGGTTCACTGAAGTGCTTATTTCAGTGAGATAAGCACTTCAGAAGACCAAAATCTAAACTTCACCAAACCACCCAACTTTCAATGCTGGGTTCACTGAAGTGCTTATTTCAGTGAGATAAGCACTTCAGAAGACCAAAATCTCAACATCACAAAACCACTCAAATTTCGATGCTGGGTTCACTGAAGTGCTTATTTCATTGAGATAAGCACTTCACTTCGCCAAAATCCCAACCTCACCAAACGACTCAACTTTTGATGCTGGTTCCACTGAATTGCTTATTTCAGTGAGATAAGCACTTCAGAAGGCCAAAATCTAAACATCACTAATCGACTCAACTTTTGATGCTGATTTCACTGAAATGCTTCTTTCAGTCAGATAAGCACATCAGAAGGCCAAAATCTCAACTTCACCAAACCACCCAACTTTCGAACCAGGATTTACACAAATGCTTATTTCAGTGAGATAAGCACTTCAGAAGACTGCAATCTTAACTTCACCAAACCACTCAACTTTCGATGCTGGGATCACTGAAGTGCTTATTTCAGTGAGATAAGCACTTCAGAAGAACAAAATCTCAACAACTCAAAACCACTCAACTTTCGATGCTGGGTGCACTGAAGTGCTTATTTCAGTGAGATAAGCACTTCAGAAGACCAAAATCTCAACATCACCAAACCACTCAAATTTCGATGCTGGGCTCACTGCAGTGCTTGTTTCAGTGAGAGAAGCACTTCAGAATGCCAAAATCCCAACCTCAGCAAACGACTCAACTTTTGATACTGGTTTCATGAAATGCTTCTTTCAGTCAGGTAAGCACTTCAGAAGGCCAAAATCTCATCTTCACAAAGCCAGCCAACTTTCGATACTGGATTTACCCAAATGCTTATTTCGGTGAGAGAAGCACTTCAGAAGACCAAAATCTAAACTTCACCAAACCACCCAACTTACAATTTTGGGGTTCACTGAAGTGCTTATTTCAGTGAGATAAGCACTTCAGAAGACCAAAAACTAAACTTCACCAAACCACCCAACTTTCAATGCTGGGTTCACTGAAGTGCTTATTTCAGTGAGATAAGCACTTCAGAAGACCAAAATCTAAACTTCACCAAACCACCCAACTTTCAATGCTGGGTTCACTGAAGTGCTTATTTCTGTGAGATAAGCACTTCAGAAGACCAAAATCTAAACTTCACCAAACCACTCAACATTCAATGCTGGGTTCACTGAAGTGCTTATTTCAGTGAGATAAGCACTTCAGAAGACCAAAATCTAAACATCTCAAAACCACTCAAATTTCGATGCTGGGTTCACTGAAGTGCTTATTTCAGTGAGATAAGCACTTCAGAATGCCAAAATCCCAACCTCACCAAACGACTCAACTTTTGATGCTGGTTCCACTGAATTGCTTATTTCAGTGAGATAAGCACTTCAGAAGGCCAAAATCTAAACATCACTAAACGACTCAACTTTTGATACTGATTTCACTGAAATGCTTCTTTCAGTCAGATAAGCACATCAGAAGGCCATAATCTCAACTTCACCAAACCACCCAACTACGATCCAGGATTTACACAAATGCTTATTTCAGTGAGATAAGCACTTCAGAAGACCAAAATCTCAACATCACAAAACCACTCAAATTTCGATGCTGGGTTCACTGAAGTGCTTATTTCATTGAGATAAGCACTTCACTTCGCCAAAATCCCAACCTCACCAAGCGACTCAACTTTTGATGCTGGTTCCACTGAATTGCTTATTTCAGTGAGATAAGCACTTCAGAAGGCCAAAATCTAAACATCACTAATCGACTCAACTTTTGATGCTGATTTCACTGAAATGCTTCTTTCAGTCGGATAAGCACATCAGAAGGCCAAAATCTCAACTTCACCAAACCACCCAACTTTCGAACCAGGATTTACACAAATGCTTATTTCAGTGAGATAAGCACTTCAGAAGACTGCAATCTTAACTTCACCAAACCACTCAACTTTCGATGCTGGGATCACTGAAGTGCTTATTTCAGTGAGATAAGCACTTCAGAAGAACAAAATCTCAACAACTCAAAACCACTCAACTTTCGATGCTGGGTGCACTGAAGTGCTTATTTCAGTGAGCTAAGCACTTCAGAAGACCAAAATCTCAACATCACCAAACCACTCAAATTTCGATGCTGGGCTCACTGCAGTGCTTATTTCAGTGAGATAAGCACTTCAGATTGCCAAAATCCCAACCTCACCAAACGACTCAACTTTCGATGCTGGGCTCACTGCAGTGCTTGTTTCAGTGAGAGAAGCACTTCACTACGCCAAAATCCCAACCTCACCAAGCGACTCAACTTTTGATGCTGGTTCCACTGAATTGCTTATTTCAGTGAGATAAGCACTTCAGAAGGCCAAAATCTAAACATCACTAATCGACTCAACTTTTGATGCTGATTTCACTGAAATGCTTCTTTCAGTCAGATAAGCACATCAGAAGGCCAAAATCTCAACTTCACCAAACCACCCAACTTTCGAACCAGGATTTACACAAATGCTTATTTCAGTGAGATAAGCACTTCAGAAGACTGCAATCTTAACTTCACCAAACCACTCAACTTTCGATGCTGGGATCACTGAAGTGCTTATTTCAGTGAGATAAGCACTTCAGAAGAACAAAATCTCAACAACTCAAAACCACTCAACTTTCGATGCTGGGTGCACTGAAGTGCTTATTTCAGTGAGATAAGCACTTCAGAAGACCAAAATCTCAACATCACCAAACCACTCAAATTTCGATGCTGGGCTCACTGCAGTGCTTATTTCAGTGAGATAAGCACTTCAGATTGCCAAAATCCCAACCTCACCAAACGACTCAATTTTCGATGCTGGGCTCACTGCAGTGCTTGTTTCAGTGAGAGAAGCACTTCAGAATGCCAAAATCCCAACCTCAGCAAACGACTCAACTTTTGATACTGGTTTCATGAAATGCTTCTTTCAGTCAGGTAAGCACTTCAGAAGGCCAAAATCTCCTCTTCACAAAACCAGCCAACTTTCGATACTGGATTTACCCAAATGCTTATTTCGGTGAGAGAAGCACTTCAGAAGACCAAAATCTAAACTTCACCAAACCACCCAACTTACAATGCTGGGTTCACTGAAGTGCTTACTTCAGTGAGATAAGCACTTCAGAAGACCAAAAACTAAACTTCACCAAACCACCCAACTTTCAATGCTGGGTTCACTGAAGTGCTTATTTCAGTGAGATAAGCACTTCAGAAGACCAAAATCTAAACTTCACCAAACCACCCAACTTTCAATGCTGGGTTCACTGAAGTGCTTATTTCTGTGAGATAAGCACTTCAGAAGACCAAAATCTAAACTTCACCAAACCACTCAACTTTCAATGCTGGGTTCACTGAAGTGCTTATTTCAGTGAGATAAGCACTTCAGAAGACCAAAATCTAAACATCTCAAAACCACTCAAATTTCGATGCTGGGTTCACTGAAGTGCTTATTTCAGTGAGATAAGCACTTCAGAATGTAAAAATCCCAACCTCACCAAACGACTCAACTTTTGATGCTGGTTCCACTGAATTGCTTATTTCAGTGAGATAAGCACTTCAGAAGGCCAAAATCTAAACATCACTAAACGACTCAACTTTTGATACTGATTTCACTGAAATGCTTCTTTCAGTCAGATAAGCACATCAGAAGGCCATAATCTCAACTTCACCAAACCACCCAACTTTCGATCCAGGATTTACACAAATGCTTATTTCAGTGAGATAAGCACTTCAGAAGACTAAAATCTTAACTTCACCAAACCACTCAATTTTCGATGCTGGGATCACTGAAGTGCTTATTTCAGTGAGATAAGCACTTCAGAAGACCAAAATCTAAACTTCACCAAACCACCCAACTTTCAATGCTGGGTTCACTGAAATGCTTCTTTCAGTCAGATAAGCACTTCAGAAGAACAAAATCTCAACATCTCAAAACCACTCAACTTTCAATGCTGGGTTCACTGAAGTGCTTATTTCAGTGAGATAAGCACTTCAGAAGACCAATATCTCAACATCACCAAACCACTCAAATTTCGATGCTGGGTTCACATGAAGTGCTTATTTCAGTGAGATAAGCACTTCAGAAGACCAAAATCTCAACTTCACCAAACCACCCAACTTTCGATCCAGGATATACCCAAAGGCTAATTTCAGTGAGATAAGCACTTCAGAAGACAAAAATCTAAACTTCACCAAACCACTCAACTTTCGATGCTGGGATCACTGAAGTCCTTATTTCAGTGAGATAAGCACTTCAGAAGAGCAAAAACTCAACTTCACAAAACCACTCAACTTTCGATGCTGGGCTCACTGCAGTGCTTATTTCAATGAGATAAGCACTTCAGAATGCCAAAATCCCAACCTCACCAAACGACTCAACTTTTGATACTTTTCTCACTGAAATGCTTCTTTCAGTCAGATAAGCAATTCAGAAGGCCAAAATCTCAACTTCACAAAACCAGCCAACTTTCGATACTGGATTTATCCAAATGCTTATTTCAGTGAAATAAGCACTTCAGGAGACCACAATCTAAACTTCACCAAAACACCCAACTTTCGATGCTGGGTTCACTGAAGTGCTTATTTCAGTGAGATAAGCACTTCAGAAGACCAAAATCTAAACTTCACCAAACCACCCAACTTTCAATGCTGGGTTCACTGAAGTGCTTATTTCAGTGAGATAAGCACTTCAGAAGACCAAAATCTAAACTTCACCAAACCACCCAACTTTCAATGCTGGGTTCACTGAAGTGCTTATTTCTGTGAGATAAGCACTTCACTTCGCCAAAATCCCAACCTCACCAAACGACTCAACTTTCGATGCTGGGCTCACTGCAGTGCTTGTTTCAGTGAGAGAAGCACTTCAGAATGCCAAAATCCCAACCTCAGCAAACGACTCAACTTTTGATACTGGTTTCATGAAATGCTTCTTTCAGTCAGGTAAGCACTTCAGAAGGCCAAAATCTCATCTTCACAAAACCAGCCAACTTTCGATACTGGATTTACCCAAATGCTTATTTCGGTGAGAGAAGCACTTCAGAAGACCAAAATCTAAACTTCACCAAACCACCCAACTTACAATGCTGGGTTCACTGAAGTGCTTATTTCAGTGAGATAAGCACTTCAGAAGACCAAAAACTAAACTTCACCAAACCACCCAACTTTCAATGCTGGGTTCACTGAAGTGCTTATTTCAGTGAGATAAGCACTTCAGAAGACCAAAATCTAAACTTCACCAAACCACCCAACTTTCAATGCTGGGTTCACTGAAGTGCTTATTTCTGTGAGATAAGCACTTCAGAAGACCAAAATCTAAACTTCACCAAACCACTCAACTTTCAATGCTGGGTTCACTGAAGTGCTTATTTCAGTGAGATAAGCACTTCAGAAGACCAAAATCTAAACATCTCAAAACCACTCAAATTTCGATGCTGGGTTCACTGAAGTGCTTATTTCAGTGAGATAAGCACTTCAGAATGCCAAAATCCCAACCTCACCAAACGACTCAACTTTTGATGCTGGTTCCACTGAATTGCTTATTTCAGTGAGATAAGCACTTCAGAAGGCCAAAATCTAAACATCACTAAACGACTCAACTTTTGATACTGATTTCACTGAAATGCTTCTTTCAGTCAGATAAGCACATCAGAAGGCCATAATCTCAACTTCACCAAACCACCCAACTTTCGATCCAGGATTTACACAAATGCTTATTTCAGTGAGATAAGCACTTCAGAAGACTAAAATCTTAACTTCACCAAACCACTCAATTTTCGATGCTGGGATCACTGAAGTGCTTATTTCAGTGAGATAAGCACTTCAGAAGACCAAAATCTAAACTTCACCACACCACCCAACTTTCAATGCTGGGTTCACTGAAATGCTTCTTTCAGTCAGATAAGCACTTCAGAAGAACAAAATCTCAACATCTCAAAACCACTCAACTTTCAATGCTGGGTTCACTGAAGTGCTTATTTCAGTGAGATAAGCACTTCAGAAGACCAATATCTCAACATCACCAAACCACTCAAATTTCGATGCTGGGTTCACATGAAGTGCTTATTTCAGTGAGATAAGCACTTCAGAAGACCAAAATCTCAACTTCACCAAACCACCCAACTTTCGATCCAGGATATACCCAAAGGCTAATTTCAGTGAGATAAGCACTTCAGAAGACAAAAATCTAAACTTCACCAAACCACTCAACTTTCGATGCTGGGATCACTGAAGTCCTTATTTCAGTGAGATAAGCACTTCAGAAGAGCAAAAACTCAACTTCACAAAACCACTCAACTTTCGATGCTGGGCTCACTGCAGTGCTTATTTCAATGAGATAAGCACTTCAGAATGCCAAAATCCCAACCTCACCAAACGACTCAACTTTTGATACTTTTCTCACTGAAATGCTTCTTTCAGTCAGATAAGCACTTCAGAAGGCCAAAATCTCAACTTCACAAAACCAGCCAACTTTCGATACTGGATTTATCCAAATGCTTATTTCAGTGAAATAAGCACTTCAGGAGACCACAATCTAAACTTCACCAAAACACCCAACTTTCGATGCTGGGTTCACTGAAGTGCTTATTTCAGTGAGATAAGCACTTCAGAAGACCAAAATCTAAACTTCACCACACCACCCAACTTTCAATGCTGGGTTCACTGAAGTGCTTATTTCAGTGAGATAAGCACTTCAGAAGACCAAAATCTCAACATCACAAAACTACTCAAATTTCGATGCTGGGTTCACTGAAGTGCCTATTTCATTGAGATAAGCACTTCACTTCGCCAAAATCCCAACCTCACCAAACGACTCAACTTTTGATGCTGGTTCCACTGAATTGCTTATTTCAGTGAGATAAGCACTTCAGAAGGCCAAAATCTAAACATCACTAATCGACTCAACTTTTGATGCTGATTTCACTGAAATGCTTCTTTCAGTGTGATAAGCACATCAGAAGGCCAAAATCTCAACTTCACCAAACCACCCAACTTTCGATCCAGGATTTACACAAATGCTTATTTCAGTGAGATAAGCACTTCAGAAGACTAAAATCTTAACTTCACCAAACCACTCAACTTTCGATGCTGGGATCACTGAAGTGCTTATTTCAGTGAGATAAGCACTTCAGAAGAACAAAATCTAAACTTCACCAAACCACCCAACTTTCGATGCTGGGTTCACTGAAATGCTTCTTTCAGTCAGATAAGCACTTCAGAAGAACAAAATCTCAACATCTCAAAACCACTCAACTTTCGATGCTGGGTTCACTGAAGTGCTTATTTCAGTGAGATAAGCACTTCAGAAGACCAAAATCTCAACATCACCAAACCACTCAAATTTCGATGCTGGGTTCACTGAAGTGCTTATTTCAGTGAGATAAGCACTTCAGAAGACCAAAATCACAACGTCACCAAACCACCCAACTTTCAATGCTGGGTTCACTGAAGTGCTTATTTCTGTGAGATAAGTACTTCAATACGCCAAAATCCCAACCTCACCAAGCGACTCAACTTTTGATGCTGTTTCCACTGAATTGCTTATTTCAGTGAGATAAGCACTTCAGAAGGCCAAAATCTAAACTTCACTAATCGACTCAACTTTTGATGCTGATTTCACTGAAATGCTTCTTTCAGTCAGATATTCACATCAGAAGGCCAAAATCTCAACTTCACCAAACCACCCAACTTTCGATCCAGGATATACCCAAAGGCAAATTTCAGTGAGATAAGAACTTCAGAAGACAAAATTCTAAACTTCACCAAACCACTCAATTTCGATGCTGGGATCACTGAAGTGATTATTTCAGTGAGATTAGCACTTCAGAAGAGCAAAAACTCAACTTCACAAAATCACTCAACTTTCGATGCTGGGCTCACTGCAGTGCTTATTTCAGTGAGATAAGCACTTCAGAATGCCAAAATCCCAACCTCACCAAACGACTCAACTTTTGATGCTGATTTCACTGAAATGCTTCTTTCAGTCAGATAAGCACATCAGAAGGCCAAAATCTCAACTTCACCAAACCACCCAACTTTCGATCCAGGATATACCCAAAGGCTAATTTCAGTGAGATAAGCACTTCAGAAGACAAAAATCTAAACTTCACCAAACCACTCAACTTTCGATGCTGGGATCACTGAAGTGCTTATTTCAGTGAGATAAGCACTTCAGAAGAGCAAAAACTCAACTTCACAAAACCACTCAACTTTCGATGCTGGGCTCACTGCAGTGCTTATTTCAATGAGATAAGCACTTCAGAATGCCAAAATCCCAACCTCACCAAACGACTCAACTTTTGATACTTTTCTCACTGAAATGCTTCTTTCAGTCAGATAAGCAATTCAGAAGGCCAAAATCTCAACTTCACAAAACCAGCCAACTTTCGATACTGGATTTATCCAAATGCTTATTTCAGTGAAATAAGCACTTCAGGAGACCACAATCTAAACTTCACCAAAACACCCAACTTTCGATGCTGGGTTCACTGAAGTGCTTATTTCAGTGAGATAAGCACTTCAGAAGACCAAAATCTAAACTTCACCAAACCACCCAACTTTCAATGCTGGGTTCACTGAAGTGCTTATTTCAGTGAGATAAGCACTTCAGAAGACCAAAATCTCAACATCACAAAACCACTCAAATTTCGATGCTGGGTTCACTGAAGTGCCTATTTCATTGAGATAAGCACTTCACTTCGCCAAAATCCCAACCTCACCAAACGACTCAACTTTTGATGCTGGTTCCACTGAATTGCTTATTTCAGTGAGATAAGCACTTCAGAAGGCCAAAATCTAAACATCACTAATCAACTCAACTTTTGATGCTGATTTCACTGAAATGCTTCTTTCAGTGTGATAAGCACATCAGAAGGCCAAAATCTCAACTTCACCAAACCACCCAACTTTCGATCCAGGATTTACACAAATGCTTATTTCAGTGAGATAAGCACTTCAGAAGACTAAAATCTTAACTTCACCAAACCACAAAACTTTCGATGCTGGGATGACTGAAGTGCTTATTTCAGTGAGATAAGCACTTCAGAAGAACAAAATCTCAACATCTCAAAACCACTCAACGTTCGATGCTGGGTGCACTGAAGTGCTTATTTCAGTGAGATAAGCACTTCAGAAGACCAAAATCTCAACATCACCAAACGACTCAACTTTCGATGCTGGGTTCACTGAAGTGCTTATTTCAGTGAGATAAGCACTTCATAATGCCAAAATCCCAACCTCACCAAACGACTCAACTTTTGATGCTGGTTCCACTGAATTGATTATTTCAGTGAGATAAGCACTTCAGAAGGCCAAAATCTAAACATCACTAAACGACTCAACTTTTGATACTTATTTCACTGAAATGCTTCTTTCAGTCAGATAAGCACATCAGAAGGCCAAAATCTCAACTTCACCAAACCACCCAACTTTCGATTCTGGATTTACACAAATGCTTATTTCAGTGAGATAAGCACTTCAGAAGACTAAAACCTTAACTTCACCAAACCACTCAACTTTCGATGCTGGGATCACTGAAGTGCTTATTTCAGTGAGATAAGCACTTCAGAAGAACAAAATCTAAACATCACTAAACGACTCAACTTTTGATACTTATTTCACTGAAATGCTTATTTCAGTGAGATAAGCACATCAGAAGGCCAAAATCTTAACTTCACCAAACCACTCAACTTTCGACGCTGGGATGACTGAAGTGCTTATTTCAGTGAGATAAGCACTTCAGAAGACCAAAATCTAAACTTCACCAAACCACCCAACTTTCGATGCTGGGTTCACTGAAATGCTTCTTTCAGTCAGATAAGCACTTCAGAAGAACAAAATCTCAACATCTCAAAACCACTCAACTTTCCATGCTGGGTTCACTGAAGTGCTTATTTCAGTGAGATAAGCACTTCAGAAGACCAAAATCTCAACATCACCAAACCACTCAAATTTCGATGCTGGGTTCACTGAAGTGCTTATTTCAGTGTGATAAGCACTTCAGAAGACCAAAATCTAAACTTCACCTAACCACCCAACTTTCAATGCTGGGTTCACTGAAGTGCTTATTTCAGTGAGATAAGCACTTCAGAAGACCAAAATCTCAACATCACAAAACCACTCAAATTTCGATGCTGGGTTCACTGAAGTGCCTATTTCATTGAGATAAGCACTTCACTTCGCCAAAATCCCAACCTCACCAAACGACTCAACTTTTGATGCTGGTTCCACTGAATTGCTTATTTCAGTGAGATAATAACTTCAGAAGGCCAAAATCTAAACATCACTTATCGACTCAACTTTTGATGCTGATTTCACTGAAATGCTTCTTTCAGTGTGATAAGCACATCAGAAGGACAAAATCTCAACTTCACCAAACCACCCAACTTTCGATCCAGGATTTACACAAATGCTTATTTCAGTGAGATAAGCACTTCAGAAGACTAAAATCTTAACTTCACCAAACCACTCAACTTTCGATGCTGGGATGACTGAAGTGCTTATTTCAGTGAGATAAGCACTTCAGAAGAACAAAATCTCAACATCTCAAAACCACTCAACGTTCGATGCTGGGTGCACTGAAGTGCTTATTTCAGTGAGATAAGCACTTCAGAAGACCAAAATCTCAACATCACCAAACGACTCAACTTTCGATGCTGGGTTCACTGAAGTGCTTATTTCAGTGAGATAAGCACTTCAGAATGCCAAAATCCCAACCTCATCAAACGACTCAACTTTTGATGCTGGTTCCACTGAATTGATTATTTCAGTGAGATAAGCACTTCAGAAGGCCAAAATCTAAACATCACTAAACGACTCAACTTTTGATACTTATTTCACTGAAATGCTTCTTTCAGTCAGATAAGCACATCAGAAGGCCAAAATCTCAACTTCACCAAACCACCCAACTTTCGATACTGGATTTACACAAATGCTTATTTCAGTGAGATAAGCACTTCAGAAGACTAAAATCTTAACTTCACCAAACCACTCAACTTTCGATGCTGGGATCACTGAAGTGCTTATTTCATTGAGATAAGCACTTCACTTCGCCAAAATCCCAACCTCACCAAACGACTCAACTTTTGATGCTGGTTCCAGTGAATTGCTTATTCCAGTGAGATAAGCACTTCAGAAGGCCAAAATCTAAACATCACTAATCGACTCAACTTTTGATGCTGGGTTCACTGAAGTGCTTATTTCAGTGAGATAAGCACTTCAGAAAGCCAAAATCTAAACTTCACTAATCGACTCAACTTTTGATGCTGATTTCACTGAAATGCTTCTTTCAGTCAGATAAGCACATCAGAAGGCCAAAATCTCAACTTCACCAAACCACTCAACTTTCGATGCTGGGATCACTGAAGTGCTTATTTCAGTGAGATAAGCACTTCAGAAGAACAAAATCTCAACATCTCAAAACCACTCAACTTTCGATGCTGGGTGCACTGAAGTGCTTATTTCCGTGAGATAAGCACTTCAGAAGACCAAAATCACAACTTCACCAAACCACCCAACTTTCAATGCTGGGTTCACTGAATTGCTTATTTCAGTGAGATAAGTACTTCAATACGCCAAAATCCCAACCTCACCAAGCGACTCAACTTTTGATGCTGGTTCCACTGAATTGCTTATTTCAGTGAGATAAGCACTTCCGAAGGCAAAATCTAAACTTCACTAATCGACTCAACTTTTGATGCTGATTTCACTGAAATGCTTCTTTCAGTCAGATATTCACATCAGAAGGCCAAAATCTCAACTTCACCAAACCACCCAACTTTCGATCCAGGATATACCCAAAGGCTAATTTCAGTGAGATAAGCACTTCAGAAGACAAAATTCTAAACTTCACCAAACCACTCAATTTCGATGCTGGGATCACTGAAGTGATTATTTCAGTGAGATAAGCACTTCAGAAGAGCAAAAACTCAACTTCACAAAACCACTCAACTTTCGATGCTGGGCTCACTGCAGTGCTTATTTCAGTGAGATAAGCACTTCATAATGCCAAAATCCCAACCTCACCAAACGACTCAACTTTTGATACTGGTTTCACTGAAATGCTTCTTTCAGTCAGATAAGCACTTCAGAAGGCCAAAATCTCAACTTCACAAAACCAGCCAACTTTCGATACTGGATTTACCCAAATGCTTATTTCAGTGAGATAAGCACTTCAGAAGACCAAAATCTAAACTTCACCAAAACACCGAACTTTCAATGCTGGGTTCACTGAAGTGCTAATTTCAGTGAGATAAGCACTTCAGAAGATCAAAATCTAAACATCTCAAAACCACTCAACTTTCGATGCTGTGTTCACTGAAGTGCTTATTTCAGTGAGATAAGCACTTCAGAAGACCAAAATCTAAACTTCACCAAACCACCCAACTTTCAATGCTGGGTTCACTGAAGTGCTAATTTCAGTGAGATAAGCACTTCAGAAGATCAAAATCTAAACATCTCAAAACCACTCAACTTTCGATGCTGTGTTCACTGAAGTGCTTATTTCAGTGAGATAAGCACTTCAGAAGTCCAAAATCTAAACTTCACCAAACCACCCAACTTTCAATGCTGGGTTCAATGAAGTGCTTATTTCAGTGAGATAAGCACTTCAGAAGACCAAAATCTCAACATCACAAAACCACTCAAATTTCGATGCTGGGTTCACTGAAGTGCTTATTTCATTGAGATAAGCACTTCACTTCGCCAAAATCCCAACCTCACCAAACGACTCAACTTTTGATGCTGGTTCCACTGAATTGCTTATTTCAGTGAGATAAGCACTTCAGAAGGCCAAAATCTAAACATCACTAATCGACTCAACTTTTGATGCTGATTTCACTGAAATGCTTCTTTCAGTCAGATAAGCACATCAGAAGGCCAAAATCTCAACTTCACCAAACCACCCAACTTTCGAACCAGGATTTACACAAATGCTTATTTCAGTGAGATAAGCACTTCAGAAGACTGCAATCTTAACTTCACCAAACCACTCAACTTTCGATGCTGGGATCACTGAAGTGCTTATTTCAGTGAGATAAGCACTTCAGAAGAACAAAATCTCAACAACTCAAAACCACTCAACTTTCGATGCTGGGTGCACTGAAGTGCTTATTTCAGTGAGATAAGCACTTCAGAAGACCAAAATCTCAACATCACCAAACCACTCAAATTTCGATGCTGGGCTCACTGCAGTGCTTGTTTCAGTGAGAGAAGCACTTCAGAATGCCAAAATCCCAACCTCAGCAAACGACTCAACTTTTGATACTGGTTTCATGAAATGCTTCTTTCAGTCAGGTAAGCACTTCAGAAGGCCAAAATCTCATCTTCACAAAGCCAGCCAACTTTCGATACTGGATTTACCCAAATGCTTATTTCGGTGAGAGAAGCACTTCAGAAGACCAAAATCTAAACTTCACCAAACCACCCAACTTACAATTTTGGGGTTCACTGAAGTGCTTATTTCAGTGAGATAAGCACTTCAGAAGACCAAAAACTAAACTTCACCAAACCACCCAACTTTCAATGCTGGGTTCACTGAAGTGCTTATTTCAGTGAGATAAGCACTTCAGAAGACCAAAATCTAAACTTCACCAAACCACCCAACTTTCAATGCTGGGTTCACTGAAGTGCTTATTTCTGTGAGATAAGCACTTCAGAAGACCAAAATCTAAACTTCACCAAACCACTCAACATTCAATGCTGGGTTCACTGAAGTGCTTATTTCAGTGAGATAAGCACTTCAGAAGACCAAAATCTAAACATCTCAAAACCACTCAAATTTCGATGCTGGGTTCACTGAAGTGCTTATTTCAGTGAGATAAGCACTTCAGAATGCCAAAATCCCAACCTCACCAAACGACTCAACTTTTGATGCTGGTTCCACTGAATTGCTTATTTCAGTGAGATAAGCACTTCAGAAGGCCAAAATCTAAACATCACTAAACGACTCAACTTTTGATACTGATTTCACTGAAATGCTTCTTTCAGTCAGATAAGCACATCAGAAGGCCATAATCTCAACTTCACCAAACCACCCAACTTTCGATCCAGGATTTACACAAATGCTTATTTCAGTGAGATAAGCACTTCAGAAGACTAAAATCTTAACTTCACCAAACCACTCAATTTTCGATGCTGGGATCACTGAAGTGCTTATTTCAGTGAGATAAGCACTTCAGAAGACCAAAATCTAAACTTCACCAAACCACCCAACTTTCAATGCTGGGTTCACTGAAATGCTTCTTTCAGTCAGATAAGCACTTCAGAAGAACAAAATCTCAACATCTCAAAACCACTCAACTTTCAATGCTGGGTTCACTGAAGTGCTTATTTCAGTGAGATAAGCACTTCAGAAGACCAAAATCTCAACATCACCAAACCACTCAAATTTCGATGCTGGGTTCACATGAAGTGCTTATTTCAGTGAGATAAGCACTTCAGAAGACCAAAATCTCAACTTCACCAAACCACCCAACTTTCGATCCAGGATATACCCAAAGGCTAATTTCAGTGAGATAAGCACTTCAGAAGACAAAAATCTAAACTTCACCAAACCACTCAACTTTCGATGCTGGGATCACTGAAGTCCTTATTTCAGTGAGATAAGCACTTCAGAAGAGCAAAAACTCAACTTCACAAAACCACTCAACTTTCGATGCTGGGCTCACTGCAGTGCTTATTTCAATGAGATAAGCACTTCAGAATGCCAAAATCCCAACCTCACCAAACGACTCAACTTTTGATACTTTTCTCACTGAAATGCTTCTTTCAGTCAGATAAGCAATTCAGAAGGCCAAAATCTCAACTTCACAAAACCAGCCAACTTTCGATACTGGATTTATCCAAATGCTTATTTCAGTGAAATAAGCACTTCAGGAGACCACAATCTAAACTTCACCAAAACACCCAACTTTCGATGCTGGGTTCACTGAAGTGCTTATTTCAGTGAGATAAGCACTTCAGAAGACCAAAATCTAAACTTCACCAAACCACCCAACTTTCAATGCTGGGTTCACTGAAGTGCTTATTTCAGTGAGATAAGCACTTCAGAAGACCAAAATCTCAACATCACAAAACCACTCAAATTTCGATGCTGGGTTCACTGAAGTGCTTATTTCATTGAGATAAGCACTTCACTTCGCCAAAATCCCAACCTCACCAAACGACTCAACTTTTGATGCTGGTTCCACTGAATTGCTTATTTCAGTGAGATAAGCACTTCAGAAGGCCAAAATCTAAACATCACTAATCGACTCAACTTTTGATGCTGATTTCACTGAAATGCTTCTTTCAGTCAGATAAGCACATCAGAAGGCCAAAATCTCAACTTCACCAAACCACCCAACTTTCGAACCAGGATTTACACAAATGCTTATTTCAGTGAGATAAGCACTTCAGAAGACTGCAATCTTAACTTCACCAAACCACTCAACTTTCGATGCTGGGATCACTGAAGTGCTTATTTCAGTGAGATAAGCACTTCAGAAGAACAAAATCTCAACAACTCAAAACCACTCAACTTTCGATGCTGGGTGCACTGAAGTGCTTATTTCAGTGAGATAAGCACTTCAGAAGACCAAAATCTCAACATCACCAAACCACTCAAATTTCGATGCTGGGCTCACTGCAGTGCTTGTTTCAGTGAGAGAAGCACTTCAGAATGCCAAAATCCCAACCTCAGCAAACGACTCAACTTTTGATACTGGTTTCATGAAATGCTTCTTTCAGTCAGGTAAGCACTTCAGAAGGCCAAAATCTCATCTTCACAAAGCCAGCCAACTTTCGATACTGGATTTACCCAAATGCTTATTTCGGTGAGAGAAGCACTTCAGAAGACCAAAATCTAAACTTCACCAAACCACCCAACTTACAATTTTGGGGTTCACTGAAGTGCTTATTTCAGTGAGATAAGCACTTCAGAAGACCAAAAACTAAACTTCACCAAACCACCCAACTTTCAATGCTGGGTTCACTGAAGTGCTTATTTCAGTGAGATAAGCACTTCAGAAGACCAAAATCTAAACTTCACCAAACCACCCAACTTTCAATGCTGGGTTCACTGAAGTGCTTATTTCTGTGAGATAAGCACTTCAGAAGACCAAAATCTAAACTTCACCAAACCACTCAACATTCAATGCTGGGTTCACTGAAGTGCTTATTTCAGTGAGATAAGCACTTCAGAAGACCAAAATCTAAACATCTCAAAACCACTCAAATTTCGATGCTGGGTTCACTGAAGTGCTTATTTCAGTGAGATAAGCACTTCAGAATGCCAAAATCCCAACCTCACCAAACGACTCAACTTTTGATGCTGGTTCCACTGAATTGCTTATTTCAGTGAGATAAGCACTTCAGAAGGCCAAAATCTAAACATCACTAAACGACTCAACTTTTGATACTGATTTCACTGAAATGCTTCTTTCAGTCAGATAAGCACATCAGAAGGCCATAATCTCAACTTCACCAAACCACCCAACTACGATCCAGGATTTACACAAATGCTTATTTCAGTGAGATAAGCACTTCAGAAGACTAAAATCTTAACTTCACCAAACCACTCAATTTTCGATGCTGGGATCACTGAAGTGCTTATTTCAGTGAGATAAGCACTTCAGAAGACCAAAATCTAAACTTCACCAAACCACCCAACTTTCAATGCTGGGTTCACTGAAATGCTTCTTTCAGTCAGATAAGCACTTCAGAAGAACAAAATCTCAACATCTCAAAACCACTCAACTTTCAATGCTGGGTTCACTGAAGTGCTTATTTCAGTGAGATAAGCACTTCAGAAGACCAAAATCTCAACATCACCAAACCACTCAAATTTCGATGCTGGGTTCACATGAAGTGCTTATTTCAGTGAGATAAGCACTTCAGAAGACCAAAATCTCAACTTCACCAAACCACCCAACTTTCGATCCAGGATATACCCAAAGGCTAATTTCAGTGAGATAAGCACTTCAGAAGACAAAAATCTAAACTTCACCAAACCACTCAACTTTCGATGCTGGGATCACTGAAGTCCTTATTTCAGTGAGATAAGCACTTCAGAAGAGCAAAAACTCAACTTCACAAAACCACTCAACTTTCGATGCTGGGCTCACTGCAGTGCTTATTTCAATGAGATAAGCACTTCAGAATGCCAAAATCCCAACCTCACCAAACGACTCAACTTTTGATACTTTTCTCACTGAAATGCTTCTTTCAGTCAGATAAGCAATTCAGAAGGCCAAAATCTCAACTTCACAAAACCAGCCAACTTTCGATACTGGATTTATCCAAATGCTTATTTCAGTGAAATAAGCACTTCAGGAGACCACAATCTAAACTTCACCAAAACACCCAACTTTCGATGCTGGGTTCACTGAAGTGCTTATTTCAGTGAGATAAGCACTTCAGAAGACCAAAATCTAAACTTCACCAAACCACCCAACTTTCAATGCTGGGTTCACTGAAGTGCTTATTTCAGTGAGATAAGCACTTCAGAAGACCAAAATCTCAACATCACAAAACCACTCAAATTTCGATGCTGGGTTCACTGAAGTGCTTATTTCATTGAGATAAGCACTTCACTTCGCCAAAATCCCAACCTCACCAAACGACTCAACTTTTGATGCTGGTTCCACTGAATTGCTTATTTCAGTGAGATAAGCACTTCAGAAGGCCAAAATCTAAACATCACTAATCGACTCAACTTTTGATGCTGATTTCACTGAAATGCTTCTTTCAGTCAGATAAGCACATCAGAAGGCCAAAATCTCAACTTCACCAAACCACCCAACTTTCGAACCAGGATTTACACAAATGCTTATTTCAGTGAGATAAGCACTTCAGAAGACTGCAATCTTAACTTCACCAAACCACTCAACTTTCGATGCTGGGATCACTGAAGTGCTTATTTCAGTGAGATAAGCACTTCAGAAGAACAAAATCTCAACAACTCAAAACCACTCAACTTTCGATGCTGGGTGCACTGAAGTGCTTATTTCAGTGAGATAAGCACTTCAGAAGACCAAAATCTCAACATCACCAAACCACTCAAATTTCGATGCTGGGCTCACTGCAGTGCTTATTTCAGTGAGATAAGCACTTCAGATTGCCAAAATCCCAACCTCACCAAACGACTCAACTTTCGATGCTGGGCTCACTGCAGTGCTTGTTTCAGTGAGAGAAGCACTTCAGAATGCCAGAATCACAACCTCAGCAAACGACTCAACTTTTGATACTGGTTTCATGAAATGCTTCTTTCAGTCAGGTAAGCACTTCAGAAGGCCAAAATCTCAACTTCACTAAACGACTCAACTTTTGATGCTGATTTCACTGAAATGCTTCTTTCGGTCAGATAAGCACATCAGAAGGCCAAAATCTCAACTTCACCAAACCACCCAACTTTCGATCCAGGATATACCCAAAGGCTAATTTCAGTGAGATAAGCACTTCAGAAGACAAAAATCTAAACTTCACCAAACCACTCAACTTTCGATGCTGGGATCACTGAAGTGCTTATTTCAGTGAGATAAGCACTTCAGAAGAGCAAAAACTCAACTTCACAAAACCACTCAACTTTCGATGCTGGGCTCACTGCAGTGCTTATTTCAATGAGATAAGCACTTCAGAATGCCAAAATCCCAACCTCACCAAACGACTCAACTTTTGATACTTTTCTCACTGAAATGCTTCTTTCAGTCAGATAAGCAATTCAGAAGGCCAAAATCTCAACTTCACAAAACCAGCCAACTTTCGATACTGGATTTATCCAAATGCTTATTTCAGTGAAATAAGCACTTCAGGAGACCACAATCTAAACTTCACCAAAACACCCAACTTTCGATGCTGGGTTCACTGAAGTGCTTATTTCAGTGAGATAAGCACTTCAGAAGACCAAAATCTAAACTTCACCAAACCACCCAACTTTCAATGCTGGGTTCACTGAAGTGCCTATTTCATTGAGATAAGCACTTCACTTCGCCAAAATCCCAACCTCACCAAACGACTCAACTTTTGATGCTGGTTCCACTGAATTGCTTATTTCAGTGAGATAAGCACTTCAGAAGGCCAAAATCTAAACATCACTAATCGACTCAACTTTTGATGCTGATTTCACTGAAATGCTTCTTTCAGTGTGATAAGCACATCAGAAGGCCAAAATCTCAACTTCACCAAACCACCCAACTTTCGATCCAGGATTTACACAAATGCTTATTTCAGTGAGATAAGCACTTCAGAAGACTAAAATCTTAACTTCACCAAACCACTCAACTTTCGATGCTGGGATGACTGAAGTGCTTATTTCAGTGAGATAAGCACTTCAGAAGAACAAAATCTCAACATCTCAAAACCACTCAACGTTCGATGCTGGGTGCACTGAAGTGCTTATTTCAGTGAGATAAGCACTTCAGAAGACCAAAATCTCAACATCACCAAACGACTCAACTTTCGATGCTGGGTTCACTGAAGTGCTTATTTCAGTGAGATAAGCACTTCAGAATGCCAAAATCCCAACCTCATCAAACGACTCAACTTTTGATGCTGGTTCCACTGTATTGATTATTTCAGTGAGATAAGCACTTCAGAAGGCCAAAATCTAAACATCACTAAACGACTCAACTTTTGATACTTATTTCACTGAAATGCTTCTTTCAGTCAGATAAGCACATCAGAAGGCCAAAATCTCAACTTCACCAAACCACCCAACTTTCGATACTGGATTTACACAAATGCTTATTTCAGTGAGATAAGCACTTCAGAAGACTAAAATCTTAACTTCACCAAACCACTCAACTTTCGATGCTGGGATCACTGAAGTGCTTATTTCATTGAGATAAGCACTTCACTTCGCCAAAATCCCAACCTCACCAAACGACTCAACTTTTGATGCTGGTTCCAGTGAATTGCTTATTCCAGTGAGATAAGCACTTCAGAAGGCCAAAATCTAAACATCACTAATCGACTCAACTTTTGATGCTGGGTTCACTGAAGTGCTTATTTCAGTGAGATAAGCACTTCAGAAAGCCAAAATCTAAACTTCACTAATCGACTCAACTTTTGATGCTGATTTCACTGAAATGCTTCTTTCAGTCAGATAAGCACATCAGAAGGCCAAAATCTCAACTTCACCAAACCACTCAACTTTCGATGCTGGGATCACTGAAGTGCTTATTTCAGTGAGATAAGCACTTCAGAAGAACAAAATCTCAACATCTCAAAACCACTCAACTTTCGATGCTGGGTGCACTGAAGTGCTTATTTCCGTGAGATAAGCACTTCAGAAGACCAAAATCTAAACTTCACCAAACCACCCAACTTTCGATGCTGGGTTCACTGAAATGCTTATTTCAGTGAGATAAGCACTTCAGAAGACCAAAATCTCAACATCACCAAACCACTCAAATTTCGATGCTGGGTTCACTGAAGTGCTTATTTCAGTGAGATAAGCACTTCAGAAGACCAAAATCACAACTTCACCAAACCACCCAACTTTCAATGCTGGGTTCACTGAAGTGCTTATTTCTGTGAGATAAGTACTTCAATACGCCAAAATCCCAACCTCACCAAGCGACTCAACTTTTGATGCTGGTTCCACTGAATTGCTTATTTCAGTGAGATAAGCACTTCAGAAGGCCAAAATCTAAACTTCACTAATCGACTCAACTTTTGATGCTGATTTCACTGAAATGCTTCTTTCAGTCAGATATTCACATCAGAAGGCCAAAATCTCAACTTCACCAAACCACCCAACTTTCGATCCAGGATATACCCAAAGGCTAATTTCAGTGAGATAAGCACTTCAGAAGACAAAATTCTAAACTTCACCAAACCACTCAATTTCGATGCTGGGATCACTGAAGTGATTATTTCAGTGAGATAAGCACTTCAGAAGAGCAAAAACTCAACTTCACAAAACCACTCAACTTTCGATGCTGGGCTCACTGCAGTGCTTATTTCAGTGAGATAAGCACTTCAGAATGCCAAAATCCCAACCTCACCAAACGACTCAACTTTTGATACTGGTTTCACTGAAATGCTTCTTTCAGTCAGATAAGCACTTCAGAAGGCCAAAATCTCAACTTCACAAAACCAGCCAACTTTCGATACTGTATTTACCCAAATGCTTATTTCAGTGAGATAAGCACTTCAGAAGACCAAAATCTAAACTTCACCAAAACACCGAACTTTCAATGCTGGGTTCACTGAAGTGCTAATTTCAGTGAGATAAGCACTTCAGAAGATCAAAATCTAAACATCTCAAAACCACTCAACTTTCGATGCTGTGTTCACTGAAGTGCTTATTTCAGTGAGATAAGCACTTCAGAAGACCAAAATCTAAACTTCACCAAACCACCCAACTTTCAATGCTGCGTTCACTGAAGTGCTAATTTCAGTGAGATAAGCACTTCAGAAGATCAAAATCTAAACATCTCAAAACCACTCAACTTTCGATGCTGTGTTCACTGAAGTGCTTATTTCAGTGAGATAAGCACTTCAGAAGACCAAAATCTAAACTTCACCAAACCACCCAACTTTCAATGCTGGGTTCAATGAAGTGCTTATTTCAGTGAGATAAGCACTTCAGAAGACCAAAATCTCAACATCACAAAACCACTCAAATTTCGATGCTGGGTTCACTGAAGTGCTTATTTCATTGAGATAAGCACTTCACTTCGCCAAAATCCCAACCTCACCAAACGACTCAACTTTTGATGCTGGTTCCACTGAATTGCTTATTTCAGTGAGATAAGCACTTCAGAAGGCCAAAATCTAAACATCACTAATCGACTCAACTTTTGATGCTGATTTCACTGAAATGCTTCTTTCAGTCAGATAAGCACATCAGAAGGCCAAAATCTCAACTTCACCAAACCACCCAACTTTCGAACCAGGATTTACACAAATGCTTATTTCAGTGAGATAAGCACTTCAGAAGACTGCAATCTTAACTTCACCAAACCACTCAACTTTCGATGCTGGGATCACTGAAGTGCTTATTTCAGTGAGATAAGCACTTCAGAAGAACAAAATCTCAACAACTCAAAACCACTCAACTTTCGATGCTGGGTGCACTGAAGTGCATATTTCAGTGAGATAAGCACTTCAGAAGACCAAAATCTCAACATCACCAAACCACTCAAATTTCGATGCTGGGCTCACTGCAGTGCTTATTTCAGTGAGATAAGCACTTCAGATTGCCAAAATCCCAACCTCACCAAACGACTCAACTTTCGATGCTGGGCTCACTGCAGTGCTTGTTTCAGTGAGAGAAGCACTTCAGAATGGCAAAATCCCAACCTCAGCAAACGACTCAACTTTTGATACTGGTTTCATGAAATGCTTCTTTCAGTCAGGTAAGCACTTCAGAAGGCCAAAATCTCATCTTCACAAAACCAGCCAACTTTCGATACTGGATTTACCCAAATGCTTATTTCGGTGAGAGAAGCACTTCAGAAGACCAAAATCTAAACTTCACCAAACCACCCAACTTACAATGCTGGGTTCACTGAAGTGCTTATTTCAGTGAGATAAGCACTTCAGAAGACCAAAAATTAAACTTCACCAAACCACCCAACTTACAATGCTGGGTTCACTGAAGTGCTTATTTCAGTGAGATAAGCACTTCAGAAGACCAAAATCTAAACTTCACCAAACCACCCAACTTTCAATGCTGGGTTCACTGAAGTGCTTATTTCTGTGAGATAAGCACTTCAGAAGGCCAAAATCTAAACTTCACTAAACGACTCAACTTTTGATGCTGATTTCACTGAAATGCTTCTTTCAGTCAGATATTCACATCGGAAGGCCAAAATCTCAACTTCACCAAACCACCCAACTTTCGATCCAGGATCTACCCAAAGGCTAATTTCAGTGAGATAAGCACTTCAGAAGACAAAAATCTAAACTTCACCAAACCACTCAACTTTCGATGCTGGGATCACTGAAGTGATTATTTCTGTGAGATAAGCACTTCAGAAGGCCAAAATGTCAACTTCACAAATCCAGCCAACTTTCGATACTGGATTTTCCCAAATGCTTATTTCAGTGAGATAAGCACTTCAGAAGACCAAAATCTAAACTTCACCAAACCACCCAACTTTCAATGCTGGGTTCACTGAAGTGCTTATTGCAGTGAGATAAGCACTTCAGAAGACCAAAATCTAAACTTCACCAAAACACCCAACTTTCAATGCTGGGTTCACTGAAGTGCTAATTTCAGTGAGATAAGCACTTCAGAAGATCAAAATCTAAACATCTCAATACCACTCAACTTTCGATGCTGTGTTCACTGAGGTGCTTATTTCAGTGAGATAAGTACTTCAGAAGACCAAAATCTAAACTTCACCAAACCACCCAACTTTCAATGCTGGGTTCACTGAATTGCTTATTTCAGTGAGATAAGCACTTCAGAAGGCCAAAATCTAAACATCACTAAACGACTCAACTTTTGATACTGATTTCACTGAAATGCTTCTTTCAGTCAGATAAGCACATCAGAAGGCCATAATCTCAACTTCACCAAACCACCCAACTTTCGATCCAGGATTTACACAAATGCTTATTTCAGTGAGATAAGCACTTCAGAAGACTAAAATCTACACTTCACCAAACCACTCAATTTTCGATGCTGGGATCACTGAAGTGCTTATTTCAGTGAGATAAGCACTTCAGAAGACCAAAATCTAAACTTCACCAAACCACCCAACTTTCAATGCTGGGTTCACTGAAATGCTTCTTTCAGTCAGATAAGCACTTCAGAAGAACAAAATCTCAACATCTCAAAACCACTCAACTTTCAATGCTGGGTTCACGGAAGTGCTTATTTCAGTGAGATAAGCACTTCAGAAGACCAAAATCTCAACATCACCAAACCACTCAAAT
Source organism: Stegostoma tigrinum (assembly GCF_030684315.1). Classification (NCBI taxonomy): domain Eukaryota; kingdom Metazoa; phylum Chordata; class Chondrichthyes; order Orectolobiformes; family Stegostomatidae; genus Stegostoma; species Stegostoma tigrinum. Next base: position 945,977 of record NW_026728053.1, read on the forward strand.
TTCGATGCTGGGTTCACATGAAGTGCTTATTTCAGTGAGATAAGCACTTCAGAAGACCAAAATCTCAACTTCACCAAACCACCCAACTTTCGATCCAGGATATACCCAAAGGCTAATTTCAGTGAGATAAGCACTTCAGAAGACAAAAATCTAAACTTCACCAAACCACTCAACTTTCGATGCTGGGATCACTGAAGTCCTTATTTCAGTGAGATAAGCACTTCAGAAGAGCAAAAACTCAACTTCACAAAACCACTCAACTTTCGATGCTGGGCTCACTGCAGTGCTTATTTCAATGAGATAAGCACTTCAGAATGCCAAAATCCCAACCTCACCAAACGACTCAACTTTTGATACTTTTCTCACTGAAATGCTTCTCTCAGTCAGATAAGCAATTCAGAAGGCCAAAATCTCAACTTCACAAAACCAGCCAACTTTCGATACTGGATTTATCCAAATGCTTATTTCAGTGAAATAAGCACTTCAGGAGACCACAATCTAAACTTCACCAAAACACCCAACTTTCGATGCTGGGTTCACTGAAGTGCTTATTTCAGTGAGATAAGCACTTCAGAAGACCAAAATCTAAACTTCACCAAACCACCCAACTTTCAATGCTGGGTTCACTGAAGTGCTTATTTCAGTGAGATAAGCACTTCAGAAGACCAAAATCTCAACATCACAAAACCACTCAAATTTCGATGCTGGGTTCACTGAAGTGCTTATTTCATTGAGATAAGCACTTCACTTCGCCAAAATCCCAACCTCACCAAACGACTCAACTTTTGATGCTGGTTCCACTGAATTGCTTATTTCAGTGAGATAAGCACTTCAGAAGGCCAAAATCTAAACATCACTAATCGACTCAACTTTTGATGCTGATTTCACTGAAATGCTTCTTTCAGTCAGATAAGCACATCAGAAGGCCAAAATCTCAACTTCACCAAACCACCCAACTTTCGAACCAGGATTTACACAAATGCTTATTTCAGTGAGATAAGCACTTCAGAAGACTGCAATCTTAACTTCACCAAACCACTCAACTTTCGATGCTGGGATCACTGAAGTGCTTATTTCAGTGAGATAAGCACTTCAGAAGAACAAAATCTCAACAACTCAAAACCACTCAACTTTCGATGCTGGGTGCACTGAAGTGCTTATTTCAGTGAGATAAGCACTTCAGAAGACCAAAATCTCAACATCACCAAACCACTCAAATTTCGATGCTGGGCTCACTGCAGTGCTTATTTCAGTGAGATAAGCACTTCAGATTGCCAAAATCCCAACCTCACCAAACGACTCAACTTTCGATGCTGGGCTCACTGCAGTGCTTGTTTCAGTGAGATAAGCACTTCAGAATGCCAAAATCCCAACCTCAGCAAACGACTCAACTTTTGATACTGGTTTCATGAAATGCTTCTTTCAGTCAGGTAAGCACTTCAGAAGGCCAAAATCTCAACTTCACTAAACGACTCAACTTTTGATGCTGATTTCACTGAAATGCTTCTTTCGGTCAGATAAGCACATCAGAAGGCCAAAATCTCAACTTCACCAAACCACCCAACTTTCGATCCAGGATATACCCAAAGGCTAATTTCAGTGAGATAAGCACTTCAGAAGACAAAAATCTAAACTTCACCAAACCACTCAACTTTCGATGCTGGGATCACTGAAGTGCTTATTTCAGTGAGATAAGCACTTCAGAAGAGCAAAAACTCAACTTCACAAAACCACTCAACTTTCGATGCTGGGCTCACTGCAGTGCTTATTTCAATGAGATAAGCACTTCAGAATGCCAAAATCCCAACCTCACCAAACGACTCAACTTTTGATACTTTTCTCACTGAAATGCTTCTTTCAGTCAGATAAGCAATTCAGAAGGCCAAAATCTCAACTTCACAAAACCAGCCAACTTTCGATACTGGATTTATCCAAATGCTTATTTCAGTGAAATAAGCACTTCAGGAGACCACAATCTAAACTTCACCAAAACACCCAACTTTCGATGCTGGGTTCACTGAAGTGCTTATTTCAGTGAGATAAGCACTTCAGAAGACCAAAATCTAAACTTCACCAAACCACCCAACTTTCAATGCTGGGTTCACTGAAGTGCCTATTTCATTGAGATAAGCACTTCACTTCGCCAAAATCCCAACCTCACCAAACGACTCAACTTTTGATGCTGGTTCCACTGAATTGCTTATTTCAGTGAGATAAGCACTTCAGAAGGCCAAAATCTAAACATCACTAATCGACTCAACTTTTGATGCTGATTTCACTGAAATGCTTCTTTCAGTGTGATAAGCACATCAGAAGGCCAAAATCTCAACTTCACCAAACCACCCAACTTTCGATCCAGGATTTACACAAATGCTTATTTCAGTGAGATAAGCACTTCAGAAGACTAAAATCTTAACTTCACCAAACCACTCAACTTTCGATGCTGGGATGACTGAAGTGCTTATTTCAGTGAGATAAGCACTTCAGAAGAACAAAATCTCAACATCTCAAAACCACTCAACGTTCGATGCTGGGTGCACTGAAGTGCTTATTTCAGTGAGATAAGCACTTCAGAAGACCAAAATCTCAACATCACCAAACGACTCAACTTTCGATGCTGGGTTCACTGAAGTGCTTATTTCAGTGAGATAAGCACTTCAGAATGCCAAAATCCCAACCTCATCAAACGACTCAACTTTTGATGCTGGTTCCACTGAATTGATTATTTCAGTGAGATAAGCACTTCAGAAGGCCAAAATCTAAACATCACTAAACGACTCAACTTTTGATACTTATTTCACTGAAATGCTTCTTTCAGTCAGATAAGCACATCAGAAGGCCAAAATCTCAACTTCACCAAACCACCCAACTTTCGATACTGGATTTACACAAATGCTTATTTCAGTGAGATAAGCACTTCAGAAGACTAAAATCTTAACTTCACCAAACCACTCAACTTTCGATGCTGGGATGACTGAAGTGATTATTTCAGTGAGATAAGCACTTCAGAAGAACAAAATCTCAACATCTCAAAACCACTCAACGTTCGATGCTGGGTGCACTGAAGTGCTTATTTCAGTGAGATAAGCACTTCAGAAGACCAAAATCTCAACATCACCAAACGACTCAACTTTCGATGCTGGGTTCACTGAAGTGCTTATTTCAGTGAGATAAGCACTTCAGAATGCCAAAATCCCAACCTCATCAAACGACTCAACTTTTGATGCTGGTTCCACTGAATTGATTATTTCAGTGAGATAAGCACTTCAGAAGGCCAAAATCTAAACATCACTAAACGACTCAACTTTTGATACTGATTTCACTGAAATGCTTCTTTCAGTCAGATAAGCACATCAGAAGGCCAAAATCTCAACTTCACCAAACCACCCAACTTTCGATACTGGATTTACACAAATGCTTATTTCAGTGAGATAAGCACTTCAGAAGACTAAAATCTTAACTTCACCAAACCACTCAACTTTCGATGCTGGGATCACTGAAGTGCTTATTTCATTGAGATAAGCACTTCACTTCGCCAAAATCCCAACCTCACCAAACGACTCAACTTTTGATGCTGGTTCCAGTGAATTGCTTATTCCAGTGAGATAAGCACTTCAGAAGGCCAAAATCTAAACATCACTAATCGACTCAACTTTTGATGCTGGGTTCACTGAAGTGCTTATTTCAGTGAGATAAGCACTTCAGAAAGCCAAAATCTAAACTTCACTAATCGACTCAACTTTTGATGCTGATTTCACTGAAATGCTTCTTTCAGTCAGATAAGCACATCAGAAGGCCAAAATCTCAACTTCACCAAACCACTCAACTTTCGATGCTGGGATCACTGAAGTGCTTATTTCAGTGAGATAAGCACTTCAGAAGAACAAAATCTCAACATCTCAAAACCACTCAACTTTCGATGCTGGGTGCACTGAAGTGCTTATTTCCGTGAGATAAGCACTTCAGAAGACCAAAATCTAAACTTCACCAAACCACCCAACTTTCGATGCTGGGTTCACTGAAATGCTTATTTCAGTGAGATAAGCACTTCAGAAGACCAAAATCTCAACATCACCAAACCACTCAAATTTCGATGCTGGGTTCACTGAAGTGCTTATTTCAGTGAGATAAGCACTTCAGAAGACCAAAATCACAACTTCACCAAACCACCCAACTTTCAATGCTGGGTTCACTGAAGTGCTTATTTCAGTGAGATAAGTACTTCAATACGCCAAAATCCCAACCTCACCAAGCGACTCAACTTTTGATGCTGGTTCCACTGAATTGCTTATTTCAGTGAGATAAGCACTTCAGAAGGCCAAAATCTAAACTTCACTAATCGACTCAACTTTTGATGCTGATTTCACTGAAATGCTTCTTTCAGTCAGATATTCACATCAGAAGGCCAAAATCTCAACTTCACCAAACCACCCAACTTTCGATCCAGGATATACCCAAAGGCTAATTTCAGTGAGATAAGCACTTCAGAAGACAAAATTCTAAACTTCACCAAACCACTCAATTTCGATGCTGGGATCACTGAAGTGATTATTTCAGTGAGATAAGCACTTCAGAAGAGCAAAAACTCAACTTCACAAAACCACTCAACTTTCGATGCTGGGCTCACTGCAGTGCTTATTTCAGTGAGATAAGCACTTCAGAATGCCAAAATCCCAACCTCACCAAACGACTCAACTTTTGATACTGGTTTCACTGAAATGCTTCTTTCAGTCAGATAAGCACTTCAGAAGGCCAAAATCTCAACTTCACAAAACCAGCCAACTTTCGATACTGTATTTACCCAAATGCTTATTTCAGTGAGATAAGCACTTCAGAAGACCAAAATCTAAACTTCACCAAAACACCGAACTTTCAATGCTGGGTTCACTGAAGTGCTAATTTCAGTGAGATAAGCACTTCAGAAGATCAAAATCTAAACATCTCAAAACCACTCAACTTTCGATGCTGTGTTCACTGAAGTGCTTATTTCAGTGAGATAAGCACTTCAGAAGACCAAAATCTAAACTTCACCAAACCACCCAACTTTCAATGCTGCGTTCACTGAAGTGCTAATTTCAGTGAGATAAGCACTTCAGAAGATCAAAATCTAAACATCTCAAAACCACTCAACTTTCGATGCTGTGTTCACTGAAGTGCTTATTTCAGTGAGATAAGCACTTCAGAAGACCAAAATCTAAACTTCACCAAACCACCCAACTTTCAATGCTGGGTTCAATGAAGTGCTTATTTCAGTGAGATAAGCACTTCAGAAGACCAAAATCTCAACATCACAAAACCACTCAAATTTCGATGCTGGGTTCACTGAAGTGCTTATTTCATTGAGATAAGCACTTCACTTCGCCAAAATCCCAACCTCACCAAACGACTCAACTTTTGATGCTGGTTCCACTGAATTGCTTATTTCAGTGAGATAAGCACTTCAGAAGGCCAAAATCTAAACATCACTAATCGACTCAACTTTTGATGCTGATTTCACTGAAATGCTTCTTTCAGTGTGATAAGCACATCAGAAGGCCAAAATCTCAACTTCACCAAACCACCCAACTTTCGAACCAGGATTTACACAAATGCTTATTTCAGTGAGATAAGCACTTCAGAAGACTGCAATCTTAACTTCACCAAACCACTCAACTTTCGATGCTGGGATCACTGAAGTGCTTATTTCAGTGAGATAAGCAATTCAGAAGAACAAAATCTCAACAACTCAAAACCACTCAACTTTCGATGCTGGGTGCACTGAAGTGCTTATTTCAGTGAGATAAGCACTTCAGAAGACCAAAATCTCAACATCACCAAACCACACAAATTTCGATGCTGGGCTCACTGCAGTGCTTATTTCAGTGAGATAAGCACTTCAGAAAGCCAAAATCTAAACTTCACTAATCGACTCAACTTTTGATGCTGATTTCACTGAAATGCTTCTTTCAGTCAGATAAGCACATCAGAAGGCCAAAATCTCAACTTCACCAATCCACTCAACTTTCGATGCTGGGATCACTGAAGTGCTTATTTCAGTGAGATAAGCACTTCAGAAGAACAAAATCTCAACATCTCAAAACCACTCAACTTTCGATGCTGGGTGCACTGAAGTGCTTATTTCCGTGAGATAAGCACTTCAGAAGACCAAAATCTAAACTTCACCAAACCACCCAACTTTCGATGCTGGGTTCACTGAAATGCTTATTTCAGTGAGATAAGCACTTCAGAAGACCAAAATCTCAACATCACCAAACCACTCAAATTTCGATGCTGGGTTCACTGAAGTGCTTATTTCAGTGAGATAAGCACTTCAGAAGACCAAAATCACAACTTCACCAAACCACCCAACTTTCAATGCTGGGTTCACTGAAGTGCTTATTTCAGTGAGATAAGTACTTCAATACGCCAAAATCCCAACCTCACCAAGCGACTCAACTTTTGATGCTGGTTCCACTGAATTGCTTATTTCAGTGAGATAAGCACTTCAGAAGGCCAAAATCTAAACTTCACTAATCGACTCAACTTTTGATGCTGATTTCACTGAAATGCTTCTTTCAGTCAGATATTCACATCAGAAGGCCAAAATCTCAACTTCACCAAACCACCCAACTTTCGATCCAGGATATACCCAAAGGCTAATTTCAGTGAGATAAGCACTTCAGAAGACAAAATTCTAAACTTCACCAAACCACTCAATTTCGATGCTGGGATCACTGAAGTGATTATTTCAGTGAGATAAGCACTTCAGAAGAGCAAAAACTCAACTTCACAAAACCACTCAACTTTCGATGCTGGGCTCACTGCAGTGCTTATTTCAGTGAGATAAGCACTTCAGAATGCCAAAATCCCAACCTCACCAAACGACTCAACTTTTGATACTGGTTTCACTGAAATGCTTCTTTCAGTCAGATAAGCACTTCAGAAGGCCAAAATCTCAACTTCACAAAACCAGCCAACTTTCGATACTGGATTTACCCAAATGCTTATTTCAGTGAGATAAGCACTTCAGAAGACCAAAATCTAAACTTCACCAAAACACCGAACTTTCAATGCTGGGTTCACTGAAGTGCTAATTTCAGTGAGATAAGCACTTCAGAAGATCAAAATCTAAACATCTCAAAACCACTCAACTTTCGATGCTGTGTTCACTGAAGTGCTTATTTCAGTGAGATAAGCACTTCAGAAGACCAAAATCTAAACTTCACCAAACCACCCAACTTTCAATGCTGGGTTCACTGAAGTGCTAATTTCAGTGAGATAAGCACTTCAGAAGATCAAAATCTAAACATCTCAAAACCACTCAACTTTCGATGCTGTGTTCACTGAAGTGCTTATTTCAGTGAGATAAGCACTTCAGAAGACCAAAATCTAAACTTCACCAAACCACCCAACTTTCAATGCTGGGTTCAATGAAGTGCTTATTTCAGTGAGATAAGCACTTCAGAAGACCAAAATCTCAACATCACAAAACCACTCAAATTTCGATGCTGGGTTCACTGAAGTGCTTATTTCATTGAGATAAGCACTTCACTTCGCCAAAATCCCAACCTCACCAAACGACTCAACTTTTGATGCTGGTTCCACTGAATTGCTTATTTCAGTGAGATAAGCACTTCAGAAGGCCAAAATCTAAACATCACTAATCGACTCAACTTTTGATGCTGATTTCACTGAAATGCTTCTTTCAGTGTGATAAGCACATCAGAAGGCCAAAATCTCAACTTCACCAAACCACCCAACTTTCGAACCAGGATTTACACAAATGCTTATTTCAGTGAGATAAGCACTTCAGAAGACTGCAATCTTAACTTCACCAAACCACTCAACTTTCGATGCTGGGATCACTGAAGTGCTTATTTCAGTGAGATAAGCACTTCAGAAGAACAAAATCTCAACAACTCAAAACCACTCAACTTTCGATGCTGGGTGCACTGAAGTGCTTATTTCAGTGAGATAAGCACTTCAGAAGACCAAAATCTCAACATCACCAAACCACACAAATTTCGATGCTGGGCTCACTGCAGTGCTTATTTCAGTGAGATAAGCACTTCAGATTGCCAAAATCCCAACCTCACCAAACGACTCAACTTTCGATGCTGGGCTCACTGCAGTGCTTGTTTCAGTGAGAGAAGCACTTCAGAATGCCAAAATCCCAACCTCAGCAAACGACTCAACTTTTGATACTGGTTTCATGAAATGCTTCTTTCAGTCAGGTAAGCACTTCAGAAGGCCAAAATCTCATCTTCACAAAACCAGCCAACTTTCGATACTGGATTTACCCAAATGCTTATTTCGGTGAGATAAACACTTCAGAAGACCAAAATCTAAACTTCACCAAACCACCCAACTTACAATGCTGGGTTCACTGAAGTGCTTATTTCAGTGAGATAAGCACTTCAGAAGACCAAAAACTAAACTTCACCAAACCACCCAACTTTCAATGCTGGGTTCACTGAAGTGCTTATTTCAGTGAGATAAGCACTTCAGAAGACCAAAATCTAAACTTCACCAAACCACCCAACTTTCAATGCTGGGTTCACTGAAGTGCTTATTTCTGTGAGATAAGCACTTCAGAAGACCAAAATCTAAACTTCACCAAACCACTCAACTTTCAATGCTGGGTTCACTGAAGTGCTTATTTCAGTGAGATAAGCACTTCAGAAGACCAAAATCTAAACATCTCAAAACCACTCAAATTTCGATGCTGGGTTCACTGAAGTGCTTATTTCAGTGAGATAAGCACTTCAGAATGCCAAAATCCCAACCTCACCAAACGACTCAACTTTTGATGCTGGTTCCACTGAATTGCTTATTTCAGTGAGATAAGCACTTCAGAAGGCCAAAATCTAAACATCACTAAACGACTCAACTTTTGATACTGATTTCACTGAAATGCTTCTTTCAGTCAGATAAGCACATCAGAAGGCCATAATCTCAACTTCACCAAACCACCCAACTTTCGATCCAGGATTTACACAAATGCTTATTTCAGTGAGATAAGCACTTCAGAAGACTAAAATCTTAACTTCACCAAACCACTCAATTTTCGATGCTGGGATCACTGAAGTGCTTATTTCAGTGAGATAAGCACTTCAGAAGACCAAAATCTAAACTTCACCAAACCACCCAACGTTCAATGCTGGGTTCACTGAAATGCTTCTTTCAGTCAGATAAGCACTTCAGAAGAACAAAATCTCAACATCTCAAAACCACTCAACTTTCAATGCTGGGTTCACTGAAGTGCTTATTTCAGTGAGATAAGCACTTCAGAAGACCAATATCTCAACATCACCAAACCACTCAAATTTCGATGCTGGGTTCACATGAAGTGCTTATTTCAGTGAGATAAGCACTTCAGAAGACCAAAATCTCAACTTCACCAAACCACCCAACTTTCGATCCAGGATATACCCAAAGGCTAATTTCAGTGAGATAAGCACTTCAGAAGACAAAAATCTAAACTTCACCAAACCACTCAACTTTCGATGCTGGGATCACTGAAGTCCTTATTTCAGTGAGATAAGCACTTCAGAAGAGCAAAAACTCAACTTCACAAAACCACTCAACTTTCGATGCTGGGCTCACTGCAGTGCTTATTTCAATGAGATAAGCACTTCAGAATGCCAAAATCCCAACCTCACCAAACGACTCAACTTTTGATACTTTTCTCACTGAAATGCTTCTTTCAGTCAGATAAGCAATTCAGAAGGCCAAAATCTCAACTTCACAAAACCAGCCAACTTTCGATACTGGATTTATCCAAATGCTTATTTCAGTGAAATAAGCACTTCAGGAGACCACAATCTAAACTTCACCAAAACACCCAACTTTCGATGCTGGGTTCACTGAAGTGCTTATTTCAGTGAGATAAGCACTTCAGAAGACCAAAATCTAAACTTCACCAAACCACCCAACTTTCAATGCTGGGTTCAATGAAGTGCTTATTTCAGTGAGATAAGCACTTCAGAAGACCAAAATCTCAACATCACAAAACCACTCAAATTTCGATGCTGGGTTCACTGAAGTGCCTATTTCATTGAGATAAGCACTTCACTTCGCCAAAATCCCAACCTCACCAAACGACTCAACTTTTGATGCTGGTTCCACTGAATTGCTTATTTCAGTGAGATAAGCACTTCAGAAGGCCAAAATCTAAACATCACTAATCGACTCAACTTTTGATGCTGATTTCACTGAAATGCTTCTTTCAGTGTGATAAGCACATCAGAAGGCCAAAATCTCAACTTCACCAAACCACCCAACTTTCGATCCAGGATTTACACAAATGCTTATTTCAGTGAGATAAGCACTTCAGAAGACTAAAATCTTAACTTCACCAAACCACTCAACTTTCGATGCTGGGATGACTGAAGTGCTTATTTCAGTGAGATAAGCACTTCAGAAGAACAAAATCTCAACATCTCAAAACCACTCAACGTTCGATGCTGGGTGCACTGAAGTGCTTATTTCAGTGAGATAAGCACTTCAGAAGAACAAAATCTCAACATCACCAAACGACTCAACTTTCGATGCTGGGTTCACTGAAGTGCTTATTTCAGTGAGATAAGCACTTCAGAATGCCAAAATCCCAACCTCACCAAACGACTCAACTTTTGATGCTGGTTCCACTGAATTGATTATTTCAGTGAGATAAGCACTTCAGAAGGCCAAAATCTAAACATCACTAAACGACTCAACTTTTGATACTTATTTCACTGAAATGCTTCTTTCAGTCAGATAAGCACATCAGAAGGCCAAAATCTCAACTTCACCAAACCACCCAACTTTCGATACTGGATTTACACAAATGCTTATTTCAGTGAGATAAGCACTTCAGAAGACTAAAATCTTAACTTCACCAAACCACTCAACTTTCGATGCTGGGATCACTGAAGTGCTTATTTCAGTGAGATAAGCACTTCAGAAGAACAAAATCTAAACTTCACCAAACCACCCAACTTTCGATGCTGGGTTCACTGAAATGCTTCTTTCAGTCAGATAAGCACTTCAGAAGAACAAAATCTCAACATCTCAAAACCACTCAACTTTCGATGCTGGGTTCACTGAAGTGCTTATTTCAGTGAGATAAGCACTTCAGAAGACCAAAATCTCAACATCACCAAACCACTCAAATTTCGATGCTGGGTTCACTGAAGTGCTTATTTCAGTGAGATAAGCACTTCAGAAGACCAAAATCACAACGTCACCAAACCACCCAACTTTCAATGCTGGGTTCACTGAAGTGCTTATTTCAGTGAGATAAGTACTTCAATACGCCAAAATCCCAACCTCACCAAGCGACTCAACTTTTGATGCTGGTTCCACTGAATTGCTTATTTCAGTGAGATAAGCACTTCAGAAGGCCAAAATCTAAACTTCACTAATCGACTCAACTTTTGATGCTGATTTCACTGAAATGCTTCTTTCAGTCAGATATTCACATCAGAAGGCCAAAATCTCAACTTCACCAAACCACCCAACTTTCGATCCAGGATATACCCAAAGGCAAATTTCAGTGAGATAAGAACTTCAGAAGACAAAATTCTAAACTTGACCAAACCACTCAATTTCGATGCTGGGATCACTGAAGTGATTATTTCAGTGAGATTAGCACTTCAGAAGAGCAAAAACTCAACTTCACAAAATCACTCAACTTTCGATGCTGGGCTCACTGCAGTGCTTATTTCAGTGAGATAAGCACTTCAGAATGCCAAAATCCCAACCTCACCAAACGACTCAACTTTTGATGCTGATTTCACTGAAATGCTTCTTTCAGTCAGATAAGCACATCAGAAGGCCAAAATCTCAACTTCACCAAACCACCCAACTTTCGATCCAGGATATACCCAAAGGCTAATTTCAGTGAGATAAGCACTTCAGAAGACAAAAATCTAAACTTCACCAAACCACTCAACTTTCGATGCTGGGATCACTGAAGTGCTTATTTCAGTGAGATAAGCACTTCAGAAGAGCAAAAACTCAACTTCACAAAACCACTCAACTTTCGATGCTGGGCTCACTGCAGTGCTTATTTCAATGAGATAAGCACTTCAGAATGCCAAAATCCCAACCTCACCAAACGACTCAACTTTTGATACTTTTCTCACTGAAATGCTTCTTTCAGTCAGATAAGCAATTCAGAAGGCCAAAATCTCAACTTCACAAAACCAGCCAACTTTCGATACTGGATTTATCCAAATGCTTATTTCAGTGAAATAAGCACTTCAGGAGACCACAATCTAAACTTCACCAAAACACCCAACTTTCGATGCTGGGTTCACTGAAGTGCTTATTTCAGTGAGATAAGCACTTCAGAAGACCAAAATCTAAACTTCACCAAACCACCCAACTTTCAATGCTGGGTTCACTGAAGTGCTTATTTCAGTGAGATAAGCACTTCAGAAGACCAAAATCTCAACATCACAAAACCACTCAAATTTCGATGCTGTGTTCACTGAAGTGCCTATTTCATTGAGATAAGCACTTCACTTCGCCAAAATCCCAACCTCACCAAACGACTCAACTTTTGATGCTGGTTCCACTGAATTGCTTATTTCAGTGAGATAAGCACTTCAGAAGGCCAAAATCTAAACATCACTAATCAACTCAACTTTTGATGCTGATTTCACTGAAATGCTTCTTTCAGTGTGATAAGCACATCAGAAGGCCAAAATCTCAACTTCACCAAACCACGCAACTTTCGATCCAGGATTTACACAAATGCTTATTTCAGTGAGATAAGCACTTCAGAAGACTAAAATCTTAACTTCACCAAACCACTCAACTTTCGATGCTGGGATGACTGAAGTGCTTATTTCAGTGAGATAAGCACTTCAGAAGAACAAAATCTCAACATCTCAAAACCACTCAACGTTCGATGCTGGGTGCACTGAAGTGCTTATTTCAGTGAGATAAGCACTTCAGAAGACCAAAATCTCAACATCACCAAACGACTCAACTTTCGATGCTGGGTTCACTGAAGTGCTTATTTCAGTGAGATAAGCACTTCATAATGCCAAAATCCCAACCTCACCAAACGACTCAACTTTTGATGCTGGTTCCACTGAATTGATTATTTCAGTGAGATAAGCACTTCAGAAGGCCAAAATCTAAACATCACTAAACGACTCAACTTTTGATACTTATTTCACTGAAATGCTTCTTTCAGTCAGATAAGCACATCAGAAGGCCAAAATCTCAACTTCACCAAACCACCCAACTTTCGATTCTGGATTTACACAAATGCTTATTTCAGTGAGATAAGCACTTCAGAAGACTAAAATCTTAACTTCACCAAACCACTCAACTTTCGAGGCTGGGATCACTGAAGTGCTTATTTCAGTGAGATAAGCACTTCAGAAGAACAAAATCTAAACATCACTAAACGACTCAACTTTTGATACTTATTTCACTGAAATGCTTCTTTCAGTCAGATAAGCACATCAGAAGGCCAAAATCTTAACTTTACCGAACCACTCAACTTTCGATGCTGGGATGACTGAAGTGCTTATTTCAGTGAGATAAGCACTTCAGAAGACCAAAATCTAAACTTCACCAAACCACCCAACTTTCGATGCTGGGTTCACTGAAATGCTTCTTTCAGTCAGATAAGCACTTCAGAAGAACAAAATCTCAACATCTCAAAACCACTCAACTTTCGATGCTGGGTTCACTGAAGTGCTTATTTCAGTGAGATAAGCACTTCAGAAGACCAAAATCTCAACATCACCAAACCACTCAAATTTCGATGCTGGGTTCACTGAAGTGCTTATTTCAGTGAGATAAGCACTTCAGAAGACCAAAATCTAAACTTCACCAAACCACCCAACTTTCAATGCTGGGTTCACTGAAGTGCTTATTTCAGTGAGATAAGCACTTCAGAAGACCAAAATCTCAACATCACAAAACCACTCAAATTTCGATGCTGGGTTCACTGAAGTGCCTATTTCATTGAGATAAGCACTTCACTTCGCCAAAATCCCAACCTCACCAAACGACTCAACTTTTGATGCTGGTTCCACTGAATTGCTTATTTCAGTGAGATAAGCACTTCAGAAGGCCAAAATCTAAACATCACTAATCGACTCAACTTTTGATGCTGATTTCACTGAAATGCTTCTTTCAGTGTGATAAGCACATCAGAAGGCCAAAATCTCAACTTCACCAAACCACCCAACTTTCGATCCAGGATTTACACAAATGCTTATTTCAGTGAGATAAGCACTTCAGAAGACTAAAATCTTAACTTCACCAAACCACTCAACTTTCGATGCTGGGATGACTGAAGTGCTTATTTCAGTGAGATAAGCACTTCAGAAGAACAAAATCTCAACATCTCAAAACCACTCAACGTTCGATGCTGGGTGCACTGAAGTGCTTATTTCAGTGAGATAAGCACTTCAGAAGACCAAAATCTCAACATCACCAAACGACTCAACTTTCGATGCTGGGTTCACTGAAGTGCTTATTTCAGTGAGATAAGCACTTCAGAATGCCAAAATCCCAACCTCATCAAACGACTCAACTTTTGATGCTGGTTCCACTGAATTGATTATTTCAGTGAGATAAGCACTTCAGAAGGCCAAAATCTAAACATCACTAATCGACTCAACTTTTGATGCTGATTTCACTGAAATGCTTCTTTCAGTCAGATAAGCACATCAGAAGGCCAAAATCTCAACTTCACCAAACCACCCAACTTTCGATACTGGATTTACACAAATGCTTATTTCAGTGAGATAAGCACTTCAGAAGACTAAAATCTTAACTTCACCAAACCACTCAACTTTCGATGCTGGGATCACTGAAGTGCTTATTTCATTGAGATAAGCACTTCACTTCGCCAAAATCCCAACCTCACCATACGACTCAACTTTTGATGCTGGTTCCAGTGAATTGCTTATTCCAGTGAGATAAGCACTTCAGAAGGCCAAAATCTAAACATCACTAATCGACTCAACTTTTGATGCTGGGTTCACTGAAGTGCTTATTTCAGTGAGATAAGCACTTCAGAAAGCCAAAATCTAAACTTCACTAATCGACTCAACTTTTGATGCTGATTTCACTGAAATGCTTCTTTCAGTCAGATAAGCACATCAGAAGGCCAAAATCTCAACTTCACCAAACCACTCAACTTTCGATGCTGGGATCACTGAAGTGCTTATTTCAGTGAGATAAGCACTTCAGAAGAACAAAATCTCAACATCTCAAAACCACTCAACTTTCGATGCTGGGTGCACTGAAGTGTTTATTTCAGTGAGATAAGCACTTCAGAAGACCAAAATCTAAACATCTCAAAACCACTCAAATTTCGATGCTGGGTTCACTGAAGTGCTTATTTCAGTGAGATAAGCACTTCAGAATGCCAAAATCCCAACCTCACCAAACGACTCAACTTTTGATGCTGGTTCCACTGAATTGCTTATTTCAGTGAGATAAGCACTTCAGAAGGCCAAAATCTAAACATCACTAAACGACTCAACTTTTGATACTGATTTCACTGAAATGCTTCTTTCAGTCAGATAAGCACATCAGAAGGCCATAATCTCAACTTCACCAAACCACCCAACTTTCGATCCAGGATTTACACAAATGCTTATTTCAGTGAGATAAGCACTTCAGAAGACTAAAATCTTAACTTCACCAAACCACTCAATTTTCGATGCTGGGATCACTGAAGTGCTTATTTCAGTGAGATAAGCACTTCAGAAGACCAAAATCTAAACTTCACCAAACCACCCAACGTTCAATGCTGGGTTCACTGAAATGCTTCTTTCAGTCAGATAAGCACTTCAGAAGAACAAAATCTCAACATCTCAAAACCACTCAACTTTCAATGCTGGGTTCACTGAAGTGCTTATTTCAGTGAGATAAGCACTTCAGAAGACCAATATCTCAACATCACCAAACCACTCAAATTTCGATGCTGGGTTCACATGAAGTGCTTATTTCAGTGAGATAAGCACTTCAGAAGACCAAAATCTCAACTTCACCAAACCACCCAACTTTCGATCCAGGATATACCCAAAGGCTAATTTCAGTGAGATAAGCACTTCAGAAGACAAAAATCTAAACTTCACCAAACCACTCAACTTTCGATGCTGGGATCACTGAAGTCCTTATTTCAGTGAGATAAGCACTTCAGAAGAGCAAAAACTCAACTTCACAAAACCACTCAACTTTCGATGCTGGGCTCACTGCAGTGCTTATTTCAATGAGATAAGCACTTCAGAATGCCAAAATCCCAACCTCACCAAACGACTCAACTTTTGATACTTTTCTCACTGAAATGCTTCTTTCAGTCAGATAAGCAATTCAGAAGGCCAAAATCTCAACTTCACAAAACCAGCCAACTTTCGATACTGGATTTATCCAAATGCTTATTTCAGTGAAATAAGCACTTCAGGAGACCACAATCTAAACTTCACCAAAACACCCAACTTTCGATGCTGGGTTCACTGAAGTGCTTATTTCAGTGAGATAAGCACTTCAGAAGACCAAAATCTAAACTTCACCAAACCACCCAACTTTCAATGCTGGGTTCACTGAAGTGCTTATTTCAGTGAGATAAGCACTTCAGAAGACCAAAATCTCAACATCACAAAACCACTCAAATTTCGATGCTGGGTTCACTGAAGTGCCTATTTCATTGAGATAAGCACTTCACTTCGCCAAAATCCCAACCTCACCAAACGACTCAACTTTTGATGCTGGTTCCACTGAATTGCTTATTTCAGTGAGATAAGCACTTCAGAAGGCCAAAATCTAAACATCACTAATCGACTCAACTTTTGATGCTGATTTCACTGAAATGCTTCTTTCAGTGTGATAAGCACATCAGAAGGCCAAAATCTCAACTTCACCAAACCACCCAACTTTCGATCCAGGATTTACACAAATGCTTATTTCAGTGAGATAAGCACTTCAGAAGACTAAAATCTTAACTTCACCAAACCACTCAACTTTCGATGCTGGGATGACTGAAGTGCTTATTTCAGTGAGATAAGCACTTCAGAAGAACAAAATCTCAACATCTCAAAACCACTCAACGTTCGATGCTGGGTGCACTGAAGTGCTTATTTCAGTGAGATAAGCACTTCAGAAGAACAAAATCTCAACATCACCAAACGACTCAACTTTCGATGCTGGGTTCACTGAAGTGCTTATTTCAGTGAGATAAGCACTTCAGAATGCCAAAATCCCAACCTCACCAAACGACTCAACTTTTGATGCTGGTTCCACTGAATTGATTATTTCAGTGAGATAAGCACTTCAGAAGGCCAAAATCTAAACATCACTAAACGACTCAACTTTTGATACTTATTTCACTGAAATGCTTCTTTCAGTCAGATAAGCACATCAGAAGGCCAAAATCTCAACTTCACCAAACCACCCAACTTTCGATACTGGATTTACACAAATGCTTATTTCAGTGAGATAAGCACTTCAGAAGACTAAAATCTTAACTTCACCAAACCACTCAACTTTCGATGCTGGGATCACTGAAGTGCTTATTTCAGTGAGATAAGCACTTCAGAAGAACAAAATCTAAACTTCACCAAACCACCCAACTTTCGATGCTGGGTTCACTGAAATGCTTCTTTCAGTCAGATAAGCACTTCAGAAGAACAAAATCTCAACATCTCAAAACCACTCAACTTTCGATGCTGGGTTCACTGAAGTGCTTATTTCAGTGAGATAAGCACTTCAGAAGACCAAAATCTCAACATCACCAAACCACTCAAATTTCGATGCTGGGTTCACTGAAGTGCTTATTTCAGTGAGATAAGCACTTCAGAAGACCAAAATCACAACGTCACCAAACCACCCAACTTTCAATGCTGGGTTCACTGAAGTGCTTATTTCAGTGAGATAAGTACTTCAATACGCCAAAATCCCAACCTCACCAAGCGACTCAACTTTTGATGCTGGTTCCACTGAATTGCTTATTTCAGTGAGATAAGCACTTCAGAAGGCCAAAATCTAAACTTCACTAATCGACTCAACTTTTGATGCTGATTTCACTGAAATGCTTCTTTCAGTCAGATATTCACATCAGAAGGCCAAAATCTCAACTTCACCAAACCACCCAACTTTCGATCCAGGATATACCCAAAGGCAAATTTCAGTGAGATAAGAACTTCAGAAGACAAAATTCTAAACTTGACCAAACCACTCAATTTCGATGCTGGGATCACTGAAGTGATTATTTCAGTGAGATTAGCACTTCAGAAGAGCAAAAACTCAACTTCACAAAATCACTCAACTTTCGATGCTGGGCTCACTGCAGTGCTTATTTCAGTGAGATAAGCACTTCAGAATGCCAAAATCCCAACCTCACCAAACGACTCAACTTTTGATGCTGATTTCACTGAAATGCTTCTTTCAGTCAGATAAGCACATCAGAAGGCCAAAATCTCAACTTCACCAAACCACCCAACTTTCGATCCAGGATATACCCAAAGGCTAATTTCAGTGAGATAAGCACTTCAGAAGACAAAAATCTAAACTTCACCAAACCACTCAACTTTCGATGCTGGGATCACTGAAGTGCTTATTTCAGTGAGATAAGCACTTCAGAAGAGCAAAAACTCAACTTCACAAAACCACTCAACTTTCGATGCTGGGCTCACTGCAGTGCTTATTTCAATGAGATAAGCACTTCAGAATGCCAAAATCCCAACCTCACCAAACGACTCAACTTTTGATACTTTTCTCACTGAAATGCTTCTTTCAGTCAGATAAGCAATTCAGAAGGCCAAAATCTCAACTTCACAAAACCAGCCAACTTTCGATACTGGATTTATCCAAATGCTTATTTCAGTGAAATAAGCACTTCAGGAGACCACAATCTAAACTTCACCAAAACACCCAACTTTCGATGCTGGGTTCACTGAAGTGCTTATTTCAGTGAGATAAGCACTTCAGAAGACCAAAATCTAAACTTCACCAAACCACCCAACTTTCAATGCTGGGTTCACTGAAGTGCTTATTTCAGTGAGATAAGCACTTCAGAAGACCAAAATCTCAACATCACAAAACCACTCAAATTTCGATGCTGTGTTCACTGAAGTGCCTATTTCATTGAGATAAGCACTTCACTTCGCCAAAATCCCAACCTCACCAAACGACTCAACTTTTGATGCTGGTTCCACTGAATTGCTTATTTCAGTGAGATAAGCACTTCAGAAGGCCAAAATCTAAACATCACTAATCAACTCAACTTTTGATGCTGATTTCACTGAAATGCTTCTTTCAGTGTGATAAGCACATCAGAAGGCCAAAATCTCAACTTCACCAAACCACGCAACTTTCGATCCAGGATTTACACAAATGCTTATTTCAGTGAGATAAGCACTTCAGAAGACTAAAATCTTAACTTCACCAAACCACTCAACTTTCGATGCTGGGATGACTGAAGTGCTTATTTCAGTGAGATAAGCACTTCAGAAGAACAAAATCTCAACATCTCAAAACCACTCAACGTTCGATGCTGGGTGCACTGAAGTGCTTATTTCAGTGAGATAAGCACTTCAGAAGACCAAAATCTCAACATCACCAAACGACTCAACTTTCGATGCTGGGTTCACTGAAGTGCTTATTTCAGTGAGATAAGCACTTCATAATGCCAAAATCCCAACCTCACCAAACGACTCAACTTTTGATGCTGGTTCCACTGAATTGATTATTTCAGTGAGATAAGCACTTCAGAAGGCCAAAATCTAAACATCACTAAACGACTCAACTTTTGATACTTATTTCACTGAAATGCTTCTTTCAGTCAGATAAGCACATCAGAAGGCCAAAATCTCAACTTCACCAAACCACCCAACTTTCGATTCTGGATTTACACAAATGCTTATTTCAGTGAGATAAGCACTTCAGAAGACTAAAATCTTAACTTCACCAAACCACTCAACTTTCGATGCTGGGATCACTGAAGTGCTTATTTCAGTGAGATAAGCACTTCAGAAGAACAAAATCTAAACATCACTAAACGACTCAACTTTTGATACTTATTTCACTGAAATGCTTCTTTCAGTCAGATAAGCACATCAGAAGGCCAAAATCTTAACTTTACCGAACCACTCAACTTTCGATGCTGGGATGACTGAAGTGCTTATTTCAGTGAGATAAGCACTTCAGAAGACCAAAATCTAAACTTCACCAAACCACCCAACTTTCGATGCTGGGTTCACTGAAATGCTTCTTTCAGTCAGATAAGCACTTCAGAAGAACAAAATCTCAACATCTCAAAACCACTCAACTTTCGATGCTGGGTTCACTGAAGTGCTTATTTCAGTGAGATAAGCACTTCAGAAGACCAAAATCTCAACATCACCAAACCACTCAAATTTCGATGCTGGGTTCACTGAAGTGCTTATTTCAGTGAGATAAGCACTTCAGAAGACCAAAATCTAAACTTCACCAAACCACCCAACTTTCAATGCTGGGTTCACTGAAGTGCTTATTTCAGTGAGATAAGCACTTCAGAAGACCAAAATCTCAACATCACAAAACCACTCAAATTTCGATGCTGGGTTCACTGAAGTGCCTATTTCATTGAGATAAGCACTTCACTTCGCCAAAATCCCAACCTCACCAAACGACTCAACTTTTGATGCTGGTTCCACTGAATTGCTTATTTCAGTGAGATAAGCACTTCAGAAGGCCAAAATCTAAACATCACTAATCGACTCAACTTTTGATGCTGATTTCACTGAAATGCTTCTTTCAGTGTGATAAGCACATCAGAAGGCCAAAATCTCAACTTCACCAAACCACCCAACTTTCGATCCAGGATTTACACAAATGCTTATTTCAGTGAGATAAGCACTTCAGAAGACTAAAATCTTAACTTCACCAAACCACTCAACTTTCGATGCTGGGATGACTGAAGTGCTTATTTCAGTGAGATAAGCACTTCAGAAGAACAAAATCTCAACATCTCAAAACCACTCAACGTTCGATGCTGGGTGCACTGAAGTGCTTATTTCAGTGAGATAAGCACTTCAGAAGACCAAAATCTCAACATCACCAAACGACTCAACTTTCGATGCTGGGTTCACTGAAGTGCTTATTTCAGTGAGATAAGCACTTCAGAATGCCAAAATCCCAACCTCATCAAACGACTCAACTTTTGATGCTGGTTCCACTGAATTGATTATTTCAGTGAGATAAGCACTTCAGAAGGCCAAAATCTAAACATCACTAATCGACTCAACTTTTGATGCTGATTTCACTGAAATGCTTCTTTCAGTCAGATAAGCACATCAGAAGGCCAAAATCTCAACTTCACCAAACCACCCAACTTTCGATACTGGATTTACACAAATGCTTATTTCAGTGAGATAAGCACTTCAGAAGACTAAAATCTTAACTTCACCAAACCACTCAACTTTCGATGCTGGGATCACTGAAGTGCTTATTTCATTGAGATAAGCACTTCACTTCGCCAAAATCCCAACCTCACCATACGACTCAACTTTTGATGCTGGTTCCAGTGAATTGCTTATTCCAGTGAGATAAGCACTTCAGAAGGCCAAAATCTAAACATCACTAATCGACTCAACTTTTGATGCTGGGTTCACTGAAGTGCTTATTTCAGTGAGATAAGCACTTCAGAAAGCCAAAATCTAAACTTCACTAATCGACTCAACTTTTGATGCTGATTTCACTGAAATGCTTCTTTCAGTCAGATAAGCACATCAGAAGGCCAAAATCTCAACTTCACCAAACCACTCAACTTTCGATGCTGGGATCACTGAAGTGCTTATTTCAGTGAGATAAGCACTTCAGAAGAACAAAATCTCAACATCTCAAAACCACTCAACTTTCGATGCTGGGTGCACTGAAGTGTTTATTTCCGTGAGATAAGCACTTCAGAAGACCAAAATCTAAACTTCACCAAACCACCCAACTTTCGATGCTGGGTTCACTGAAATGCTTATTTCAGTGAGATAAGCACTTCAGAAGACCAAAATCTCAACATCACCAAACCACTCAAATTTCGATGCTGGGTTCACTGAAGTGCTTATTTCAGTGAGATAAGCACTTCAGAAGACCAAAATCACAACTTCACCAAACCACCCAACTTTCAATGCTGGGTTCACTGAAGTGCTTATTTCTGTGAGATAAGTATTTCAATACGCCAAAATCCCAACCTCACCAAGCGACTCAACTTTTGATGCTGGTTCCACTGAATTGCTTATTTCAGTGAGATAAGCACTTCAGAAGGCCAAAATCTAAACTTCACTAATCGACTCAACTTTTGATGCTGATTTCACTGAAATGCTTCTTTCAGTCAGATATTCACATCAGAAGGCCAAAATCTCAACTTCACCAAACCACCCAACTTTCGATCCAGGATATACCCAAAGGCTAATTTCAGTGAGATAAGCACTTCAGAAGACAAAATTCTAAACTTCACCAAACCACTCAATTTCGATGCTGGGATCACTGAAGTGATTATTTCAGTGAGATAAGCACTTCAGAAGAGCAAAAACTCAACTTCACAAAACCACTCAACTTTCGATGCTGGGCTCACTGCAGTGCTTATTTCAGTGAGATAAGCACTTCAGAATGCCAAAATCCCAACCTCACCAAACGACTCAACTTTTGATACTGGTTTCACTGAAATGCTTCTTTCAGTCAGATAAGCACTTCAGAAGGCCAAAATCTCAACTTCACAAAACCAGCCAACTTTCGATACTGTATTTACCCAAATGCTTATTTCAGTGAGATAAGCACTTCAGAAGACCAAAATCTAAACTTCACCAAAACACCGAACTTTCAATGCTGGGTTCACTGAAGTGCTAATTTCAGTGAGATAAGCACTTCAGAAGATCAAAATCTAAACATCTCAAAACCACTCAACTTTCGATGCTGTGTTCACTGAAGTGCTTATTTCAGTGAGATAAGCACTTCAGAAGACCAAAATCTAAACTTCACCAAACCACCCAACTTTCAATGCTGCGTTCACTGAAGTGCTAATTTCAGTGAGATAAGCACTTCAGAAGATCAAAATCTAAACATCTCAAAACCACTCAACTTTCGATGCTGTGTTCACTGAAGTGCTTATTTCAGTGAGATAAGCACTTCAGAAGACCAAAATCTAAACTTCACCAAACCACCCAACTTTCAATGCTGGGTTCAATGAAGTGCTTATTTCAGTGAGATAAGCACTTCAGAAGACCAAAATCTCAACATCACAAAACCACTCAAATTTCGATGCTGGGTTCACTGAAGTGCTTATTTCATTGAGATAAGCACTTCACTTCGCCAAAATCCCAACCTCACCAAACGACTCAACTTTTGATGCTGGTTCCACTGAATTGCTTATTTCAGTGAGATAAGCACTTCAGAAGGCCAAAATCTAAACATCACTAATCGACTCAACTTTTGATGCTGATTTCACTGAAATGCTTCTTTCAGTCAGATAAGCACATCAGAAGGCCAAAATCTCAACTTCACCAAACCACCCAACTTTCGAACCAGGATTTACACAAATGCTTATTTCAGTGAGATAAGCACTTCAGAAGACTGCAATCTTAACTTCACCAAACCACTCAACTTTCGATGCTGGGATCACTGAAGTGCTTATTTCAGTGAGATAAGCACTTCAGAAGAACAAAATCTCAACAACTCAAAACCACTCAACTTTCGATGCTGGGTGCACTGAAGTGCTTATTTCAGTGAGATAAGCACTTCAGAAGACCAAAATCTCAACATCACCAAACCACTCAAATTTCGATGCTGGGCTCACTGCAGTGCTTATTTCAGTGAGATAAGCACTTCAGATTGCCAAAATCCCAACCTCACCAAACGACTCAACTTTCGATGCTGGGCTCACTGCAGTGCTTGTTTCAGTGAGAGAAGCACTTCAGAATGCCAAAATCCCAACCTCAGCAAACGACTCAACTTTTGATACTGGTTTCATGAAATGCTTCTTTCAGTCAGGTAAGCACTTCAGAAGGCCAAAATCTCATCTTCACAAAACCAGCCAACTTTCGATACTGGATTTACCCAAATGCTTATTTCGGTGAGAGAAGCAGTTCAGAAGACCAAAATCTAAACTTCACCAAACCACCCAACTTACAATGCTGGGTTCACTGAAGTGCTTATTTCAGTGAGATAAGCACTTCAGAAGACCAAAAACTAAACTTCACCAAACCACCCAACTTTCAATGCTGGGTTCACTGAAGTGCTTATTTCAGTGAGATAAGCACTTCAGAAGACCAAAATCTAAACTTCACCAAACCACTCAACATTCAATGCTGGGTTCACTGAAGTGCTTATTTCAGTGAGATAAGCACTTCAGAAGACCAAAATCTAAACATCTCAAAACCACTCAAATTTCGATGCTGGGTTCACTGAAGTGCTTATTTCAGTGAGATAAGCACTTCAGAATGCCAAAATCCCAACCTCACCAAACGACTCAACTTTTGATGCTGGTTCCACTGAATTGATTATTTCAGTGAGATAAGCACTTCAGAAGGCCAAAATCTAAACATCACTAAACGACTCAACTTTTGATACTTATTTCACTGAAATGCTTCTTTCAGTCAGATAAGCACATCAGAAGGCCAAAATCTCAACTTCACCAAACCACCCAACTTTCGATACTGGATTTACACAAATGCTTATTTCAGTGAGATAAGCACTTCAGAAGACTAAAATCTTAACTTCACCAAACCACTCAACTTTCGATGCTGGGATCACTGAAGTGCTTATTTCAGTGAGATAAGCACTTCAGAAGAACAAAATCTAAACTTCACCAAACCACCCAACTTTCGATGCTGGGTTCACTGAAATGCTTCTTTCAGTCAGATAAGCACTTCAGAAGAACAAAATCTCAACATCTCAAAACCACTCAACTTTCGATGCTGGGTTCACTGAAGTGCTTATTTCAGTGAGATAAGCACTTCAGAAGACCAAAATCTCAACATCACCAAACCACTCAAATTTCGATGCTGGGTTCACTGAAGTGCTTATTTCAGTGAGATAAGCACTTCAGAAGACCAAAATCACAACGTCACCAAACCACCCAACTTTCAATGCTGGGTTCACTGAAGTGCTTATTTCAGTGAGATAAGTACTTCAATACGCCAAAATCCCAACCTCACCAAGCGACTCAACTTTTGATGCTGGTTCCACTGAATTGCTTATTTCAGTGAGATAAGCACTTCAGAAGGCCGAAATCTAAACTTCACTAATCGACTCAACTTTTGATGCTGATTTCACTGAAATGCTTCTTTCAGTCAGATATTCACATCAGAAGGCCAAAATCTCAACTTCACCAAACCACCCAACTTTCGATCCAGGATATACCCAAAGGCAAATTTCAGTGAGATAAGAACTTCAGAAGACAAAATTCTAAACTTCACCAAACCACTCAATTTCGATGCTGGGATCACTGAAGTGATTATTTCAGTGAGATTAGCACTTCAGAAGAGCAAAAACTCAACTTCACAAAATCACTCAACTTTCGATGCTGGCCTCACTGCAGTGCTTATTTCAGTGAGATAAGCACTTCAGAATGCCAAAATCCCAACCTCACCAAACGACTCAACTTTTGATGCTGATTTCACTGAAATGCTTCTTACGGTCAGATAAGCACATCAGAAGGCCAAAATCTCAACTTCACCAAACCACCCAACTTTCGATCCAGGATATACCCAAAGGCTAATTTCAGTGAGATAAGCACTTCAGAAGACAAAAATCTAAACTTCACCAAACCACTCAACTTTCGATGCTGGGATCACTGAAGTGCTTATTTCAGTGAGATAAGCACTTCAGAAGAGCAAAAACTCAACTTCACAAAACCACTCAACTTTCGATGCTGGGCTCACTGCAGTGCTTATTTCAATGAGATAAGCACTTCAGAATGCCAAAATCCCAACCTCACCAAACGACTCAACTTTTGATACTTTTCTCACTGAAATGCTTCTTTCAGTCAGATAAGCAATTCAGAAGGCCAAAATCTCAACTTCACAAAACCAGCCAACTTTCGATACTGGATTTATCCAAATGCTTATTTCAGTGAAATAAGCACTTCAGGAGACCACAATCTAAACTTCACCAAAACACCCAACTTTCGATGCTGGGTTCACTGAAGTGCTTATTTCAGTGAGATAAGCACTTCAGAAGACCAAAATCTAAACTTCACCAAACCACCCAACTTTCAATGCTGGGTTCACTGAAGTGCCTATTTCATTGAGATAAGCACTTCACTTCGCCAAAATCCCAACCTCACCAAACGACTCAACTTTTGATGCTGGTTCCACTGAATTGCTTATTTCAGTGAGATAAGCACTTCAGAAGGCCAAAATCTAAACATCACTAATCGACTCAACTTTTGATGCTGATTTCACTGAAATGCTTCTTTCAGTGTGATAAGCACATCAGAAGGCCAAAATCTCAACTTCACCAAACCACCCAACTTTCGATCCAGGATTTACACAAATGCTTATTTCAGTGAGATAAGCACTTCAGAAGACTAAAATCTTAACTTCACCAAACCACTCAACTTTCGATGCTGGGATGACTGAAGTGCTTATTTCAGTGAGATAAGCACTTCAGAAGAACAAAATCTCAACATCTCAAAACCACTCAACGTTCGATGCTGGGTGCACTGAAGTGCTTATTTCAGTGAGATAAGCACTTCAGAAGACCAAAATCTCAACATCACCAAACGACTCAACTTTCGATGCTGGGTTCACTGAAGTGCTTATTTCAGTGAGATAAGCACTTCAGAATGCCAAAATCCCAACCTCATCAAACGACTCAACTTTTGATGCTGGTTCCACTGAATTGATTATTTCAGTGAGATAAGCACTTCAGAAGGCCAAAATCTAAACATCACTAAACGACTCAACTTTTGATACTTATTTCACTGAAATGCTTCTTTCAGTCAGATAAGCACATCAGAAGGCCAAAATCTCAACTTCACCAAACCACCCAACTTTCGATACTGGATTTACACAAATGCTTATTTCAGTGAGATAAGCACTTCAGAAGACTAAAATCTTAACTTCACCAAACCACTCAACTTTCGATGCTGGGATCACTGAAGTGCTTATTTCATTGAGATAAGCACTTCACTTCGCCAAAATCCCAACCTCACCAAACGACTCAACTTTTGATGCTGGTTCCAGTGAATTGCTTATTCCAGTGAGATAAGCACTTCAGAAGGCCAAACTCTAAACATCACTAATCGACTCAACTTTTGATGCTGGGTTCACTGAAGTGCTTATTTCAGTGAGATAATCACTTCAGAAAGCCAAAATCTAAACTTCACTAATCGACTCAACTTTTGATGCTGATTTCACTGAAATGCTTCTTTCAGTCAGATAAGCACATCAGAAGGCCAAAATCTCAACTTCACCAAACCACTCAACTTTCGATGCTGGGATCACTGAAGTGCTTATTTCAGTGAGATAAGCACTTCAGACGAACAAAATCTCAACATCTCAAAACCACTCAACTTTCGATGCTGGGTGCACTGAAGTGCTTATTTCCGTGAGATAAGCACTTCAGAAGACCAAAATCTAAACTTCACCAAACCACCCAACTTTCGATGCTGGGTTCACTGAAATGCTTATTTCAGTGAGATAAGCACTTCAGAAGACCAAAATCTCAACATCACCAAACCACTCAAATTTCGATGCTGGGTTCACTGAAGTGCTTATTTCAGTGAGATAAGCACTTCAGAAGACCAAAATCACAACTTCACCAAACCACCCAACTTTCAATGCTGGGTTCACTGAAGTGCTTATTTCTGTGAGATAAGTACTTCAATACGCCAAAATCCCAACCTCACCAAGCGACTCAACTTTTGATGCTGGTTCCACTGAATTGCTTATTTCAGTGAGATAAGCACTTCAGAAGGCCAAAATCTAAACTTCACTAATCGACTCAACTTTTGATGCTGATTTCACTGAAATGCTTCTTTCAGTCAGATATTCACATCAGAAGGCCAAAATCTCAACTTCACCAAACCACCCAACTTTCGATCCAGGATATACCCAAAGGCTAATTTCAGTGAGATAAGCACTTCAGAAGACAAAATTCTAAACTTCACCAAACCACTCAATTTCGATGCTGGGATCACTGAAGTGATTATTTCAGTGAGATAAGCACTTCAGAAGAGCAAAAACTCAACTTCACAAAACCACTCAACTTTCGATGCTGGGCTCACTGCAGTGCTTATTTCAGTGAGATAAGCACTTCAGAATGCCAAAATCCCAACCTCACCAAACGACTCAACTTTTGATACTGGTTTCACTGAAATGCTTCTTTCAGTCAGATAAGCACTTCAGAAGGCCAAAATCTCAACTTCACAAAACCAGCCAACTTTCGATACTGTATTTACCCAAATGCTTATTTCAGTGAGATAAGCACTTCAGAAGACCAAAATCTAAACTTCACCAAAACACCGAACTTTCAATGCTGGGTTCACTGAAGTGCTAATTTCAGTGAGATAAGCACTTCAGAAGATCAAAATCTAAACATCTCAAAACCACTCAACTTTCGATGCTGTGTTCACTGAAGTGCTTATTTCAGTGAGATAAGCACTTCAGAAGACCAAAATCTAAACTTCACCAAACCACCCAACTTTCAATGCTGCGTTCACTGAAGTGCTAATTTCAGTGAGATAAGCACTTCAGAAGATCAAAATCTAAACATCTCAAAACCACTCAACTTTCGATGCTGTGTTCACTGAAGTGCTTATTTCAGTGAGATAAGCACTTCAGAAGACCAAAATCTAAACTTCACCAAACCACCCAACTTTCAATGCTGGGTTCAATGAAGTGCTTATTTCAGTGAGATAAGCACTTCAGAAGACCAAAATCTCAACATCACAAAACCACTCAAATTTCGATGCTGGGTTCACTGAAGTGCTTATTTCATTGAGATAAGCACTTCACTTCGCCAAAATCCCAACCTCACCAAACGACTCAACTTTTGATGCTGGTTCCACTGAATTGCTTATTTCAGTGAGATAAGCACTTCAGAAGGCCAAAATCTAAACATCACTAATCGACTCAACTTTTGATGCTGATTTCACTGAAATGCTTCTTTCAGTCAGATAAGCACATCAGAAGGCCAAAATCTCAACTTCACCAAACCACCCAACTTTCGAACCAGGATTTACACAAATGCTTATTTCAGTGAGATAAGCACTTCAGAAGACTGCAATCTTAACTTCACCAAACCACTCAACTTTCGATGCTGGGATCACTGAAGTGCTTATTTCAGTGAGATAAGCACTTCAGAAGAACAAAATCTCAACAACTCAAAACCACTCAACTTTCGATGCTGGGTGCACTGAAGTGCTTATTTCAGTGAGATAAGCACTTCAGAAGACCAAAATCTCAACATCACCAAACCACTCAAATTTCGATGCTGGGCTCACTGCAGTGCTTATTTCAGTGAGATAAGCACTTCAGATTGCCAAAATCCCAACCTCACCAAACGACTCAACTTTCGATGCTGGGCTCACTGCAGTGCTTGTTTCAGTGAGAGAAGCACTTCAGAATGGCAAAATCCCAACCTCAGCAAACGACTCAACTTTTGATACTGGTTTCATGAAATGCTTCTTTCAGTCAGGTAAGCACTTCAGAAGGCCAAAATCTCATCTTCACAAAACCAGCCAACTTTCGATACTGGATTTACCCAAATGCTTATTTCGGTGAGAGAAGCACTTCAGAAGACCAAAATCTAAACTTCACCAAACCACCCAACTTACAATGCTGGGTTCACTGAAGTGCTTATTTCAGTGAGATAAGCACTTCAGAAGACCAAAAATTAAACTTCACCAAACCACCCAACTTTCAATGCTGGGTTCACTGAAGTGCTTATTTCAGTGAGATAAGCACTTCAGAAGACCAAAATCTAAACTTCACCAAACCACCCAACTTTCAATGCTGGGTTCACTGAAGTGCTTATTTCTGTGAGATAAGCACTTCAGAAGACCAAAATCTAAACTTCACCAAACCACTCAACATTCAATGCTGGGTTCACTGAAGTGCTTATTTCAGTGAGATAAGCACTTCAGAAGACCAAAATCTAAACATCTCAAAACCACTCAAATTTCGATGCTGGGTTCACTGAAGTGCTTATTTCAGTGAGATAAGCACTTCAGAATGCCAAAATCCCAACCTCACCAAACGACTCAACTTTTGATGCTGGTTCCACTGAATTGATTATTTCAGTGAGATAAGCACTTCAGAAGGCCAAAATCTAAACATCACTAAACGACTCAACTTTTGATACTTATTTCACTGAAATGCTTCTTTCAGTCAGATAAGCACATCAGAAGGCCAAAATCTCAACTTCACCAAACCACCCAACTTTCGATACTGGATTTACACAAATGCTTATTTCAGTGAGATAAGCACTTCAGAAGACTAAAATCTTAACTTCACCAAACCACTCAACTTTCGATGCTGGGATCACTGAAGTGCTTATTTCAGTGAGATAAGCACTTCAGAAGAACAAAATCTAAACTTCACCAAACCACCCAACTTTCGATGCTGGGTTCACTGAAATGCTTCTTTCAGTCAGATAAGCACTTCAGAAGAACAAAATCTCAACATCTCAAAACCACTCAACTTTCGATGCTGGGTTCACTGAAGTGCTTATTTCAGTGAGATAAGCACTTCAGAAGACCAAAATCTCAACATCACCAAACCACTCAAATTTCGATGCTGGGTTCACTGAAGTGCTTATTTCAGTGAGATAAGCACTTCAGAAGACCAAAATCACAACGTCACCAAACCACCCAACTTTCAATGCTGGGTTCACTGAAGTGCTTATTTCAGTGAGATAAGTACTTCAATACGCCAAAATCCCAACCTCACCAAGCGACTCAACTTTTGATGCTGGTTCCACTGAATTGCTTATTTCAGTGAGATAAGCACTTCAGAAGGCCAAAATCTAAACTTCACTAATCGACTCAACTTTTGATGCTGATTTCACTGAAATGCTTCTTTCAGTCAGATATTCACATCAGAAGGCCAAAATCTCAACTTCACCAAACCACCCAACTTTCGATCCAGGATATACCCAAAGGCAAATTTCAGTGAGATAAGAACTTCAGAAGACAAAATTCTAAACTTCACCAAACCACTCAATTTCGATGCTGGGATCACTGAAGTGATTATTTCAGTGAGATTAGCACTTCAGAAGAGCAAAAACTCAACTTCACAAAATCACTCAACTTTCGATGCTGGGCTCACTGCAGTGCTTATTTCACTGAGATAAGCACTTCAGAATGCCAAAATCCCAACCTCACCAAACGACTCAACTTTTGATGCTGATTTCACTGAAATGCTTCTTTCAGTCAGATAAGCACATCAGAAGGCCAAAATCTCAACTTCACCAAACCACCCAACTTTCGATCCAGGATATACCCAAAGGCTAATTTCAGTGAGATAAGCACTTCAGAAGACAAAAATCTAAACTTCACCAAACCACTCAACTTTCGATGCTGGGATCACTGAAGTGCTTATTTCAGTGAGATAAGCACTTCAGAAGAGCAAAAACTCAACTTCACAAAACCACTCAACTTTCGATGCTGGGCTCACTGCAGTGCTTATTTCAATGAGATAAGCACTTCAGAATGCCAAAATCCCAACCTCACCAAACGACTCAACTTTTGATACTTTTCTCACTGAAATGCTTCTTTCAGTCAGATAAGCAATTCAGAAGGCCAAAATCTCAACTTCACAAAACCAGCCAAATTTCGATACTGGATTTATCCAAATGCTTATTTCAGTGAAATAAGCACTTCAGGAGACCACAATCTAAACTTCACCAAAACACCCAACTTTCGATGCTGGGTTCACTGAAGTGCTTATTTCAGTGAGATAAGCACTTCAGAAAGCCAAAATCTAAACTTCACTAATCGACTCAACTTTTGATGCTGATTTCACTGAAATGCTTCTTTCAGTCAGATAAGCACATCAGAAGGCCAAAATCTCAACTTCACCAAACCACTCAACTTTCGATGCTGGGATCACTGAAGTGCTTATTTCAGTGAGATAAGCACTTCAGAAGAACAAAATCTCAACATCTCAAAACCACTCAACTTTCGATGCTGGGTGCACTGAAGTGCTTATTTCCGTGAGATAAGCACTTCAGAAGACCAAAATCTAAACTTCACCAAACCACCCAACTTTCGATGCTGGGTTCACTGAAATGCTTATTTCAGTGAGATAAGCACTTCAGAAGACCAAAATCTCAACATCACCAAACCACTCAAATTTCGATGCTGGGTTCACTGAAGTGCTTATTTCAGTGAGATAAGCACTTCAGAAGACCAAAATCACAACTTCACCAAACCACCCAACTTTCAATGCTGGGTTCACTGAAGTGCTTATTTCAGTGAGATAAGTACTTCAATACGCCAAAATCCCAACCTCACCAAGCGACTCAACTTTTGATGCTGGTTCCACTGAATTGCTTATTTCAGTGAGATAAGCATTTCCGAAGGCAAAATCTAAACTTCACTAATCGACTCAACTTTTGATGCTGATTTCACTGAAATGCTTCTTTCAGTCAGATATTCACATCAGAAGGCCAAAATCTCAACTTCACCAAACCACCCAACTTTCGATCCAGGATATACCCAAAGGCTAATTTCAGTGAGATAAGCACTTCAGAAGACAAAATTCTAAACTTCACCAAACCACTCAATTTCGATGCTGGGATCACTGAAGTGATTATTTCAGTGAGATAAGCACTTCAGAAGAGCAAAAACTCAACTTCACAAAACCACTCAACTTTCGATGCTGGGCTCACTGCAGTGCTTATTTCAGTGAGATAAGCACTTCAGAATGCCAAAATCCCAACCTCACCAAACGATTCAACTTTTGATACTGGATTTACCCAAATGCTTATTTCAGTGAGATAAGCACTTCAGAAGACCAAAATCTAAACTTCACCAAAACACCGAACTTTCAATGCTGGGTTCACTGAAGTGGTAATTTCAGTGAGATAAGCACTTCAGAAGATCAAAATCTAAACATCTCAAAACCACTCAACTTTCGATGCTGTGTTCACTGAAGTGCTTATTTCAGTGAGATAAGCACTTCAGAAGACCAAAATCTAAACTTCACCAAACCACCCAACTTTCAATGCTGGGTTCACTGAAGTGCTTATTTCAGTGAGATAAGCACTTCAGAAGACCAAAATCTAAACTTCACCAAACCACCCAACTTTCAATGCTGGGTTCAATGAAGTGCTTATTTCAGTGAGATAAGCACTTCAGAAGACCAAAATCTCAACATCACAAAACCACTCAAATTTCGATGCTGGGTTCACTGAAGTGCTTATTTCATTGAGATAAGCACTTCACTTCGCCAAAATCCCAACCTCACCAAACGACTCAACTTTTGATGCTGGTTCCACTGAATTGCTTATTTCAGTGAGATAAGCACTTCAGAAGGCCAAAATCTAAACATCACTAATCGACTCAACTTTTGATGCTGATTTCACTGAAATGCTTCTTTCAGTCAGATAAGCACATCAGAAGGCCAAAATCTCAACTTCACCAAACCACCCAACTTTCGAACCAGGATTTACACAAATGCTTATTTCAGTGAGATAAGCACTTCAGAAGACTGCAATCTTAACTTCACCAAACCACTCAACTTCCGATGCTGGGATCACTGAAGTGCTTATTTCAGTGAGATAAGCACTTCAGAAGAACAAAATCTCAACAACTCAAAACCACTCAACTTTCGATGCTGGGTGCACTGAAGTGCTTATTTCAGTGAGATAAGCACTTCAGAAGACCAAAATCTCAACATCACCAAACCACTCAAATTTCGATGCTGGGCTCACTGCAGTGCTTATTTCAGTGAGATAAGCACTTCAGATTGCCAAAATCCCAACCTCACCAAACGACTCAACTTTCGATGCTGGGCTCACTGCAGTGCTTGTTTCAGTGAGAGAAGCACTTCAGAATGCCAAAATCCCAACCTCAGCAAACGACTCAACTTTTGATACTGGTTTCATGAAATGCTTCTTTCAGTCAGGTAAGCACTTCAGAAGGCCAAAATCTCAACTTCACTAAACGACTCAACTTTTGATGCTGATTTCACTGAAATGCTTCTTTCGGTCAGATAAGCACATCAGAAGGCCAAAATCTCAACTTCACCAAACCACCCAACTTTCGATCCAGGATATACCCAAAGGCTAATTTCAGTGAGATAAGCACTTCAGAAGACAAAAATCTAAACTTCACCAAACCACTCAACTTTCGATGCTGGGATCACTGAAGTGCTTATTTCAGTGAGATAAGCACTTCAGAAGAGCAAAAACTCAACTTCACAAAACCACTCAACTTTCGATGCTGGGCTCACTGCAGTGCTTATTTCAATGAGATAAGCACTTCAGAATGCCAAAATCCCAACCTCACCAAACGACTCAACTTTTGATACTTTTCTCACTGAAATGCTTCTTTCAGTCAGATAAGCAATTCAGAAGGCCAAAATCTCAACTTCACAAAACCAGCCAACTTTCGATACTGGATTTATCCAAATGCTTATTTCAGTGAAATAAGCACTTCAGGAGACCACAATCTAAACTTCACCAAAACACCCAACTTTCGATGCTGGGTTCACTGAAGTGCTTATTTCAGTGAGATAAGCACTTCAGAAGACCAAAATCTAAACTTCACCAAACCACCCAACTTTCAATGCTGGGTTCACTGAAGTGCCTATTTCATTGAGATAAGCACTTCACTTCGCCAAAATCCCAACCTCACCAAACGACTCAACTTTTGATGCTGGTTCCACTGAATTGCTTATTTCAGTGAGATAAGCACTTCAGAAGGCCAAAATCTAAACATCACTAATCGACTCAACTTTTGATGCTGATTTCACTGAAATGCTTCTTTCAGTGTGATAAGCACATCAGAAGGCCAAAATCTCAACTTCACCAAACCACCCAACTTTCGATCCAGGATTTACACAAATGCTTATTTCAGTGAGATAAGCACTTCAGAAGACTAAAATCTTAACTTCACCAAACCACTCAACTTTCGATGCTGGGATGACTGAAGTGCTTATTTCAGTGAGATAAGCACTTCAGAAGAACAAAATCTCAACATCTCAAAACCACTCAACGTTCGATGCTGGGTGCACTGAAGTGCTTATTTCAGTGAGATAAGCACTTCAGAAGACCAAAATCTCAACATCACCAAACGACTCAACTTTCGATGCTGGGTTCACTGAAGTGCTTATTTCAGTGAGATAAGCACTTCAGAATGCCAAAATCCCAACCTCATCAAATGACTCAACTTTTGATGCTGGTTCCACTGAATTGATTATTTCAGTGAGATAAGCACTTCAGAAGGCCAAAATCTAAACATCACTAAACGACTCAACTTTTGATACTTATTTCACTGAAATGCTTCTTTCAGTCAGATAAGCACATCAGAAGGCCAAAATCTCAACTTCACCAAACCACCCAACTTTCGATACTGGATTTACACAAATGCTTATTTCAGTGAGATAAGCACTTCAGAAGACTAAAATCTTAACTTCACCAAACCACTCAACTTTCGATGCTGGGATCACTGAAGTGCTTATTTCATTGAGATAAGCACTTCACTTCGCCAAAATCCCAACCTCACCAAACGACTCAACTTTTGATGCTGGTTCCAGTGAATTGCTTATTCCAGTGAGATAAGCACTTCAGAAGGCCAAAATCTAAACATCACTAATCGACTCAACTTTTGATGCTGGGTTCACTGAAGTGCTTATTTCAGTGAGATAAGCACTTCAGAAAGCCAAAATCTAAACTTCACTGATCGACTCAACTTTTGATGCTGATTTCACTGAAATGCTTCTTTCAGTCAGATAAGCACATCAGAAGGCCAAAATCTCAACTTCACCAAACCACTCAACTTTCGATGCTGGGATCACTGAAGTGCTTATTTCAGTGAGATAAGCACTTCAGAAGAACAAAATCTCAACATCTCAAAACCAGTCAACTTTCGATGCTGGGTGCACTGAAGTGCTTATTTCCGTGAGATAAGCACTTCAGAAGACCAAAATCTAAACTTCACCAAACCACCCAACTTTCGATGCTGGGTTCACTGAAATGCTTATTTCAGTGAGATAAGCACTTCAGAAGACCAAAATCTCAACATCACCAAACCACTCAAATTTCGATGCTGGGTTCACTGAAGTGCTTATTTCAGTGAGATAAGCACTTCAGAAGACCAAAATCACAACTTCACCAAACCACCCAACTTTCAATGCTGGGTTCACTGAAGTGCTTATTTCTGTGAGATAAGTACTTCAATACGCCAAAATCCCAACCTCACCAAGCGACTCAACTTTTGATGCTGGTTCCACTGAATTGATTATTTCAGTGAGATAAGCACTTCAGAAGGCCAAAATCTAAACTTCACTAATCGACTCAACTTTTGATGCTGATTTCACTGAAATGCTTCTTTCAGTCAGATATTCACATCAGAAGGCCAAAATCTCAACTTCACCAAACCACCCAACTTTCGATCCAGGATATACCCAAAGGCTAATTTCAGTGAGATAAGCACTTCAGAAGACAAAATTCTAAACTTCACCAAACCACTCAATTTCGATGCTGGGATCACTGAAGTGATTATTTCAGTGAGATAAGCACTTCAGAAGAGCAAAAACTCAACTTCACAAAACCACTCAACTTTCGATGCTGGGCTCACTGCAGTGCTTATTTCAGTGAGATAAGCACTTCAGAATGCCAAAATCCCAACCTCACCAAACGACTCAACTTTTGATACTGGTTTCACTGAAATGCTTCTTTCAGTCAGATAAGCACTTCAGAAGGCCAAAATCTCAACTTCACAAAACCAGCCAACTGTCGATACTGTATTTACCCAAATGCTTATTTCAGTGAGATAAGCACTTCAGAAGACCAAAATCTAAACTTCACCAAAACACCGAACTTTCAATGCTGGGTTCACTGAAGTGCTAATTTCAGTGAGATAAGCACTTCAGAAGATCAAAATCTAAACATCTCAAAACCACTCAACTTTCGATGCTGTGTTCACTGAAGTGCTTATTTCAGTGAGATAAGCACTTCAGAAGACCAAAATCTAAACTTCACCAAACCACCCAACTTTCAATGCTGCGTTCACTGAAGTGCTAATTTCAGTGAGATAAGCACTTCAGAAGATCAAAATCTAAACATCTCAAAACCACTCAACTTTCGATGCTGTGTTCACTGAAGTGCTTATTTCAGTGAGATAAGCACTTCAGAAGACCAAAATCTAAACTTCACCAAACCACCCAACTTTCAATGCTGGGTTCAATGAAGTGCTTATTTCAGTGAGATAAGCACTTCAGAAGACCAAAATCTCAACATCACAAAACCACTCAAATTTCGATGCTGGGTTCACTGAAGTGCTTATTTCATTGAGATAAGCACTTCACTTCGCCAAAATCCCAACCTCACCAAACGACTCAACTTTTGATGCTGGTTCCACTGAATTGCTTATTTCAGTGAGATAAGCACTTCAGAAGGCCAAAATCTAAACATCACTAATCGACTCAACTTTTGATGCTGATTTCACTGAAATGCTTCTTTCAGTCAGATAAGCACATCAGAAGGCCAAAATCTCAACTTCACCAAACCACCCAACTTTCGAACCAGGATTTACACAAATGCTTATTTCAGTGAGATAAGCACTTCAGAAGACTGCAATCTTAACTTCACCAAACCACTCAACTTTCGATGCTGGGATCACTGAAGTGCTTATTTCAGTGAGATAAGCACTTCAGAAGAACAAAATCTCAACAACTCAAAACCACTCAACTTTCGATGCTGGGTGCACTGAAGTGCTTATTTCAGTGAGATAAGCACTTCAGAAGACCAAAATCTCAACATCACCAAACCACTCACATTTCGATGCTGGGCTCACTGCAGTGCTTATTTCAGTGAGATAAGCACTTCAGATTGCCAAAATCCCAACCTCACCAAACGACTCAACTTTCGATGCTGGGCTCACTGCAGTGCTTGTTTCAGTGAGAGAAGCACTTCAGAATGGCAAAATCCCAACCTCAGCAAACGACGCAACTTTTGATACTGGTTTCATGAAATGCTTCTTTCAGTCAGGTAAGCACTTCAGAAGGCCAAAATCTCATCTTCACAAAACCAGCCAACTTTCGATACTGGATTTACCCAAATGCTTATTTCGGTGAGAGAAGCACTTCAGAAGACCAAAATCTAAACTTCACCAAACCACCCAACTTACAATGCTGGGTTCACTGAAGTGCTTATTTCAGTGAGATAAGCACTTCAGAAGACCAAAAATTAAACTTCACCAAACCACCCAACTTTCAATGCTGGGTTCACTGAAGTGCTTATTTCAGTGAGATAAGCACTTCAGAAGACCAAAATCTAAACTTCACCAAACCACCCAACTTTCAATGCTGGGTTCACTGAAGTGCTTATTTCTGTGAGATAAGCACTTCAGAAGACCAAAATCTAAACTTCACCAAACCACTCAACATTCAATGCTGGGTTCACTGAAGTGCTTATTTCAGTGAGATAAGCACTTCAGAAGACCAAAATCTAAACATCTCAAAACCACTCAAATTTCGATGCTGGGTTCACTGAAGTGCTTATTTCAGTGAGATAAGCACTTCAGAATGCCAAAATCCCAACCTCACCAAACGACTCAACTTTTGATGCTGGTTCCACTGAATTGATTATTTCAGTGAGATAAGCACTTCAGAAGGCCAAAATCTAAACATCACTAAACGACTCAACTTTTGATACTTATTTCACTGAAATGCTTCTTTCAGTCAGATAAGCACATCAGAAGGCCAAAATCTCAACTTCACCAAACCACCCAACTTTCGATACTGGATTTACACAAATGCTTATTTCAGTGAGATAAGCACTTCAGAAGACTAAAATCTTAACTTCACCAAACCACTCAACTTTCGATGCTGGGATCACTGAAGTGCTTATTTCAGTGAGATAAGCACTTCAGAAGAACAAAATCTAAACTTCACCAAACCACCCAACTTTCGATGCTGGGTTCACTGAAATGCTTCTTTCAGTCAGATAAGCACTTCAGAAGAACAAAATCTCAACATCTCAAAACCACTCAACTTTCGATGCTGGGTTCACTGAAGTGCTTATTTCAGTGAGATAAGCACTTCAGAAGACCAAAATCTCAACATCACCAAACCACTCAAATTTCGATGCTGGGTTCACTGAAGTGCTTATTTCAGTGAGATAAGCACTTCAGAAGACCAAAATCACAACGTCACCAAACCACCCAACTTTCAATGCTGGGTTCACTGAAGTGCTTATTTCTGTGAGATAAGTACTTCAATACGCCAAAATCCCAACCTCACCAAGCGACTCAACTTTTGATGCTGTTTCCACTGAATTGCTTATTTCAGTGAGATAAGCACTTCAGAAGGCCAAAATCTAAACTTCACTAATCGACTCAACTTTTGATGCTGATTTCACTGAAATGCTTCTTTCAGGCAGATATTCACATCAGAAGGCCAAAATCTCAACTTCACCAAACCACCCAACTTTCGATCCAGGATATACCCAAAGGCAAATTTCAGTGAGATAAGAACTTCAGAAGACAAAATTCTAAACTTCACCAAACCACTCAATTTCGATGCTGGGATCACTGAAGTGATTATTTCAGTGAGATTAGCACTTCAGAAGAGCAAAAACTCAACTTCACAAAATCACTCAACTTTCGATGCTGGGCTCACTGCAGTGCTTATTTCAGTGAGATAAGCACTTCAGAATGCCAAAATCCCAACCTCACCAAACGACTCAACTTTTGATGCTGATTTCACTGAAATGCTTCTTTCAGTCAGATAAGCACATCAGAAGGCCAAAATCTCAACTTCACCAAACCACCCAACTTTCGATCCAGGATATACCCAAAGGCTAATTTCAGTGAGATAAGCACTTCAGAAGACAAAAATCTAAACTTCACCAAACCACTCAACTTTCGATGCTGGGATCACTGAAGTGCTTATTTCAGTGAGATAAGCACTTCAGAAGAGCAAAAACTCAACTTCACAAAACCACTCAACTTTCGATGCTGGGCTCACTGCAGTGCTTATTTCAATGAGATAAGCACTTCAGAATGCCAAAATCCCAACCTCACCAAACGACTCAACTTTTGATACTTTTCTCACTGAAATGCTTCTTTCAGTCAGATAAGCAATTCAGAAGGCCAAAATCTCAACTTCACAAAACCAGCCAACTTTCGATACTGGATTTATCCAAATGCTTATTTCAGTGAAATAAGCACTCCAGGAGACCACAATCTAAACTTCACCAAAACACCCAACTTTCGATGCTGGGTTCACTGAAGTGCTTATTTCAGTGAGATAAGCACTTCAGAAGACCAAAATCTAAACTTCACCAAACCACCCAACTTTCAATGCTGGGTTCACTGAAGTGCTTATTTCAGTGAGATAAGCACTTCAGAAGACCAAAATCTCAACATCACAAAACCACTCAAATTTCGATGCTGGGTTCACTGAAGTGCCTATTTCATTGAGATAAGCACTTCACTTCGCCAAAATCCCAACCTCACCAAACGACTCAACTTTTGATGCTGGTTCCACTGAATTGCTTATTTCAGTGAGATAAGCACTTCAGAAGGCCAAAATCTAAACATCACTAATCAACTCAACTTTTGATGCTGATTTCACTGAAATGCTTCTTTCAGTGTGATAAGCACATCAGAAGGCCAAAATCTCAACTTCACCAAACCACCCAACTTTCGATCCAGGATTTACACAAATGCTTATTTCAGTGAGATAAGCACTTCAGAAGACTAAAATCTTAACTTCACCAAACCACTCAACTTTCGATGCTGGGATGACTGAAGTGCTTATTTCAGTGAGATAAGCACTTCAGAAGAACAAAATCTCAACATCTCAAAACCACTCAACGTTCGATGCTGGGTGCACTGAAGTGCTTATTTCAGTGAGATAAGCACTTCAGAAGACCAAAATCTCAACATCACCAAACGACTCAACTTTCGATGCTGGGTTCACTGAAGTGCTTATTTCAGTGAGATAAGCACTTCATAATGCCAAAATCCCAACCTCACCAAACGACTCAACTTTTGATGCTGGTTCCACTGAATTGATTATTTCAGTGAGATAAGCACTTCAGAAGGCCAAAATCTAAACATCACTAAACGACTCAACTTTTGATACTTATTTCACTGAAATGCTTCTTTCAGTCAGATAAGCACATCAGAAGGCCAAAATCTCAACTTCACCAAACCACCCAACTTTCGATTCTGGATTTACACAAATGCTTATTTCAGTGAGATAAGCACTTCAGAAGACTAAAACCTTAACTTCACCAAACCACTCAACTTTCGATGCTGGGATCACTGAAGTGCTTATTTCAGTGAGATAAGTTCTTCAGAAGAACAAAATCTAAACATCACTAAACGACTCAACTTTTGATACTTATTTCACTGAAATGCTTATTTCAGTGAGATAAGCACATCAGAAGGCCAAAATCTTAACTTCACCAAACCACTCAACTTTCGATGCTGGGATGACTGAAGTGCTTATTTCAGTGAGATAAGCACTTCAGAAGACCAAAATCTAAACTTCACCAAACCACCCAACTTTCGATGCTGGGTTCACTGAAATGCTTCTTTCAGTCAGATAAGCACTTCAGAAGAACAAAATCTCAACATCTCAAAACCACTCAACTTTCGATGCTGGGTTCACTGAAGTGCTTATTTCAGTGAGATAAGCACTTCAGAAGACCAAAATCTCAACATCACCAAACCACTCAAATTTCGATGCTGGGTTCACTGAAGTGCTTATTTCAGTGAGATAAGCACTTCAGAAGACC
Source organism: Stegostoma tigrinum (assembly GCF_030684315.1). Taxonomy (NCBI): domain Eukaryota; kingdom Metazoa; phylum Chordata; class Chondrichthyes; order Orectolobiformes; family Stegostomatidae; genus Stegostoma; species Stegostoma tigrinum. The sequence goes on from NW_026728053.1 coordinate 987,866, forward strand.
AAAATCTAAACTTCACCAAACCACCCAACTTTCAATGCTGGGTTCACTGAAGTGCTTATTTCAGTGAGATAAGCACTTCAGAAGACCAAAATCTCAACATCACAAAACCACTCAAATTTCGATGCTGGGTTCACTGAAGTGCCTATTTCATTGAGATAAGCACTTCACTTCGCCAAAATCCCAACCTCACCAAACGACTCAACTTTTGATGCTGGTTCCACTGAATTGCTTATTTCAGTGAGATAATAACTTCAGAAGGCCAAAATCTAAACATCACTTATCGACTCAACTTTTGATGCTGATTTCACTGAAATGCTTCTTTCAGTGTGATAAGCACATCAGAAGGACAAAATCTCAACTTCACCAAACCACCCAACTTTCGATCCAGGATTTACACAAATGCTTATTTCAGTGAGATAAGCACTTCAGAAGACTAAAATCTTAACTTCACCAAACCACTCAACTTTCGATGCTGGGATGACTGAAGTGATTATTTCAGTGAGATAAGCACTTCAGAAGAACAAAATCTCAACATCTCAAAACCACTCAACGTTCGATGCTGGGTGCACTGAAGTGCTTATTTCAGTGAGATAAGCACTTCAGAAGACCAAAATCTCAACATCACCAAACGACTCAACTTTCGATGCTGGGTTCACTGAAGTGCTTATTTCAGTGAGATAAGCACTTCAGAATGCCAAAATCCCAACCTCATCAAACGACTCAACTTTTGATGCTGGTTCCACTGAATTGATTATTTCAGTGAGATAAGCACTTCAGAAGGCCAAAATCTAAACATCACTAAACGACTCAACTTTTGATACTTATTTCACTGAAATGCTTCTTTCAGTCAGATAAGCACATCAGAAGGCCAAAATCTCAACTTCACCAAACCACCCAACTTTCGATACTGGATTTACACAAATGCTTATTTCAGTGAGATAAGCACTTCAGAAGACTAAAATCTTAACTTCACCAAACCACTCAACTTTCGATGCTGGGATCACTGAAGTGCTTATTTCATTGAGATAAGCACTTCACTTCGCCAAAATCCCAACCTCACCAAACGACTCAACTTTTGATGCTGGTTCCAGTGAATTGCTTATTCCAGTGAGATAAGCACTTCAGAAGGCCAAAATCTAAACATCACTAATCGACTCAACTTTTGATGCTGGGTTCACTGAAGTGCTTATTTCAGTGAGATAAGCACTTCAGAAAGCCAAAATCTAAACTTCACTAATCGACTCAACTTTTGATGCTGATTTCACTGAAATGCTTCTTTCAGTCAGATAAGCACATCAGAAGGCCAAAATCTCAACTTCACCAAACCACTCAACTTTCGATGCTGGGATCACTGAAGTGCTTATTTCAGTGAGATAAGCACTTCAGAAGAACAAAATCTCAACATCTCAAAACCACTCAACTTTCGATGCTGGGTGCACTGAAGTGCTTATTTCCGTGAGATAAGCACTTCAGAAGACCAAAATCTAAACTTCACCAAACCACCCAACTTTCGATGCTGGGTTCACTGAAATGCTTATTTCAGTGAGATAAGCACTTCAGAAGACCAAAATCTCAACATCACCAAACCACTCAAATTTCGATGCTGGGTTCACTGAAGTGCTTATTTCAGTGAGATAAGCACTTCAGAAGACCAAAATCACAACTTCACCAAACCACCCAACTTTCAATGCTGGGTTCACTGAAGTGCTTATTTCAGTGAGATAAGTACTTCAATACGCCAAAATCCCAACCTCACCAAGCGACTCAACTTTTGATGCTGGTTCCACTGAATTGCTTATTTCAGTGAGATAAGCACTTCCGAAGGCAAAATCTAAACTTCACTAATCGACTCAACTTTTGATGCTGATTTCACTGAAATGCTTCTTTCAGTCAGATATTCACATCAGAAGGCCAAAATCTCAACTTCACCAAACCACCCAACTTTCGATCCAGGATATACCCAAAGGCTAATTTCAGTGAGATAAGCACTTCAGAAGACAAAATTCTAAACTTCACCAAACCACTCAATTTCGATGCTGGGATCACTGAAGTGATTATTTCAGTGAGATAAGCACTTCAGAAGAGCAAAAACTCAACTTCACAAAACCACTCAACTTTCGATGCTGGGCTCACTGCAGTGCTTATTTCAGTGAGATAAGCACTTCAGAATGCCAAAATCCCAACCTCACCAAACGACTCAACTTTTGATACTGGTTTCACTGAAATGCTTCTTTCAGTCAGATAAGCACTTCAGAAGGCCAAAATCTAAACTTCACAAAACCAGCCAACTTTCGATACTGGATTTACCCAAATGCTTATTTCAGTGAGATAAGCACTTCAGAAGACCAAAATCTAAACTTCACCAAAACACCGAACTTTCAATGCTGGGTTCACTGAAGTGCTAATTTCAGTGAGATAAGCACTTCAGAAGATCAAAATCTAAACATCTCAAAACCACTCAACTTTCGATGCTGTGTTCACTGAAGTGCTTATTTCAGTGAGATAAGCACTTCAGAAGACCAAAATCTAAACTTCACCAAACCACCCAACTTTCAATGCTGGGTTCACTGAAGTGCTAATTTCAGTGAGATAAGCACTTCAGAAGATCAAAATCTAAACATCTCAAAACCACTCAACTTTCGATGCTGTGTTCACTGAAGTGCTTATTTCAGTGAGATAAGCACTTCAGAAGTCCAAAATCTAAACTTCACCAAACCACCCAACTTTCAATGCTGGGTTCAATGAAGTGCTTATTTCAGTGAGATAAGCACTTCAGAAGACCAAAATCTCAACATCACAAAACCACTCAAATTTCGATGCTGGGTTCACTGAAGTGCTTATTTCATTGAGATAAGCACTTCACTTCGCCAAAATCCCAACCTCACCAAACGACTCAACTTTTGATGCTGGTTCCACTGAATTGCTTATTTCAGTGAGATAAGCACTTCAGAAGGCCAAAATCTAAACATCACTAATCGACTCAACTTTTGATGCTGATTTCACTGAAATGCTTCTTTCAGTCAGATAAGCACATCAGAAGGCCAAAATCTCAACTTCACCAAACCACCCAACTTTCGAACCAGGATTTACACAAATGCTTATTTCAGTGAGATAAGCACTTCAGAAGACTGCAATCTTAACTTCACCAAACCACTCAACTTTCGATGCTGGGATCACTGAAGTGCTTATTTCAGTGAGATAAGCACTTCAGAAGAACAAAATCTCAACAACTCAAAACCACTCAACTTTCGATGCTGGGTGCACTGAAGTGCTTATTTCAGTGAGATAAGCACTTCAGAAGACCAAAATCTCAACATCACCAAACCACTCAAATTTCGATGCTGGGCTCACTGCAGTGCTTGTTTCAGTGAGAGAAGCACTTCAGAATGCCAAAATCCCAACCTCAGCAAACGACTCAACTTTTGATACTGGTTTCATGAAATGCTTCTTTCAGTCAGGTAAGCACTTCAGAAGGCCAAAATCTCATCTTCACAAAACCAGCCAACTTTCGATACTGGATTTACCCAAATGCTTATTTCGGTGAGAGAAGCACTTCAGAAGACCAAAATCTAAACTTCACCAAACCACCCAACTTACAATTTTGGGGTTCACTGAAGTGCTTATTTCAGTGAGATAAGCACTTCAGAAGACCAAAAACTAAACTTCACCAAACCACCCAACTTTCAATGCTGGGTTCACTGAAGTGCTTATTTCAGTGAGATAAGCACTTCAGAAGACCAAAATCTAAACTTCACCAAACCACCCAACTTTCAATGCTGGGTTCACTGAAGTGCTTATTTCTGTGAGATAAGCACTTCAGAAGACCAAAATCTAAACTTCACCAAACCACTCAACATTCAATGCTGGGTTCACTGAAGTGCTTATTTCAGTGAGATAAGCACTTCAGAAGACCAAAATCTAAACATCTCAAAACCACTCAAATTTCGATGCTGGGTTCACTGAAGTGCTTATTTCAGTGAGATAAGCACTTCAGAATGCCAAAATCCCAACCTCACCAAACGACTCAACTTTTGATGCTGGTTCCACTGAATTGATTATTTCAGTGAGATAAGCACTTCAGAAGGCCAAAATCTAAACATCACTAAACGACTCAACTTTTGATACTGATTTCACTGAAATGCTTCTTTCAGTCAGATAAGCACATCAGAAGGCCATAATCTCAACTTCACCAAACCACCCAACTTTCGATCCAGGATTTACACAAATGCTTATTTCAGTGAGATAAGCACTTCAGAAGACTAAAATCTTAACTTCACCAAACCACTCAATTTTCGATGCTGGGATCACTGAAGTGCTTATTTCAGTGAGATAAGCACTTCAGAAGACCAAAATCTAAACTTCACCAAACCACCCAACTTTCAATGCTGGGTTCACTGAAATGCTTCTTTCAGTCAGATAAGCACTTCAGAAGAACAAAATCTCAACATCTCAAAACCACTCAACTTTCAATGCTGGGTTCACTGAAGTGCTTATTTCAGTGAGATAAGCACTTCAGAAGACCAAAATCTCAACATCACCAAACCACTCAAATTTCGATGCTGGGTTCACATGAAGTGCTTATTTCAGTGAGATAAGCACTTCAGAAGACCAAAATCTCAACTTCACCAAACCACCCAACTTTCGATCCAGGATATACCCAAAGGCTAATTTCAGTGAGATAAGCACTTCAGAAGACAAAAATCTAAACTTCACCAAACCACTCAACTTTCGATGCTGGGATCACTGAAGTGCTTATTTCAGTGAGATAAGCACTTCAGAAGACTAAAATCTTAACTTCACCAAACCACTCAACTTTCGATGCTGGGATGACTGAAGTGATTATTTCAGTGAGATAAGCACTTCAGAAGAACAAAATCTCAACATCTCAAAACCACTCAACGTTCGATGCTGGGTGCACTGAAGTGCTTATTTCAGTGAGATAAGCACTTCAGAAGACCAAAATCTCAACATCACCAAACGACTCAACTTTCGATGCTGGGTTCACTGAAGTGCTTATTTCAGTGAGATAAGCACTTCATAATGCCAAAATCCCAACCTCACCAAACGACTCAACTTTTGATGCTGGTTCCACTGAATTGATTATTTCAGTGAGATAAGCACTTCAGAAGGCCAAAATCTAAACATCACTAAACGACTCAACTTTTGATACTTATTTCACTGAAATGCTTCTTTCAGTCAGATAAACACATCAGAAGGCCAAAATCTCAACTTCACCAAACCACCCAACTTTCGATTCTGGATTTACACAAATGCTTATTTCAGTGAGATAAGCACTTCAGAAGACTAAAACCTTAACTTCACCAAACCACTCAACTTTCGATGCTGGGATCACTGAAGTGCTTATTTCAGTGAGATAAGCACTTCAGAAGAACAAAATCTAAACATCACTAAACGACTCAACTTTTGATACTTATTTCACTGAAATGCTTATTTCAGTGAGATAAGCACATCAGAAGGCCAAAATCTTAACTTCACCAAACCACTCAACTTTCGATGCTGGGATGACTGAAGTGCTTATTTCAGTGAGATAAGCACTTCAGAAGACCAAAATCTAAACTTCACCAAACCACCCAACTTTCGATGCTGGGTTCACTGAAATGCTTCTTTCAGTCAGATAAGCACTTCAGAAGAACAAAATCTCAACATCTCAAAACCACTCAACTTTCGATGCTGGGTTCACTGAAGTGCTTATTTCAGTGAGATAAGCACTTCAGAAGACCAAAATCTCAACATCACCAAACCACTCAAATTTCGATGCTGGGTTCACTGAAGTGCTTATTTCAGTGAGATAAGCACTTCAGAAGACCAAAATCTAAACTTCACCAAACCACCCAACTTTCAATGCTGGGTTCACTGAAGTGCTTATTTCAGTGAGATAAGCACTTCAGAAGACCAAAATCTCAACATCACAAAACCACTCAAATTTCGATGCTGGGTTCACTGAAGTGCCTATTTCATTGAGATAAGCACTTCACTTCGCCAAAATCCCAACCTCACCAAACGACTCAACTTTTGATGCTGGTTCCACTGAATTGCTTATTTCAGTGAGATAATAACTTCAGAAGGCCAAAATCTAAACATCACTTATCGACTCAACTTTTGATGCTGATTTCACTGAAATGCTTCTTTCAGTGTGATAAGCACATCAGAAGGACAAAATCTCAACTTCACCAAACCACCCAACTTTCGATCCAGGATTTACACAAATGCTTATTTCAGTGAGATAAGCACTTCAGAAGACTAAAATCTTAACTTCACCAAACCACTCAACTTTCGATGCTGGGATGACTGAAGTGATTATTTCAGTGAGATAAGCACTTCAGAAGAACAAAATCTCAACATCTCAAAACCACTCAACGTTCGATGCTGGGTGCACTGAAGTGCTTATTTCAGTGAGATAAGCACTTCAGAAGACCAAAATCTCAACATCACCAAACGACTCAACTTTCGATGCTGGGTTCACTGAAGTGCTTATTTCAGTGAGATAAGCACTTCAGAATGCCAAAATCCCAACCTCATCAAACGACTCAACTTTTGATGCTGGTTCCACTGAATTGATTATTTCAGTGAGATAAGCACTTCAGAAGGCCAAAATCTAAACATCACTAAACGACTCAACTTTTGATACTTATTTCACTGAAATGCTTCTTTCAGTCAGATAAGCACATCAGAAGGCCAAAATCTCAACTTCACCAAACCACCCAACTTTCGATACTGGATTTACACAAATGCTTATTTCAGTGAGATAAGCACTTCAGAAGACTAAAATCTTAACTTCACCAAACCACTCAACTTTCGATGCTGGGATCACTGAAGTGCTTATTTCATTGAGATAAGCACTTCACTTCGCCAAAATCCCAACCTCACCAAACGACTCAACTTTTGATGCTGGTTCCAGTGAATTGCTTATTCCAGTGAGATAAGCACTTCAGAAGGCCAAAATCTAAACATCACTAATCGACTCAACTTTTGATGCTGGGTTCACTGAAGTGCTTATTTCAGTGAGATAAGCACTTCAGAAAGCCAAAATCTAAACTTCACTAATCGACTCAACTTTTGATGCTGATTTCACTGAAATGCTTCTTTCAGTCAGATAAGCACATCAGAAGGCCAAAATCTCAACTTCACCAAACCACTCAACTTTCGATGCTGGGATCACTGAAGTGCTTATTTCAGTGAGATAAGCACTTCAGAAGAACAAAATCTCAACATCTCAAAACCACTCAACTTTCGATGCTGGGTGCACTGAAGTGCTTATTTCCGTGAGATAAGCACTTCAGAAGACCAAAATCTAAACTTCACCAAACCACCCAACTTTCGATGCTGGGTTCACTGAAATGCTTATTTCAGTGAGATAAGCACTTCAGAAGACCAAAATCTCAACATCACCAAACCACTCAAATTTCGATGCTGGGTTCACTGAAGTGCTTATTTCAGTGAGATAAGCACTTCAGAAGACCAAAATCACAACTTCACCAAACCACCCAACTTTCAATGCTGGGTTCACTGAAGTGCTTATTTCAGTGAGATAAGTACTTCAATACGCCAAAATCCCAACCTCACCAAGCGACTCAACTTTTGATGCTGGTTCCACTGAATTGCTTATTTCAGTGAGATAAGCACTTCCGAAGGCAAAATCTAAACTTCACTAATCGACTCAACTTTTGATGCTGATTTCACTGAAATGCTTCTTTCAGTCAGATATTCACATCAGAAGGCCAAAATCTCAACTTCACCAAACCACCCAACTTTCGATCCAGGATATACCCAAAGGCTAATTTCAGTGAGATAAGCACTTCAGAAGACAAAATTCTAAACTTCACCAAACCACTCAATTTCGATGCTGGGATCACTGAAGTGATTATTTCAGTGAGATAAGCACTTCAGAAGAGCAAAAACTCAACTTCACAAAACCACTCAACTTTCGATGCTGGGCTCACTGCAGTGCTTATTTCAGTGAGATAAGCACTTCAGAATGCCAAAATCCCAACCTCACCAAACGACTCAACTTTTGATACTGGTTTCACTGAAATGCTTCTTTCAGTCAGATAAGCACTTCAGAAGGCCAAAATCTAAACTTCACAAAACCAGCCAACTTTCGATACTGGATTTACCCAAATGCTTATTTCAGTGAGATAAGCACTTCAGAAGACCAAAATCTAAACTTCACCAAAACACCGAACTTTCAATGCTGGGTTCACTGAAGTGCTAATTTCAGTGAGATAAGCACTTCAGAAGATCAAAATCTAAACATCTCAAAACCACTCAACTTTCGATGCTGTGTTCACTGAAGTGCTTATTTCAGTGAGATAAGCACTTCAGAAGACCAAAATCTAAACTTCACCAAACCACCCAACTTTCAATGCTGGGTTCACTGAAGTGCTAATTTCAGTGAGATAAGCACTTCAGAAGATCAAAATCTAAACATCTCAAAACCACTCAACTTTCGATGCTGTGTTCACTGAAGTGCTTATTTCAGTGAGATAAGCACTTCAGAAGTCCAAAATCTAAACTTCACCAAACCACCCAACTTTCAATGCTGGGTTCAATGAAGTGCTTATTTCAGTGAGATAAGCACTTCAGAAGACCAAAATCTCAACATCACAAAACCACTCAAATTTCGATGCTGGGTTCACTGAAGTGCTTATTTCATTGAGATAAGCACTTCACTTCGCCAAAATCCCAACCTCACCAAACGACTCAACTTTTGATGCTGGTTCCACTGAATTGCTTATTTCAGTGAGATAAGCACTTCAGAAGGCCAAAATCTAAACATCACTAATCGACTCAACTTTTGATGCTGATTTCACTGAAATGCTTCTTTCAGTCAGATAAGCACATCAGAAGGCCAAAATCTCAACTTCACCAAACCACCCAACTTTCGAACCAGGATTTACACAAATGCTTATTTCAGTGAGATAAGCACTTCAGAAGACTGCAATCTTAACTTCACCAAACCACTCAACTTTCGATGCTGGGATCACTGAAGTGCTTATTTCAGTGAGATAAGCACTTCAGAAGAACAAAATCTCAACAACTCAAAACCACTCAACTTTCGATGCTGGGTGCACTGAAGTGCTTATTTCAGTGAGATAAGCACTTCAGAAGACCAAAATCTCAACATCACCAAACCACTCAAATTTCGATGCTGGGCTCACTGCAGTGCTTGTTTCAGTGAGAGAAGCACTTCAGAATGCCAAAATCCCAACCTCAGCAAACGACTCAACTTTTGATACTGGTTTCATGAAATGCTTCTTTCAGTCAGGTAAGCACTTCAGAAGGCCAAAATCTCATCTTCACAAAACCAGCCAACTTTCGATACTGGATTTACCCAAATGCTTATTTCGGTGAGAGAAGCACTTCAGAAGACCAAAATCTAAACTTCACCAAACCACCCAACTTACAATTTTGGGGTTCACTGAAGTGCTTATTTCAGTGAGATAAGCACTTCAGAAGACCAAAAACTAAACTTCACCAAACCACCCAACTTTCAATGCTGGGTTCACTGAAGTGCTTATTTCAGTGAGATAAGCACTTCAGAAGACCAAAATCTCAACTTCACCAAACCACCCAACTTTCGATCCAGGATATACCCAAAGGCTAATTTCAGTGAGATAAGCACTTCAGAAGACAAAAATCTAAACTTCACCAAACCACTCAACTTTCGATGCTGGGATCACTGAAGTGCTTATTTCAGTGAGATAAGCACTTCAGAAGACTAAAATCTTAACTTCACCAAACCACTCAACTTTCGATGCTGGGATGACTGAAGTGATTATTTCAGTGAGATAAGCACTTCAGAAGAACAAAATCTCAACATCTCAAAACCACTCAACGTTCGATGCTGGGTGCACTGAAGTGCTTATTTCAGTGAGATAAGCACTTCAGAAGACCAAAATCTCAACATCACCAAACGACTCAACTTTCGATGCTGGGTTCACTGAAGTGCTTATTTCAGTGAGATAAGCACTTCATAATGCCAAAATCCCAACCTCACCAAACGACTCAACTTTTGATGCTGGTTCCACTGAATTGATTATTTCAGTGAGATAAGCACTTCAGAAGGCCAAAATCTAAACATCACTAAACGACTCAACTTTTGATACTTATTTCACTGAAATGCTTCTTTCAGTCAGATAAGCACATCAGAAGGCCAAAATCTCAACTTCACCAAACCACCCAACTTTCGATTCTGGATTTACACAAATGCTTATTTCAGTGAGATAAGCACTTCAGAAGACTAAAACCTTAACTTCACCAAACCACTCAACTTTCGATGCTGGGATCACTGAAGTGCTTATTTCAGTGAGATAAGCACTTCAGAAGAACAAAATCTAAACATCACTAAACGACTCAACTTTTGATACTTATTTCACTGAAATGCTTATTTCAGTGAGATAAGCACATCAGAAGGCCAAAATCTTAACTTCACCAAACCACTCAACTTTCGATGCTGGGATGACTGAAGTGCTTATTTCAGTGAGATAAGCACTTCAGAAGACCAAAATCTAAACTTCACCAAACCACCCAACTTTCGATGCTGGGTTCACTGAAATGCTTCTTTCAGTCAGATAAGCACTTCAGAAGAACAAAATCTCAACATCTCAAAACCACTCAACTTTCGATGCTGGGTTCACTGAAGTGCTTATTTCAGTGAGATAAGCACTTCAGAAGACCAAAATCTCAACATCACCAAACCACTCAAATTTCGATGCTGGGTTCACTGAAGTGCTTATTTCAGTGAGATAAGCACTTCAGAAGACCAAAATCTAAACTTCACCAAACCACCCAACTTTCAATGCTGGGTTCACTGAAGTGCTTATTTCAGTGAGATAAGCACTTCAGAAGACCAAAATCTCAACATCACAAAACCACTCAAATTTCGATGCTGGGTTCACTGAAGTGCCTATTTCATTGAGATAAGCACTTCACTTCGCCAAAATCCCAACCTCACCAAACGACTCAACTTTTGATGCTGGTTCCACTGAATTGCTTATTTCAGTGAGATAATAACTTCAGAAGGCCAAAATCTAAACATCACTTATCGACTCAACTTTTGATGCTGATTTCACTGAAATGCTTCTTTCAGTGTGATAAGCACATCAGAAGGACAAAATCTCAACTTCACCAAACCACCCAACTTTCGATCCAGGATTTACACAAATGCTTATTTCAGTGAGATAAGCACTTCAGAAGACTAAAATCTTAACTTCACCAAACCACTCAACTTTCGATGCTGGGATGACTGAAGTGATTATTTCAGTGAGATAAGCACTTCAGAAGAACAAAATCTCAACATCTCAAAACCACTCAACGTTCGATGCTGGGTGCACTGAAGTGCTTATTTCAGTGAGATAAGCACTTCAGAAGACCAAAATCTCAACATCACCAAACGACTCAACTTTCGATGCTGGGTTCACTGAAGTGCTTATTTCAGTGAGATAAGCACTTCAGAATGCCAAAATCCCAACCTCATCAAACGACTCAACTTTTGATGCTGGTTCCACTGAATTGATTATTTCAGTGAGATAAGCACTTCAGAAGGCCAAAATCTAAACATCACTAAACGACTCAACTTTTGATACTTATTTCACTGAAATGCTTCTTTCAGTCAGATAAGCACATCAGAAGGCCAAAATCTCAACTTCACCAAACCACCCAACTTTCGATACTGGATTTACACAAATGCTTATTTCAGTGAGATAAGCACTTCAGAAGACGAAAATCTTAACTTCACCAAACCACTCAACTTTCGATGCTGGGATCACTGAAGTGCTTATTTCATTGAGATAAGCACTTCACTTCGCCAAAATCCCAACCTCACCAAACGACTCAACTTTTGATGCTGGTTCCAGTGAATTGCTTATTCCAGTGAGATAAGCACTTCAGAAGGCCAAAATCTAAACTTCACTAATCGACTCAACTTTTGATGCTGATTTCACTGAAATGCTTCTTTCAGTCAGATAAGCACATCAGAAGGCCAAAATCTCAACTTCACCAAACCACTCAACTTTCGATGCTGGGATCACTGAAGTGCTTATTTCAGTGAGATAAGCACTTCAGAAGAACAAAATCTCAACATCTCAAAACCACTCAACTTTCGATGCTGGGTGCACTGAAGTGCTTATTTCCGTGAGATAAGCACTTCAGAAGACCAAAATCTAAACTTCACCAAACCACCCAACTTTCGATGCTGGGTTCACTGAAATGCTTATTTCAGTGAGATAAGCACTTCAGAAGACCAAAATCTCAACATCACCAAACCACTCAAATTTCGATGCTGGGTTCACTGAAGTGCTTATTTCAGTGAGATAAGCACTTCAGAAGACCAAAATCACAACTTCACCAAACCACCCAACTTTCAATGCTGGGTTCACTGAAGTGCTTATTTCAGTGAGATAAGTACTTCAATACGCCAAAATCCCAACCTCACCAAGCGACTCAACTTTTGATGCTGGTTCCACTGAATTGCTTATTTCAGTGAGATAAGCACTTCCGAAGGCAAAATCTAAACTTCACTAATCGACTCAACTTTTGATGCTGATTTCACTGAAATGCTTCTTTCAGTCAGATATTCACATCAGAAGGCCAAAATCTCAACTTCACCAAACCACCCAACTTTCGATCCAGGATATACCCAAAGGCTAATTTCAGTGAGATAAGCACTTCAGAAGACAAAATTCTAAACTTCACCAAACCACTCAATTTCGATGCTGGGATCACTGAAGTGATTATTTCAGTGAGATAAGCACTTCAGAAGAGCAAAAACTCAACTTCACAAAACCACTCAACTTTCGATGCTGGGCTCACTGCAGTGCTTATTTCAGTGAGATAAGCACTTCATAATGCCAAAATCCCAACCTCACCAAACGACTCAACTTTTGATACTGGTTTCACTGAAATGCTTCTTTCAGTCAGATAAGCACTTCAGAAGGCCAAAATCTAAACTTCACAAAACCAGCCAACTTTCGATACTGGATTTACCCAAATGCTTATTTCAGTGAGATAAGCACTTCAGAAGACCAAAATCTAAACTTCACCAAAACACCGAACTTTCAATGCTGGGTTCACTGAAGTGCTAATTTCAGTGAGATAAGCACTTCAGAAGATCAAAATCTAAACATCTCAAAACCACTCAACTTTCGATGCTGTGTTCACTGAAGTGCTTATTTCAGTGAGATAAGCACTTCAGAAGACCAAAATCTAAACTTCACCAAACCACCCAACTTTCAATGCTGGGTTCACTGAAGTGCTAATTTCAGTGAGATAAGCACTTCAGAAGATCAAAATCTAAACATCTCAAAACCACTCAACTTTCGATGCTGTGTTCACTGAAGTGCTTATTTCAGTGAGATAAGCACTTCAGAAGACCAAAATCTAAACTTCACCAAACCACCCAACTTTCAATGCTGGGTTCAATGAAGTGCTTATTTCAGTGAGATTAGCACTTCAGAAGACCAAAATCTCAACATCACAAAACCACTCAAATTTCGATGCTGGGTTCACTGAAGTGCTTATTTCATTGAGATAAGCACTTCACTTCGCCAAAATCCCAACCTCACCAAACGACTCAACTTTTGATGCTGGTTCCACTGAATTGCTTATTTCAGTGAGATAAGCACTTCAGAAGGCCAAAATCTAAACATCACTAATCGACTCAACTTTTGATGCTGATTTCACTGAAATGCTTCTTTCAGTCAGATAAGCACATCAGAAGGCCAAAATCTCAACTTCACCAAACCACCCAACTTTCGAACCAGGATTTACACAAATGCTTATTTCAGTGAGATAAGCACTTCAGAAGACTGCAATCTTAACTTCACCAAACCACTCAACTTTCGATGCTGGGATCACTGAAGTGCTTATTTCAGTGAGATAAGCACTTCAGAAGAACAAAATCTCAACAACTCAAAACCACTCAACTTTCGATGCTGGGTGCACTGAAGTGCTTATTTCAGTGAGATAAGCACTTCAGAAGACCAAAATCTCAACATCACCAAACCACTCAAATTTCGATGCTGGGCTCACTGCAGTGCTTGTTTCAGTGAGAGAAGCACTTCAGAATGCCAAAATCCCAACCTCAGCAAACGACTCAACTTTTGATACTGGTTTCATGAAATGCTTCTTTCAGTCAGGTAAGCACTTCAGAAGGCCAAAATCTCATCTTCACAAAACCAGCCAACTTTCGATACTGGATTTACCCAAATGCTTATTTCGGTGAGAGAAGCACTTCAGAAGACCAAAATCTAAACTTCACCAAACCACCCAACTTACAATTTTGGGGTTCACTGAAGTGCTTATTTCAGTGAGATAAGCACTTCAGAAGACCAAAAACTAAACTTCACCAAACCACCCAACTTTCAATGCTGGGTTCACTGAAGTGCTTATTTCAGTGAGATAAGCACTTCAGAAGACCAAAATCTAAACTTCACCAAACCACCCAACTTTCAATGCTGGGTTCACTGAAGTGCTTATTTCTGTGAGATAAGCACTTCAGAAGACCAAAATCTAAACTTCACCAAACCACTCAACATTCAATGCTGGGTTCACTGAAGTGCTTATTTCAGTGAGATAAGCACTTCAGAAGACCAAAATCTAAACATCTCAAAACCACTCAAATTTCGATGCTGGGTTCACTGAAGTGCTTATTTCAGTGAGATAAGCACTTCAGAATGCCAAAATCCCAACCTCACCAAACGACTCAACTTTTGATGCTGGTTCCACTGAATTGATTATTTCAGTGAGATAAGCACTTCAGAAGGCCAAAATCTAAACATCACTAAACGACTCAACTTTTGATACTGATTTCACTGAAATGCTTCTTTCAGTCAGATAAGCACATCAGAAGGCCATAATCTCAACTTCACCAAACCACCCAACTTTCGATCCAGGATTTACACAAATGCTTATTTCAGTGAGATAAGCACTTCAGAAGACTAAAATCTTAACTTCACCAAACCACTCAATTTTCGATGCTGGGATCACTGAAGTGCTTATTTCAGTGAGATAAGCACTTCAGAAGACCAAAATCTAAACTTCACCAAACCACCCAACTTTCAATGCTGGGTTCACTGAAATGCTTCTTTCAGTCAGATAAGCACTTCAGAAGAACAAAATCTCAACATCTCAAAACCACTCAACTTTCAATGCTGGGTTCACTGAAGTGCTTATTTCAGTGAGATAAGCACTTCAGAAGACCAAAATCTCAACATCACCAAACCACTCAAATTTCGATGCTGGGTTCACATGAAGTGCTTATTTCAGTGAAATAAGCACTTCAGGAGACCACAATCTAAACTTCACCAAAACACCCAACTTTCGATGCTGGGTTCACTGAAGTGCTTATTTCAGTGAGATAAGCACTTCAGAAGACCAAAATCTAAACTTCACCAAACCACCCAACTTTCAATGCTGGGTTCACTGAAGTGCTTATTTCAGTGAGATAAGCACTTCAGAAGACCAAAATCTCAACATCACAAAACCACTCAAATTTCGATGCTGGGTTCACTGAAGTGCTTATTTCATTGAGATAAGCACTTCACTTCGCCAAAATCCCAACCTCACCAAACGACTCAACTTTTGATGCTGGTTCCACTGAATTGCTTATTTCAGTGAGATAAGCACTTCAGAAGGCCAAAATCTAAACATCACTAATCGACTCAACTTTTGATGCTGATTTCACTGAAATGCTTCTTTCAGTCAGATAAGCACATCAGAAGGCCAAAATCTCAACTTCACCAAACCACCCAACTTTCGAACCAGGATTTACACAAATGCTTATTTCAGTGAGATAAGCACTTCAGAAGACTGCAATCTTAACTTCACCAAACCACTCAACTTTCGATGCTGGGATCACTGAAGTGCTTATTTCAGTGAGATAAGCACTTCAGAAGAACAAAATCTCAACAACTCAAAACCACTCAACTTTCGATGCTGGGTGCACTGAAGTGCTTATTTCAGTGAGATAAGCACTTCAGAAGACCAAAATCTCAACATCACCAAACCACTCAAATTTCGATGCTGGGCTCACTGCAGTGCTTATTTCAGTGAGATAAGCACTTCAGATTGCCAAAATCCCAACCTCACCAAACGACTCAACTTTCGATGCTGGGCTCACTGCAGTGCTTGTTTCAGTGAGAGAAGCACTTCAGAATGCCAAAATCCCAACCTCAGCAAACGACTCAACTTTTGACACTGGTTTCATGAAATGCTTCTTTCAGTCAGGTAAGCACTTCAGAAGGCCAAAATCTCAACTTCACTAAACGACTCAACTTTTGATGCTGATTTCACTGAAATGCTTCTTTCGGTCAGATAAGCACATCAGAAGGCCAAAATCTCAACTTCACCAAACCACCCAACTTTCGATCCAGGATATACCCAAAGGCTAATTTCAGTGAGATAAGCACTTCAGAAGACAAAAATCTAAACTTCACCAAACCACTCAACTTTCGATGCTGGGATCACTGAAGTGCTTATTTCAGTGAGATAAGCACTTCAGAAGAGCAAAAACTCAACTTCACAAAACCACTCAACTTTCGATGCTGGGCTCACTGCAGTGCTTATTTCAATGAGATAAGCACTTCAGAATGCCAAAATCCCAACCTCACCAAACGACTCAACTTTTGATACTTTTCTCACTGAAATGCTTCTTTCAGTCAGATAAGCAATTCAGAAGGCCAGAATCTCAACTTCACAAAACCAGCCAACTTTCGATACTGGATTTATCCAAATGCTTATTTCAGTGAAATAAGCACTTCAGGAGACCACAATCTAAACTTCACCAAAACACCCAACTTTCGATGCTGGGTTCACTGAAGTGCTTATTTCAGTGAGATAAGCACTTCAGAAGACCAAAATCTAAACTTCACCAAACCACCCAACTTTCAATGCTGGGTTCACTGAAGTGCCTATTTCATTGAGATAAGCACTTCACTTCGCCAAAATCCCAACCTCACCAAACGACTCAACTTTTGATGCTGGTTCCACTGAATTGCTTATTTCAGTGAGATAAGCACTTCAGAAGGCCAAAATCTAAACATCACTAATCGACTCAACTTTTGATGCTGATTTCACTGAAATGCTTCTTTCAGTGTGATAAGCACATCAGAAGGCCAAAATCTCAACTTCACCAAACCACCCAACTTTCGATCCAGGATTTACACAAATGCTTATTTCAGTGAGATAAGCACTTCAGAAGACTAAAATCTTAACTTCACCAAACCACTCAACTTTCGATGCTGGGATGACTGAAGTGCTTATTTCAGTGAGATAAGCACTTCAGAAGAACAAAATCTCAACATCTCAAAACCACTCAACGTTCGATGCTGGGTGCACTGAAGTGCTTATTTCAGTGAGATAAGCACTTCAGAAGACCAAAATCTCAACATCACCAAACGACTCAACTTTCGATGCTGGGTTCACTGAAGTGCTTATTTCAGTGAGATAAGCACTTCAGAATGCCAAAATCCCAACCTCATCAAACGACTCAACTTTTGATGCTGGTTCCACTGAATTGATTATTTCAGTGAGATAAGCACTTCAGAAGGCCAAAATCTAAACATCACTAAACGACTCAACTTTTGATACTTATTTCACTGAAATGCTTCTTTCAGTCAGATAAGCACATCAGAAGGCCAAAATCTCAACTTCACCAAACCACCCAACTTTCGATACTGGATTTACACAAATGCTTATTTCAGTGAGATAAGCACTTCAGAAGACTAAAATCTTAACTTCACCAAACCACTCAACTTTCGATGCTGGGATGACTGAAGTGATTATTTCAGTGAGATAAGCACTTCAGAAGAACAAAATCTCAACATCTCAAAACCACTCAACGTTCGATGCTGGGTGCACTGAAGTGCTTATTTCAGTGAGATAAGCACTTCAGAAGACCAAAATCTCAACATCACCAAACGACTCAACTTTCGATGCTGGGTTCACTGAAGTGCTTATTTCAGTGAGATAAGCACTTCAGAATGCCAAAATCCCAACCTCATCAAACGACTCAACTTTTGATGCTGGTTCCACTGAATTGATTATTTCAGTGAGATAAGCACTTCAGAAGGCCAAAATCTAAACATCACTAAACGACTCAACTTTTGATACTTATTTCACTGAAATGCTTCTTTCAGTCAGATAAGCACATCAGAAGGCCAAAATCTCAACTTCACCAAACCACCCAACTTTCGATACTGGATTTACACAAATGCATATTTCAGTGAGATAAGCACTTCAGAAGACTAAAATCTTAACTTCACCAAACCACTCAACTTTCGATGCTGGGATCACTGAAGTGCTTATTTCATTGAGATAAGCACTTCACTTCGCCAAAATCCCAACCTCACCAAACGACTCAACTTTTGATGCTGGGTTCACTGAAGTGCTTATTTCAGTGAGATAAGCACTTCAGAAAGCCAAAATCTAAACTTCACTAATCGACTCAACTTTTGATGCTGATTTCACTGAAATGCTTCTTTCAGTCAGATAAGCACATCAGAAGGCCAAAATCTCAACTTCACCAAACCACTCAACTTTCGATGCTGGGATCACTGAAGTGCTTATTTCAGTGAGATAAGCACTTCAGAAGAACAAAATCTCAACATCTCAAAACCACTCAACTTTCGATGCTGGGTGCACTGAAGTGCTTATTTCCGTGAGATAAGCACTTCAGAAGACCAAAATCTAAACTTCACCAAACCACCCAACTTTCGATGCTGGGTTCACTGAAATGCTTATTTCAGTGAGATAAGCACTTCAGAAGACCAAAATCTCAACATCACCAAACCACTCAAATTTCGATGCTGGGTTCACTGAAGTGCTTATTTCAGTGAGATAAGCACTTCAGAAGACCAAAATCACAACTTCACCAAACCACCCAACTTTCAATGCTGGGTTCACTGAAGTGCTTATTTCTGTGAGATAAGTACTTCAATACGCCAAAATCCCAACCTCACCAAGCGACTCAACTTTTGATGCTGGTTCCACTGAATTGCTTATTTCAGTGAGATAAGCACTTCAGAAGGCCAAAATCTAAACTTCACTAATCGACTCAACTTTTGATGCTGATTTCACTGAAATGCTTCTTTCAGTCAGATATTCACATCAGAAGGCCAAAATCTCAACTTCACCAAACCACCCAACTTTCGATCCAGGATATACCCAAAGGCTAATTTCAGTGAGATAAGCACTTCAGAAGACAAAATTCTAAACTTCACCAAACCACTCAATTTCGATGCTGGGATCACTGAAGTGATTATTTCAGTGAGATAAGCACTTCAGAAGAGCAAAAACTCAACTTCACAAAACCACTCAACTTTCGATGCTGGGCTCACTGCAGTGCTTATTTCAGTGAGATAAGCACTTCAGAATGCCAAAATCCCAACCTCACCAAACGACTCAACTTTTGATACTGGTTTCACTGAAATGCTTCTTTCAGTCAGATAAGCACTTCAGAAGGCCAAAATCTCAACTTCACAAAACCAGCCAACTTTCGATACTGTATTTACCCAAATGCTTATTTCAGTGAGATAAGCACTTCAGAAGACCAAAATCTAAACTTCACCAAAACACCGAACTTTCAATGCTGGGTTCACTGAAGTGCTAATTTCAGTGAGATAAGCACTTCAGAAGATCAAAATCTAAACATCTCAAAACCACTCAACTTTCGATGCTGTGTTCACTGAAGTGCTTATTTCAGTGAGATAAGCACTTCAGAAGACCAAAATCTAAACTTCACCAAACCACCCAACTTTCAATGCTGCGTTCACTGAAGTGCTAATTTCAGTGAGATAAGCACTTCAGAAGATCAAAATCTAAACATCTCAAAACCACTCAACTTTCGATGCTGTGTTCACTGAAGTGCTTATTTCAGTGAGATAAGCACTTCAGAAGACCAAAATCTAAACTTCACCAAACCACCCAACTTTCAATGCTGGGTTCAATGAAGTGCTTATTTCAGTGAGATAAGCACTTCAGAAGACCAAAATCTCAACATCACAAAACCACTCAAATTTCGATGCTGGGTTCACTGAAGTGCTTATTTCATTGAGATAAGCACTTCACTTCGCCAAAATCCCAACCTCACCAAACGACTCAACTTTTGATGCTGGTTCCACTGAATTGCTTATTTCAGTGAGATAAGCACTTCAGAAGGCCAAAATCTAAACATCACTAATCGACTCAACTTTTGATGCTGATTTCACTGAAATGCTTCTTTCAGTCAGATAAGCACATCAGAAGGCCAAAATCTCAACTTCACCAAACCACCCAACTTTCGAACCAGGATTTACACAAATGCTTATTTCAGTGAGATAAGCACTTCAGAAGACTGCAATCTTAACTTCACCAAACCACTCAACTTTCGATGCTGGGATCACTGAAGTGCTTATTTCAGTGAGATAAGCACTTCAGAAGAACAAAATCTCAACAACTCAAAACCACTCAACTTTCGATGCTGGGTGCACTGAAGTGCATATTTCAGTGAGATAAGCACTTCAGAAGACCAAAATCTCAACATCACCAAACCACTCAAATTTCGATGCTGGGCTCACTGCAGTGCTTATTTCAGTGAGATAAGCACTTCAGATTGCCAAAATCCCAACCTCACCAAACGACTCAACTTTCGATGCTGGGCTCACTGCAGTGCTTGTTTCAGTGAGAGAAGCACTTCAGAATGGCAAAATCCCAACCTCAGCAAACGACTCAACTTTTGATACTGGTTTCATGAAATGCTTCTTTCAGTCAGGTAAGCACTTCAGAAGGCCAAAATCTCATCTTCACAAAACCAGCCAACTTTCGATACTGGATTTACCCAAATGCTTATTTCGGTGAGAGAAGCACTTCAGAAGACCAAAATCTAAACTTCACCAAACCACCCAACTTACAATGCTGGGTTCACTGAAGTGCTTATTTCAGTGAGATAAGCACTTCAGAAGACCAAAAATTAAACTTCACCAAACCACCCAACTTTCAATGCTGGGTTCACTGAAGTGCTTATTTCAGTGAGATAAGCACTTCAGAAGACCAAAATCTAAACTTCACCAAACCACCCAACTTTCAATGCTGGGTTAACTGAAGTGCTTATTTCTGTGAGATAAGCACTTCAGAAGACCAAAATCTAAACTTCACCAAACCACTCAACATTCAATGCTGGGTTCACTGAAGTGCTTATTTCAGTGAGATAAGCACTTCAGAAGACCAAAATCTAAACATCTCAAAACCACTCAAATTTCGATGCTGGGTTCACTGAAGTGCTTATTTCAGTGAGATAAGCACTTCAGAAGACCAAAATCTCAACATCACCAAACCACTCAAATTTCGATGCTGGGTTCACATGAAGTGCTTATTTCAGTGAGATAAGCACATCAGAAGGCCAAAATCTCAACTTCACCAAACCACCCAACTTTCGATCCAGGATTTACACAAATGCTTATTTCAGTTTGATAAGCACTTCAGAAGACTAAAATCTTAACTTCACCAAACCACTCAACTTTCGATGCTGGGATCACTGAAGTGCTTATTTCAGTGAGATAAGCACTTCAGAAGAACAAAATCACAACATCTCAAAACCACTCAACTTTCGATGCTGGGTTCACTGAAGTGCTTATTTCAGTGAGATAAGCACTTCAGAAGACCAAAATCTCAACATCACCAAACCACTCAAATTTCGATGCTGGGTTCACTGAAGTGCTTATTTCAGTGAGATAAGCACTTCAGAAGACCAAAATCTCAACTTCACCAAACCACCCAACTTTCAATGCTGGGTTCACTGAAGTGCTTATTTCAGTGAGATAAGTACTTCAATACGACAAAATCCCAACCTCACCAAGCGACTCAACTTTTGATCCTGGTTCCACTGAATTGCTTATTTCAGTGAGATAAGCACTTCAGAAGGCCAAAATCTAAACTTCACTAAACGACTCAACTTTTGATGCTGATTTCACTGAAATGCTTCTTTCAGTCAGATATTCACATCGGAAGGCCAAAATCTCAACTTCACCAAACCACCCAACTTTCGATCCAGGATCTACCCAAAGGCTAATTTCAGTGAGATAAGCACTTCAGAAGACAAAAATCTAAACTTCACCAAACCACTCAACTTTCGATGCTGGGATCACTGAAGTGATTATTTCTGTGAGATAAGCACTTCAGAAGGCCAAAATGTCAACTTCACAAATCCAGCCAACTTTCGATACTGGATTTACCCAAATGCTTATTTCAGTGAGATAAGCACTTCAGAAGACCAAAATCTAAACTTCACCAAACCACCCAACTTTCAATGCTGGGTTCACTGAAGTGCTTATTGCAGTGAGATAAGCACTTCAGAAGACCAAAATCTAAACTTCACCAAAACACCCAACTTTCAATGCTGGGTTCACTGAAGTGCTAATTTCAGTGAGATAAGCACTTCAGAAGATCAAAATCTAAACATCTCAATACCACTCAACTTTCGATGCTGTGTTCACTGAGGTGCTTATTTCAGTGAGATAAGTACTTCAGAAGACCAAAATCTAAACTTCACCAAACCACCCAACTTTCAATGCTGGGTTCACTGAAGTGCTTATTTCAGTGAGATAAGTACTTCAGAAGACCAAAATCTAAACTTCACCAAACCACCCAACTTTCAATGCTGGGTTCACTAAAGTGCTTATTTCAGTGAGATAAGCACTTCAGAAGACCAAAATCTAAACTTCACCAAACCACCCAACTTTCAATGCTGGGTTCACTGAAGTGCTTATTTCAGTGAGATAAGCACTTCAGAAGACCAAAATCTAACCTTCACCAAACCACTCAACTTTCAATGCTGGGTTCACTGAAGTGCTGATTTCAGTGAGATAAGCACTTCAGAAAACCAAAATCTAAACATCTCAAAACCACTCAAATTTCGATGCTGTGTTCACTGAAGCGCTTATTACAGTGAGATAAGCACTTCACTTCGCCAAAATCCCAACCTCACCAAACGACTCGACTTTTGATGCTGGTTCCACTGAATTGCTTATTTCAGTGAGATAAGCACTTCAGAAGGCCAAAATCTAAACATCACTAAATGACTCAACTTTTGTTACTGATTTCACTGAAATGCTTCTTTCAGTCAGATAAGCACATCAGAAGGCCAAAATCTCAACTTCACCAAAACACCCAACTTTCGATGCTGGGATCACTGAAGTGCTTATGTCAGTGAGATAAGCACTTCAGAAGACTAAAATATAAACTTCACCAAACCACCCAACTTTCAATGCTGGGTTCACTGAAATGCTTCTTTCAGTCAGATAAGCACTTCAGAAGAACAAAATCTCAACATCTCAAAACCACTCAACTTTCGATGCTGGGTTCACTGAAGTGCTTATTTCAGTGAGATAAGCACTTCAGAAGACCAAAATCTCAACATCACCAAACCACTCAAATTTCGATGCTGGGTTCACATGAAGTGTTTATTTCAGTGAGATAAGCACTTCAGAAGACCAAAATCTCAACTTCACCAAACCACCCAACTTTCGATCCAGGATATACCCAAAGGCTAATTTCAGTGAGATAAGCACTTCAGAAGACAAAAATCTAAACTTCACCAAACCACTCAACTTTCGATGCTGGGATCACTGAAGTGCTTATTTCAGTGAGATAAGCACTTCAGAAGAGCAAAAACTCAACTTCACAAAACCACTCAACTTTCTATGCTGGGCTCACTGCAGTGCTTATTTCAGTGAGATAAGCACTTCAGAATGCCAAAATCCCAACCTCACCAAACGACTCAACTTTTGATACTGTTCTCACTGAAATGCTTCTTTCAGTCAGATAAGCAATTCAGAAGGCCAAAATCTCAACTTCATAAAACCAGCCAACTTTCGATACTGGATTTACCCAAATGCTTATTTCAGTGAAATAAGCACTTCAGAAGATCAAAATCTAAACATCTCAAAACCACTCAACTTTCGATGCTGGGTTCACTGAAGTGCTTATTTCAGTGAGATAAGCACTTCAGAAGACCAAAATCTAATCTTCACCAAACCACCCAAATTTCAATGCTGGGTTCACTGAAGTGCTTATTTCAGTGAGATAAGCACTTCAGAAGACCAAAATCTCAACATCACAAAACCACTCAAATTTCGATGCTGGGTTCACTGAAGTGCTTATTTCATTGAGATAAGCACTTCACTTCGCCAAAATCCCAACCTCACCAAACGACTCAACTTTTGATGCTGGTTCCTCTGAATTGCTTATTTCAGTGAGATAAGCACTTCAGAAGGCCAAAATCTAAACATCACTAATCGACTCAACTTTTGATGCTGATTTCACTGAAATGCTTCTTTCAGTGTGATAAGCACATCAGAAGGCCAAAATCTCAACTTCACCAAACCACCCAACTTTCGATCCAGGATTTACACAAATGCTTATTTCAGTGAGATAAGCACTTCAGAAGACTAAAATATAAACTTCACCAAACCACCCAACTTTCAATGCTGGGTTCACTGAAATGCTTCTTTCAGTCAGATAAGCACTTCAGAAGAACAAAATCTCAACATCTCAAAACCACTCAACTTTCGATGCTGGGTTCACTGAAGTGCTTATTTCAGTGAGATAAGCACTTCAGAAGACCAAAATCTCAACATCACCAAACCACTCAAATTTCGATGCTGGGTTCACATGAAGTGCTTATTTCAGTGAGATAAGCACTTCAGAAGACCAAAATCTCAACTTCACCAAACCACCCAACTTTCGATCCAGGATATACCCAAAGGCTAATTTCAGTGAGATAAGCACTTCAGAAGACAAAAATCTAAACTTCACAAAACCACTCAACTTTCGATGCTGGGATCACTGAAGTGATTATTTCAGTGAGATAAGCACTTCAGAAGAGCAAAAACTCAACTTCACAAAACCACTCAAATTTCGATGCTGGGCTCACTGCAGTGCTTATTTCAGTGAGATAAGCACTTCAGAATGCCAAAATCCCAACCTCACCAAACGACTCAACTTTTGATACTGGTTTCACTGAAATGCTTCTTTCAGTCAGATAAGCACTTCAGAAGGCCAAAATCTCAACTTCACAAAACCAGCCAACTTTCGATACTGGATTTACCCAAATGCTTATTTCAGAGAGATAAGCACTTCAGAAGACCAAAATCTAAACTTCACCAAACCACCCAACTTTCAATGCTGGGCTCACTGAAGTGCTTATTGCAGTGAGATAAGCACTTCAGAAGACCAAAATCTAAACTTCACCAAAACACCCAACTTTCAATGCTGCGTTCACTGAAGTGCTAATTTCAGTGAGATAAGCACTTCAGAAGATCAAAATCTAAACATCTCAAAACCACTCAACTTTCGATTCTGTGTTCACTGAAGTGCTTATTTCAGTGAGATAAGCACTTCAGAAGACCAAAATCTAAACTTCACCAAACCACCCAACTTTCAATGCTGGGTTCACTGAAGTGCTTATTTCAGTGAGATAAGCACTTCAGAAGACCAAAATCTCAACATCACAAAACCACTCAAATTTTGTTGCTGGGTTCACTGAAGTGCTTATTTCATTGAGATAAGCACTTCACTTCGCCAAAATCCCAACCTCACCAAACGACTCAACTTTTGATGCTGGTTCCACTGAATTGCTTATTTCAGTGAGATAAGCACTTCAGAAGGCCAAAATCTAAACATCACTAATCGACTCAACTTTTGATGCTGATTTCACTGAAATGCTTCTTTCAGTCAGATAAGCACATCAGAAGGCCAAAATCTCAACTTCACCAAACCACCCAACTTTCGATCCAGGATTTACACAAATGCTTATTTCAGTTTGATAAGCACTTCAGAAGACTAAAATCTTAACTTCACCAAACCACTCAACTTTCGATGCTGGGATCACTGAAGTGCTTATTTCAGTGAGATAAGCACTTCAGAAGAACAAAATCACAACATCTCAAAACCACTCAACTTTCGATGCTGGGTTCACTGAAGTGCTTATTTCAGTGAGATAAGCACTTCAGAAGACCAAAATCTCAACATCACCAAACCACTCAAATTTCGATGCTGGGTTCACTGAAGTGCTTATTTCAGTGAGATAAGCACTTCAGAAGACCAAAATCTCAACTTCACCAAACCACCCAACTTTCAATGCTGGGTTCACTGAAGTGCTTATTTCAGTGAGATAAGTACTTCAATACGACAAAATCCCAACCTCACCAAGCGACTCAACTTTTGATCCTGGTTCCACTGAATTGCTTATTTCAGTGAGATAAGCACTTCAGAAGGCCAAAATCTAAACTTCACTAAACGACTCAACTTTTGATGCTGATTTCACTGAAATGCTTCTTTCAGTCAGATATTCACATCGGAAGGCCAAAATCTCAACTTCACCAAACCACCCAACTTTCGATCCAGGATCTACCCAAAGGCTAATTTCAGTGAGATAAGCACTTCAGAAGACAAAAATCTAAACTTCACCAAACCACTCAACTTTCGATGCTGGGATCACTGAAGTGATTATTTCTGTGAGATAAGCACTTCAGAAGGCCAAAATGTCAACTTCACAAATCCAGCCAACTTTCGATACTGGATTTACCCAAATGCTTATTTCAGTGAGATAAGCACTTCAGAAGACCAAAATCTAAACTTCACCAAACCACCCAACTTTCAATGCTGGGTTCACTGAAGTGCTTATTGCAGTGAGATAAGCACTTCAGAAGACCAAAATCTAAACTTCACCAAAACACCCAACTTTCAATGCTGGGTTCACTGAAGTGCTAATTTCAGTGAGATAAGCACTTCAGAAGATCAAAATCTAAACATCTCAATACCACTCAACTTTCGATGCTGTGTTCACTGAAGTGCTTATTTCAGTGAGATAAGTACTTCAGAAGACCAAAATCTAAACTTCACCAAACCACCCAACTTTCAATGCTGGGTTCACTGAAGTGCTTATTTCAGTGAGATAAGTACTTCAGAAGACCAAAATCTAAACTTCACCAAACCACCCAACTTTCAATGCTGGGTTCACTAAAGTGCTTATTTCAGTGAGATAAGCACTTCAGAAGACCAAAATCTAAACTTCACCAAACCACCCAACTTTCAATGCTGGGTTCACTGAAGTGCTTATTGCAGTGAGATAAGCACTTCAGAAGACCAAAATCTAAACTTCACCAAAACACCCAACTTTCAATGCTGGGTTCACTGAAGTGCTAATTTCAGTGAGATAAGCACTTCAGAAGATCAAAATCTAAACATCTCAATACCACTCAACTTTCGATGCTGTGTTCACTGAAGTGCTTATTTCAGTGAGATAAGCACTTCAGAAGACCAAAATTTAAACTTCACCAAACCACCCAACTTTCAATGCTGGGTTCACTGAAGTGCTTATTTCAGTGAGATAAGTACTTCAGAAGACCAAAATCTAAACTTCACCAAACCACCCAACTTTCAATGCTGGGTTCACTAAAGTGCTTATTTCAGTGAGATAAGCACTTCAGAAGACCAAAATCTAAACTTCACCAAACCACCCAACTTTCAATGCTGGGTTCACTGAAGTGCTTATTTCAGTGAGATAAGCACTTCAGAAGACCAAAATCTAACCTTCACCAAACCACTCAACTTTCAATGCTGGGTTCACTGAAGTGCTGATTTCAGTGAGATAAGCACTTCAGAAGACCAAAATCTAAACATCTCAAAACCACTCAAATTTCGATGCTGTGTTCAACTGAAGCGCTTATTACAGTGAGATAAGCACTTCACTTCGCCAAAATCCCAACCTCACCAAACGACTCAACTTTTGATGCTGGTTCCACTGAATTGCTTATTTCAGTGAGATAAGCACTTCAGAAGGCCAAAATCTAAACATCACTAAATGACTCAACTTTTGTTACTGATTTCACTGAAATGCTTCTTTCAGTCAGATAAGCACATCAGAAGGCCAAAATCTCAACTTCACCAAACCACCCAACTTTCGATGCTGGGATCACTGAAGTGCTTATTTCAGTGAGATAAGCACTTCAGAAGACCAAAATCTAAACTTCACCAAACCACCCAACTTTCAATGCTGGTTTCACTGAAATGCTTCTTTCAGTCAGATAAGCACTTCAGAAGAACAAAATCTCAACATCTCAAAACCACTCAACTTTCGATGATGGGTTCACTGAAGTGCTTATTTCAGTGAGATAAGCACTTCAGAAGACCAAAATCTCAACATCACCAAACCACTCAAATTTCGATGCTGGGTTCACTGAAGTGCTTATTTCAGTGAGATAAGCACTTCAGAAGACCAAAATCTCAACTTCACCAAACCACCCAACTTTCAATGCTGGGTTCACTGAAGTGCTTATTTCAGTGAGATAAGCACTTCACTTCGCCAAAATCCCAACCTCACCAAACGACTCAACTTTTGATACTGATTTCACTGAAATGCTTCTTTCAGTCAGATAAGCACATCAGAAGGCCAAAATCTCAACTTCACCAAACCACCCAACTTTCGATCCAGGATTTACACAAATGCTTATTTCAGTGAGATAAGCACTTCAGAAGACTAAAATATAAACTTCACCAAACCACCCAACTTTCAATGCTGGGTTCACTGAAATGCTTCTTTCAGTCAGATAAGCACTTCAGAAGAACAAAATCTCAACATCTCAAAACCACTCAACTTTCGATGCTGGGTTCACTGAAGTGCTTATTTCAGTGAGATAAGCACTTCAGAAGACCAAAATCTCAACATCACCAAACCACTCAAATTTCGATGCTGGGTTCACATGAAGTGCTTATTTCAGTGAGATAAGCACTTCAGAAGACCAAAATCTCAACTTCACCAAACCACCCAACTTTCGATCCAGGATATACCCAAAGGCTAATTTCAGTGAGATAAGCACTTCAGAAGACAAAAATCTAAACTTCACAAAACCACTCAACTTTCGATGCTGGGATCACTGAAGTGATTATTTCAGTGAGATAAGCACTTCAGAAGAGCAAAAACTCAACTTCACAAAACCACTCAAATTTCGATGCTGGGCTCACTGCAGTGCTTATTTCAGTGAGATAAGCACTTCAGAATGTCAAAATCCCAACCTCACCAAACGACTCAACTTTTGATACTGGTTTCACTGAAATGCTTCTTTCAGTCAGATAAGCACTTCAGAAGGCCAAAATCTCAACTTCACAAAACCAGCCAACTTTCGATACTGGATTTACCCAAATGCTTATTTCAGAGAGATAAGCACTTCAGAAGACCAAAATCTAAACTTCACCAAACCACCCAACTTTCAATGCTGGGCTCACTGAAGTGCTTATTGCAGTGAGATAAGCACTTCAGAAGACAAAAATCTAAACTTCACCAAAACACCCAACTTTCAAAGCTGCGTTCACTGAAGTGCTAATTTCAGTGAGATAAGCACTTCAGAAGACCAAAATCTAAACATCTCAAAACCACTCAACTTTCGATTCTGTGTTCACTGAAGTGCTTATTTCAGTGAGATAAGCACTTCAGAAGACCAAAATCTAAACTTCACCAAACCACCCAACTTTCAATGCTGGGTTCACTGAAGTGCTTATTTCAGTGAGATAAGCACTTCAGAAGACCAAAATCTCAACATCACAAAACCACTCAAATTTTGTTGCTGGGTTCACTGAAGTGCTTATTTCATTGAGATAAGCACTTCACTTCGCCAAAATCCCAACCTCACCAAACGACTCAACTTTTGATGCTGGTTCCACTGAATTGCTTATTTCAGTGAGATAAGCACTTCAGAAGGCCAAAATCTAAACATCACTAATCGACTCAACTTTTGATGCTGATTTCACTGAAATGCTTCTTTCAGTCAGATAAGCACATCAGAAGGCCAAAATCTCAACTTCACCAAACCACCCAACTTTCGATCCAGGATTTACACAAATGCTTATTTCAGTTTGATAAGCACTTCAGAAGACTAAAATCTTAACTTCACCAAACCACTCAACTTTCGATGCTGGGATCACTGAAGTGCTTATTTCAGTGAGATAAGCACTTCAGAAGAACAAAATCACAACATCTCAAAACCACTCAACTTTCGATGCTGGGTTCACTGAAGTGCTTATTTCAGTGAGATAAGCACTTCAGAAGACCAAAATCTCAACATCACCAAACCACTCAAATTTCGATGCTGGGTTCACTGAAGTGCTTATTTCAGTGAGATAAGCACTTCAGAAGACCAAAATCTCAACTTCACCAAACCACCCAACTTTCAATGCTGGGTTCACTGAAGTGCTTATTTCAGTGAGATAAGTACTTCAATACGACAAAATCCCAACCTCACCAAGCGACTCAACTTTTGATCCTGGTTCCACTGAATTGCTTATTTCAGTGAGATAAGCACTTCAGAAGGCCAAAATCTAAACTTCACTAAACGACTCAACTTTTGATGCTGATTTCACTGAAATGCTTCTTTCAGTCAGATATTCACATCGGAAGGCCAAAATCTCAACTTCACCAAACCACCCAACTTTCGATCCAGGATCTACCCAAAGGCTAATTTCAGTGAGATAAGCACTTCAGAAGACAAAAATCTAAACTTCACCAAACCACTCAACTTTCGATGCTGGGATCACTGAAGTGATTATTTCTGTGAGATAAGCACTTCAGAAGGCCAAAATGTCAACTTCACAAATCCAGCCAACTTTCGATACTGGATTTACCCAAATGCTTATTTCAGTGAGATAAGCACTTCAGAAGACCAAAATCTAAACTTCACCAAACCACCCAACTTTCAATGCTGGGTTCACTGAAGTGCTTATTGCAGTGAGATAAGCACTTCAGAAGACCAAAATCTAAACTTCACCAAAACACCCAACTTTCAATGCTGGGTTCACTGAAGTGCTAATTTCAGTGAGATAAGCACTTCAGAAGATCAAAATCTAAACATCTCAATACCACTCAACTTTCGATGCTGTGTTCACTGAGGTGCTTATTTCAGTGAGATAAGTACTTCAGAAGACCAAAATCTAAACTTCACCAAACCACCCAACTTTCAATGCTGGGTTCACTGAAGTGCTTATTTCAGTGAGATAAGTACTTCAGAAGACCAAAATCTAAACTTCACCAAACCACCCAACTTTCAATGCTGGGTTCACTGAAGTGCTTATTTCAGTGAGATAAGCACTTCAGAAGACCAAAATCTAACCTTCACCAAACCACTCAACTTTCAATGCTGGGTTCACTGAAGTGCTGATTTCAGTGAGATAAGCACTTCAGAAGACCAAAATCTAAACATCTCAAAACCACTCAAATTTCGATGCTGTGTTCACTGAAGCGCTTATTACAGTGAGATAAGCACTTCACTTCGCCAAAATCCCAACCTCACCAAACGACTCGACTTTTGATGCTGGTTCCACTGAATTGCTTATTTCAGTGAGATAGGCACTTCAGAAGGCCAAAATCTAAACATCACTAAATGACTCAACTTTTGTTACTGATTTCACTGAAATGCTTCTTTCAGTCAGATAAGCACATCAGAAGGCCAAAATCTCAACTTCACCAAAACACCCAACTTTCGATGCTGGGATCACTGAAGTGCTTATGTCAGTGAGATAAGCACTTCAGAAGACTAAAATATAAACTTCACCAAACCACCCAACTTTCAATGCTGGGTTCACTGAAATGCTTCTTTCAGTCAGATAAGCACTTCAGAAGAACAAAATCTCAACATCTCAAAACCACTCAACTTTCGATGCTGGGTTCACTGAAGTGCTTATTTCAGTGAGATAAGCACTTCAGAAGACCAAAATCTCAACATCACCAAACCACTCAAATTTCGATGCTGGGTTCACATGAAGTGCTTATTTCAGTGAGATAAGCACTTCAGAAGACCAAAATCTCAACTTCACCAAACCACCCAACTTTCGATCCAGGATATACCCAAAGGCTAATTTCAGTGAGATAAGCACTTCAGAAGACAAAAATCTAAACTTCACCAAACCACTCAACTTTCGATGCTGGGATCACTGAAGTGCTTATTTCAGTGAGATAAGCACTTCAGAAGAGCAAAAACTCAACTTCACAAAACCACTCAACTTTCGATGCTGGGCTCACTGCAGTGCTTATTTCAGTGAGATAAGCACTTCAGAATGCCAAAATCCCAACCTCACCAAACGACTCAACTTTTGATACTGTTCTCACTGAAATGCTTCTTTCAGTCAGATAAGCAATTCAGAAGGCCAAAATCTCAACTTCATAAAACCAGCCAACTTTCGATACTGGATTTACCCAAATGCTTATTTCAGTGAAATAAGCACTTCAGAAGATCAAAATCTAAACATCTCAAAACCACTCAACTTTCGATGCTGGGTTCACTGAAGTGCTTATTTCAGTGAGATAAGCACTTCAGAAGACCAAAATCTAATCTTCACCAAACCACCCAAATTTCAATGCTGGGTTCACTGAAGTGCTTATTTCAGTGAGATAAGCACTTCAGAAGACCAAAATCTCAACATCACAAAACCACTCAAATTTCGATGCTGGGTTCACTGAAGTGCTTATTTCATTGAGATAAGCACTTCACTTCGCCAAAATCCCAACCTCACCAAACGACTCAACTTTTGATGCTGGTTCCTCTGAATTGCTTATTTCAGTGAGATAAGCACTTCAGAAGGCCAAAATCTAAACATCACTAATCGACTCAACTTTTGATGCTGATTTCACTGAAATGCTTCTTTCAGTCAGATAAGCACATCAGAAGGCCAAAATGTCAACTTCACCAAACCACCCAACTTTCGATCCAGGATTTACACAAATGCTTATTTCAGTGAGATAAGCACTTCAGAAGACTAAAATATAATCTTCACCAAACCACCCAACTTTCAATGCTGGGTTCACTGAAATGCTTCTTTCAGTCAGATAAGCACTTCAGAAGAACAAAATCACAACATCTCAAAACCACTCAACTTTCGATGCTGGGTTCACTGAAGTGCTTATTTCAGTGAGATAAGCACTTCAGAAGACCAAAATCTCAACATCACCAAACCACTCAAATTTCGATGCTGGGTTCACATGAAGTGCTTATTTCAGTGAGATAAGCACTTCAGAAGACCAAAATCTCAACTTCACCAAACCACCCAACTTTCGATGCTGGGTTCACTGAAATGCTTATTTCAGTGAGATAAGCACTTCAGAAGACCAAAATCTCAACTTCACCAAACCACCCAACTTTCGATCCAGGATATACCCAAAGGCTAATTTCAGTGAGATAAGCACTTCAGAAGACAAAAATCTAAACTTCACAAAACCACTCAACTTTCGATGCTGGGATCACTGAAGTGATTATTTCAGTGAGATAAGCACTTCAGAAGAGCAAAAACTCAACTTCACAAAACCACTCAAATTTCGATGCTGGGCTCACTGCAGTGCTTATTTCAGTGAGATAAGCACTTCAGAATGCCAAAATCCCAACCTCACCAAACGACTCAACTTTTGATACTGGTTTCACTGAAATGCTTCTTTCAGTCAGATAAGCACTTCAGAAGGCCAAAATCTCAACTTCACAAAACCAGCCAACTTTCGATACTGGATTTACCCAAATGCTTATTTCAGAGAGATAAGCACTTCAGAAGACCAAAATCTAAACTTCACCAAACCACCCAACTTTCAATGCTGGGCTCACTGAAGTGCTTATTGCAGTGAGATAAGCACTTCAGAAGACCAAAATCTAAACTTCACCAAAACACCCAACTTTCAATGCTGCGTTCACTGAAGTGCTAATTTCAGTGAGATAAGCACTTCAGAAGATCAAAATCTAAACATCTCAAAACCACTCAACTTTCGATTCTGTGTTCACTGAAGTGCTTATTTCAGTGAGATAAGCACTTCAGAAGACCAAAATCTAAACTTCACCAAACCACCCAACTTTCAATGCTGGGTTCACTGAAGTGCTTATTTCAGTGAGATAAGCACTTCAGAAGACCAAAATCTCAACATCACAAAACCACTCAAATTTTGTTGCTGGGTTCACTGAAGTGCTTATTTCATTGAGATAAGCACTTCACTTCGCCAAAATCCCAACCTCACCAAACGACTCAACTTTTGATGCTGGTTCCACTGAATTGCTTATTTCAGTGAGATAAGCACTTCAGAAGGCCAAAATCTAAACATCACTAATCGACTCAACTTTTGATGCTGATTTCACTGAAATGCTTCTTTCAGTCAGATAAGCACATCAGAAGGCCAAAATCTCAACTTCACCAAACCACCCAACTTTCGATCCAGGATTTACACAAATGCTTATTTCAGTTTGATAAGCACTTCAGAAGACTAAAATCTTAACTTCACCAAACCACTCAACTTTCGATGCTGGGATCACTGAAGTGCTTATTTCAGTGAGATAAGCACTTCAGAAGAACAAAATCACAACATCTCAAAACCACTCAACTTTCGATGCTGGGTTCACTGAAGTGCTTATTTCAGTGAGATAAGCACTTCAGAAGACCAAAATCTCAACATCACCAAACCACTCAAATTTCGATGCTGGGTTCACTGAAGTGCTTATTTCAGTGAGATAAGCACTTCAGAATGCCAAAATCCCAACCTCACCAAACGACTCAACTTTTGATACTGGTTTCACTGAAATGCTTCTTTCAGTCAGATAAGCACTTCAGAAGGCCAAAATCTCAACTTCACAAAACCAGCCAACTTTCGATACTGGATTTACCCAAATGCTTATTTCAGAGAGATAAGCACTTCAGAAGACCAAAATCTAAACTTCACCAAACCACCCAACTTTCAATGCTGGGCTCACTGAAGTGCTTATTGCAGTGAGATAAGCACTTCAGAAGACCAAAATCTAAACTTCACCAAAACACCCAACTTTCAATGCTGCGTTCACTGAAGTGCTAATTTCAGTGAGATAAGCACTTCAGAAGATCAAAATCTAAACATCTCAAAACCACTCAACTTTCGATTCTGTGTTCACTGAAGTGCTTATTTCAGTGAGATAAGCACTTCAGAAGACCAAAATCTAAACTTCACCAAACCACCCAACTTTCAATGCTGGGTTCACTGAAGTGCTTATTTCAGTGAGATAAGCACTTCAGAAGACCAAAATCTCAACATCACAAAACCACTCAAATTTTGTTGCTGGGTTCACTGAAGTGCTTATTTCATTGAGATAAGCACTTCACTTCGCCAAAATCCCAACCTCACCAAACGACTCAACTTTTGATGCTGGTTCCACTGAATTGCTTATTTCAGTGAGATAAGCACTTCAGAAGGCCAAAATCTAAACATCACTAATCGACTCAACTTTTGATGCTGATTTCACTGAAATGCTTCTTTCAGTGTGATAAGCACATCAGAAGGCCAAAATCTCAACTTCACCAAACCACCCAACTTTCGATCCAGGATTTACACAAATGCTTATTTCAGTTTGATAAGCACTTCAGAAGACTAAAATCTTAACTTCACCAAACCACTCAACTTTCGATGCTGGGATCACTGAAGTGCTTATTTCAGTGAGATAAGCACTTCAGAAGAACAAAATCACAACATCTCAAAACCACTCAACTTTCGATGCTGGGTTCACTGAAGTGCTTATTTCAGTGAGATAAGCACTTCAGAAGACCAAAATCTCAACATCACCAAACCACTCAAATTTCGATGCTGGGTTCACTGAAGTGCTTATTTCAGTGAGATAAGCACTTCAGAAGACCAAAATCTCAACTTCACCAAACCACCCAACTTTCAATGCTGGGTTCACTGAAGTGCTTATTTCAGTGAGATAAGTACTTCAATACGACAAAATCCCAACCTCACCAAGCGACTCAACTTTTGATCCTGGTTCCACTGAATTGCTTATTTCAGTGAGATAAGCACTTCAGAAGGCCAAAATCTAAACTTCACTAAACGACTCAACTTTTGATGCTGATTTCACTGAAATGCTTCTTTCAGTCAGATATTCACATCGGAAGGCCAAAATCTCAACTTCACCAAACCACCCAACTTTCGATCCAGGATCTACCCAAAGGCTAATTTCAGTGAGATAAGCACTTCAGAAGACAAAAATCTAAACTTCACCAAACCACTCAACTTTCGATGCTGGGATCACTGAAGTGATTATTTCTGTGAGATAAGCACTTCAGAAGGCCAAAATGTCAACTTCACAAATCCAGCCAACTTTCGATACTGGATTTACCCAAATGCTTATTTCAGTGAGATAAGCACTTCAGAAGACCAAAACCTAAACTTCACCAAACCACCCAACTTTCAATGCTGGGTTCACTGAAGTGCTTATTGCAGTGAGATAAGCACTTCAGAAGACCAAAATCTAAACTTCACCAAAACACCCAACTTTCAATGCTGGGTTCACTGAAGTGCTAATTTCAGTGAGATAAGCACTTCAGAAGATCAAAATCTAAACATCTCAATACCACTCAACTTTCGATGCTGTGTTCACTGAAGTGCTTATTTCAGTGAGATAAGTACTTCAGAAGACCAAAATCTAAACTTCACCAAACCACCCAACTTTCAATGCTGGGTTCACTGAAGTGCTTATTTCAGTGAGATAAGTACTTCAGAAGACCAAAATCTAAACTTCACCAAACCACCCAACTTTCAATGCTGGGTTCACTAAAGTGCTTATTTCAGTGAGATAAGCACTTCAGAAGACCAAAATCTAAACTTCACCAAACCACCCAACTTTCAATGCTGGGTTCACTGAAGTGCTTATTGCAGTGAGATAAGCACTTCAGAAGACCAAAATCTAAACTTCACCAAAACACCCAACTTTCAATGCTGGGTTCACTGAAGTGCTAATTTCAGTGAGATAAGCACTTCAGAAGATCAAAATCTAAACATCTCAATACCACTCAACTTTCGATGCTGTGTTCACTGAAGTGCTTATTTCAGTGAGATAAGCACTTCAGAAGACCAAAATTTAAACTTCACCAAACCACCCAACTTTCAATGCTGGGTTCACTGAAGTGCTTATTTCAGTGAGATAAGTACTTCAGAAGACCAAAATCTAAACTTCACCAAACCACCCAACTTTCAATGCTGGGTTCACTAAAGTGCTTATTTCAGTGAGATAAGCACTTCAGAAGACCAAAATCTAAACTTCACCAAACCACCCAACTTTCAATGCTGGGTTCACTGAAGTGCTTATTTCAGTGAGATAAGCACTTCAGAAGACCAA
Organism: Stegostoma tigrinum; assembly: GCF_030684315.1. NCBI lineage: Eukaryota > Metazoa > Chordata > Chondrichthyes > Orectolobiformes > Stegostomatidae > Stegostoma > Stegostoma tigrinum. Next base: position 1,025,017 of record NW_026728053.1, read on the forward strand.
AATCTAACCTTCACCAAACCACTCAACTTTCAATGCTGGGTTCACTGAAGTGCTGATTTCAGTGAGATAAGCACTTCAGAAGACCAAAATCTAAACATCTCAAAACCACTCAAATTTCGATGCTGTGTTCAACTGAAGCGCTTATTACAGTGAGATAAGCACTTCACTTCGCCAAAATCCCAACCTCACCAAACGACTCAACTTTTGATGCTGGTTCCACTGAATTGCTTATTTCAGTGAGATAAGCACTTCAGAAGGCCAAAATCTAAACATCACTAAATGACTCAACTTTTGTTACTGATTTCACTGAAATGCTTCTTTCAGTCAGATAAGCACATCAGAAGGCCAAAATCTCAACTTCACCAAACCACCCAACTTTCGATGCTGGGATCACTGAAGTGCTTATTTCAGTGAGATAAGCACTTCAGAAGACCAAAATCTAAACTTCACCAAACCACCCAACTTTCAATGCTGGGTTCACTGAAATGCTTCTTTCAGTCAGATAAGCACTTCAGAAGAACAAAATCTCAACATCTCAAAACCACTCAACTTTCGATGATGGGTTCACTGAAGTGCTTATTTCAGTGAGATAAGCACTTCAGAAGACCAAAATCTCAACATCACCAAACCACTCAAATTTCGATGCTGGGTTCACTGAAGTGCTTATTTCAGTGAGATAAGCACTTCAGAAGACCAAAATCTCAACTTCACCAAACCACCCAACTTTCAATGCTGGGTTCACTGAAGTGCTTATTTCAGTGAGATAAGCACTTCACTTCGCCAAAATCCCAACCTCACCAAACGACTCAACTTTTGATACTGATTTCACTGAAATGCTTCTTTCAGTCAGATAAGCACATCAGAAGGCCAAAATCTCAACTTCACCAAACCACCCAACTTTCGATCCAGGATTTACACAAATGCTTATTTCAGTGAGATAAGCACTTCAGAAGACTAAAATATAAACTTCACCAAACCACCCAACTTTCAATGCTGGGTTCACTGAAATGCTTCTTTCAGTCAGATAAGCACTTCAGAAGAACAAAATCTCAACATCTCAAAACCACTCAACTTTCGATGCTGGGTTCACTGAAGTGCTTATTTCAGTGAGATAAGCACTTCAGAAGACCAAAATCTCAACATCACCAAACCACTCAAATTTCGATGCTGGGTTCACATGAAGTGCTTATTTCAGTGAGATAAGCACTTCAGAAGACCAAAATCTCAACTTCACCAAACCACCCAACTTTCGATCCAGGATATACCCAAAGGCTAATTTCAGTGAGATAAGTACTTCAGAAGACAAAAATCTAAACTTCACAAAACCACTCAACTTTCGATGCTGGGATCACTGAAGTGATTATTTCAGTGAGATAAGCACTTCAGAAGAGCAAAAACTCAACTTCACAAAACCACTCAAATTTCGATGCTGGGCTCACTGCAGTGCTTATTTCAGTGAGATAAGCACTTCAGAATGTCAAAATCCCAACCTCACCAAACGACTCAACTTTTGATACTGGTTTCACTGAAATGCTTCTTTCAGTCAGATAAGCACTTCAGAAGGCCAAAATCTCAACTTCACAAAACCAGCCAACTTTCGATACTGGATTTACCCAAATGCTTATTTCAGAGAGATAAGCACTTCAGAAGACCAAAATCTAAACTTCACCAAACCACCCAACTTTCAATGCTGGGCTCACTGAAGTGCTTATTGCAGTGAGATAAGCACTTCAGAAGACAAAAATCTAAACTTCACCAAAACACCCAACTTTCAAAGCTGCGTTCACTGAAGTGCTAATTTCAGTGAGATAAGCACTTCAGAAGACCAAAATCTAAACATCTCAAAACCACTCAACTTTCGATTCTGTGTTCACTGAAGTGCTTATTTCAGTGAGATAAGCACTTCAGAAGACCAAAATCTAAACTTCACCAAACCACCCAACTTTCAATGCTGGGTTCACTGAAGTGCTTATTTCAGTGAGATAAGCACTTCAGAAGACCAAAATCTCAACATCACAAAACCACTCAAATTTTGTTGCTGGGTTCACTGAAGTGCTTATTTCATTGAGATAAGCACTTCACTTCGCCAAAATCCCAACCTCACCAAACGACTCAACTTTTGATGCTGGTTCCACTGAATTGCTTATTTCAGTGAGATAAGCACTTCATAAGGCCAAAATCTAAACATCACTAATCGACTCAACTTTTGATGCTGATTTCACTGAAATGCTTCTTTCAGTCAGATAAGCACATCAGAAGGCCAAAATCTCAACTTCACCAAACCACCCAACTTTCGATCCAGGATTTACACAAATGCTTATTTCAGTTTGATAAGCACTTCAGAAGACTAAAATCTTAACTTCACCAAACCACTCAACTTTCGATGCTGGGATCACTGAAGTGCTTATTTCAGTGAGATAAGCACTTCAGAAGAACAAAATCACAACATCTCAAAACCACTCAACTTTCGATGCTGGGTTCACTGAAGTGCTTATTTCAGTGAGATAAGCACTTCAGAAGACCAAAATCTCAACATCACCAAACCACTCAAATTTCGATGCTGGGTTCACTGAAGTGCTTATTTCAGTGAGATAAGCACTTCAGAAGACCAAAATCTCAACTTCACCAAACCACCCAACTTTCAATGCTGGGTTCACTGAAGTGCTTATTTCAGTGAGATAAGTACTTCAATACGACAAAATCCCAACCTCACCAAGCGACTCAACTTTTGATCCTGGTTCCACTGAATTGCTTATTTCAGTGAGATAAGCACTTCAGAAGGCCAAAATCTAAACTTCACTAAACGACTCAACTTTTGATGCTGATTTCACTGAAATGCTTCTTTCAGTCAGATATTCACATCGGAAGGCCAAAATCTCAACTTCACCAAACCACCCAACTTTCGATCCAGGATCTACCCAAAGGCTAATTTCAGTGAGATAAGCACTTCAGAAGACAAAAATCTAAACTTCACCAAACCACTCAACTTTCGATGCTGGGATCACTGAAGTGATTATTTCTGTGAGATAAGCACTTCAGAAGGCCAAAATGTCAACTTCACAAATCCAGCCAACTTTCGATACTGGATTTACCCAAATGCTTATTTCAGTGAGATAAGCACTTCAGAAGACCAAAATCTAAACTTCACCAAACCACCCAACTTTCAATGCTGGGTTCACTGAAGTGCTTATTGCAGTGAGATAAGCACTTCAGAAGACCAAAATCTAAACTTCACCAAAACACCCAACTTTCAATGCTGGGTTCACTGAAGTGCTAATTTCAGTGAGATAAGCACTTCAGAAGATCAAAATCTAAACATCTCAATACCACTCAACTTTCGATGCTGTGTTCACTGAGGTGCTTATTTCAGTGAGATAAGTACTTCAGAAGACCAAAATCTAAACTTCACCAAACCACCCAACTTTCAATGCTGGGTTCACTGAAGTGCTTATTTCAGTGAGATAAGTACTTCAGAAGACCAAAATCTAAACTTCACCAAACCACCCAACTTTCAATGCTGGGTTCACTGAAGTGCTTATTTCAGTGAGATAAGCACTTCAGAAGACCAAAATCTAACCTTCACCAAACCACTCAACTTTCAATGCTGGGTTCACTGAAGTGCTGATTTCAGTGAGATAAGCACTTCAGAAGACCAAAATCTAAACATCTCAAAACCACTCAAATTTCGATGCTGTGTTCACTGAAGCGCTTATTACAGTGAGATAAGCACTTCACTTCGCAAAAATCCCAACCTCACCAAACGACTCGACTTTTGATGCTGGTTCCACTGAATTGCTTATTTCAGTGAGATAGGCACTTCAGAAGGCCAAAATCTAAACATCACTAAATGACTCAACTTTTGTTACTGATTTCACTGAAATGCTTCTTTCAGTCAGATAAGCACATCAGAAGGCCAAAATCTCAACTTCACCAAAACACCCAACTTTCGATGCTGGGATCACTGAAGTGCTTATGTCAGTGAGATAAGCACTTCAGAAGACTAAAATATAAACTTCACCAAACCACCCAACTTTCAATGCTGGGTTCACTGAAATGCTTCTTTCAGTCAGATAAGCACTTCAGAAGAACAAAATCTCAACATCTCAAAACCACTCAACTTTCGATGCTGGGTTCACTGAAGTGCTTATTTCAGTGAGATAAGCACTTCAGAAGACCAAAATCTCAACATCACCAAACCACTCAAATTTCGATGCTGGGTTCACATGAAGTGCTTATTTCAGTGAGATAAGCACTTCAGAAGACCAAAATCTCAACTTCACCAAACCACCCAACTTTCGATCCAGGATATACCCAAAGGCTAATTTCAGTGAGATAAGCACTTCAGAAGACAAAAATCTAAACTTCACCAAACCACTCAACTTTCGATGCTGGGATCACTGAAGTGCTTATTTCAGTGAGATAAGCACTTCAGAAGAGCAAAAACTCAACTTCACAAAACCACTCAACTTTCGATGCTGGGCTCACTGCAGTGCTTATTTCAGTGAGATAAGCACTTCAGAATGCCAAAATCCCAACCTCACCAAACGACTCAACTTTTGATACTGTTCTCACTGAAATGCTTCTTTCAGTCAGATAAGCAATTCAGAAGGCCAAAATCTCAACTTCATAAAACCAGCCAACTTTCGATACTGGATTTACCCAAATGCTTATTTCAGTGAAATAAGCACTTCAGAAGATCAAAATCTAAACATCTCAAAACCACTCAACTTTCGATGCTGGGTTCACTGAAGTGCTTATTTCAGTGAGATAAGCACTTCAGAAGACCAAAATCTAATCTTCACCAAACCACCCAAATTTCAATGCTGGGTTCACTGAAGTGCTTATTTCAGTGAGATAAGCACTTCAGAAGACCAAAATCTCAACATCACAAAACCACTCAAATTTCGATGCTGGGTTCACTGAAGTGCTTATTTCATTGAGATAAGCACTTCACTTCGCCAAAATCCCAACCTCACCAAACGACTCAACTTTTGATGCTGGTTCCTCTGAATTGCTTATTTCAGTGAGATAAGCACTTCAGAAGGCCAAAATCTAAACATCACTAATCGACTCAACTTTTGATGCTGATTTCACTGAAATGCTTCTTTCAGTCAGATAAGCACATCAGAAGGCCAAAATCTCAACTTCACCAAACCACCCAACTTTCGATCCAGGATTTACACAAATGCTTATTTCAGTGAGATAAGCACTTCAGAAGACTAAAATATAATCTTCACCAAACCACCCAACTTTCAATGCTGGGTTCACTGAAATGCTTCTTTCAGTCAGATAAGCACTTCAGAAGAACAAAATCACAACATCTCAAAACCACTCAACTTTCGATGCTGGGTTCACTGAAGTGCTTATTTCAGTGAGATAAGCACTTCAGAAGACCAAAATCTCAACATCACCAAACCACTCAAATTTCGATGCTGGGTTCACATGAAGTGCTTATTTCAGTGAGATAAGCACTTCAGAAGACCAAAATCTCAACTTCACCAAACCACCCAACTTTCGATGCTGGGTTCACTGAAATGCTTATTTCAGTGAGATAAGCACTTCAGAAGACCAAAATCTCAACTTCACCAAACCACCCAACTTTCGATCCAGGATATACCCAAAGGCTAATTTCAGTGAGATAAGCACTTCAGAAGACAAAAATCTAAACTTCACAAAACCACTCAACTTTCGATGCTGGGATCACTGAAGTGATTATTTCAGTGAGATAAGCACTTCAGAAGAGCAAAAACTCAACTTCACAAAACCACTCAAATTTCGATGCTGGGCTCACTGCAGTGCTTATTTCAGTGAGATAAGCACTTCAGAATGCCAAAATCCCAACCTCACCAAACGACTCAACTTTTGATACTGGTTTCACTGAAATGCTTCTTTCAGTCAGATAAGCACTTCAGAAGGCCAAAATCTCAACTTCACAAAACCAGCCAACTTTCGATACTGGATTTACCCAAATGCTTATTTCAGAGAGATAAGCACTTCAGAAGACCAAAATCTAAACTTCACCAAACCACCCAACTTTCAATGCTGGGCTCACTGAAGTGCTTATTGCAGTGAGATAAGCACTTCAGAAGACCAAAATCTAAACTTCACCAAAACACCCAACTTTCAATGCTGCGTTCACTGAAGTGCTAATTTCAGTGAGATAAGCACTTCAGAAGATCAAAATCTAAACATCTCAAAACCACTCAACTTTCGATTCTGTGTTCACTGAAGTGCTTATTTCAGTGAGATAAGCACTTCAGAAGACCAAAATCTAAACTTCACCAAACCACCCAACTTTCAATGCTGGGTTCACTGAAGTGCTTATTTCAGTGAGATAAGCACTTCAGAAGACCAAAATCTCAACATCACAAAACCACTCAAATTTTGTTGCTGGGTTCACTGAAGTGCTTATTTCATTGAGATAAGCACTTCACTTCGCCAAAATCCCAACCTCACCAAACGACTCAACTTTTGATGCTGGTTCCACTGAATTGCTTATTTCAGTGAGATAAGCACTTCAGAAGGCCAAAATCTAAACATCACTAATCGACTCAACTTTTGATGCTGATTTCACTGAAATGCTTCTTTCAGTGTGATAAGCACATCAGAAGGCCAAAATCTCAACTTCACCAAACCACCCAACTTTCGATCCAGGATTTACACAAATGCTTATTTCAGTTTGATAAGCACTTCAGAAGACTAAAATCTTAACTTCACCAAACCACTCAACTTTCGATGCTGGGATCACTGAAGTGCTTATTTCAGTGAGATAAGCACTTCAGAAGAACAAAATCACAACATCTCAAAACCACTCAACTTTCGATGCTGGGTTCACTGAAGTGCTTATTTCAGTGAGATAAGCACTTCAGAAGACCAAAATCTCAACATCACCAAACCACTCAAATTTCGATGCTGGGTTCACTGAAGTGCTTATTTCAGTGAGATAAGCACTTCAGAAGACCAAAATCTCAACTTCACCAAACCACCCAACTTTCAATGCTGGGTTCACTGAAGTGCTTATTTCAGTGAGATAAGTACTTCAATACGACAAAATCCCAACCTCACCAAGCGACTCAACTTTTGATCCTGGTTCCACTGAATTGCTTATTTCAGTGAGATAAGCACTTCAGAAGGCCAAAATCTAAACTTCACTAAACGACTCAACTTTTGATGCTGATTTCACTGAAATGCTTCTTTCAGTCAGATATTCACATCGGAAGGCCAAAATCTCAACTTCACCAAACCACCCAACTTTCGATCCAGGATCTACCCAAAGGCTAATTTCAGTGAGATAAGCACTTCAGAAGACAAAAATCTAAACTTCACCAAACCACTCAACTTTCGATGCTGGGATCACTGAAGTGATTATTTCTGTGAGATAAGCACTTCAGAAGGCCAAAATGTCAACTTCACAAATCCAGCCAACTTTCGATACTGGATTTACCCAAATGCTTATTTCAGTGAGATAAGCACTTCAGAAGACCAAAATCTAAACTTCACCAAACCACCCAACTTTCAATGCTGGGTTCACTGAAGTGCTTATTGCAGTGAGATAAGCACTTCAGAAGACCAAAATCTAAACTTCACCAAAACACCCAACTTTCAATGCTGGGTTCACTGAAGTGCTAATTTCAGTGAGATAAGGACTTCAGAAGATCAAAATCTAAACATCTCAATACCACTCAACTTTCGATGCTGTGTTCACTGAAGTGCGTATTTCAGTGAGATAAGTACTTCAGAGGACCAAAATCTAAACTTCACCAAACCACCCAACTTTCAATGCTGGGTTCACTGAAGTGCTTATTTCAGTGAGATAAGTACTTCAGAAGACCAAAATCTAAACTTCACCAAACCACCCAACTTTCAATGCTGGGTTCACTAAAGTGCTTATTTCAGTGAGATAAGCACTTCAGAAGACCAAAATCTAAACTTCACCAAACCACCCAACTTTCAATGCTGGGTTCACTGAAGTGCTTATTTCAGTGAGATAAGCACTTCAGAAGACCAAAATCTAAACTTCACCAAAACACCCAACTTTCAATGCTGGGTTCACTGAAGTGCTTATTTCAGTGAGATAAGCACTTCAGAAGATCAAAATCTAAACATCTCAAAACCACTCAACTTTCGATGCTGGGTTCACTGAAGTGCTTATTTCAGTGAGATAAGCACTTCAGAAGACCAAAATCTAATCTTCACCAAACCACCCAAATTTCAATGCTGGGTTCACTGCAGTGCTTATTTCAGTGAGATAAGCACTTCAGAAGACCAAAATCTCAACATCACCAAACCACTCAAATTTCGATGCTGGGTTCACATGAAGTGCTTATTTCAGTGAGATAAGCACTTCAGAAGACCAAAATCTCAACTTCACCAAACCACCCAACTTTCGATCCAGGATATACCCAAAGGCTAATTTCAGTGAGATAAGCACTTCAGAAGACAAAAATCTAAACTTCACCAAACCACTCAACTTTCGATGCTGGGATCACTGAAGTGCTTATTTCAGTGAGATAAGCACTTCAGAAGAGCAAAAACTCAACTTCACAAAACCACTCAACTTTCGATGCTGGGCTCACTGCAGTGCTTATTTCAGTGAGATAAGCACTTCAGAATGCCAAAATCCCAACCTCACCAAACGACTCAACTTTTGATACTGTTCTCACTGAAATGCTTCTTTCAGTCTGATAAGCAATTCAGAAGGCCAAAATCTCAACTTCATAAAACCAGCCAACTTTCGATACTGTATTTACCCAAATGCTTATTTCAGTGAAATAAGCACTTCAGAAGACCAAAATCTAAACTTCACCAAAACACCCAACTTTCAATGCTGGGTTCACTGAAGTGCTTATTTCAGTGAGATAAGCACTTCAGAAGATCAAAATCTAAACATCTCAAAACCACTCAACTTTCGATGCTGGGTTCACTGAAGTGCTTATTTCAGTGAGATAAGCACTTCAGAAGACCAAAATCTAATCTTCACCAAACCACCCAAATTTCAATGCTAGGTTCACTGCAGTGCTTATTTCAGTGAGATAAGCACTTCAGAAGACCAAAATCTCAACATCACAAAACCACTCAAATTTCGATGCTGGGTTCACTGAAGTGCTTATTTCATTGAGATAAGCACTTCACTTCGCCAAAATCCCAACCTCACCAAACGACTCAACTTTTGATGCTGGTTCCACTGAATTGCTTATTTCAGTGAGATAAGCACTTCAGAAGGCCAAAATCTAAACATCACTAATCGACTCAACTTTTGATGCTGATTTCACTGAAATGCTTCTTTCAGTCAGATAAGCACATCAGAAGGCCAAAATCTCAACTTCACCAAACCACCCAATTTTCGATCCAGGATTTACACAAATGCTTATTTCAGTGAGATATGCACTTCAGAAGACTAAAATCTTAACTTCACCAAACCACTCAACTTTCGATGCTGGGATCACTGAAGTGCTTATTTCAGTGAGATAAGCACTTCAGAAGAACAAAATCTCAACATCTCAAAACCACTCAACTTTCGATGCTGGGTGCACTGAAGTGCTTATTTCAGTGAGATAAGCACTTCAGAAGACCCAAATCTCAACATCACCAAACCACTCAACTTTCGATGCTGGGTTCACTGAAGTGCTTATTTCAGTGAGATAAGCACTTCAGAATGCCAAAATCCCAACCTCACCAAACGACTCAACTTTTGATGCTGGTTCAACTGAATTGCTTATTTCAGTGAGATAAGCACTTCAGAAGGCCAAAATCTAAACATCACTAAACGACTCAACTTTTGATACTTATTTCACTGAAATGCTTCTTTCAGTCAGATAAGCACATCAGAAGGCCAAAATCTCAACTTCACCAAACCACTCAAATTTCGATGCTGGGTTCACTGAAATGCTTCTTTCAGTCATATAAGCACTTCAGAAGAACAAAATCTAAACTTCACCAAACCACCAAACTTTCAATGCTGGGTTCACTGAAGTGCTTATTTCAGTGAGATAAGCACTTCAGAAGACCAAAATCTAAACTTCACCAAACCACCCAACTTTCAATGCTGGGTTCACTGAAGTGCTTATTTCAGTGAGATAAGCACTTCAGAAGACCAAAATCTAATCTTCACCAAACCACCCAACTTTCAATGCTGGGTTCACTGAAGTGCTTATTTCAGTGAGATAAGCACTTCAGAAGACCAAAATCTCAACATCACCAAACCACTCAAATTTCGATGCTGGGTTCACATGAAGTGCTTATTTCAGTGAGATAAGCACTTCAGAAGACCAAAATCTCAACTTCACCAAACCACCCAACTTTCGATCCAGGATATACCCAAAGGCTAATTTCAGTGAGATAAGCACTTCAGAAGACAAAAATCTAAACTTCACCAAACCACTCAACTTTCGATGCTGGGATCACTGAAGTGCTTATTTCAGTGAGATAAGCACTTCAGAAGAGCAAAAACTCAACTTCACAAAACCACTCAACTTTCGATGCTGGGCTCACTGCAGTGCTTATTTCAGTGAGATAAGCACTTCAGAATGCCAAAATCCCAACCTCACCAAACGACTCAACTTTTGATACTGTTCTCACTGAAATGCTTCTTTCAGTCAGATAAGCAATTCAGAAGGCCAAAATCTCAACTTCATAAAACCAGCCAACTTTCGATACTGGATTTACTTCAGAAGACCAAAATCTAAACTTCACCAAAACACCCAACTTTCAATGCTGGGTTCACTGAAGTGCTTATTTCAGTGAGATAAGCACTTCAGAAGATCAAAATCTAAACATCTCAAAACCACTCAAATTTCGATGCTGGGTTCACTGAAGTGCTTATTTCAGTGAGATAAGCACTTCAGAAGAACAAAATCTCAACATCTCAAAACCACTCACCTTTCGATGCTGGGTGCACTGAAGTGCTTATTTCAGTGAGATAAGCACTTCAGAAGACCCAAATCTCAACATCACCAAACCACTCAACTTTCGATGCTGGGTTCACTGAAGTGCTTATTTCAGTGAGATAAGCACTTCAGAATGCCAAAATCCCAACCTCACCAAACGACTCAACTTTTGATGCTGGTTCAACTGAATTGCTTATTTCAGTGAGATAAGCACTTCAGAAGGCCAAAATCTAAACATCACTAAACGACTCAACTTTTGATACTTATTTCACTGAAATGCTTCTTTCAGTCAGATAAGCACATCAGAAGGCCAAAATCTCAACTTCACCAAACCACCCAACTTTCGTTCCAGGATTTACACAAATGCTTATTTCAGTGAGATAAGCACTTCAGAAGACTAAAATCTTAACTTCACCAAACCAATCAACTTTCGATGCTGGGATCACTGAAGTGCTTATTTCAGTGAGATAAGCACTTCAGAAGACCAAAATCTAAACTTCACCAAACCACCCAACTTTCGATGCTGGGTTCACTGAAATGCTTCTTTCAGTCATATAAGCACTTCAGAAGAACAAAATCTAAACTTCACCAAACCACCAAACTTTCAATGCTGGGTTCACTGAAGTGCTTATTTCAGTGAGACAAGCACTTCAGAAGACCAAAATCTAAACTTCACCAAACCACCCAACTTTCAATGCTGGGTTCACTGAAGTGCTTATTTCAGTGAGATAAGCACTTCAGAAGACCAAAATCTAAACTTCACCAAACCACCCAACTTTCAATGCTGGGTTCACTGAAGTGCTTATTTCAGTGAGATAAGCACTTCAGAAGACCAAAATCTCAACATCACCAAACCACTCAAATTTCGATGCTGGGTTCACATGAAGTGCTTATTTCAGTGAGATAAGCACTTCAGAAGACCAAAATCTCAACTTCACCAAACCACCCAACTTTCGATCCAGGATATACCCAAAGGCTAATTTCAGTGAGATAAGCACTTCAGAAGACAAAAATCTAAACTTCACCAAACCACTCAACTTTCGATGCTGGGATCACTGAAGTGCTTATTTCAGTGTGAAAAGCACTTCAGAAGAGCAAAAACTGAACTTCAAAAAACCACTCAACTTTCGATGCTGGGCTCACTGCAGTGCTTATTTCAGTGAGATAAGCACATCAGAATGCCAAAATCCCAACCTCACCAAACGACTCAACTTTTGATACTGTTCTCACTGAAATGCTTCTTTCAGTCAGATAAGCAATTCAGAAGGCCAAAATCTCAACTTCACCAAACCAGCCAACTTTCGATACTGGATTTACCCAAATGCTTATTTCAGTGAAATATGCACTTCAGAAGACCAAAATCTAAACTTCACCAAAACTCCCAACTTTCAATGCTGGGTTCACTGAAGTGCTTATTTCAGTGAGATAAGCACTTCAGAAGATCAAAATCTAAACATCTCAAAACCACTCAACTTTCGATGCTGGGTTCACTAAAGTGCTTATTTCAGTGAGATAAGCACTTCAGAAGACCAAAATCTAAACTTCACCAAACCACCCAAATTTCAATGCTGGGTTCACTGAAGTGCTTATTTCAGTGAGATAAGCACTTCAGAAGACCAAAATCTCAACATCACAAAACCACTCAAATTTCGATTATGGGTTCACTGAAGTGCTTATTTCATTGAGATAAGCACTTCACTTCGCCAAAATCCCAACCTCTCCAAACGACTCAACTTTTGATGCTGGTTCCACTGAATTGCTTATTTCAGTGAGATAAGCACTTCAGAAGGCCAAAATCTAAACATCACTAATCGACTCAACTTTTGATGCTGATTTCACTGAAATGCTTCTTTCAGTCAGATAAGCACATCAGAAGGCCAAAATCTCAACTTCACCAAACCACCCAACTTTCGATCCAGGATTTACACAAATGCTTATTTCAGTTTGATAAGCACTTCAGAAGACTAAAATCTTAACTTCACCAAACCACTCAACTTTCGATGCTGGGATCACTGAAGTGCTTATTTCAGTGAGATAAGTACTTCAGAAGACCAAAATCTAAACTTCACCAAACCACCCAACTTTCAATGCTGGGTTCACTAAAGTGCTTATTTCAGTGAGATAAGCACTTCAGAAGAACAAAATCACAACATCTCAAAACCACTCAACTTTCGATGCTGGGTTCACTGAAGTGCTTATTTCAGTGAGATAAGCACTTCAGAAGACCAAAATCTCAACATCTCAAAACCACTCAACTTTCGATGCTGGGTGCACTGAAGTGCTTATTTCAGTGAGATAAGCACTTCAGAAGACCCAAATCTCAACATCACCAAACCACTCAACTTTCGATGCTGGGTTCACTGCAGTGCTTATTTCAGTGAGATAAGCACTTCAGAATGCCAAAATCCCAACCTCACCAAACGACTCAACTTTTGATAGTGGTTTCACTGAAATGCTTCTTTCAGTCAGATAAGCACTTCAGAAGGCCAAAATCTCAACTTCACAAAACCAGCCAACTTTCGATACTGGATTTACCCAAATGCTTATTTCAGAGAGATAAGCACTTCAGAAGACCAAAATCTAAACTTCACCAAACCACCCAACTTTCAATGGTGGGCTCACTGAAGTGCTTATTGCAGTGAGATAAGCACTTCAGAAGACCAAAATCTAAACTTCACCAAAACACCCAACTTTCAATGCTGCGTTCACTGAAGTGCTAATTTCAGTGAGATAAGCACTTCAGAAGATCAAAATCTAAACATCTCAAAACCACTCAACTTTCGATGCTCTGTTCACTGAAGTGCTTATTTCAGTGAGATAAGCACTTCAGAAGACCAAAATCTAAACTTCACCAAACCACCCAACTTTCAATGCTGGGTTCACTGAAGTGCTTATTTCAGTGAGATAAGCACTTCAGAAGACCAAAATCTCAACATCACAAAACCACTCAAATTTTGTTGCTGGGTTCACTGAAGTGCTTATTTCATTGAGATAAGCACTTCACTTCGCCAAAATCCCAACCTCACCAAACGACTCAACTTTTGATGCTGGTTCCACTGAATTGCTTATTTCAGTGAGATAAGCACTTCAGAAGGCCAAAATCTAAACATCACAAATCGACTCAACTTTTGATGCTGATTTCACTGAAATGCTTCTTTCAGTCAGATAAGCACATCAGAAGGCCAAAATCTCAACTTCACCAAACCACCCAACTTTCGATCCAGGATTTACACAAATGCTTATTTCAGTTTGATAAGCACTTCAGAAGACTAAAATCTTAACTTCACCAAACCACTCAACTTTCGATGCTGGGATCACTGAAGTGCTTATTTCAGTGAGATAAGCACTTCAGAAGAACAAAATCACAACATCTCAAAACCACTCAACTTTCGATGCTGGGTTCACTGAAGTGCTTATTTCAGTGAGATAAGCACTTCAGAAGGCCAAAATCTCAACATCACCAAACCACTCAAATTTCGATGCTGGGTTCACTGAAGTGCTTATTTCAGTGAGATAAGCACTTCAGAAGACCAAAATCTCAACTTCACCAAACCACCCAACTTTCAATGCTGGGTTCACTGAAGTGCTTATTTCAGTGAGATAAGTACTTCAATACGACAAAATCCCAACCTCACCAAGCGACTCAACTTTTGATCCTGGTTCCACTGAATTGCTTATTTCAGTGAGATAAGCACTTCAGAAGGCCAAAATCTAAACTTCACTAAACGACTCAACTTTTGATGCTGGTTTCACTGAAATGCTTCTTTCAGTCAGATATTCACATCAGAAGGCCAAAATCTCAACTTCACCAAACCACCCAACTTTCGATCCAGGATCTACCCAAAGGCTAATTTCAGTGAGATAAGCACTTCAGAAGACAAAAATCTAAACTTCACCAAACCACTCAACTTTCGATGCTGGGATCACTGAAGTGATTATTTCTGTGAGATAAGCACTTCAGAAGGCCAAAATCTCAACTTCACAAAACCAGCCAACTTTCGATACTGGATTTACCCAAATGCTTATTTCAGTGAGATAAGCACTTCAGAAGACCAAAATCTAAACTTCACCAAACCACCCAACTTTCAATGCTGGGTTCACTGAAGTGCTTATTGCAGTGAGATAAGCACTTCAGAAGACCAAAATCTAAACTTCACCAAAACACCCAACTTTCAATGCTGGGTTCACTGAAGTGCTAATTTCAGTGAGATAAGCACTTCAGAAGATCAAAATCTAAACATCTCAATACCACTCAACTTTCGATGCTGTGTTCACTGAAGTGCTTATTTCAGTGAGATAAGCACTTCAGAAGACCAAAATTTAAACTTCACCAAACCACCCAACTTTCAATGCTGGGTTCACTGAAGTGCTTATTTCAGTGAGATAAGTACTTCAGAAGACCAAAATCTAAACTTCACCAAACCACCCAACTTTCAATGCTGGGTTCACTAAAGTGCTTATTTCAGTGAGATAAGCACTTCAGAAGACCAAAATCTAAACTTCACCAAACCACCCAACTTTCAATGCTGGGTTCACTGAAGTGCTTATTTCAGTGAGATAAGCACTTCAGAAGACCAAAATCTAACCTTCACCAAACCACTCAACTTTCAATGCTGGGTTCACTGAAGTGCTGATTTCAGTGAGATAAGCACTTCAGAAGACCAAAATCTAAACATCTCAAAACCACTCAAATTTCGATGCTGTGTTCAACTGAAGCGCTTATTACAGTGAGATAAGCACTTCACTTCGCCAAAATCCCAACCTCACCAAACGACTCAACTTTTGATGCTGGTTCCACTGAATTGCTTATTTCAGTGAGATAAGCACTTCAGAAGGCCAAAATCTAAACATCACTAAATGACTCAACTTTTGTTACTGATTTCACTGAAATGCTTCTTTCAGTCAGATAAGCACATCAGAAGGCCAAAATCTCAACTTCACCAAACCACCCAACTTTCGATGCTGGGATCACTGAAGTGCTTATTTCAGTGAGATAAGCACTTCAGAAGACCAAAATCTAAACTTCACCAAACCACCCAACTTTCAATGCTGGGTTCACTGAAATGCTTCTTTCAGTCAGATAAGCACTTCAGAAGAACAAAATCTCAACATCTCAAAACCACTCAACTTTCGATGATGGGTTCACTGAAGTGCTTATTTCAGTGAGATAAGCACTTCAGAAGACCAAAATCTCAACATCACCAAACCACTCAAATTTCGATGCTGGGTTCACTGAAGTGCTTATTTCAGTGAGATAAGCACTTCAGAAGACCAAAATCTCAACTTCACCAAACCACCCAACTTTCAATGCTGGGTTCACTGAAGTGCTTATTTCAGTGAGATAAGCACTTCACTTCGCCAAAATCCCAACCTCACCAAACGACTCAACTTTTGATACTGATTTCACTGAAATGCTTCTTTCAGTCAGATAAGCACATCAGAAGGCCAAAATCTCAACTTCACCAAACCACCCAACTTTCGATCCAGGATTTACACAAATGCTTATTTCAGTGAGATAAGCACTTCAGAAGACTAAAATATAAACTTCACCAAACCACCCAACTTTCAATGCTGGGTTCACTGCAGTGCTTATTTCAGTGAGATAAGCACATCAGAATGCCAAAATCCCAACCTCACCAAACGACTCAACTTTTGATACTGTTCTCACTGAAATGCTTCTTTCAGTCAGATAAGCAATTCAGAAGGCCAAAATCTCAACTTCACCAAACCAGCCAACTTTCGATACTGGATTTACCCAAATGCTTATTTCAGTGAAATATGCACTTCAGAAGACCAAAATCTAAACTTCACCAAAACTCCCAACTTTCAATGCTGGGTTCACTGAAGTGCTTATTTCAGTGAGATAAGCACTTCAGAAGATCAAAATCTAAACATCTCAAAACCACTCAACTTTCGATGCTGGGTTCACTAAAGTGCTTATTTCAGTGAGATAAGCACTTCAGAAGACCAAAATCTAAACTTCACCAAACCACCCAAATTTCAATGCTGGGTTCACTGAAGTGCTTATTTCAGTGAGATAAGCACTTCAGAAGACCAAAATCTCAACATCACAAAACCACTCAAATTTCGATTATGGGTTCACTGAAGTGCTTATTTCATTGAGATAAGCACTTCACTTCGCCAAAATCCCAACCTCACCAAACGACTCAACTTTTGATGCTGGTTCCACTGAATTGCTTATTTCAGTGAGATAAGCACTTCAGAAGGCCAAAATCTAAACATCACTAATCGACTCAACTTTTGATGCTGATTTCACTGAAATGCTTCTTTCAGTCAGATAAGCACATCAGAAGGCCAAAATCTCAACTTCACCAAACCACCCAACTTTCGATCCAGGATTTACACAAATGCTTATTTCAGTTTGATAAGCACTTCAGAAGACTAAAATCTTAACTTCACCAAACCACTCAACTTTCGATGCTGGGATCACTGAAGTGCTTATTTCAGTGAGATAAGCACTTCAGAAGAACAAAATCACAACATCTCAAAACCACTCAACTTTCGATGCTGGGTTCACTGAAGTGCTTATTTCAGTGAGATAAGCACTTCAGAAGACCAAAATCTCAACATCTCAAAACCACTCAACTTTCGATGCTGGGTGCACTGAAGTGCTTATTTCAGTGAGATAAGCACTTCAGAAGACCCAAATCTCAACATCACCAAACCACTCAACTTTCGATGCTGGGTTCACTGCAGTGCTTATTTCAGTGAGATAAGCACTTCAGAATGCCAAAATCCCAACCTCACCAAACGACTCAACTTTTGATACTGGTTTCACTGAAATGCTTCTTTCAGTCAGATAAGCACTTCAGAAGGCCAAAATCTCAACTTCACAAAACCAGCCAACTTTCGATACTGGATTTACCCAAATGCTTATTTCAGAGAGATAAGCACTTCAGAAGACCAAAATCTAAACTTCACCAAA
The DNA here is from genome assembly GCF_030684315.1 of Stegostoma tigrinum. Lineage (NCBI taxonomy): Eukaryota > Metazoa > Chordata > Chondrichthyes > Orectolobiformes > Stegostomatidae > Stegostoma > Stegostoma tigrinum. Next base: position 1,042,849 of record NW_026728053.1, read on the forward strand.
CCACCCAACTTTCAATGGTGGGCTCACTGAAGTGCTTATTGCAGTGAGATAAGCACTTCAGAAGACCAAAATCTAAACTTCACCAAAACACCCAACTTTCAATGCTGCGTTCACTGAAGTGCTAATTTCAGTGAGATAAGCACTTCAGAAGATCAAAATCTAAACATCTCAAAACCACTCAACTTTCGATGCTCTGTTCACTGAAGTGCTTATTTCAGTGAGATAAGCACTTCAGAAGACCAAAATCTAAACTTCACCAAACCACCCAACTTTCAATGCTGGGTTCACTGAAGTGCTTATTTCAGTGAGATAAGCACTTCAGAAGACCAAAATCTCAACATCACAAAACCACTCAAATTTTGTTGCTGGGTTCACTGAAGTGCTTATTTCATTGAGATAAGCACTTCACTTCGCCAAAATCCCAACCTCACCAAACGACTCAACTTTTGATGCTGGTTCCACTGAATTGCTTATTTCAGTGAGATAAGCACTTCAGAAGGCCAAAATCTAAACATCACTAATCGACTCAACTTTTGATGCTGATTTCACTGAAATGCTTCTTTCAGTCAGATAAGCACATCAGAAGGCCAAAATCTCAACTTCACCAAACCACCCAACTTTCGATCCAGGATTTACACAAATGCTTATTTCAGTTTGATAAGCACTTCAGAAGACTAAAATCTTAACTTCACCAAACCACTCAACTTTCGATGCTGGGATCACTGAAGTGCTTATTTCAGTGAGATAAGCACTTCAGAAGAACAAAATCACAACATCTCAAAACCACTCAACTTTCGATGCTGGGTTCACTGAAGTGCTTATTTCAGTGAGATAAGCACTTCAGAAGGCCAAAATCTCAACATCACCAAACCACTCAAATTTCGATGCTGGGTTCACTGAAGTGCTTATTTCAGTGAGATAAGCACTTCAGAAGACCAAAATCTCAACTTCACCAAACCACCCAACTTTCAATGCTGGGTTCACTGAAGTGCTTATTTCAGTGAGATAAGTACTTCAATACGACAAAATCCCAACCTCACCAAGCGACTCAACTTTTGATCCTGGTTCCACTGAATTGCTTATTTCAGTGAGATAAGCACTTCAGAAGGCCAAAATCTAAACTTCACTAAACGACTCAACTTTTGATGCTGGTTTCACTGAAATGCTTCTTTCAGTCAGATATTCACATCAGAAGGCCAAAATCTCAACTTCACCAAACCACCCAACTTTCGATCCAGGATCTACCCAAAGGCTAATTTCAGTGAGATAAGCACTTCAGAAGACAAAAATCTAAACTTCACCAAACCACTCAACTTTCGATGCTGGGATCACTGAAGTGATTATTTCTGTGAGATAAGCACTTCAGAAGGCCAAAATCTCAACTTCACAAAACCAGCCAACTTTCGATACTGGATTTACCCAAATGCTTATTTCAGTGAGATAAGCACTTCAGAAGACCAAAATCTAAACTTCACCAAACCACCCAACTTTCAATGCTGGGTTCACTGAAGTGCTTATTGCAGTGAGATAAGCACTTCAGAAGACCAAAATCTAAACTTCACCAAAACACCCAACTTTCAATGCTGGGTTCACTGAAGTGCTAATTTCAGTGAGATAAGCACTTCAGAAGATCAAAATCTAAACATCTCAATACCACTCAACTTTCGATGCTGTGTTCACTGAAGTGCTTATTTCAGTGAGATAAGCACTTCAGAAGACCAAAATTTAAACTTCACCAAACCACCCAACTTTCAATGCTGGGTTCACTGAAGTGCTTATTTCAGTGAGATAAGTACTTCAGAAGACCAAAATCTAAACTTCACCAAACCACCCAACTTTCAATGCTGGGTTCACTAAAGTGCTTATTTCAGTGAGATAAGCACTTCAGAAGACCAAAATCTAAACTTCACCAAACCACCCAACTTTCAATGCTGGGTTCACTGAAGTGCTTATTTCAGTGAGATAAGCACTTCAGAAGACCAAAATCTAACCTTCACCAAACCACTCAACTTTCAATGCTGGGTTCACTGAAGTGCTGATTTCAGTGAGATAAGCACTTCAGAAGACCAAAATCTAAACATCTCAAAACCACTCAAATTTCGATGCTGTGTTCAACTGAAGCGCTTATTACAGTGAGATAAGCACTTCACTTCGCCAAAATCCCAACCTCACCAAACGACTCAACTTTTGATGCTGGTTCCACTGAATTGCTTATTTCAGTGAGATAAGCACTTCAGAAGGCCAAAATCTAAACATCACTAAATGACTCAACTTTTGTTACTGATTTCACTGAAATGCTTCTTTCAGTCAGATAAGCACATCAGAAGGCCAAAATCTCAACTTCACCAAACCACCCAACTTTCGATGCTGGGATCACTGAAGTGCTTATTTCAGTGAGATAAGCACTTCAGAAGACCAAAATCTAAACTTCACCAAACCACCCAACTTTCAATGCTGGGTTCACTGAAATGCTTCTTTCAGTCAGATAAGCACTTCAGAAGAACAAAATCTCAACATCTCAAAACCACTCAACTTTCGATGATGGGTTCACTGAAGTGCTTATTTCAGTGAGATAAGCACTTCAGAAGACCAAAATCTCAACATCACCAAACCACTCAAATTTCGATGCTGGGTTCACTGAAGTGCTTATTTCAGTGAGATAAGCACTTCAGAAGACCAAAATCTCAACTTCACCAAACCACCCAACTTTCAATGCTGGGTTCACTGAAGTGCTTATTTCAGTGAGATAAGCACTTCACTTCGCCAAAATCCCAACCTCACCAAACGACTCAACTTTTGATACTGATTTCACTGAAATGCTTCTTTCAGTCAGATAAGCACATCAGAAGGCCAAAATCTCAACTTCACCAAACCACCCAACTTTCGATCCAGGATTTACACAAATGCTTATTTCAGTGAGATAAGCACTTCAGAAGACTAAAATATAAACTTCACCAAACCACCCAACTTTCAATGCTGGGTTCACTGAAATGCTTCTTTCAGTCAGATAAGCACTTCAGAAGAACAAAATCTCAACATCTCAAAACCACTCAACTTTCGATGCTGGGTTCACTGAAGTGCTTATTTCAGTGAGATAAGCACTTCAGAAGACCAAAATCTCAACATCACCAAACCACTCAAATTTCGATGCTGGGTTCACATGAAGTGCTTATTTCAGTGAGATAAGCACTTCAGAAGACCAAAATCTCAACTTCACCAAACCACCCAACTTTCGATCCAGGATATACCCAAAGGCTAATTTCAGTGAGATAAGCACTTCAGAAGACAAAAATCTAAACTTCACAAAACCACTCAACTTTCGATGCTGGGATCACTGAAGTGATTATTTCAGTGAGAAAAGCACTTCAGAAGAGCAAAAACTCAACTTCACAAAACCACTCAAATTTCGATGCTGGGCTCACTGCAGTGCTTATTTCAGTGAGATAAGCACTTCAGAATGCCAAAATCCCAACCTCACCAAACGACTCAACTTTTGATACTGGTTTCACTGAAATGCTTCTTTCAGTCAGATAAGCACTTCAGAAGGCCAAAATCTCAACTTCACAAAACCAGCCAACTTTCGATACTGGATTTACCCAAATGCTTATTTCAGAGAGATAAGCACTTCAGAAGACCAAAATCTAAACTTCACCAAACCACCCAACTTTCAATGCTGGGCTCACTGAAGTGCTTATTGCAGTGAGATAAGCACTTCAGAAGACCAAAATCTAAACTTCACCAAAACACCCAACTTTCAATGCTGCGTTCACTGAAGTGCTAATTTCAGTGAGATAAGCACTTCAGAAGATCAAAATCTAAACATCTCAAAACCACTCAACTTTCGATTCTGTGTTCACTGAAGTGCTTATTTCAGTGAGATAAGCACTTCAGAAGACCAAAATCTAAACTTCACCAAACCACCCAACTTTCAATGCTGGGTTCACTGAAGTGCTTATTTCAGTGAGATAAGCACTTCAGAAGACCAAAATCTCAACATCACAAAACCACTCAAATTTTGTTGCTGGGTTCACTGAAGTGCTTATTTCATTGAGATAAGCACTTCACTTCGCCAAAATCCCAACCTCACCAAACGACTCAACTTTTGATGCTGGTTCCACTGAATTGCTTATTTCAGTGAGATAAGCACTTCAGAAGGCCAAAATCTAAACATCACTAATCGACTCAACTTTTGATGCTGATTTCACTGAAATGCTTCTTTCAGTCAGATAAGCACATCAGAAGGCCAAAATCTCAACTTCACCAAACCACCCAACTTTCGATCCAGGATTTACACAAATGCTTATTTCAGTTTGATAAGCACTTCAGAAGACTAAAATCTTAACTTCACCAAACCACTCAACTTTCGATGCTGGGATCACTGAAGTGCTTATTTCAGTGAGATAAGCACTTCAGAAGAACAAAATCACAACATCTCAAAACCACTCAACTTTCGATGCTGGGTTCACTGAAGTGCTTATTTCAGTGAGATAAGCACTTCAGAAGACCAAAATCTCAACATCACCAAACCACTCAAATTTCGATGCTGGGTTCACTGAAGTGCTTATTTCAGTGAGATAAGCACTTCAGAAGACCAAAATCTCAACTTCACCAAACCACCCAACTTTCAATGCTGGGTTCACTGAAGTGCTTATTTCAGTGAGATAAGTACTTCAATACGACAAAATCCCAACCTCACCAAGCGACTCAACTTTTGATCCTGGTTCCACTGAATTGCTTATTTCAGTGAGATAAGCACTTCAGAAGGCCAAAATCTAAACTTCACTAAACGACTCAACTTTTGATGCTGATTTCACTGAAATGCTTCTTTCAGTCAGATATTCACATCGGAAGGCCAAAATCTCAACTTCACCAAACCACCCAACTTTCGATCCAGGATCTACCCAAAGGCTAATTTCAGTGAGATAAGCACTTCAGAAGACAAAAATCTAAACTTCACCAAACCACTCAACTTTCGATGCTGGGATCACTGAACTGATTATTTCTGTGAGATAAGCACTTCAGAAGGCCAAAATGTCAACTTCACAAATCCAGCCAACTTTCGATACTGGATTTACCCAAATGCTTATTTCAGTGAGATAAGCACTTCAGAAGACCAAAATCTAAACTTCACCAAACCACCCAACTTTCAATGCTGGGTTCACTGAAGTGCTTATTGCAGTGAGATAAGCACTTCAGAAGACCAAAATCTAAACTTCACCAAAACACCCAACTTTCAATGCTGGGTTCACTGAAGTGCTAATTTCAGTGAGATAAGCACTTCAGAAGATCAAAATCTAAACATCTCAATACCACTCAACTTTCGATGCTGTGTTCACTGAAGTGCTTATTTCAGTGAGATAAGTACTTCAGAAGACCAAAATCTAAACTTCACCAAACCACCCAACTTTCAATGCTGGGTTCACTGAAGTGCTTATTTCAGTGAGATAAGTACTTCAGAAGACCAAAATCTAAACTTCACCAAACCACCCAACTTTCAATGCTGGGTTCACTAAAGTGCTTATTTCAGTGAGATAAGCACTTCAGAAGACCAAAATCTAAACTTCACCAAACCACCCAACTTTCAATGCTGGGTTCACTGAAGTGCTTATTTCAGTGAGATAAGCACTTCAGAAGACCAAAATCTAATCTTCACCAAACCACTCAACTTTCAATGCTGGGTTCACTGAAGTGCTGATTTCAGTGAGATAAGCACTTCAGAAGACCAAAATCTAAACATCTCAAAACCACTCAAATTTCGATGCTGTGTTCACTGAAGCGCTTATTACAGTGAGATAAGCACTTCACTTCGCCAAAATCCCAACCTCACCAAACGACTCAACTTTTGATGCTGGTTCCACTGAATTGCTTATTTCAGTGAGATAAGCACTTCAGAAGGCCAAAATCTAAACATCACTAAATGACTCAACTTTTGTTACTGATTTCACTGAAATGCTTCTTTCAGTCAGATAAGCACATCAGAAGGCCAAAATCTCAACTTCACCAAACCACCCAACTTTCGATGCTGGGATCACTGAAGTGCTTATGTCAGTGAGATAAGCACTTCAGAAGACCAAAATCTAAACTTCACCAAACCACCCAACTTTCAATGCTGGGTTCACTGAAATGCTTCTTTCAGTCAGATAAGCACTTCAGAAGAACAAAATCTCAACATCTCAAAACCACTCAACTTTCGATGATGGGTTCACTGAAGTGCTTATTTCAGTGAGATAAGCACTTCAGAAGACCAAAATCTCAACATCACCAAACCACTCAAATTTCGATGCTGGGTTCACTGAAGTGCTTATTTCAGTGAGATAAGCACTTCAGAAGACCAAAATCTCAACTTCACCAAACCACCCAACTTTCAATGCTGGGTTCACTGAAGTGCTTATTTCAGTGAGATAAGCACTTCACTTCGCCAAAATCCCAACCTCACCAAACGACTCAACTTTTGATACTGATTTCACTGAAATGCTTCTTTCAGTCAGATAAGCACATCAGAAGGCCAAAATCTCAACTTCACCAAACCACCCAACTTTCGATCCAGGATTTACACAAATGCTTATTTCAGTGAGATAAGCACTTCAGAAGACTAAAATATAAACTTCACCAAACCACCCAACTTTCAATGCTGGGTTCACTGAAATGCTTCTTTCAGTCAGATAAGCACTTCAGAAGAACAAAATCTCAACATCTCAAAACCACTCAACTTTCGATGCTGGGTTCACTGAAGTGCTTATTTCAGTGAGATAAGCACTTCAGAAGACCAAAATCTCAACATCACCAAACCACTCAAATTTCGATGCTGGGTTCACATGAAGTGCTTATTTCAGTGAGATAAGCACTTCAGAAGACCAAAATCTCAACTTCACCAAACCACCCAACTTTCGATCCAGGATATACCCAAAGGCTAATTTCAGTGAGATAAGCACTTCAGAAGACAAAAATCTAAACTTCACAAAACCACTCAACTTTCGATGCTGGGATCACTGAAGTGATTATTTCAGTGAGATAAGCACTTCAGAAGACCAAAATCTAAACTTCACCAAACCACCCAACTTTCAATGCTGGGTTCACTGAAGTGCCTATTTCATTGAGATAAGCACTTCACTTCGCCAAAATCCCAACCTCACCAAACGACTCAACTTTTGATGCTGGTTCCACTGAATTGCTTATTTCAGTGAGATAAGCACTTCAGAAGGCCAAAATCTAAACATCACTAATCGACTCAACTTTTGATGCTGATTTCACTGAAATGCTTCTTTCAGTCAGATAAGCACATCAGAAGGCCAAAATCTCAACTTCACCAAACCACCCAACTTTCGAACCAGGATTTACACAAATGCTTATTTCAGTGAGATAAGCACTTCAGAAGACTGCAATCTTAACTTCACCAAACCACTCAACTTTCGATGCTGGGATCACTGAAGTGCTTATTTCAGTGAGATAAGCACTTCAGAAGAACAAAATCTCAACAACTCAAAACCACTCAACTTTCGATGCTGGGTGCACTGAAGTGCTTATTTCAGTGAGATAAGCACTTCAGAAGACCAAAATCTCAACATCACCAAACCACTCAAATTTCGATGCTGGGCTCACTGCAGTGCTTGTTTCAGTGAGAGAAGCACTTCAGAATGCCAAAATCCCAACCTCAGCAAACGACTCAACTTTTGATACTGGTTTCATGAAATGCTTCTTTCAGTCAGGTAAGCACTTCAGAAGGCCAAAATCTCATCTTCACAAAACCAGCCAACTTTCGATACTGGATTTACCCAAATGCTTATTTCGGTGAGAGAAGCACTTCAGAAGACCAAAATCTAAACTTCACCAAACCACCCAACTTACAATTTTGGGGTTCACTGAAGTGCTTATTTCAGTGAGATAAGCACTTCAGAAGACCAAAAACTAAACTTCACCAAACCACCCAACTTTCAATGCTGGGTTCACTGAAGTGCTTATTTCAGTGAGATAAGCACTTCAGAAGACCAAAATCTAAACTTCACCAAACCACCCAACTTTCAATGCTGGGTTCACTGAAGTGCTTATTTCTGTGAGATAAGCACTTCAGAAGACCAAAATCTAACCTTCACCAAACCACTCAACTTTCAATGCTGGGTTCACTGAAGTGCTGATTTCAGTGAGATAAGCACTTCAGAAGACCAAAATCTAAACATCTCAAAACCACTCAAATTTCGATGCTGTGTTCAACTGAAGCGCTTATTACAGTGAGATAAGCACTTCACTTCGCCAAAATCCCAACCTCACCAAACGACTCAACTTTTGATGCTGGTTCCACTGAATTGCTTATTTCAGTGAGATAAGCACTTCAGAAGGCCAAAATCTAAACATCACTAAATGACTCAACTTTTGTTACTGATTTCACTGAAATGCTTCTTTCAGTCAGATAAGCACATCAGAAGGCCAAAATCTCAACTTCACCAAACCACCCAACTTTCGATGCTGGGATCACTGAAGTGCTTATTTCAGTGAGATAAGCACTTCAGAAGACCAAAATCTAAACTTCACCAAACCACCCAACTTTCAATGCTGGGTTCACTGAAATGCTTCTTTCAGTCAGATAAGCACTTCAGAAGAACAAAATCTCAACATCTCAAAACCACTCAACTTTCGATGATGGGTTCACTGAAGTGCTTATTTCAGTGAGATAAGCACTTCAGAAGACCAAAATCTCAACATCACCAAACCACTCAAATTTCGATGCTGGGTTCACTGAAGTGCTTATTTCAGTGAGATAAGCACTTCAGAAGACCAAAATCTCAACTTCACCAAACCACCCAACTTTCAATGCTGGGTTCACTGAAGTGCTTATTTCAGTGAGATAAGCACTTCACTTCGCCAAAATCCCAACCTCACCAAACGACTCAACTTTTGATACTGATTTCACTGAAATGCTTCTTTCAGTCAGATAAGCACATCAGAAGGCCAAAATCTCAACTTCACCAAACCACCCAACTTTCGATCCAGGATTTACACAAATGCTTATTTCAGTGAGATAAGCACTTCAGAAGACTAAAATATAAACTTCACCAAACCACCCAACTTTCAATGCTGGGTTCACTGAAATGCTTCTTTCAGTCAGAT